>NC_053450.1:83955590-84555590 GCF_015227805.2 Hirundo rustica
TTAGTGCGAGCTCATTATTTAGTGCCCTTAAGATACTTTGTAGATAAAAAATGCAATTGACAGCAAAGACCAAATTCTCTTCTCATTTATCCCAGCCAATATTAAAGTGAATTTGAGGTGGAGCCAGGGAAACCCGGAGGAATATTTGGCTGAAGGCATGAAGTACCATGACTGACCTGTCTCTGCAGAGCTCCTTGAGGAAGCTCCTTGAGGAAGCTCCTCCAACCAGCTCTCCAGCCTCAGCTGGCACAGAAGCCCCATGCTTATTTTTATTTTGTTGCCACTTCTTTTTCAAGTTGGCTGCCAAGGACTCAGCACTGCTGTGGATGAAGCCAACGGGCTTTGGCTTGTGCTGGTTTGGATGATCTGCAGACAGAGGCATCTCCTCGAGTTCTGCAGCGCAGAAGGCATCACTTTGGGGCAGGCGGTGAAAGGTGACTCGGAACCACCTGCATCCAACCCAAACTCTGAGGATGAACCAGCACCAGTGTGCAGCAACATGCCCCAGAGAAGCCTTGTGAGGGCAGAGTCACCTGGACTGGCTGCTGTAGTCATCTGGTAACAGTCCACCCTATAAACAGAGGTGCAGAAAGGCAGCTGTGATGGCCAGGGTCATCCCTTCAAGGGAAACAAAGAAGTGGGAGACTCTCCATCACCTGGGTGAGGAGCCTTGACTTCTGAGGCTGTCTTTGTTCTGTTTTGGGGACAGTGGCGCTGGGTCAGGCAGGGTGAGGGGAAAAATCCCCCTGCCCCAGGCAGGCTGGATCATTCTGCAGGGACCCACCAGCAGCACACAGCCAGGCCCCACCTCTGCTCCTGGGGTATTTTGATTGTAGTGAAGTGCCCAAGGGACAGAAGGAGGAAAAACTTGTTCTATGCTAAATTGACATTTGAATTGTGAAATGCTTCTAATAAATTGCATCTCAAGGAGAGGCTTCATCTGATGAGCATTTGGATGAGTCTGATGCTGAATGACATGGCAGGCTATAATACACCACATCTGAGATTATTGTTATTATTACTGTTAGTACTATTATTATTGTCATTATTATTATAATTATTATTATAATCTCAGGGTCTTGGGAATACAATCAAGAAAATATACATAGTGGTTTTGTCTAGCGTAGACTGTACTGAAAGAAGGTAGAACTTACTGTCCCTTCTGCCTGTTAAGTGAGAACGGAAAGTCCTATAGACGTTCTTTTGGGAAAAAGAAAGAAAAGAAACAAACCGAAACAAACAAACAAAAAAATGTTCATGGTACTGGCTCATTCATATATCAGAAAATCAAGGGAGACACCACTAAGGATCAAAAGCTTGCCACACATGCAGCTTTGAACTTACTAGTGGGGTAAAGGACTGTTTCCTCCTTCTCTCCCAACCCCACCAGTCCCTGTTTGCCTGGTCCCTGCCTCATGCTGGGAATAAACACATTCCCAGACACAATGGACATCATGGGGTTTATCAGCTGCCCCAAAACTGGTGTGATGGGTCCAGCTCACGGCCCTTTTCCACTGAAGCCTCAAGGAATAAAACACACATACAAGCAAAGGCATGGTACATATCATACTAAAACATGTCCAGACTCAGGCATCTCCCTGAGTCACATGGATGCACGTGACTTTTGGGTTCCATGGACCTGCCATTTGCATGTGCCTCCTGGGCCATGTAGCTGCCTTTACACAAGTCACTGAACAGAGAAGGAGCAAAGCACCAGCAACAGCCAACAGCAGTATCATTAGCTTGTAAGCCTTGATGAATGGAAGTGAACAGCTTTTTGTGGCAGGCAAAGTATGTAATTGTGGCCATCTCAGGTGGTGATAAATGGTATTTTCAATACCAACATTATGGTTTTCTGGGAGTAACCTCTGATACTGAGAGTAAATATGCCTTTCTGTTTGTGGCAGGGAAGGGAGCCCACAGATCTGTGCCAGAAAGGCTGCCCACGTGCCCCCATCCCTCCCGCCAGCCCTTCCCACACTGGCCGTCAGGGCAATAGCAATAATTCACCTCTAGCCCGAGATCCGAGAGCCTGAAAGTCACAAGTCACATTGTCATCACCTCATGTGCCTCACCGACAGCAGTGGTGCTCGGAGAGGGGAGGGGAGCAGTGGTGAGGCAGCGTGGAGAAGGGCAGGGAGGGACGGCTGCGGAGAGGAGCACTCGCAGGGTGGTGTCCATGGCAGTGCCCAGCCACACTCAGCACCCTGAGCTCATGGGCTGCCAGCACCACTCCAGGGACAACCAGCATCCCAGCTGCATTGCTTCCTGTGAAGCCAGCATAGGGGAAAAAATGCCCCAGGTAGGTCAGTGGGTTTTCTTCTGATGATGATTCTGAGAAACTTCTCCTTCAGGTAGACTGGGGTAAGGTGTTCTCTGTTGGCACTCTGTGCTAACGAAACACTTTGGTGCTGCAGGGTTTCCCCATACTGGCTTTGGTTAAAGGCCTTTAAAGCTCTTACACACTTCTGTTACCCTAAGGGAGAACTATCACTTAAAGTCTGGGGCTTTATACATCAAAGGATGTCAGGAGTAAAATTAAGCTAGATGTTTTCATAAAAGAGCATCATCTTAAAATCCGCTTTTGTGTTGTTGAGTGGAGAAGCTAGGAAGTGAAGAGATGCTTAAGTAAAAGCTCCACTAAAAAAAAAAAAAAAAAAAAAAAAAAAAAAAAAAAAAAAAGATAAATTCAACATATTTGTACCTTGGGACATTTGTTTTCCCTTTTGAGACCCTTCATGAACCATTGTTCTCAGGAAATTAAATACCATATCCCCGTTTTTTTCTTTACATGAACATAAGATGAGCCTGTAAATGTAAGTTGTCTCCACATTTCTTGGGGAGCATATTGCAGCTCCCACAATTATCTAAATAAAATGCATATAACTGTAAGCTAAATTGCCTCTTACACCATTAACTCGGGTTTCATCTGTCTGTTGTTAGGGACAACCACATGTCACTTATGGAAAGCCAGGGGGTTTGAGATGTAAGCACAAGGGATTCATTAGTTCCCCACCATCTGATCTGACCCATCTTTATATAACAGGCTGGCTTTTCAGAGGGACGATGCTCATCACTTCCTTAAATTGCTCAAGCCTCCTCCTTTAAGTGTCTTAGACTGAGCCCTTAATGCAGCAATACCCGTGGCTATGTGAAATCATGGTATTTGTGTCCAGCTAAAGGACTAATTTCTTTTCAAATATCAGACCACACACACTTGTATAACCTCAAGAATAATCCAGGGGGGAGAAAAAAAAAAAATAAAAAAAAATATTTTGACTAAACAGGGTGAAAGAGACACCAGAGGGACAAACTTAGTTCAACATACACATATTAAATAGACAATAAATGTATACATAAAAATGCATTAAAGCAGGAATACCACTAATGCTTGTGGTTCTTTCCTCAAACCCAAGAAATACTATGAAGGAGAATAATTTTAGATTTTCCTTTATGCCCTAGGTCCTGAAAGCAAAACTAGTGGGTAGAAAAGAAAAAAAGAAGCCAAATTTCGCTGAATAACCCCCAAATTCGTTAGAAGCAACCATGCAGAAAGATTGGCAAATACAAACATGATGAATTCAACTCCTTCACATTTTCGTCATTTGCAGTAAGCCGTGGCCATACTATAAACACTGGAAAAAGATTAAAAAATAAAAAATAAATCTTTTCAGCCAGCGGTGCCTGCTCAGAGCTAATGTGTATTGTGCTGTTTGTATCACGGCTGCACCAGGCTGTTTCCTGAGAGACTGGCTTTGCATTGCCTCCAGTGCCCAGCAGGACAGGATACAGCATATTACTGTCAGGATGCACCGGGCTGAGTACAACCAGCCCAAACTGTTCCCAGTTCTCCGGGCCAGCTCGGGCAGAAAACAAAAGCTAGTTTAAAGTGGCTTTAAAGTAGCTGCTCCCAGGACTCCATTAATCATCAGTCTACTGGGTCTTCCTCAATCCCACAAACAAGCAGGTCATCCGCCTCTGATTGGTAACCTTGTTCCAATGACCGGGGAAGGAAACCTGGAGAGCAGAGCTTTGAAAAGTTTGTAAGGGTTTATGCACAGCAAAAGGGTCTCCATCAGACTTTGTGAAAGGCTGTTACGTACAGGGGCATCCTACGTGCTATGCCACTGTAGGCTCATGTCCTAAATTTGTATTTTATACACAGAAACTAAGGTGGACTGAAGATATGGACTGCAAAAGCAGCCTAAATAATAAAGTGCTTCCGCATTTGTACAATTTTTCACACTCCTTTTTGCAAAGCTTTTAAACTCATCTGTCCCCTGAAAAAACCTTCCTTCTAAAACACCCATAACTCAGCAGTTTAGAAGAAGCAGGTTCAGCCGAACAGAGAAATGCAAGGGTGGGAATCAGGATCTAAACCTGAAACTCACTGAGCTCAGCCTGTAGCAGGGCTTTGATGCACAAATGCCTCTGGTAAATAATTCTTTTGATTCCCATGGTGTTTGAGGGGCCAAGAGGGTGCACTCTTTTCTGTCAGGAAACAAAATCCATGGAACCTTCTTTTGGGGAAGGATTTTTCCTCTGCTGCATAACGATAAATAGCCAGTCCTTCTCTTGTACAGCTGCCTTACCTCTTCCTTTGCCTAGGCTTTCTAGAATAGACATCTTAGTTTAGGATGACATTGGGGCTGCTTCTTTAAAAATGTCAAACCAAGGAACCAACTTCTTTCCCATGCAAGTGAGCCAAAATTTCTGATACTTAGGTGTTAATTCATCTCACAGTTAGCGACGGGCACATTCTTGAACAAAATTCAATCCTTCAAAACATGGTTAAAGAATGCAGCATGTTCCTTGGGGGTCCTAGCTATTTCTAGAAGTCCTTCGTAGCCTGGAATTGGCTTGGGGGACATTAGACTTTAATTGGAAAGGCAAATTTAGTCCAACATCTTAAATACAATCACTCGGTCCTAAGCTGTGGCTTTAGTTGACGTGAAACAGATCGTTCCAGAGGACAGCAGAGACAAACCGAACAGCCATTTCCTCCCCCACCCAAGGCAGAAATCAAGTGTAAGCTGAACCCTGCCAATCTTAGCACACTATTAACAGTGGCAGTTACAGATAATCACCACAATTACTAATGAAACATTATCAAGGGTAATGGCATGGGTAATTGCTACCTCTCATCTAAGAAGGTCCAAGACCATGGCAAGACACACTCAAGAAGGATGGCACTACAATGATTCCCAGCTCCTTTCCTATTCTCCTCTTCCCATAGGAGACCCCATAGCTACGATTCAGGAAGACAGAGAGCGAAGCTGTGCCAATCCTCTTCCCTAGAAGCAGCTTCCGGGGCAAGACTGGCAGCAGACCTGCACTAAAACGTACCAGCAAAATAACAACTTCTTAAGCACTGTGATACCTGGGTGCGACTGAGGTGCCCATGGACACCCTAAAAAATTTCCAGCTTGGTGCTTCCCGGAGCCGCAGCTGAGGATCATGCTTGCAGGCTCTAGCTCTGGACAGGCTCGTGGCAATTCTGTGGCTTGCCTTGGCCCTTAGCACTGATCTTTGGTCTCTGTCAAGCAGGAGACCACACATCCTCCCTCTGCCCCCCAAAATGCTGGCTACAGGGACTAAACACAGAGAGCTGTGGGAGTTGAGCAAATCCTCACTTCCAGCCTAGTACGCATTTACAAAGGCAACAGTTAGTGCAGAGGGATTGTTAGGGCGTCAGCCTTCCTGGCTGTGGGTCACATCTTTACATGGCCAGCGGGGGATGTAGGAGAAAGGTGTTTTTCCAGTTGACCTGCTACCTTCAGAGGTTTGCATTTTACCTCGTTCTCAAATTGATTTCCCACATTCCACATTAAATTATATATGAGCAAGTGGTAACTTGTGTGCAAGGTGACACAGACCAGCAGCAGCAGCAGCAGTTCCCATGCTGAGGAACAGCTCATACGCTTGGTTTTTCTGTCAGAGGAGCTGTGCTGAGATGGATGTTTGTGTCTTCTGCGAAGGAAACAACACCGGCTATGTGTAACCTGGTGCACAGGCATTTATTTAACTGGCATGCATCTAAAGCACAGGCTCCAGGTTCTTTGGGGATTATTCCATGAGGAGCCCTCTTGAAACCGTTCAGGTAGGCAGGGAGTGTGCAGCATGGTCCCATTTTGTGGGGACAGTACTGTTTGCACAGGGTGCAGCAGCGGGACGCTCATCTGGACAACAGAGAAACCCAGCTTGTTTGGCTCATTTTAATACATTCAAGTAAAGGAAAGGAGTCTCAGCAATGCACAGGACAAGAGTAAGCTCAGTCTTGGTACAAAATTGAAGTAGAGAGTAAAATTATTGCTCTTCTACGTGTCTTTTAACAGTTCACACTGAGCATCAAATCTGGACCTTATCTCAATTCCCAGCACGTGCAGCTTTTTTTTCCCGTTCACCAAAATGTTTGCAGTCACAGGTAAAAGTGCCTTTTATTGGTTTTACAGTCCCCTTATATTGCAGTAAAAGAAACAGGATTTGAAACAGTAGCAACTATGTGTTGCTGAGCACAGAGCAAATTCCCAGGGCTTTTTATTGGATTTCTCTACCTGGTACTAGGCAAATACCCCAGGGGGATCAAAATTACTACGAAGTCCAAGAGGAGCAGAAGTTTCACAATATACAGCTGGCCCAGATCCAGCAGGCAGCCTGGAAGGCTGCCAGGCTGCCATTCCTCAAGTAAAGGCGGCTGGAATCTGCAAGTCAGGTCCCAGCAGTGTGAGCAAATTCAGGGCGATTAGCTGGCAGGTGGCTGCAGCACACACTGGAGTGGGAGGGAAGTCACACAGGTCTGCTGAGCAGGTGGCAGAAGGTCAGGGAGGAAGAGGACACCAAAAAGGGGTGAAGAGAACGTCTCCATCTGATCAATGCACAGAAAAAAAGCCCTTTTACAGAAAGTAGAACAAAGGCGTATGCAAATATTTCATTACACTGTCCTATCACACAGGTTAAACAGTGACAACAGAATCTGCCTTAAAACAAGGGCTGGAAAACCATTTAAAAAAACTTCCAAAAAAATTAAATATCCTCCCACTTTAAAATTTATCCCATGTTGACAGCAGCACGACCAGCAGGTCAAGGGAGGTGATTCTTCCCCTCTACTCTGCTCTTGTGAGAACTCACTTGGAATTCTGAGTCCAGCTCTGGGGCCTGCAATATAAGAAGGAGGATTTATTTGACCGAGTCTGAAGGAGGAACATGAAGATGTCCTGAGGGATGGAGCACCTCTCCTATGTGGAAAGGCTGAGAGAATGGGGATTGTTCAACCAGGAGAAGAAAAGGCTCCAGGGAGACTTTATAGAACCTTCCAGTACCTAAAGGAGGTCTACAAGAAAGCCAGAGATGGACTTTTGACAAGGGCATGTAAGGAAAGGTGTCCCTGCTCATGGCAGGGGCGTTGGAACTTGGCAAACTTTAAGGTCTCTTCCAACCCAAACTATTCTTTGAAGCTTCTATAAATTTTCTCTCTAGTTAGAGAGGAAGCACAGAAGAAGAATTCTGGAAATTCTGGGTGGAAATTTTCTGCGACTTACACACTGTCCAGTTGCCTTTCCATGGATGCTTTGTGGAGAAAGTGGGGGCAATCATGCTCTGATGCCTCAGCAAGAATGAGCAAAGCTCTGAAACCTGAGCAGCGTGCATACTCTGAGAGACACAGTCACGCCGAGATTTGAGAGCAGCCATAAATTCCGTACCCTGAACAACGGAGGCATTCTGCCCACACTGCAAAATATCACTGTTAAGAACTTCCCCACTGATGGCAACTCCCTGCTGCCAGCAAGGACAGCCTACAAGGGCTATGGTGGAAGCTGCTTCTTCAATATATATTCTTTCAAAATGCTGCTTTGGGGCCAACCCAGAAATCCTCACCCTCATCTCCAGGGCACACTAGGAACTACTACGAAATTTATCAGTTTATCAGTTCTAGAAATATGGACATCAAGTATGAGCATCTGGAACAAAGCAATCTGAGAGTGGATTCCTATGAACCGCACTGAGATATAAATCTCTTTGATGGATAACCATTTTTGACAAGGTATTTCCTGAGCAGGATGAGGAATCGTGGTTAAGTTCTTAGAGACTGATGAGCAGCTCTGGGGAATGTGAAAGAAACATCCCAGGCCCAGGCAAGGAGGGCAGCACTGTTTTTCTGAACTTTTCTACAAACATTTCTGGACATTAACAACATGATAGATGTAACTGAAAACTTTGGATGAGTAGATCAAACATATGGAAGAGCTACTTACATTAGGCTAATGCAAGTTTATGTTTTCAATCTGTATAACTCTGCCTTGGATTTAAATCTCAGCAAACAGCCCTCTCCTCCTAGACAGCTTCACAAAGTCATCTTATCCACCCTTCACTGCAGCATCTCTGTCTGTGAAAATGAGATTAATAACATTTATAAAATGTTCTGTGATCTCTAGACACAGGGTCTATCCACACCATAGAATTGCTGGCAAATAAACACGGCCTTTTTATCCCGCTCACTCAAAGCCTCAGATCTGGACATCAAGTTTACATGTGCAATACAAAGGGTAGAAAAATCAGGCACACCAAGCTCAATTGCTTTTTTTATCCTTCAGTCCAAGGAGCCACAGGGTGTGAATAACCTGGGATTTTACAGCTCAGGAGGTCATGACTGGGAAGAAGAATAGAGAGTCATGCTCCACTTAGATCTGCTGGAGATCACCCCTGCCCAAACTAGGCAGAGCTTTTGCCTCAAGGGTGGCTCACATTACCCTCCCCAGGAGCCACACACTGAGGTATCCAGACAACTGCTGTCACTCTGGAGACCAGCTGCCGGGAGGAACAACCAGGGCTACAGTGCAGCAGCCTCTGCTGGGGCTCCTGCCATCCAACCTCAGCCAGGAAAACAGGCAGGAGGAGCAAAGGAGAGGAAGCACAACCCTCCACAACACCATGCAGAGGCAACTCCGCACCAGCTCTTTGGAGAGGAACTGTTTTAGTCACCACGTGTAGAAGATGCGAGGTGGGACTTCTACCTACTGCCACTGCAGTGCAACTTGCAATAATGAGCAGTAAATGTAAACTGTGGAGTTTTCTACCACCTACAGGAAATTTCTAGTATTAGGGAAGCGTGTGTTTGTGTTTCTGTGCGAGCTTGCGCATACGTACAAGCTCACGTACTTTAATGATGTTGGTTATTCCTAGGAACGCGGACAATGACAGGCTCCGTCTGTCCTGCAAGATTTACAACAAAGGAACAAATTAATCCCCGCTTAGGCATCATGCAAGAGAGTGGGACTGAGCTAAAAGGCAACTCTGCCTAGGCAAGCTTGTGGAGCAAGTTCAGGAAAACCAGGAAATCAAATCAGAAGGTGGGGATTCCTTTGAAAGGTCCAAGCTCAGTGCCTGCAGTGCCAAGCTGCTTGCGGAGATGAGGCATTGCTTTCCGCAGATGAATTTTGCAGAACCAATTTGTTGATAACAAGTGACACCAGCAAAGCACAAAAGGAGCAACTCTTTTGCTAATTTGTTAGCATCTTTGGAGAGGTTTGTGTAAGAGCGTGTGAATTGTCTTATATGAGCACAGTTCCAGCCAAGGAGACCGTGAGATTCACAGGCTGCTGGCATGAGGATAATGAGATCTAAATCTGACCTAGATGTTCATTAATTCATGTCACATTCCCACCAGTGGTGCTCACGTTCAAGTCCACCTCTTCCAAGTTAGCACAACGCTGTTATGCTGTAGTGTTTCTACAATATCTGCTAAGAAGGAGATGCAGTGAGGTCATGGAAAGCTTTGGTCATGTGGGAGCAAAGTAATTTCTCAGAGCCTTTAAAAGGCAAGGAGGGATAAAAGAGAAGCAAGACTTCGCTGAGGAAGGGATGATGTATGGATATTGCAGTGTCAGGCTATGTAAACACAGCTGCAAATCTCCATGTAGAGTTAAGTTGTTTTATGGGGTGTTTATTACACATCTAGATGGATATCTCTTTATATACTTATAGAAAACAAATATCCACATAAAACACCCTCTGCAAGTGATACTCAGGCCTCTTCATTGCAAAGAAAATTTTACAAGTGGGATAAGGGAATACTGTGAAGCGTTCAGATCAGAGCGGTGACCACAGGTGAGCCATCCCGATGAGATCAATGGCATTACAGTCCAGCACTCCGCGGTAGCAACATCAAAGCACCTTCTACAGTCCTGCAAGCACTGCCACCACTGGCTTGAGGCCATCAACCAGCTGCCAACATGCCATCAAGGCAGGGAAGAGTCACCAAAAGGGACAGTAGCACTGCGGTATCATTGGATATACAACAGAATTCGGCTCTAAAATAAATGCGGACATAAAACCAAATAAAATCAGTTGGCTTGGCAAGGGATCAGTCTGGTTTATCAAAACATTTATGGACACAATACCTTGGCTTGCCTTCCTGCAGGCAGTCACCAAGAAAAAAAGCATGGCTGGAGGGGTACTTGACACTGGATTTTGCTCCTTTATAGCAACATCTGCACAGACTGTTCTCAACCTGCAACCAGCAGTATAGCAGTTTGCTGCTTCTCGTATTTATTTTCAGCCAGATCAGCACCTTAATCTCCAGCTACATCATCTTTTGTGTCAAAACAAAGAAGAGGGCAGGAACAAATAGCCAATAAGAAAGGAATATCTCCTTTACAGTGTCTCTTCACTGGCACAAGTTTTACAACCAACCTTCCTATTAACTCTCCTCTGTACCTTGCACCACACCTATGAATTCCAATATCAGCTGTATGTACCTTCTTTTCTCTCCAAATTCTTCCAGATTTCTTTAAGAAGGGCTATATAGCACTGACAGGTGCTGAGTCGAGGAAATGTTTTTAACAGATCTCTTGCCACCCCTTGGCCCTATGGCACTGGAACTGAAGAAGGACTGAAGACACAATGGTGTCTCTCTTGCTGGTAGAAAATCTTGATGTGGCTGGGCAAGTATTGGTGCTAACCCAGCAAAACACAGATGCTGCGCTCCTGACCACCTTCTTACTGCATTACGCACCAATCCATCAAAATATGTTTCTTCAGTACAGGCATAGCTGAACATTTTGGAAAATAGAATGCCAAAATAGAAAGCTGGGTAGAATATCTGTAACCAGCTACTGGAGGAGACCTAAACATGAGTGTGCATGAATCTATGGGACCTGATGAGATTCCTCTGCAGGGACCTGAGAGATGACATCACTAAGCCACCATCAGTCATTTCTGAAAAATCGTAGCAGTCAGGTGAGGCCCCTGATGACAGGAGAAAGGGAAATACATCCTCCATTTTAAAAAGGGGCACAGCCAGCAGGTCAAAGGAGGTGATTCTCCCTCTCTTCTCTTGTGAGATTCCACCTGGAGTGCTGCATCCAGCTCTGGGGTTCCCAGCATAAAAAGGACACAGAACTGTTGGACCAAGTCCAGAGGAGACACACAAAGCTGATGAGAGGACTGGAGTGCCTTCCCTATGAAGACAGTCTGAGTTGAGGCTGTCCAGCCTGGAGAAGAGAAGGTTGTATGGAGACCCCACAGCAACTTTCAGGTGGAATGGGACCTACAGGGAAGCTGGAGAGGGACCCTTCATCCGGAACTGTAGGGATAGGACAAGGAGTAACGGGCACAAATTGAAGGACAGGAAATTTAGGTTGGATATTAGGGAGAAAATCTTTACTGTGAGGGTAGTAAGACACCAGACCAGGTTACCCAGGAAGGTTGTGGATGCTCCATCCCTGGCAGTGTTAAAAGCCAGGCTAGAGAAGGCCTTGAACAACCTGGTTTAGTTGGAGACATCCCTGCCTATGCAGGGGGGTTGGGAATAGATGATCTTTAAGGTCCATTCAAACCCCTTAACATTCTATGATTGAAGTAGTTATGTAGCATCTATTGCATAACTATTAGATATTATGGCATCTGTGGGTAACCTTTATTATTTCCAAATTTTCTTTCTGTATTAAAAAAAAATCCCAAGCCTCCTAATCACACATCTTTTCCTCACAGTTGACTTCTCACTGTAGTGATTAACCAGATACACCAACCACCTCAACAGAGATTCTCTTAAACTGTGGCCCACACTTGACATTATCAGCATAGCTGCAGCAAGAGGCTCCATTTTATGATTTAGAAACTGAAGTTTCTGGTTGCAATAACAATTTGGCAGTCATTATGTATTTTGTTAAGGGGATTCTTATAAACTGCCCCTGCATCAGGAACACTTAACCAGCAGAGAGCTTTTGGTGGGGATGCCTGGCTCTAATAAAAGTATTCCACTCCTCCAAACATTATCAGATGAGATGGGAGGTTTTTTCCCCGTATTTATTTTTCCTTTGGGCAGGCTTAGTACCCAACAACCCAGAAACTCCTTCAAGGACAATACAAGGCACTCTGAGTCATGGATGTCTCAGACACACTCATGCCATCTTGCATCCCCTCCCGCTGAGGGAAAAGTAGAGAAAAGCAACCAAATCCTCCCCCAGCAAAAATTAATGGTGACAGGAGATGTAAGCTGCCTCCCTCTGCTTTTCTCTCCCTCCACGTCCTCCCTCCGTGTGTGGTTCTGAGGAGGGTGGTAGAAGGTGCAAGTTGTCGTGGGAGAAGGAGAGGCAGCATTTCTCACAGCTGAATTTTTGCCAGCATGAGCTGTGGTTCATGAACTCAGCCTCTGGCCCAAGGCTAAGTTCAATTGTGTCTGAAGTCTGATGAAATGTTTTGCATTGCTCTGATATAATTTTTATTTCAGCTGAGGTTTTTTTCCAAGCTGGAGACAATTCCTCTGCCTGACTAAAAAACAGACTTTGAGCGCTGTTTGTAATGTATTAAAAGGGATTTGCTGTATTAATTTTCCACAAATACCAAGTCCATTCTGCAGGCATATAAAATGTACAGTTAAAAAAAAAGTGATCCGTCTAAGGATCACAGAGATTCTCTTCTTTGCATTATGTCCAGTTGAGATGATCAAGATCCCAAACTTTAGGATTTTGTAATTCACAGTGAAAACTTTAACTGTAATAAATTGTCCTTTGTGAGACAAAAATGTAACAAGATCTAATAGCTAGAAACTTAGCTAAGAAGATACAATTAATTTTAATAATCACTAACCATTGAGAGTAATTAGGTGCTAGATCAAACTACCACTGAATAATAATAATTTTAAAAAAATCTTAATTTCTGGCTTCATTTTATTGAAAACACATGTTCTCTTGTAAGGTGCACTGTGGCTCAAATAGAAGTCACAGGGCTGAAGCAGAAATTACTCAAAAAAAGTGTTATGACCTGCATTATACAGGTCAGGCTGGATGATCTAATAGTCCTTTCTGGGCCTAAATCCTATGAATTACAAATCTGGGGTGCTCTCCATGGAGAGTTTGAAAATGCTTTGCTGACATGAGGTTATAATCCACTGTCATACTGCAGGCCAACCACAGCATCACCTCAACACCCCAAATCTGTTTTATGGCCATCTCTGAAGGGATAAACTTTACTTATTAGGGCATTAAATATTTCAGAGGAATATCTAGCAGATCTGACGTGTGGAAAATTTCCCTTTCACGAAGCGAGAGAAGAACGTCCCTGGACCAAGGACCTCTGTCTGCCCAGCAGCATCATCTACTTCTAGACTGGCATCTTGATGTCATCCTAGCAGAGCCACAGTGACCTCAGCTAAGGATACAGGCTTTTCCTCACTGAAAGAGCAAATAGCCTGACCATCGACCCCAGCTCTCTGCTTTATAGGCAGGACACAGGGATGAAGACTCTCCTACTTCAGGTACTGCCAAACAAGCAAGGCAGTGCATGCTCATGTGGACACACTGATGCCAATATTGAAGCACAGGCATGTGCATGCCCCATCCCTGGAGGTGGTCAAGGCCAGTTTGGACAGAGCTTTGTCCCTATCCATGGTAGGGGGTTGGAAGTAGATTATATTTAAGGTCCCCTCCAAACCATTCTATGATAACAAGGAATAAATTTTCAACAGGCAACTTTAAGCTACACAGAGATTGCTTATTTTAATGGCAGACTGACAAGACTCTGGTTTGAAATTGCTGCTATGAACTCGCTCAGACTTTGGAGACTTCTCTGTCCCGACACAGTAACACAATGAAGACTGGTTCCAAAGCAGCTCAGCTCCAGGAGAAGATGCCCTCCTTCTGTGTAGCAGGGAGCCCAAGCCAGCCAGCCAACCTGGCAGACACAGATGAATTCTTCCCTTGGCACCCTCCCACCAAAGGCACGGCAAGATCCCCCGGTACCCAGGGTCAGCCTATGCTCTGCGGCTCCACAGGTCTGGCTGGATCCACACCATGCTTCCTGGCACAGGAGATCTCCAGGGGTGCAGCATGGGGTGCTGAGCCATGATCCAGAGCTTTCCTGGACTTCCTAGTGCTACTGAGGGGAAGGATTCACTTCTGAGAATCAATAAAGTCTGGGAAGGTCAAAGATGTCCACTGAAATAACATTAACATGCCTAAACCCAAATGCCTCTTCTTTTTAGAGGCAAGAAGAGCTTCAGAGGCCTTTTCTGTGTAGCTTATAGACAGAGGGAGGCTAACTGGTCACATATAAACTTTGATAGTGAAACAAGTGTGTGAACATCAACACTTGGAAGAACTGTGACCATACAAACATCTGAGGGAATCTAATCACTGCCGTATCAGAACTGCTGAAGCAACGTTTGAGAGCAGGGCAGGGAATGACCCCAGAGAGGATCACCCCAGGCTCCTGCTCTGACAGAGTGCGACCAGACAGCTGCTCATGCCCATGTGACTTGTGTAAAGCCCCTTGAGGCATCCCTCCATTGCAATAGTCAAACCACAGATCTCTTACACATAAAGCTGCTATAGAATGAGCCTGAATGCTTTTCCTACAAGCCTGATCCAAACCTGCTGAAGAAGATATTGCATTTAACTTCTGCAATCAAGCCTAACAGCTGTTTTTTAATATGCTACTGCATTGCTCAGCATGCCCTTTCTCTCCCTTTGCAGTCACATGGCTTTCCTATTGAGTTTTATTTTGACCTAAGGTAGCATTTTCAGCAGGCACACATCATGTGAACAAACCAGAAAATAAACAGGCTGGTGATTTGCTGCTGCTCTTGTTAAATCAGAGAGAGAGCACCCTTGTCTTCATAAAGCTCAGCTACAAAAACCTCAGCCAATGAGAAGTTGGGAAGTTGCTGCTCCAGTCAAATTACCCTTGAAGTCTGTTTTGAACCATTCTGCAATCAAGAAAAAATGAGGGACCAACGGTTTTGCTTCCTTGCTGAGCCTTTTTATCTGCTTTGGCCAAGAACTCCTTGCTTCTGGAGAGCTGTGTCCCATTCCATGGACTGTGCTAGGACTTTGTTACAGGACCTATGTGGGAGTGAGGCAGGTGGGAGCTGTAAGCAGCAGAGCTTTGACTGCCCCATCTGGGACAGGGCTTAAAGGTTCTGAATCACTGTGCTGAGGATCTTCAAGACTTGGGCAAATAGATTAAACATGATAATAAAACATATACTGAAACAAACATTCTTCTTTAAATTAGGAATAACCCCGCTCTGAGCACAGCAAATGCATGTTCTTTGTCCTGGTTCCCTTTGTGTAAAGAGCGGGTTCATCACCAATATTAGTTCCGAGCAACGTGTTGAACCACTGATTGTGAAAGGCACATCTACCACAACAGTGGAGCTCTATAAATAACCTACACTAAAAACCACTGGACAGACACATGTAGCTAAAGGACTTTATACTTCAGTGAGCAAAACCACAAAATACCAAAATAATTAAATTCGCCCCTCAGAAGCCTTGAAAATAATTGGATCAAGTTTCCCTATTTCATCCCCTCCTATTTTATAAGATAATTATGAACAACTCAATACACCCAGTTTCTGGAAGCAAAATTCTGCACGTCCTTCTTTTTCCTTTCTGCTTCCAAAGAAGCAAACAAAAGAGAGAATAACTGAGCCTGAACAGAGTTAGGTCTGCGATATGCCACTGGCTTTTCTCCTCACAACCCCCTTGAAGTCAAACCAGCTGATTAGCTCCGAGATGTCTGTCTCTGTAGAATCTCTCTTCCCAGAGCCAACAAAAAACAGAATTGTGGTTGCCTGAACCAGAAGAGCGCTTCTGGGATTTTTTCATGCACTCTCCCTGTGCAGAAGAGTCAACATAATAGTGCAAAATGACAAGATGTTGAGCCACAGTGCCAAGACAACTTGCACACTTTGCATTTTTCCTATTAGAGATGCATCAGTGGTTCTGGAAAGGAAGAGAGGGAGAGGAAAAGAGAGAAAATAGTGCAGAGGAGTCAAGTCCAGCTCCAAAAGCTGTTTTCATCTTTCTGTCAAGATGAGGTATTAAAAGACAGTGATAATTTGTAGATTTCAAGTATTGTAATAAATTTGTCCCTCTATTAAAACTGCTTTGCCAGGAAAAAAACAAACAAAACAACCAAACACAAGACAACCAACCAAACACCAAAGCAAACAAAAAACCAGGACTAGAAAGGAGAAAGGACCAGAACATTACAAACTACGTAGCATCCTCAACTGCAGACCTCATGCTAAGGTGAGCAAACAGAGAAAAAACTAAAAGCAAAACCTTCTTTCAGATCCTTCCTCACAGCTTTTCTGGGAAATATTCCCCCCAGATCACACTACCAAAAAAATGGTGAGTTCCATTTCTTTTCTTAATACCAGGATTGAAGAAATGTGGAAAGTTTTGGATGTATTTTCCAATTTTCATTTTTCTTCTGAACTTAGACCTGATTTTAGGCTGGTTTTTCCAGGTATTTTTGATTTAAGGGAGAGAGGCTCTATACTTTATCTCTGCCACCTTCCAAATCAGGTTCTCCCCAGTGCAGGGTGCGGCAGCAGCCAGAAGCTGGCCTTGTGCCGCAGTCCCCGCTCCCTCAGCATCCCTCCAGTTGGGTGTCCACTGGGATGTTCCTGGTCAGGACCCTCAGCCCTGCCCTGGCTGCCCCTCTCCAGCGCAGGGTGCTGTAGCAGGGAGCCTTTCAGCCGCCCCAAGCCTCCAGGGTGCCTGCTCTGGACCCCAGCGAAGGGGCAGCAAAGCCGTGCTCGGGTTGTCACCCGGGCTCAGTCCCCACAGCAGAGCCCCAGGGCCGCCACCGCCCTTGGGCCCACTTTTGCAGCCCATCCTACGCTGTGACCTCCTCTCACAAAGGGTCTGCGGTGTCTCACAGCTCTCGAGTCCTTTTCATTTGTAGTGACAGAGAGAGGGGTTGCCCGCTGCTGATGGGCCCGTCTGTGTGCTGGAGGTATGCACATATCTGTTCAGTCATAAGGAGATGGCGGTTCATTTTCATAAGGGTTCATTTTCATCCTTTTCCACTGTAAATGCATTGGTAGATCATGAGGCAGGAGGGTGGTATAATTTCTAACGGAGATTAACTTAATTATAAATTAGAAACATTTAAAGAGGATTACCCTCATGAAGGAAAGTATTATCTCATAATTTTTATAAAAAACTTAATGCTCTGATGTTTTAACAGTTTAACACAGTCAACTTAAAACCTCAAGGCTGATGAAAGAGTTCACTCTCAGCATTCTCTTTTTCAAGCAAGGAGAAGATATTTGGATTGACTTCCCACCCCACCCCTCTTCTAAAGTGTCGCTAAATTGCAGCACAGTGTTACTGATCCATGTATCGTAGATGTTTGCTCTTAATGGTCCACAAATCCCAACTGTTTGTTAGGTGGCAACCTATGCCTGGGGCCTTGGCAGAGATTATTAACTTTACCATTTAGCTGGCTTCCTGACAGAGATTTTTAATCCTGTGAATTATTTTTAGAAGGGCTACACCAAGAATTTCAGCGCTGCTTTATTATCTATGAATCAAGCCTTGGCTGCAAAATCAGAACATCATCCCTACTTGAGAAGAGCAAATAGACCTATGCAGACCTATGCATGTATGGGGATATAACAAATGAGTCCCTCAGACCCATCTTGACAATGAAGTTCATGGATTTACATCCATTCTGAAGATGCAGTAGAAAAAGGACAGAAGGTCACAAGTTTCTTTCCAATAATAAAGCCTGAATTTAGTCCCAGCACAGCTTTGCTCTATGGAACCGTGAGCCTGAAATTTGCCTGACACCCTCAAGTGAGAGGGTATTTTTTCAGGAAAAAGAAAATTAACTGGAGACTAGATGTTTTTGAATATGGCTCAGCAAACTGTTACCCTTTGCTGAGACTCTGACTCCTGCACTGAACCAGTAACATTTCTGCACAGAAACCTTCCTGCAAAAGTAGTTTTTGCTCTGATAAAAATTTAAATATAGAAACTAGGCAAAGAAGAGCTACTTTTTTAGATAGAAATCACTTTTCAGCAAAACATTTCCTCTTTGCCCTTGCCTTTCAGTTAAAAGTGCTTTTTCCAAGCTACCTTTTTGAAGATCGTGACATAAACCCTGAAAAATCTGGCTTGACAGGGAAGGGCAAGGCTCTACATCAGATTTTCTTTATTCATCCATAGGATGCAAGTGCTGCAGACACTTTTGGGGGCGTGGAAGCGAGGGAGGTGCGGGCCAGATGTGCATCCTCACACCCATCAGTGCATAAAGCTCATGGAGAAATAGGGTTGGCAAGCACAGCAAGCTCCTTCCTGCTCGGAAGAGCCCATGCCCTCTCCTTGATGCTGGCAAAATGCCATTGTCTTGGCAGGGAAGCACCGGGACCTGAACACACCAGGGCTGCAGAAACCTCTCCTCAAGGCCACCAGCCAGGTGCTGAAGGTCCCTCCATTCCTTGGGCTTGCATCTGCCACAGATGCTGATGTAGAAAAATGACTGCAAAAGCAGCAACGTGCCGTCAAAAGGGGAGAGCAGTAGGTATGGGATTCGCCCTTCATCGGCTGCGGGAACTCCAGCATCTCTTCTGCAGCTCCTTGGGCTGGGAGTCCCAAAATCCTGATAAACTGGGAGCCAAGCATCCACCATGTTGGGAAGCACGTCCTCAGATCACCCTTTGGTCACGATTATACATTTAGGCTGTATGCAAAGCTTGTGGCGAGCCGTCAGTTATAACTCCTCAAAGGCTTTTGCATAGTTATAAATGCTATAGCATGAGAAATGTTAGAGTCCCAGCGCAAGTGTTTTCCTGAGCAAAAGCATACAGCCCGGAGCCAGGAATGAGGTAATTGCTTGTACAATAGAAATGCAAATTCAGTAACCTGCAGCGGGGGTGGGGGAACGCAGAAGGATACAAGTCCTTACAGAGCCAGGTCCCAGGGGTAAGTCTCGGGCACCAAGAGTCAAGCAGACAGGAAGAAGAGAACGTTTTTTATATGAAGGAACGCCGCAACCAGAATAGTTTCTCTAGGAGTCACCTCTAAAATCAAAGGAAGAGGTAACAGAATATCCCAGCCCCAGTAGTAGCAGATAGCGAACTACTCCAAAAAGCTAGTTGGTTGCAGAAATAGCCAGAAAAAATAAATACCTAAAGCTAAGTACAATATTAATAATTCTTTTATTTTTACTAACTTTATTCTAGTATCACACACCCTCAGGCCTAAGTAAATATCCTTTATCTTTCAGTCTCATCTTGTGAAAATGCTGACTGTCGAGAAACATAAAACACAGGGTTTCCAATCCTTCTAGGGTGGAATCAGAGGATTAGTGTGCTCTAACAACAAACAACAGCTGGGGGGAAAAAAACCATTCCCGGGGTATCACAAACCTCCCCAGAGAGAAGGAAAGCTCCTTCAAGAGTAGCTGAGCATGGGAGCCCCTCTGATGTTCAGAAGCGGGTGGGAAGGACCCTGGGCACAATGATCATCAGCGGCACTGGAAGTCTCTCTGCCTCGAGATAAAAGCCACGTACCAAACCCCCGTAGAGAAGGAGCTCAGGAGACCTACCTGAAGGAGCCCAGGGCAGGAGGAGGACCACTGGAACCATCAGGAAGAGAATAAGCAGCAAGACACCAGCACTCCCACCTCTGGGGTTAACAGGAAAACCATTACTCCCCAGCTGCTTCCTATCATTCTCCAGCCCCTCTGTCTAAACAAGTCAGCTGAAACCCATAGCCCAGGGGCGGCTGTTCCAGCGGCTCACCGCTCGAGAGGGATTAGCCAGCTGTGTTTTGGGCAGACCTGATAGAAAGCCCCAGTCCTACACTCAGCAGGGCACTGGCAGTTAAAGCTCATCAGCTGGTGAAGATCAGCTCCTCATGCCCACCGGAGGTGCAGCTCTGGGAATTTGCATCCTGCAAGGCTCTGTTGAATGCATCCTGGTTTCCTTTACAGTGTCAAAAATAAAACGTGTTTTTTGCTGAGGTTTGGGATGGGGAGTGGGGACATGACAGCAGGATCCTGAAATGTTTAAATAAATGGAGGCAGCAGCGTTTTGAAGTACTGCTTGTTCCTCACGAGGCTTTGCCCAAAGGAAAAAAAAAAAAAAAAAAAAAAAGGTGTGGCCTTGCGACTTTTTTATAAAATCCTGCTGCAGCAGAAACTTTGAAATATAAACAGCTGCTTTCACTGACTACATCAGTGCAGCTGAGCTGCCTAATCCTTGGGTAGCAGTGCTTACAAATAGTGCATAGACAGGCAGGTTAGATCAGATTTTCTCATGAGCTCACCCAGGATAGCTGGCTTGCATGGACAGACACGCTGTTATCTCTTTTAGCAGCCAGCGTTTTAACAGCCAGCTTTTGAAAGCCAGCCACAGTTTTCAAAGAGTCAGTCCCGGGGAGGAGGAGAAGGAGGTGGCGGAGGAGAGTATCTTTCATCACAAACCTGACACGGGAGAAGCTGCGCCTGGACTGATGCCACTGGAGAATGGATCACTCACTGTCAGGCAGAGCTGGGCCATTTCCAACAGGCAGCCACCAAGCTGCTGCAGGGCCCTGGGCTCTCCCCAGTGGGCACAGGCCTATGGAGACACAAGTGCCCCTGGAACACTGGAACCTGCTTTTGCCCTGTGGGTAAAGTGTAGCAACGAAGGATATGGAGACAACCTCCTGCCTCTGCATCCCTGAGAGCACTCCGGTACTCAAGGGATGGGGTCTTCCCACTGCAACACCTCACCCCAGAAACACCAGGGGGAGAGGACAGAGGGATGGGACGTGTGTATTTCAACGAAGATTACTCACCTTGTCTTACAAGCCAGGGTTTTTAACATCAAAGAGCAGCAATGCTTCCAGTTGGACCTCCTGGCACCGTGGTTCCTGTCCCTCAGGAGTATTTATCCCAGTGGCATGGTCACCTCCGTGAAGGGCAACATACCCTTAAGCTAGAGGAAAGCATCTTGCAAAGAAAGGATTTACTGTAGAAACAATAAAACAGAGAAACCTTTTCAGTAGAGCTTAACTTGCAGGAGGATGACTAACCCGAGCCTAGCTTTGGATGGCCTGTGCCTGGCAAGAGAGCGTTAACTCAAACCTCCTCAGCCAAGACACAGAAAATCACCTTCAGCTCTGCTGCCTTCGAGCTGATCGCTACGGAGGTGGTCCAGAAGAGCAAACACAGGGCTGCAGCCCCAGGGAGAAATGAAGCCATCAGGAGCAAAAGGGGAGAAGTCCCACAAGAAAAGCAGATTAAGGAGGGTTTTGAGCAGCACAGAGCCAGGCCTGATGTCTGACGCCGCCTCGGCGCTCACCCCTGCGCTGTCCTCGGTCAGGCGCTGCAGCTGCAGGGCAGAAGCTGCCCTCCCTGTCAAAAGCCATTTCGTGGCAACCTTGCTCTGGGCATTTGACTGATGTGTCAGGAGAGCCCTGAGGAGACGAGGGAGGTGACATTATTGCTGCCTGCCATGGAAGAAAAGTGCAGATAATGAAAACTGTGGCTGTGTCAACAGTGCTGCTGAGGAAAGGCTTTTTCCTCTCTATGTTTCTAGTTCTTCAAAAAGACAAGCAAATTGCCAAGTGCAGGCAAAAGGAAAGGAGTTTTTATGGGAGTCCACTGAAAAACACAGCCAACATGAAGCCATTTGAGCTCGCTGGCTCCACTGGTGTTAAACCCAGTGATCGGTGAAGGATGCTGGGCAAAAGAGCCTTTACCCACATTTCCTTGTCTGTCCTTACAGTGATCCCAGTGGTGCCAGCCCAGCTGAAAAATTAAGTTGAAGAAAAGCCACTACACCTGCATGTACACTCAGGAGGGTCCAGTGCATGACAGCTCCCTGAGGAGAGTCTGAGCTCCAGCCACAGCCCCAGCCCAGCACAGGAGACTTGCGCCCAGCAACCCCACAGGGCACAGAAGCTCCCTTTCCTTTCCTGAACACCACCAAGCCTGAGAAAAAAAAGCCAAAGCTCAGGTCTTCATAGCACCCTTCCAGCTTCAAGGAAGTCAGTATTGAACAGCAAGACAGGGTTAGTTTTGGCCCATTTGGATCACAAAGCGCAGAGGCAAAAACTTCATTTGCCAAAAAAAGGGTGATCCATCTAGGTGATTCCTGCTAGAGGGCACAAGTTGTCTTTAATTTCCAATTGCCAAGGGCTGCAGTAGGGGAGGGGAGAGAAGGATGGTCAATGGGAGGCCAGAGTTTCTAGCCCGTGTCCTCGGGGGAAAAGACTTTGTCCGTCTCTGCCGCTCTCTCTCAGCTAATTTCAGTTGAATTCAAAGGAGTCTCAGAGGTATAAGTCTCAAAAATAATTGAATTTCTACATGACTGATGAGAAATAGCAGTCTGGGAGAATAAGAGATCCCAGGGAAAAGCACACGGCCAAGACCAGGTGTCGCTGTAGGACACGAAAGAAAGATGAAATACCCCAAATATTTCAGAAGGCAAAGAGTATAGAAAAGCTTTACTGTCTAATTCTTACCCCCTTTTATGAGGTGTTCCCATACAGACTTAACATGATTGGTGACTAGGAACGACACCTCTCTAATCCCATTGGTGAAACTAGAGAAACAGCAAAACACCACCTGGAGAAAGATTGTTTTGAGAAAGCTTCTTCTCAAAACAATCTAAATCTTGGCAAAACAACTATCCTTTCTTGAGAACTTTTCCCTTGGGAAACAGTTAGCGCTGCTAACAGGCTGAAGTCTCTTAGACCAGAAATATCAGGCCCACAACCAGGCACAACTGGCCAGTGGGTCAGCAATGCCATTTGTCTGGATGGCCCCTACCTGGACACTTGAGGAACATGACCAGGCAGCCAGGGGAAGGGAGCACAGGCACAGCCTTCCCAGGGCCCACCAGGTCTTCTGCTCATGGGACATAACTTCAAACAATACAGGATATTGCTGGGGAGAGGAAACAATTTAAAAGTCATTTTCTGTGACTGCTTTTTTTTCACAGGGCGTTCCCATGCTCTAGATAGAGACTCAGCATCAAATTCCTTGGCTGCAGTTTGAAGGCACATTATGTAGTTTGAAAACAAACTCCCTGTTTTCAGAGGAGATGGGGATTTTTCCTGTACGCCACACGAACACACCATTTCCAGTCAGGGCTGTAGGCTTCATGCAGCAATATCTAGTAGCTGATCAGAGTGATCCTTTGAGCATTAAAACTAATTAATGAAAAAATGAAAGTAAGGTAATCACTTTCAGTTTTAATTATATAGCTTTAATATGGTGTCAGAATAAATACCTAACAGTTTGATGAGATTAGAAGCATAAAGTGGGGAAGAGAAGACAAAATTCCTTCACTTTTCCTTGTGTATCAGCAAGAAAGGAAAAAAAAAACACCACCAAAAAAACCCCAAAAAAACAGCCCCCCCCCCCCCCCCCCCCCCCAAAAAAAAACAAACCCAAAACAAAACCAAAAAAACCCCAGATGCAATCTCTTCTTTCACAGCCCATTATACAGATTCCTGGAAAGAAAAAACCCAGCCCTACAAGGATCTCCATTAACAGACAGATTCAGCTCCTGTCACTTCTGACATAGAAGTGCATGCAGAAGTAATGAAGATTTGCCTACCAGCATAGCTGCTGGTAATTATTCTTACTGAGCAGTGGGGCATTCTTCTTTGTGAAAAAATTCAATAAATATTTAATTCATAAATGCAAGAGAGGTGATGAGCAAAATACACAACTAATAAAGATAAATGGCTTTCGTACTCATGAAGAAGTCCCATAAAGTCAGTGGAAAAAGTGTCCCTGCTGAACAAAGAGAACAAATTAAATGGGAGATTATATACTGCACACACAGCATTGAATTTTTAAAATAATAATAAAAAACCCAATAACAGCAACAAAAACCCCACCAAACAAACAAACAACCCACAACAACAAAAACAAACTGAAAAAAAGAACCCCCAAAACACATGGGAAAGAAACATTAATGCATCATTAATGCTGAGTGTTTAAATCTACAGAACGCAGCACAACATAAAGGAAGATTCCTGAGGCAACATTAATTGGGACTTATTGTGGGCTCTGTTATTGATAATTGCATACATTCAACTGCATAAACAAATTGCCAAAGCTGTGTGCAACTGGAATGCAAAAAAGGCACGTGCAGTCATGTGGTTTCTCCTACACTGTGAGACCCAGCAGGTAACACGTGCAGCAGGAACAGCTTCTGGGTTTCCTACAGAGGCACACACACATATGTATGTTCCATGGACCAGCAGAAGGCAAAGATTCCACCCACAGTATCTTCAAGATAAGTTATTTGTGCTTATTTATTTGCAGGCAAGTTAAAGATGGGGCGAACAATGCATTCTTTTAGTGCTTGCACAATTTAATTTGTTTCGTCTGTTGTATCTGAAAACGCTGAGACACAAGAAGAATGTAACACTCCCTAAGTGGTAAAGTACTTCTATTTAGTCATTTTATGGCCAAATGAAAACTTTGTGTTATTTCATATCCCACACTGCCAGTAAAACTGCAGCTGAGCTGACATGCTCCAATCCCTAGGCCTGATTTCCAAAGCACAACATCCTGGGGACATGTTCTCTAAGCTGCCTGCAAAGGCTTTGGAACCACACAAATTCAACCCAGAGAAAGAGCTCCATCCATCAGTGGTACCGCGCCACAAAGGCCGGGGTCTGTCGTGGCTCCGGCAAGTAACACTGTACCTTATCGGCACCAGGCGGTCTCAGCTTGGCAAAGGCACTCAAGCTGATGCTGCAGGAGGTTTATTTGCATCCCTGAGATTCCCAGAAACCCCAAGGGAGATCAGATTCCTGCTGCAAGTACAAAGGAAATTGCCCCTCATGTCCAGGTAGGCTATTAACCTTTCAGAGACCGGACAAAGTGTGAGTGGGTCATCCTCAAACAATTCCCATTTCACAGAGGAAGAACTGACCCTTCTACTGAATGCCGTGGACTGAAGTGGGAATTTTGGTGTCATGACATTTTGTTAAAAATTAAATCAAGCTCAAAAATATAATCCCAGACACTTTATCAAGTTACCCAAAATTCCACACTGTGGCAGAACCCAGAGGTGCCCAACTCCCCTGCTGGCATTTCCCATGACTAGCCGGTCCCTCCCCAGCTTTTGTGCTTCCTCTTTAAACAGAAAAACACAATGGAAGTGCCCATGCAGTGTTGCATCTTCTTTCTACTTTTGCTTCCCGGCGCCCCAGCATCTGAGCATGGGGTGAAACAGACAGGGGGGACATTCAGCTTAGATGATTTAACTAATCTCATGCAAATGTACTCAGCAGTCTTGGTACCCATTGTGTTTTCACCTACATAATGGCCAAGACAGCTGAATATTGCTTTTTCCAAGGATAATAGCATTTTTATGCATTATTCCTTAAAGCTTTTTGTGCTCACAAACTGAGGAACAGCTCCAGCTGAGGAAGAGCTGAAGTCAATATACTCAGTCTCTGTCCAGGTAATTATGCATCCTCCTCTCATACTGGCTTAAGAAAATATGATAATGATAGGAGATAATTAACATGTCTATTTTCCCTCCCTTTTCTTACTTTCAGCCTGTGGAATGGAAAACCGCAGTTAAACATTTATTATCACGCATTTTCTGACATATATTGCCTACTTATCCTGCATTTGAGAAACGGGCAGGATTTCACAAGCAAGACAAAAGGTAAAATAACTGATTTAAACCAGAAATCAATACCCTTGCCCCTCCTAGTTTGAATTTATGTAATTTACTGATTTCTTAATTGTCTGAGTCCAGTAAAAAAGGAAAGAAAAATCCCTAAAAAAAAAAAAAATATATATATATATATATATACACACACACACACACATATATATACACACACATATATAGTTTCCTTTACTATCAGAAGCAAAGCCAAACCACCCAATAATGGTAATGGAAGAACTGTCAGCTCCTCTTCCACACCCCTCACCAATTCTCAAGTTAATTTGCCAGTGAAAAAATCCACCTTGATATACCTTCTTCCCAAGGAGCTCAGGATTGGCTGTGAAAATTAATGTTAGTGGTTTGTCCCCTCTTCAGTTCTGACCAGGCGTTGCTCCTGCCCACAGTCGTGGGTTGACCAAAGCACAAAGACTTTTGAGTAAAGGTTGGGATTTCTAATCTGAGACCAAGGGAGCTGGAGGATTTGGCTGGGTTGCACATGAGAAGACAATCAGCTCGTGGTCACCTGAACCATTACCTGGAAAAGCTGCAGGAATGTGACACCTGCAATAACATTCTGGAAAGCCACAACTTCCATATAGGTCCAGCATATAAAACCTGGCTGTAAAAAAGGAATGATAGTAGACTTACAAAAAACGTAAGAGCTTGACTTTTGTAATAACCAGCCTTTAACTTACGCTCCTGAGAGAGCACTTTGACTGTTGATCTATCCAAAGCTGACCTTTCAATCCATTGGCTTCCGTAGGCTTTAGGAAATTCCTACAGATTTTGACAGTTGTTGGCTTATATCCAATGTCCATGCCTTAGAGAAGCATAAAATCCATTTTGATACTTTAAACAGATATGGAGAAAGCTCCAGCCCCACCCCCCCCCCCCGCCCCCTACCAAAATAGGACTGCTTTCATTGCTTTCATTATAGGTGTGTCTCATGCTGTTTGATCATTGCTCAGCATCTTTCAAGTTAGGTCCATTAGGAGGAGAAATTGCTGAGGGATTCAGGTAATTTTATACAAACCTGTTGATTTTGAAAAGGAAAAAAGAAATACAAAAGCCTTGAAGACAGTCTGAATCAAATCAGAGATAATTTATCGTTTTCTAGCCTGCACTGGTATTTGTTATGAGAATTTTCTGCCACACTCTCCAAATTGTATTTCCAACTTTTTTTTCCGCCTCCAGAACTTTCTAGATCCTATTTTCCTGCTTGTTTCCTGGCTATTCAGGCTAGGAACACACTCCAGTAACAGGATCTTAGTGCTTAGATCTTAATTTTAGCCCTGGAAAAATATTTTCACCTTTTTCTGCTTCTTGTAAATTATCCAGAGCCTATGTTTTGGGCACTGAACCCATTCACATTTATTCCAAAAGAGGAGATTATCATCTTCCTTGTCTCCTGAATGAAAGACACCACCACACTGACACACTTTAATTAAGCTTCACCCAACCACCAAGAACTTCAGATATGGTTTAAGAGAGATTGTATCAAGCAGAGATAAAATAAATATTAAAAAAAAAAAAAATGGAGCCAAAAAAGCTTCCCAAAATGGAAAGAACATGCAACAGCAGCAGGTATCACTCTGTGGTGACATAAAAACCCATAAGGATTGAGCAAATGCCTGGTGAATGTACAGTAGCCATTGCTCCCAGGTATCAGCTGGAGATGGGAGGGGTAACACAAGGAGCAAGTCACTTTGACAGCAGATATACGCCCAAATATCCTGCTTTGGAAGGGATAAAAGGAGAAAGCAGTGGACTTCATTCGTAGCTCTCATTTGGTAAATTCCCCAGGCACATGGAAACATTCCGGCATTGTTACATGGAGACCAAAACCAGCTCCATCAGGATGACCCTCATTGGGACTTTTGCTTAACGCTTGTGCTTCAGAGCAGCTTCTTCTACTTCCAGCTTCAGCAATTTCCAAAGCACACTGTAAGAAAGTGGCTCGTGATGAAGCAGAGTTACTAACAGGAGAAGAGTTTCAAAATACTGGAAAATGAAAATACTGTTGGGAGGTTGGGGGTTTTGTTTCCTGGGGTTTCTTTGGTGGGTTTTTTTTTTTTTTTTTTTTGGGGGGTTTTTTTTTTTGGGGGGGGGGGGGGGGGTTTTGTTGTTGTTGTTCGTTGGTTGTTTTTTTTGTTTGGTTTTTTATTTTTGCCAAATCCCATTTTCAATTAAACAATTTAGTGAAAGCAACATTTGGCCAAAGCAGAGTGTGATTTTCACGGAACAGCAATAAAATATTTAGCATGTTTATGTTCCCAAAAATTAAAACCAAACCAGAACAAAACGCACAAAACAAAACACTGTGCTGAAATGGGCAGACTAGATTAGTCTTTTGCTGCAATGCCTCTGGTTTTGCCCTTTGTCTGAGAAATGCTAGGCAACTGACAATTCCCACTTCATCAATAGGAGCTGGGGATGCTCCATCTGTGATGAGCTCTGGTCTGTTTGCAGTCCTGCTTACAGCTGCCATCCCTATTTAAAAGCATTCTACGAGAAAGCTTTTCCTGTTTATAAGCTCCCTTAGCCAGACTCCGGTCCTCCCGGTCACTTAAGCACACATTTAACTGAAGTGCAGGAGCAGACTCCCGAACTTAAGAGAGGCCCTGGCTGCGAGCAGGGCCAGACTGTTTGAAGTTAAGCACATGCTTAAGTGCTCTGCTGGCTTTTTGCCCAAGCTGCCAATCTTTTGTAGTTAATCATTTATCACCCTGCTTATGTTCTGGTAGTTATGCTTCAGTGTGCAAATATGTAAATTGCTTTCATAAAGCTCCACGCACTGAGCACAAATAATGCTTCCTCAGCCCTTTGCAGTTCTCCAGTCCTGTGACACCTCAGATAGATCAAGTGACACTTAGAACTGGCAAGAAAGTTACTTCTCCCTTAATTAAACAGAATCATTACCGTGTTCGTCTTCTTAATGGTGAGGCACATTCACAGACTTGCAAAGTAAGCAAATAAATAATGCCAGTTAGCTCTAACCTGACAAGTATCACGCATTTTGCCTCTAGAAGCGTGTACACCGATCCATCTTCCTCCTCCACCTCCAGAGTGAGAAGGGGATCAAGCTGTCAAAAGTATCGTACACTTATTTGCATAACTCTGGCACAGATTAAGTTAAATCACTGCCTACAAGGGTATTTGCAATGCATCACAAAGTAATTCTCCCAAACACCAGTGACCATTTTAATTTTTCTTTCCCTCCTGAGGTTAATTGCTGTGAACCACGGGGGAATGTCACCTCCGCTTACCTGCGCTCTGTAGCTTTGTATTCAGAAAGCTCACGTCTGCCGTGATTTTTCACAAAGAATTAAAATTGCCATGAGAAGAGAAAATATAGTTACTTCCGTTCAGTTCCAATATATTTATCGGAATGATAGGCAGTAATGGTGCCTCGCTGAAATAGAGCCTTAAAACACAATTAGCTGTAGTTCTGTAATTTTTAGAGCCAGTTATTCTGTGCTCCTGCCCATGGGCTTTCCATGCACCCATTAATGAAAAGGCTGCTTTTCCCCAGATGTCAGGTACTTTTGCAAGAAATGAGCAGCAGGAAGGGAAAATGACAGAGTCTGTTCTCTTGCTCTGTAGAGCAACTTTTTGTAAAAATTTATTCTCTGTCAAGCAAACTGCCTGAAAAAAAAAAACCCCACAGTCAGCGACATTTTCTAAGAGGAAGCTTGAACACTGCTCAGATTGAGTCATATTAAAACAAATTAATGCCGACAGCTGGTCTCACAATCATTACTTGAAAAAACCTAAACCTCAAGCTTTAAGTATAAATTAAAAAAAAAACCAAACAAACAAAAAACCCCCCCCAACTCCTAAACAAACAAACAAAGAAGCAGAAAACTAAGCAAATGGGCTCTCCCGTGATAGAC
The DNA here is from genome assembly GCF_015227805.2 of Hirundo rustica. NCBI lineage: Eukaryota > Metazoa > Chordata > Aves > Passeriformes > Hirundinidae > Hirundo > Hirundo rustica. The sequence goes on from NC_053450.1 coordinate 83,985,414, forward strand.
CAGCTGCCATCATGACCCACCGAACAGAACAAAGCTCATGTCCTGGGTTTGGGCACTGACTGCAAAATGCTCCTTAGATTCTCCTGCAGAGCTGGGCTGGCAGATCAGGTCCCGGGCCACCCAGGACACAGATCACTGCAGGGGACCCTCAAGGGAAAGCCTCATGCTTGGGAAAAAGAAATCTTAGGCAGGGTTCACTGCATGGTTGTTTTAGGATCGGTGGGGAAATAGAGCCTCAAGAAATGAGGAGCCTCAGACAAATTTCAGAAGGTTTGTGTTCAGTTTAGGTCCTGGATGGAGATTTGGCCATCATCCCAAATACTAGGAGGTTTTCTTGCACTATGTAATTCTTTAAAAATGAGACACACATTAATTCCTTATTTTGACTGTAACTACCAGTTAATTACCAAGTTACGTTAAAGCAAGTTGGTAGCATTTTAAAGGAAATGCAATGTGTTAAAGTAGGTTAGAAAAGACACAGAAAGATGCCACTTGTATGAAAAAACACATAATGGTGAAGGATATTTTCCTTTCACAGTAGGTCAGATATAACAAGCCCTTGATGGAAAATATCCACTCACTTCTGGAGATCTAGTCAGATGGAGACACAAATATCTGAGCAGCTAAATATAGTTCTGGATAGCAGTGTTTTGTACAGTAAGTTCTAGTGTCTCTTAACTTAATATGGAAATTGATACAAAAATAAAATCACAGCATTTTCAGAGTGTGTCTCTGCTTGTGTGCTCACTGGGACTCACACCACCAAATTTCATCCTCTGTTGAAATTACTCTGCAGTTTTTGTCTTGCACTGCCTCACATGCCAAGAAGGCAGAATAATGATGTCCATCACTAAAAGGCCACATTTATTAGAGATATATAAAGGTTACTCCACAGAAAGCCAATATGAGAACTGCACTGAGAATGCCTCGTCCTTCAGCATTTCTGCGAGAGTGCTAAGTTTAATTAGAGTAGCCTAGGTCTTGGTCAGAGGTTTCCCCCAGCTCTAAATGCCAGTGGTTCAATTTTTCAATGTTTATTACTGGACATGTGCCCTTTGGATCAGCATGTGGTTGCTGAAGCTTGGAGCCAGGCTTGGGCAGGTACTGCTGGAGCTGCAAACCCCTCGAGAAGAAAGAGCAGGCAGTGGGAACAGTGAAGAGCTGTGGTAGTGACACATGGCTTTCTCATATTTCTCCTCCCTTCTCACTTCGAGGCAAAAACTTTGCACCCAGGTGTGATTTTGCAGTGGTTTAAGTTTAAATTCCCCAGGCCTGACTCTACACTACTTGTCCCTTACTCAACCACTGGCCCCAGCAATAGGGTGTGCAGGACTTGGTGGCTGTACACAGGACAATTCAGGTCAGCAAGGACCTCCTTGCAGCCGAGGTTACACTCCAAGAAAGAGGGTGCAGATGGCAGGAAATTCAGAGGAGGAGTGAACTCCATCCCTGGCCGTGTCCCACTGCAGTCTGAGATGGCTGCAGGAAACTTGGTCTTGGCTTTTTCTCCCCATCACAGAGAAAGCACTGGATGATATCCAGCCATTATTAACAAGTTTGTCAGCAGTATTGACCTGAGTGAAAGGTAAACCTTTAAGTCAACTTCACTTTATGTAACACTTGAGGCATTTGCTCTTACAACTCACATAGAAAGTAAAATGCAAACAAAACAAGGTGTGTTGTCATCCACTTATATTATCCACCTTCAAAGCTAAAAAGTTATGCCAAGCATAAGTCAATAAATATACAAATAAAGAAAATATCAACAAGCTTGATTTCAAAGGTGCTGGGAAGAGGGAGAGTGCCACGCTTTCAGCCTTCTCCTTCCTCTTTTCAGTCCTCAAATGCTAAAATACTGTGCCTTGCCCTGGGGTGAGGAAGGAACCCTTGCAGGAAGCAGCCGAATTCAGAGCCCCTGTAAGCAGGTGAACTGGATTCAATATTACACATCCTTATGAACATAACTAGTCCAAGGGAGGCCAGTGAGAATTGCAAATAATTTGGTGACCACTAGCAGCTGTGATGGTCAATTCTGGCTCATCACAGCCCTGTCTCATGGATGGATAACCAGGATGGATCTGGGGCTGTACCACACACCTGGCAGCTCTGCAGGACAGGCTCACAGACCTTCCCCAACCATAGAAGCTCACCAAGCAGCTTCCCAAAGATAACACACAGGAGAATGGAGTTTTTCACCTTCAGGCTAGAGAAAGCCATGTGATGATGGAGCTGGCATCTGGAGGTGCCCCACCACTGTGACACAGCAGAGCCCAGAGCAGGTGCAAAACAGAGAAGTTCTCCCTTCCCTATCACAACTATAGCTCCTAAAAATATTCTCTTCAGGTGGCTCCTGCTTGCTGAGCCCTACATCTATCAGATGCAGAAGCAGGGCACCCTCCCTGTTCTCATCCTTTTTGCCAAAGACATCTGGGAGAAGTACCCCCACCATTCCAAAGCCATGGGAAAAGGGACTGCAGGATTCACGCAAACCATCTTGAGAAGTAATGAGCATCACATCCTTACAAGTTGGCTGGGGTGGTAAGAGCTGAAAAAACATTTGCATTGTGGCTTCTCCAAACCAGACACTGCAGTTTAAGGTTCGGGTGAGACCATGAATGTTCATTCATATCTTTGTTCTCATTCAAAAACGTGAAGACTGTACCAGACTTACAACTATCAGGCACAGCCTGCATTGAAACTGCCAAAGCTTGTAAAATCTGATTTACTCTGTGAGGGAGAAGGGGAGGTTATTTAGTTTGAGTCATAAGAGGTCTTGATACAATCTAAGCTTCATCACTTCTGAAGAAACAGCTCACTCCCTGAGCAGATATCAAAAGGCTGCTGTGTACAGCCTTGATAACAAAAAAGCAGAGAACAATTCCTAGTGCTGAAGATTACAAGACCTTTGTATCAGCTGCTCTTCAGTACAGTTTCTCTTGCATTACACTACCTGATGGGCACTCTAGGCTTACGGTTGGCTCATCAGGGATCAATGGATCTGAAATCAAGACAGAAGCTTTGCAGAGGTTTTTAGTTTTAAAAAATAATAAAATTGTGCCATTCTTGGCATAAATAACAATGTCAATCTACCTGCCTTTTCCAGCCTGAGGATTTCACTCTCTGGACCCTCACCTGCTCCAGAGTCAGAAAATGTGCAGCTCTGCTGCAGGTGAAAGAAGGCAGGCAGGTTTAGGGTAATTCTGCCTTCATGCCCTTCACATGTGCTGGAAGCCTCTGCTGGCTCAGAACCCCCCCTTCTGAGGCCTGAATCCTGTCAGGACCCCATTAAGAGGGATGATGATATTTGAAGACCCACAAGTAGAACAAAAGAAAGCTTAAACCCATCCAAACACAAAATTTTACTCCCTACCTTAGCTGCTAAGTTTGGGGAGAACATTTTATTGCTGATGCCATTTGTTTCTGGAGAACACACATCTGTGGGAGGGAAGAGTCAACTTTGTCACACCCCCCATGGGGTCGTGTAAAGTAGCTGAGAGAGAGAATTTTTGACACCTCTCCATGCTGGAGTCAACCCAGAAGTGCAGGCCAAGACTCAGCAAGAGCCTCCCTGGGGAGACATGAGAATAGCACAGCCAATCCTGCCTCTCCATGAGAGCTGCTCTCCAGCACTCCCGTGGCCTCTGACAGAAACTGAATTGACAAATGGCACAGGGGTGCAAGGAACCAGAGGGGGAAAGGGCAGCTGAGGCTGCTACCACCATAGCCCAACCAGAGCAAATGGCAAACAAGAACAAACCCCAGCAGAGCAGCACCGGGGAAAAACACAAGCATATTGCAAATATTCCCCCATGTTCATTATTCCCTTTTTTCTCTTACAAGGAAGTACGTAAGAAACAAAACTTTCTAATAAAAGGTGCTATGGAAAACCATAAGCAGAAAGAGTAACTGATGCAGGTTCTACGTTGCACATTCATTTCCACTTGCCTGTATACCAGAATATATAGCTTATTCCTACTACGACAGACGAGCAGCACCAGATGCAGTGGGCTGAGATGCTGTTTTATTACCAGCCCCCTGTGGTAAAAAAGGGCATCAGGCTTGAGCTCCTCTGCATTCTCCCAAGGACCCTGCAGTGCCAGCAGTGTGTACCTCCCAACAGGTAGGACATCCACTTGGTCTTGCCATGGATAACAAGCAGTTTTGATGAGCTTGCAGAAGGTGTGACTTAAGGGTGGCAGCCCTTTGAATCCCACATTCCTGCTTCTTCCGTCAACCTCTTCACATCACAAAAATGCCAGCTGTTCAGCTGCTCCCATGAGTGAATTTTTTTCTGCAAAGCAGTCACTCCAGCAACGGAGACAGGGATGGTCAATGGCTTAGAGCTTTGTCTACTGAAGGGACAGCACTGTGGACAGAGGTCTCAAGACATGAGCTAGGTGACAGAAAGCTGAGGATACAGTAAGTACCCACAATGATCCAGTATGCTGCAGGTAGCTGTGGAGTGAGGCTGAGGAGAGGATAACTCTCCCATTCACTGGATCCCAGAACAAGTGAGGCACATTCCCATGCCTGTACACAGACTTTGCCATAGTGGCAACTTTCCAGCTGCTTGTGGTTGCTCTTGGCCTTGGCTGTAGGGTACAACCACCAGCACCAGGCACATGTCCACCTTCAGGTGTACAGTCTGCAGGTATAGCCCGAAACAAACGCAAAATATCTTCTGTGACTGAGGCCAGCTATGAGGCAACATGCCCAGTAAGACCACCTAGTGGAAAAAATGACTCCCTTTACAGTACACAGATATTCTCATGAGGCACTCTGAAGCTGCACAGAGGACTGCAGGCCCATGATGCCATTTTTATTCTAGTACCCAACAAGCAGATGGAGGTTTGTGACTGTTTTTTTCCCAGCCAAAGTTCCTGCAGAGGGATGACCAGTTTTCAGAATGTTTGACAGACATGTGACCATGGCCAAATGCCAGATGGTTGGAAAGAGCATTGGAGGAGCCCTCATGATGCATGTCTAGCCTTGGCTGCCAGCATCACGCACCATATTTATCAGCTCCCAGATAGAAAGGCCTGGCTGCTAGTTGGGACTGTGACAGGGATATTACATAGCACAATTTTTAGTGATGCCATCACAGAATGGACCAGAAGGAACAACATTTTTTCTTGCTTCTCACCTGTAATCAGTATACAGGTAACCTGCATTAGATGCTTTGTGCAGCCATTACTGATGCTTGTAAGCAGGAGCAGAACACAAGTGGAAATAAAAACAAGGAAACAACAACAACAAAATCCTTCACATGGTATCACTTTCTGCAAACCAGCAACTCCAGCTGCAGTTTCATGACCTCTTTATGCTGATCTAACTCTGGGCTGCTATGGAAACAATCAGCCCTAACCTTCCTGCCTACCCTGTCATAAGCTGGCCCAGGGAATTTGACTGCTATTTAACCAGGTTCCTTTTCATCTCGATCAGCTACCTGAGTGCTATACTGCTCAGCCAGCCCAAGCTCAGGAGGCAGCAGGAGAGCAGAGTCAGCAGCAGCAATTCACAGCAGGATGAGCTGAAAGATGTTGTCTTACAGCAACAGCCTCACAGCACAGCAGCCTTAACCTGCCTCAGCATATTCTCACAGTCACGCTGACACGGCTTGCAAAAGGCGCAGCCCGTTTCAGAGATCTTCCAACACCAGCGCTACATCAGTTACACACAAGCCAGTGATCTGCCCAGACTGATTTCATTCATGCCTTCGTCTGGGAGCTGCTTATGTGAGACAGGAAACGAAGCTAGAACTTCGCAGACTCCTAATGTGGGTAGGTGTGAACAAATAACTGGCAGCCAAGTTACAACAACAAAAAAAGAAAAAACCCACCTGCCCAAAAAGCCAGTTCAAAAGACAGTTGCCTACGTATTTTAAAAATAATTTTGTTGCTGTTTTCATTTTCAGGACCACATGTACACTTGAAGAATAATCAGAGGCTTTTTTATTCCCATATTCCCATAGGTGTCTAAATGGAAACCCTCAAATGCAAATTTCAGTCTTGTGACAGCATTTAATCAGTATCAGCAGAGCACTCTGACCACTGGATGGGATTTTGGCACTCTGGTCCCTTTTAAGCCTTATTTACATTCCAGAGCTGGAGGCTGTTCAGAGGAAGCCTGAAGATGCTCTGTCACGTGGAATGGTGCTTAGTCCTTCTGGGAAGTCCAAGTCTCTGTGTAGTTAACAGCTGGGCCAGTCCATTCATCACCATCATAAATATGGTCAGTGACATCACCAGCACATAGTGGCTGATGCTGCAAGGGAGAAAGAGAGAGAAAAAAAGTGAGAGAAAAATACAAATTTACAGAGTAAAGAAAAAAAACAACCTGTCATAAACAACCATCTGAATATATATTTTTTTTCATTTTAAGTAGGCCTAATTGTTCACCTGGGATGTAATTTTATATACACTGCTCTTAGAAGACAAGTATTATAGCAGCACTGTCATGTAAAAACCCAAGTCTCTGATAAAATAAAATGGTGAGGACAACAGAAACCACAACTAAGCATACACCAAGTGAGTAAGAGGTACCAGGTGTACTTTTCATTCAAATGGATAATACAGTGTATGTGAGTGAAACAATTGCAAAACTTTCATTTGCTGTCAGCCATAACACAATCTAGAGAGAACTTGCCATCAGGCAGACATTCTTGGTAGTAAGACAACTCAAATATTTATGTCAGATGTAGTGCAGCTTTCTAGAGAAAACTCTACTCTAGTGACAAATCGCTTTAAGAAGAAAAAAACAAAACATTACTTTTTCACTGAACATTGCTAAAATCTGTAGAATTCTCTGCTGTGGTAGCATATGCAAAGAGATTAAAGCGATGAACTCAAGAGTAATAAACACAATATGAAAATGCAGCTTCTGGGTTAGGATGTCCTGAAGCCACTAATGGTTAAAAGGCTAACAAGCAGTGAGCTTGTTCTCCACAAGCTCAAATCCTGTTGCCTGAGGTTCACTAGTGTTATAGATGGGCTATTTAGGGTCAGACTAAGATTCAATCCAGGACATTTAGCATTCTGTATTCAATGGGTTCAAGGTTCATTTGGAATTATATCTGGCTAAGGATATCAAGAATAACAAGAAGGGCTTCTTCAAAAACACCAATAACACAAGGAAAACTATGGAAAATGTGGGCCTCTTACTGAATGGAGCAGGAACCCTTACTACAGAGGCTGCAGAAAAGGCTGAGATACTGAACACATTCTTAGTTTCAGCCTTCACTGCCAAGGCCAGCTCTCAAGGATCCCTGACTCAGGAGATCAGGGAGAAAGTCTGGAGGATGGCAGACCTTCCCTTCATGTGGGAGAACTGCATTACAAACCATCCAGTCAAACTTCACATCCACATGTGCAAAAGCCTCCTCAGCAAGTTCACTGATGGCACAAAGCTGGGAGGAGTGGCCAATGCCACAGGAAACTGTGCAGCCCCTCAGAATGACCCCAACAGGTTGGAGAGATGAGCAGAGGAGAACTGCCTGAGATTCAACAAAAGCAAATGCAGGGTCCTGCACCTGGGGAAGAACAGCCCCAAGCACCAGGACAGGCTAGGGGCTGACCTGCTGTAGAGCAGCTCAGTAGAGAAGGACCTGGGGGTCCTGGTGGACAACAAGCTGTCCATGAGCCAGCAGTGTGTCCTTGTGGCCAAGAAGGCCAAAGGTATCCTGGGGTGCATTAGGAAGAACATTGTCGCCAGCAGGTCAAGGGAGGTAATCCCACCCTTCTGCTCAGCCCTGGAGGGGTCACATTTGGAGTGCTGTCTCCAGTTCTGGGCTCCTGAGTACAAGAGAGACATGGAGCTCCTGAACCAGGTCCAGCAGAAGGCTAAGAAGATGATCAAGAGACTAGAGCATCTTTCCTGCGAGGGAAGGCCAAGAGAGCTGAGCCTGTTCACTCTTGAGAAGAAACAAGTGAGAAGGGATCTCTTCAATGTCTATAAATATCCGAAGGGAGGGTGTCAAGAGGAGGGATGCAGGCTCTTCTTGGTGGTGCCAAGCAACAGGACAAGAGGCAATGGGCACAGGAAGTTCCATCTCAACATCAGGAAAACTTCTTTACTGTGCAGGTGACTGAGCACCAGAACAGTCTGCCCAGAGAGGCTGTGGAGTCTCCTTCCTTGAGGAAAAGCCATTTGGGCACAGTCCTGAGTAATGTGTTCTGGGGGACCCTGCTTGACCAGGGAGGTTGGACTAGGTGACCTCCAGTGGTCCCTTCCCACCTCAACCAGTGTGTGATTCTGTAAAATCTGAATTGAGTACTGTTAATGTAAATCACTAATCATTGAGAAACCAGAAATCTTCCAAAACCAGTGACATTTCCAGTTAGAGCTGCAGATGGAACACTGCTGCATCCATGTCCATTATACATCCAGTGCAGCTTTGGTTTTTCCTGGGACTACTGAAGAAACTAGCACTGTGACATAAGAGATATCCATACCTCCTAATGTACCCATACCTATTATTCCAAAGTAGATGGCTCTTTAGGACAAACAGAGTAACTTTAGACATGAAGAAATCTGAGTTTAGTCACAAAAAAAAGATTGCAAGGAACGCTTGCTGGCTTAATGACCTGGAATTTCTGCCAGAGGACTCATTCAGTTTGAGAGTTTAGCCACAGAAGAGCAGTAAAGCTCATAATGCCGACGCTATTAATCCTCACAACCCTGAGACTGTGACAACTCTGGCGCTAGCCTAGCACAATTTAGCCCTGTGAAGTGGAGAAGCACCAGCTCTAAACAAAGCTGGGCTGCTAACCAGTGTGAGAGAATAAAAGCAATCCAAAAAGTTTTTCCACAGCCTAGATGCCAGCAACCAAAGGACCAAACATGGAGAACGTGAAAACAGACTTGATGTATGCTCTAAGATTTTTCTGTTTCAGTTGAGTCTGACTAAAACATCTCACAAACACCTTGCTCAAAATACATAGTTTTAAGAAACCAATTAGAAAAATCCACCATCATAAAAGGGCTCAGACCTCAATGAGCAGCAAGCAGCATGTCTATGAGAACCAAGCTCCTGTCCTGTTTTGCGGGGAAGGTGTAAGACACAGGGAGAGCATGAAGTCAGGCACAAAGCCTACTGTCACGGGCAGTGCACTTTGGACTTCACAGTTCACAGCACATTTACAACAAGGAAGATAACCTCCCTCAAGAGCCGCCCCTGCAAGACTACCTGGGTGTGTTACAACTTTGGTTTCAGTTCTCCGTGGGAAAGGACACATTGACAGATGAAACTCAAACTTTTGCTGCAGTTATCTTCATGGTGTAATGTGCCCACGGGGACTGTGCATTCACCACAGGTAGATAAGGTTGCTGGCACTTAAGGAAAACAGCCACTCTGGTAAACAGCTGGACACTTAGTGCCTCCTGCCTTATCAGTAACACCTCAGCTTTCCTTCACACCTAGCACCAGAATTCTAGTTTTCTCCTGAAAGCACCATACACCACTTTCCTTGTAACTTTCAAAGAAAGCTTGAATGAAAAATCTGAAAATCACAAGCCAAATGAACACCCTGCCTTTATTCCCACAGACACCTCAAGACCACCACAACCCACGCATGGACCCCAGACCGACATCTGAGTTCCTGTGCACCCCCCAAATGGAACTCTTTCAGATGTGACCAGTGATTTGGTGGGGCATAGGAAGGGGCTTTCTCAAAGCAAAAAGATCTCTTCAAACTCTGCCTAGCTACCTGAAGGACTGGATCCTCCATACTTTCGCAAAGAAGAGAATATTGCACACTTCTCCCTTGCTATACTGCAAAAGTCTGCATAGTTATACTCCCTTAATAAAATATCAGATGTTCAAATGCACATATATAACATCATAGAGCACAATAAAAACAATTTGAGTCTACTTGTCACATAATTACAAACACCCAGCATCTCTTGGGCTCTCAGCAACTGGTACTGCACTGCCTGCAGGCAGCTCTGCCTGGTAAATTACTTCTTAAGCTGGTGTAATGCTGTATTTAAACAAAGAAAACAAGACTCTTACAGGTATATGCCACAACAGCAGTGTCAAATCTTGATCCCTATACAATTCAGAACCTGCACCCTTGACTGGATCTGTAGTTACAGTGAAGGAGGTAATTCTCAAAACAAGCTTTCTGCATCAGAAGTCAAACCTGAGCTAATGAGAACGAGGAGTGAGATTCTAGGCTCCAGGCAAATTAGATCCATGTGGAGGAAGAAGAGCCATTAAATAGGTACAAGAGAATAGCATAATGGGGCACAGTGGGGCAATGCTTATAAAGGATGAGATGGCAGAGGTGGCAGGTGTGGGGGATCATAGATAATCTACGGTAAGAGAGCACTGTTCAGTAGAAAGGTGAGGGTCCCATGTATGGATCAATATCAACAGGCAAAGCTGGTGGTAGGAAAAATTTTTATCAGGCAGCAGGACACCTGTTTCAGTGGTGAGGAATCGCAAGAAGAACATATGAGGTACTACCACTTCCTGGCATTGTGACAACGTATATTGGTGAGAAAAAAAGAAGACAAGATATTAAAAAAAATGAGGGGGGTAAGTGGTGGGAATCAATCTTGCTCTAAAACTTGGCTTTCTCCCAAGACAGGCTAATTCCTAAGATGACAGGCCTGATTAGAAGCTGGAAGGACAAGAAGATGGAGTAAGTCACCACAGCAATTAAAAAAACTAGGAACAAAATAAGTAAGACAAAAACAACTTGTGCAAGGACTTGGACAAGAACTCTCCAGAAGTGTCTGGAGACATTATTTCTACATTACATGCTCTTTGAACTCTCCCCAAGCACACACACTGAGACCCCAGACTTAGATCCTGAATTTTAAATTTCCTGCTTTTCCAGCCAGGATGCCACACCCTCTCTCCTCAGTTTCACCAAAACAAATCACAAGACTTTTGTTTTAACAGTTCTGCCTAGAAGCCCCAGCACCCCAACCCTGAAATAGATTCTGTTATTTCTAAAACCTAAAAACCCACAGTTTTGTGCTTTATTTATGTCCCCTGACCTTTGAAGCTGCAGAAGAACAGTTAAGATTGTATCTTTATCTTCCAGCAGCTATAAAAAGAAGGAATAGTACAGTATGTGTCTGTATAAAGCTAAATAATAGTCATATAAAGAACCTTTAAGGTTTATCTTTATTATCAGCTTATACAACTATTTACAAAGTACATATACTGTAAAGATATAGTAGGCTTTAAAGGCCATTTCTCTCTCTTTCTGAAAATCTACAGATAGAGATAGATAAACACCTTTTAAGCTGCAGAGAAATTATTTCAGTGACAAAGAAGATGAAAAGCTAGCCATTCCATTTGGCTGTTATTCAAAAATAAAAGGATCTGTCAGAACAAACTTCTCACGATCATGTATTACACATTGATACATCAGAAACACAAGGAAAATTACATTATTATTTTTAAGAAATTTAATGGGGTGTTCTTCTGGGGCATATGATGCAATTCAGGATACCTCAAGGTATATAGGCAGAGGGCAAGGTTAGCAGACCTTAGAAGTTTGTGCAAGCTGCTGCTTTGAATTCTGCCTTCACTGCAAGATTATTATCCCATTATTATACGAAAACAATGAAAAGCACTCTCTGAAAGACAAGCTTACATTGATTTTGGTATGACCATTAAGAAAAGGGGCTTTAAAACTTTCTAAGAAGCCATAAATATTTATGGCAATTGATAATTTACTGAGAGGAGGGAATCAGTGGTGCACTGATAATTTGCTGAATGTGGTAATACAGGACTGTATGTTGGATGTGCTGTTGCTCAGTATCTCGCTAACGAACTGGAAGAGTTAGAAATGTGTTTCCATTCAAAGACAATATTTATGTGACATGGTGAATTCCACTGGGAGAGTAAAGACATCATGTTGTTAAGGCAAACATGAGGTATGGTAAAATACCAGGTCATATGGTTAAGGCATAGTTGCATAGGAGGTAAAAACCAGGAGTTAGGGGTGAAATTTTTAAAAACAGAAAATGTCAGTTCAGTAAACAAACCTTACTTCCAAACAATGAGATCCACTAGGAAAGAAAACATCATGGTGAAAAAGCAGTGACGGTCTTTTTATTGCAGGGGATTTAAAGCCAGCTCATCTGCATGAAACTTGGCTATTGGAAAAACCAAAAATTGCCTAATGAGTCTCCTACTCAACTTGTATGTTCTTAATCAGAGAGAAAACATACAGAACTTTTGAACTGCAGTAATATTATGGATTAGCACAGTTTTCTTTCTAGTTATAGAGAAATATGGAACGTTTTTCCTTGCCAGGACCTTAGAGTTGTGCTTTGAGGAGGGGGAGGACAGAGACTTATCAGAAAGTTAGCCAAGATATTGGCAGCACGTTTAACCAATGAAGGTGCCAATGCGACTTTGGGAAGCACACATTTAAAACCCTCATCTCCAGCAGATCGCTCTCTTTCTTTGGAGATGGCCATGAGGTAACATCATGGGCGGCAGGGGGGCCCGGGTCAGGCCCGGCCATGCCTCCAGGAGCCGCCGCCCGTTTGGGAGCAGCCCAGGCTGAGCCCCTTTCTCCCGGCGGGAGCGAGCGGAGAGCCGCTCAGCAATGCCGCGTGCTCACAGCTTTTGTGGCAGCTCCGAGCTGGGCTGCCCTGGATGAGACCGAGGGGTGGAAGAAAGGACTTCCACCTGTTTCCCTTATCAGCACAGCTCGGCATCTCTACAGCCCGGCAGCCCAGGGGCAGAGAGCGCACGGCCACTGCAGACCTGGGCGGATTTAATGCTTTCTTAGCAACATGGAGCTTCTAAAGCACAACCCCTCCTTAAGAGAGAAAAAAGAAAACAGAGGGTGCGTAGAACAGACACCGCATGAAGTCAGTGGATTAGAAGTGAAAGAACTGAAAATACTGGAATGGGATTGAAGAAGTGGACATTTTTAACCGGACTTCTCTGGGGTAAACGATGGAAAAATGGACTGTTCTTTGTAGCATCTCAGTGTTGTTGGGGAGAATGCTAATTCTAATCAAAATTGAGGACTGATGGGATTGAGATTCAATTGAGAACTTTAAAGCCCCTGCTCCTGGGTTAAAAGGAGATCTCAGCCTTTAAGATGAAGATGATTTTAGACTAGAAGAAGTATTCATAAACAATCAGTACCCCAAATACACTGAGAAGCCTATAAGTAGTCAAAGAATAAAGCTGCTAATATATAGAACAGCACAGTCTGCAAAAAGTCTGGGCGGTTGCAGATGTGTGACATTAAGAGCCACTGGATTATCTTGTCTTGTAGCAAATGTCTTCATGAAACTCTAGAGAAACTCTTCTCCTGAAGTAAGAATGATTATGTTTAAATGGTAAAACTGACTGAAAAATCACAAGTTGTGTCTATGTTGTTTTATAAGAAAGTTAATAGTTTGTAGGGGGAGGGAAGAGTGTTTTGAAGTTTCATTCTGTTTTAGTTTGGGTTTTCTTTTTTCCCAACTTTCTTTCTTTTTTCCATTCTTTCAGTGTGTGTTAATAAAACTATTTTGTTCATTTTTAAGCTTGAGCCTGCTTTGCTTTTTCTCCTAATCTCTCTCCCACAGAAAAAAAAATAAACACTAAATTTGGCAACCAGAATTTAGCAAATGCGAAACTACTACAAGTAATTAGAAAGTCCATGGAAAGCCCATCACCACAAAACAGGATGAGTAAGGAAATATACCTCAAAGCTTTACAAATGTGGCACATACACCACTGGACTCTGAGAGACTTTAGAGGAATGAATCTCCACCAGGCAATTAAAAGCTTTTCCACCTCTGATGTCACTGATGTGGTAACCAGTAACATAACACAAATCCAGTTATTTTTGCTGACACACACATACACTCTTCCTATCAGTGTGACAAGGAAAAAAAAAAAGAAAAAAAAAATATAAGAGCAGCTATCCCTGAGATTGCTCCTGTTCTCAGGAAAGTTTTGGCAACATGGAAAACGTCAACTGAGATGGGATATTTTCAGACCTTGCTGTCAAACCAGCAACAGACAACACTGAAATGAGAATGCCACAGAGCTGTCACTGCACTTGCAATAAGAGGACAGGAAAGAGCTATGCTAGTATCTCACTCCCACTGGTTTTGGGAATCACCCAAAACCCCTTGAAGCTCATCTTCCCTTTCAGGAACAAACAAACAAAAAATCTTCTGTTGTTGCCTGCTAATTTTGCCAAGCCTGAGGATCACACATTAGAAATCCGCTCAGAGGGGAAGTTCTGGTGCCAAAATAATGCACATGCTTGATAAAAGAAGGACCACTTAGCTCCACACCTATGGTTTTACTTCCTTTCTTATGCAACCTAGTTGTTTTTCTTATGTGCAATTACACACCTACATATAAAACATATACAAAGAGACTACAATAAAATAACATTGGTGGTAGAGTCAAGCACTCAAAAACGAAGTCATGACAGAGACTCCCTGAACATTATGCATTTCCATGTGAAAAATTAATCAGAAATTACTCTTTCAAAAAGCCTTTTTCAGTAATTTCTTCAGTGATCAAAACACACACGTGCAGAGGCAGAATTACAGTGGTGCATAATGAGGTCTCCTAAACTCTTCACAATAAGGCAACCTTCCGAAATAGATCCAGCCACGCATTACTGTTGTAAAGCTCTAGCTATGAAGACCATGTATCAGAAAGGAGGTTTTTGGGTACTTGTAGCAATTTATACTTGTGCTGCTAACTCCCAATTAAAAAACTTCTTGCCCAACAGAACAGAATTTTTCTGAGGGCTTTAACATCCTTATTAATCTGCAGAGGAATTCAAACCAAAGGATGAAACCCTCCGACTTAGCATAAACTGAGCACAGCAAGGAAGTGTGATGCTAAAGGGACATTTTCACTGTTTGATTTAAGTGTATCTCTGCCCACTAGGAACCTTCAAACGATAACAATGAGCAGGAATTGGAACCTCCAAAGAAAACAGGCAGAACACATGTGCACACGTGTGTCCACACACCGCTGGGAACATCAGGGCTCATAAAAGCAATGCACAGAGTAAATGTAGACTAAACAGAATATTAATCCATTAATATTAATGGGTCACTATTCAGCTTCTGTTTAAATAAGAGTGTCAAGTGACCAGATTGGCTGGATTAGTAACAACGCATTCCCTACTAAGCTTATTACAGCATTTTATCTATTTCCACAACTCAGGGAAGGTAAATCTGAAATGTGCATTCCTAGTATTTGAGGATAATATGACTCATAATGCAAAACAAATGCTCTCATTTTAGCTGTGATTGCTATGCTTAAATACTAAACTCTTCCTAGCTAGGGGGAGGATAAGTGCATGGGCCTTGGTAGCCACCAACATATTTACACAAGGTTCACTAATTCACAGTGAACTGTACATGGAGGCTTAGCTAGATAAAAGATAATTAACAAATTCAATAAATTGTTATTTTAACAGTGATTACAACTAATTAATGCTAAACATTAATAAAAATACTTTTTGTGTAATTACTCTTCAAACAAATTCTGCTAACTATTTCTTGCCATGCTAGATTTATTACTTAATAAATGTTGCTGCTCTGGCACAGATTTTAAGACACAAGTTTTAGCTTGGGATAAGTACACATATGTGTGCACATGTGTTTAAAGTATGTGGAATGTACCTGTGTACCTGAAGCATTTGATTAAGCAGAGTAATTGGAAAAAATGACCAGAGTTATGAGTAGATAAACAACAGTATGAATCCATGAAGCTTTAAAAATGCAATGGAAGCAAAAAAGGTACTGTACCTTGTGCCAATATCCAGCCAGCTTCCATAATCTTTAACCAAAAAGAAAAAATGCTAGGAAATGAAACAACTTTGATTAGTACACCAACACTGCACAATTTGAAACCCCAATTATTTCAGGCTGCTTACTCCAAATTTCTAATTCTTTGCATAGAATAAGCACATGAACTTCCCAGGAATGATCATTTGGACCACAGTAAAGAATAGTCTAGGAACCCGAAATAGATTTAACATGGTATCAAACAAAAACATCAAGTGATGTCTAGCTTGGCTTGCAAAAAAACAGAGATATACCAGATTTTTTTCAATAAGAAATGCCAAGCCACCTTATTGTTTGAAATAACAACATGCCAAATAATGCATAGTGCCTAAAAGTTTTCATGGAATTGCATGCCCAAATGTCTTTGGACAACTCTGGCAGTTCTCCACCTGTAAAGTGGGAATAATGTTGGGAGGAGATAGTATTTATCTATTAGTGAATTCCCCTAATTCAATCTCATTGATTCAAGATGACAAACACATAATCTTTTTGTCCTGCCACTTTCTCTTTTCTTGATTTAGTTCCTACTTTCTCTTTCCTTGACAGAGTTTCTACATATCTCCCACAAACCTCTCTGGTAATTTTTTTTTTTTTTTTTTTTTTTTGTTTTTGTACACCAAGTGCATACCTGCTAATTGTTTCAAAATACTTAAACCAAAATAAGAGAATACATGAGCTATAAGACCTGGATATACAGGGGCTTGCTACACACCAGTAAATACCTGTAGTCTTCTTTGGTTTAATTATATTGATTTTATTAGTGAAATGCTATGAATGTGGTTTATTGGTGTATTATTTCCCTTCCTGTGGAAGTCACCAAAAAGCAGATTAGTCACACAGACTTATTTGAAACTTGACACAACCATACCTTCTTCCTCTTCTCACTCTACAGACAAATTAGTAATGATTTGGTTTTTACTTGCTGTTTTTTCCTATCAGGTGATATTTACAGATCACACTGTACTAGGAAATAAGTTCAGGAAGCTTACTCCAAGGGACAAAACAAAGCCAGCATGTGTAAAGCATACAGCTAAAACTGATATTCTTATTTTTTTCCGAGGAATTTGATCATAAAGCACATGAGGAACTCCAAATGTTAACTCATTACTTCATTTCTGTGCCTTATTATTATGAGAACATTGCTTCTTCAGAAGCAGTAATTACATGAAATTTGAAAAGCAGTGATTGGAAGAGTTTTATCTCTAAGTTATGCTAGGATTCCAATCCAATTCTCTGCCCTAGTTAGAAAAACTTTGAAGTCTGAAACAAATTCAGATCTCCCTTGATGGAATTAGGAGTACTCTCTGCTTCTTGATCTTATTTGAAGAGAATGTGCAACAACAACTTACCAAAGCCATAATGTCTGAAATCACAAGAACAATGAGGAAAAGGCTGCAAAGAAAAAAAAACCAGCAAAGTCAGACCATTGACCTTTCTTTATGGCCACAGCTATTAAAAGAGCTTATTAAAACCCACAGAAAGAAATTAAAGAAAGGTAAGATTTCTTGCATTTGCCTTTCAAACACTCAGGAACATTTCAATCTGCTAGAAAACAATTAAAATACATGACTAGGACATCTGGCATTTATAATTTCACATTAATAGAGCTCCAACTTTTCAATGGAGAAACCTAACACGAGTCATTTTTTGGAGAACAAAAGAATCCTACAGACAGCACCTGCCCCTTCCTTGATGCAGAGAGCTGTGTGCTGGTTAGACCAAATAAAGCTGTTTTAGGAGTTTCATGACGGACTCAAGAGTGAGAAAAGCTGTTTGGCAGATACCCTGTTGACAACCACTCTGCTGGGTCAGAGGCTGCTAAAATAAGTGCTTGCCCCCTTCCAAATTTCCAGATGTCCATAAGCTGCTCTGGGAATACCTAGCATTTTGGTGGCATGCTCCTAAACCATGGGCCTCTTTACATGTAGCAGTTTACTTCTGGAAATTAGGCTTAGGCTAGCAAAAGGCACCAGAAGGGAGAAGGCAGAGTTATTTTTCCCCCCCATTAACCTAATCTTCTTTTCCTCAAACTATGTAAATCCTAAATTACATGAAAGCAATTGCTATAACTGGTTAAAACTGGTTTCTAAGTTAATGACACTGAAGTAATGTTGCAAACAGCTGACCCATTAACAAAAGTCTTTAACTAGAATACAGCTAATTTATCAGTACTACCATCATAAAACTACAAATGTTTTTTTTGGAAAAACGTCCTGCTGCAGCATTGCATGAGCAGGTACTGGGGGAGATATCCATACCAATGCCTGCAAATGAGGAACTTACTGAAATTGCCTACATCAGTTGAGCTTCATTAGTAAATCAGGATGCAACAAACCAGCTGTATCTCAGACACAGGGAAAAGCTTCTCTCTGCTAACCTGTGGCTCAGATAGATAGGATGTTGCAATCATAGTGCTTAGGAGGCACTCAGCTAGAGGGCTTTTTTTTTTTTTTTTTTACAGGCAAGCTCCAAGAACATATTGGGACAGAATCTTCCCCACTGGAACACAAAAAAAAAAAAAAAAAAAAAAAAAAAAAAAAAAAAAAAAAAAAGAGTATTTAATCTGTAAACAGGGAGTTTAGGAGCAATTGGTCCAAATTGCAAAAATCCACTTTTTGCCCTTCAGAACTGCAGGAAGCCTTTCACAACAGAAGGGCAGCACTAATTTCAGGGCGTGTTTATACACTGCAAAGACAAGACTGTTCCTAGTGATGGCTTAATTTATCTAGCAGGGGCAGCAAAAGCAGTAAGAAGTGTAGCTCTGACAATCAGAGCACAACCTCTCCAGGGATCCCCGGTGCACCGTGCGGTTTCTGCCTTGTTCCCAGGCGGATGCTGTGGCAATAGCACTGCATTTGTTACCTGAGCTAAATGAAGCTGGCACAAACACCAGACAGAGTTACAGCCACAGCCTCAAAGTGGCACAGAAACACTTGTGTCCCCTGGTTTGTGAAGGCAGTATCATTTCCCCTCTCACACACTCAGATGCACATTCCATAAAAGTTTGCAATATCACCAGTGCTGCCAAGGCAAGCATTCACAAATTGGGAAATGCTGACCTCTGTGATGCTTGAGCCCTAGAAATGGAAACCACTAGCTGGTCATCTGAGCAACTCTAGGTCCTCAATGCAGCCCTGCTCTTGCACAAGACTCAAGGATGAGGATGAACACTCTTCCCTGCAGGTCCAAGGAGGACACAGGCACAGTGTGCATACAGGTAAGGCAGAGCAGGTAAAAGGGGTGGGGAGCATTGTGCTGCCACTGCAACAGGGAGTCAGATTTTGGGCTGCCCCATCTCTCCTTGGTAGCAGGTGGTGGTGTACAAGGAGACAACAGGCAGGGTCAGGCAAGATGAAAGCAAACAGAAAAGCAGAGGGCATTACAACAAATGAGGGCAGCTTCTTCACTCAGCTGGGCAATGCACAGGAGAAAGTCCCTGAAGTCCTCCTGCCACACAGGCAGGACCTCTGGTCAGCACCACACAACACCCCAGAGTGACAAAATCACATGGCTGACAGGGACCCCCTCCATCACAGCACACCATCCACAGTATCACATGATCAGTGGAGGACTCAGTCATGTGCACTGGGTCTGCTGAATGGGGTGAGCAGGGCTAACAAAATAAAAGTCTTGAGACAGGGAAAACATCAGGATATTTCAAGTCTGGATACACAGCACTCCGTGAGGCTGGGCACCCATACTTTCATCTCTGAAAAGTCCTTAGAGATAGAGAAAGGACTGGCAGCCATCTGCTCCTACAGCAAAAAAATATGTAATACTGAACATATCTGGGAAGCACTGAACTGCAATGCAAGGACATCCAGTGCCTTTTTTTTTTTTAATGCTATTTGTGGTGAGGTTGGTGCTACAAAGCTGTAAAATTGGTTACATTACAAATGGGCTATTTAAAAAGTATTATGCTATAGGCAGAGATGCAGTATAAAGTAAAAATCAGACTTTAAATTCTGCTCATTTTTAACAGTATGAAGGAATAAGGGTCCTTCTGTGTATTGCCAACAAAGAACATTAAATATCTGATTGTTTTAGACAAGGCCAACACATCAATTTATACTCATTTATCACTAAGGGAAAAACCCCCTGAGCTTGCAGAAATCACTGAACAAAACCCCAAGCCCCAATAACAAATAAAAGCAATAATGAGATCTAATAGTTTGGTTGGGTTGTGGTTTTGTTTTTTTTTTTTCATTTACATTGAGATTTGAAAATTCTGAATTCTTGCAAAATAGATTTGAATTCCTTACTTAATGCAGAAACACAGCATGTAACATACCTCTTAGAGGAGAGCTGTGTTGTGACTTGAACAGCCTCAAAAGCACATGACACCAGAACAAACGGGATTGCAACCTGTTCAAAAAACAAGCTACATTTTGGCTTATAGTCATATTTACAAAAAGAACCTGAGAGCAGGTTGTAGAAACATTTTCCTATTTTTGAAATTATCACAAAATGGATATATTACAAAATAAAATACTGGCAAGACAGGGTAGAAAATATTTCTGCAGGAAACACTTTCAATTAATAAAAACCCCCTTCCATAGTCATAGCTGAACTGCAGTGAAATAAGCCATGAGATAATATGGAAAACCATAATTAAAACATATCCTCACTTCATTTATCCATTTTAGCACTAGTGATAAATACTTCAACAAGGCCAGAAGACAGAACTATTCAGACCCAGCATCTCACATGACAGGCTGCAGAGTTTCAAGTGTAAAAGGACAACCACAAAAAGCCTGAATACAGAAGGCATTCAATAAGGCAAAGGTCACACTGTCCCTCCAGAGCCAAGTCAAGCAAATAAAATTGGTTCAGTAAATTAAGAACAAAGTAAACTAGAAAACATGAATGCTGCCTCTTTTGCTCTTTCCAAAGTTGATTTGCAATCCTTACGTGGGCCATGTATAAAACCTGGCTGCTCACATCCAGAAGGTTTGCACTATTGATCTGTATCCTGTGGGACAACATGCAGTGTGCCTGTAGCTTCAGTCTGCTTTCTCTCAGACAGAAGCAGCAGAGAAGGAGAAGTAGGAATTACTGCTTATTTTAGTAATAACCCATAAATTCAGTATTCCCCTTCAGCCCTCTGGCAGATCCTTTACTCAAATACTAGAAAAGAGCTACCACACCTTGCCTGCAACCCAGAAGTGCAATACAATCTCTGACAGACTATTAAAAAAATACAGAAAATAATAGCCATTGTAAAATGACAACCTAATCAGCAGAACATTCAAGGCCTCTATTTAATGTAATATAGATAGAGCTAATTATATACATCCTCAATGTTTTTGTTGATATTATACTACAGAAAAGCTTACAACTTTAAAAATGATTGTCAACATTTGAAATGTCAATGCAATAAACTGACCTAAAGCTGTTAAATTACACTTCCACGCACTTCAGCTTCTCTTTTGGGAAAGAGTATGAACTCTCTAGAAACACTGCCCAGGCTGAAAGCTTCAAACATGGTTAAGAAGCCAAATGAAGCTCAAATACATATCTATGTTTTTGTGAACTGCAAAGTAACAACCATGTATGTGATACGTTATTTATTCCACTGTTCTTGGAGAAAATTTCACTAAGGTAAGATTACTAACCTTCAGTAAAAGCAAGCCTCCCATCATGAAGGGACTGAACACAGTCAAGAAACAATAGACAGAAGCAGGATCAAAACTGGAGAAACATGAAAAAGACATTACATCTCTTAGAAATTGTGTTTTCCATTAAAAAACCCCAGCCTTTAATTACCCTGTAGCACACTGGATTGTATATACATTTTTAAACAAGGCTTCCAATTTTATCTTCTCTTGATGAAATATTAAATCAGCAGGGACTGCCAACCTCACCTTTCTTTCTCTACAATTTTTCTCTGAGCTTTTCAAGGTGCCAAGCTGTTGGTGGGCAACCAAGCTCTCTCTGCTCATGCTGTCAATAACATCTAATTTGGAACTGAAACAACCTCACAACCAACAAGCTCCAGCTCTTGGGGAAGATGCTACAGAGAGCAGAAACAAAATAAATTGTTATGCTTCCACCAATTACTGCTTTGATTCTGCTGTCCTGATCTTGCTACCTAAATTTACGTTTAGTATGTCAACTACAGGAAGAATTTTTTGTACTCTGTGTCTCAAATAAATTAATAAAATTTACCTGTTAATAGAAGCTATGTTTCCAGTGCCAAAAAAAGCTGTCACTATGAAGAAAACCTAGATGTATTTAAGGCAAATACACTACAGAAATGGCTGCAATAAAATAAAACCAGCATTTATGCTCCTTCATTCCAATTTACTTTCAAAATCCATCATGAAACCACAGGAAGCTGATCCGCTGTTACAGGTTTACAGTGCGTTAAGAAACCCAAAGTATTTTCTAGCCCTACCCTAGATTTCACACACAGCTATATCAATTTTGAAGCACACATACTGCCTAGGTAAGATTTTAGAGCCTGTCTTGAGGCCCCTTTATGAAAGCTGCATCTGACTTTTTGGGTCCCTGCCTAGCAAGATAGGAACATCGCTGGACCACAAACCCACCTATGCATTTCAAACCCATGTTTTCATAGAAAGTAATGACAAATATGCACGTGTTCTGCACACCAAAAGAGAGAGCTTTCTTGAGGAACTGACCATGGATGAGGTAGTTTGCTCTTAAAAAAGGCTAGAGGTTGCTATCTTATCCCTACTATGGAGTTTTTGTCGAAAGAAAATGCTGAGTCCACCCATGGCAGTATGGGACTCCCATTTTCTTCCTCACTCGACGGAGGACAACTCCAGCAGCATCTGCATAGGTAGAAGTTTTTTTGCTAAACCCTACTTTTTTTATCTAGATATAACACTTGCTGCAACAAGAGTCTGTGTAAGGTATTTTTCTTGCTCCTGAGCTCAATGGAGCCCATTATAGCTCACATGGCTTCAGCTGAAGAATGGTTTTTAACTTATTTTGCATAAGGCAGAGGGTCATAAGTCAATGAGGATGGGCTGCTGTTGCCAGAGCTCCCTCTGGTCCTTTTGCTGCTGTTATAGCTCCTGCATTGGATCATTTAAGTGTCTCCATTAAAAAATTGTTACCAACTGTTGAGCAGAATCATTGGGATTCTGCATGCAGTATTTCGGAAGGATTAGGTCAGCATAACTGAAGAAATCAGGCTTCCCAAGAGTACCACATAATTTCGAGTTTAGTAACACAGCAGTCTAACAGCCTAGCACAGTTCAGCCAGTCGAGATTTATAAGAACAGGTCTGCAATAAAACAAACAAGAAAATACCAGTAACACATAGGTCTAATAAAAATGCTAAGTATGAGCAATCTGAATCTTTTCCTCAAAGACCAGACTCTGTGATTTCTCAGCAGGTGCCAGCTACCGGGCCCAATACAGGAGCCTTGGGACAACCTTAAGACACACAATTCACAGGGTTGTAGCTGCAGTATGTCTGCTCTAGCAGAACAGGTTTCTCCTCTAATATCACTATTTCTAAACATTAAACAGCATCTAAATTTAAAAAAAGTCACAACATGCTTTGAGCGGGCAAAGGAGATCTGCAAATTGGTTATTTCTTCAGGAGCTGAGTAAAACACATTCAAATGTTTTAGATTAAAGTAGTGCTCACTTGTGGGGCAGTGTGAGGAGCAGAAAAGGCCTTGACTCTGTGCAAGCAGAGTGTTATCAAGAGTGTTGTCATCACAAATGCAAAACATAGCCTCACACTAGCTGCTATGAAGAAAATTAACTCCAGCTAAAACTAGCACAGCTACATTCCAGTGTTAAGGAAGTACCAGGCTGGAGCTTTAAAAAATACAATTGGAGTAGTTGATTTTTTTTTTACTAGTATTTTGCAACTGACAGCAGCAGCAGCTTTTCTAAAATTAACGTATTTTTTGTTAAAATAGCAAATGAAATGGATGCATTTACTGCAAGGTGTCTCAGCTCTTTTTAGGTATACTAAAGCAAAGGTAAGCATCAAACACCTAGGAAATTGTTTTGCCTTCTTTCTTAGCATAATTCTGCCTTCTTAAATGGGCATCTGTTACACTTTCTCTGCTGCAGGTTCACAATATCCAACAACACAGTTCCAAATTCCAAAAGTGTGCACTCTGGGACTATGACCCACCCTCTCAGATCTGGTTATATGATGAACCATAAAGCCTGTTTTTGTAGAAAACAGTATTGGGAAAACTTCCTCCCCAGATACAGTAACTCCCCTGCTATAAATCCCCCTATGTCCTAGACTGGGAGAGAGAGTGAGCCATTTACCTAACCACCATCCTTGCTGCCAAATAGCTCTCACTTAATTGCAGTCCCACAATGAAAGAGAAAAATGGCAATGTTATCAATGTACAGTATTAGAAAAAAATAATAAAAAAAAATCAGCTGCAGTATCAGTTACAGGAATGCAAACTAACTGCTATGTTAGTGAACAAACAGCTCTTCCCTCCTAAGACCACATAATTTTTAACAGCAGAAATCACTTGTGATATAAATAATTCTAGGCCAGATTCTGAGAACACGTTTCACTATGAGCCTGCAGAAACTTTCCTTCTTGTTTCATCTGCCTGTTACCTAACATCTGCTTCCTAACACACTGTCATGCTCCAAAAATGAGCGTAACTTTAATATCACCTATTTCAACAGATTTGTGAAGGTGAGCAAGTTCCCTCCAGGCAAAATGTAACCAAACAAAACCAAACTGAAAACAGAACTCCTGAGAAGAAAATTTACATCAGCTGCAATGGTCATAAGTGGGCAAGGAACCAGATTCTAAACCAGTGTATTTTTAAGTACTCGATAAAATGCATAACGTACAAAACCATTGCCTTTTGAGCGGTATGAGTCAAATCATCTTTACCAGCTTCTGTTCTCAGTGAGTACCAGGCTACAGATTTTGACTGCAGATCCTTTTGAAACAAACCCTTTCTCTGCCCTGGAGTGCAGCAACCAGCCAAAGGATACAAAGAAGAAGGACCTCCGGACATCATCCAGGTGGAGCTGTCGAAACTGAGTTATATCCATAGCACAGGTGAAGTTGAAAACAGCAAGCTGGAAAGACAGCAAAAGGAATCAACACCAAATATCAACTAATGGATTTTGATAGAGCCACCATATTTTTACTGAAATGAATGAGAAAGAAACCTATTTCCCCATCACCAGTTATTAGAGTATTATAATAAGGACTGCAAACACTTCCCATGTTTTCATTATACTTTAATGAATTAATGAATCTGCCAGAAAGACTGTACAAGTGAGATGATCAAATGAACAGTGAAGCTTCCGCTGTTATCTACACTAAAAATGAACTTCAATGCCTTAGACTTATAATCATCTTTTTTCATCAGAATTATTCCTCCTACACACATACACTTCCACTGCTCACACGAGCATAAGGATAAAGATCCTCAGAAATAAAAGACTGCAATTATCCTCATTTGACTTATTTTGTGAGTGAAAATAGTAAAATACTCTCCATCTCCTTTACTCAGTCCTCAGCACACTATCATTTGACTTCCAGAGAAATTATCTTCATGGAATTTAAGAAGTCAGTGAACTCCTTTATATGGAGAAAAAGAAAAAAAAAAAAATCAAGCAATAGACATTCAAGACTGATAACATTTTAATTTAAAATAATCCCTCATCGGAGAATTGAGCTGCATTCTCTAATACAAGATTTACTTTGCTGCATATATTAACAGGCATTCTAGGGATGATACTTTCTAATGTAAAAACAGGAAGCAGGGGTAAGCATTATTGTTCCATTCACTTGAAACCAAAAGTTTGAAGTGAATGTTGACATACAGTGAATGACAACTTAAAACATAGTTATAGCCTACCTATGTTCTTTTCATTTGCATTTGATTAGTAAAGTGCCCATCACTGTTCAATACCACTTGAATAGAATTTTATTTTACAACAAAGAGAACCTCAGACTAACAGCAGACAGGCAAGCATCACAGGTGTGTTGTAACAAGTTGCAAAAGATAGAGTGGGTTCTAGAGTGGAAGAGAAAATACATCCCACAGACATTAAACACCTTCAGTCACAATCATGGCATCACACTAATTGTAATTTTGATTTTCAGATTCCATCCCTATAGCTTAAGATGCTACAAAACACAATTACACAAATTATCATAAGTAAAGATAGCATAAATAGAAAGTGATTCCTGTTTTTATTTCTTTTTTTTAGCCTTAAATTGGTAAAGCCTGCTCTCTCAAGTTCCAAAATTTTCTTCCTTGAAGGAGCAACCACAAAACTACAGTATGTGTCGGGTTTGCTCTGATGACTGTCTTGGCTCAGGTTTCAACCTCCAGGACTTTTCCCTAATTATTATGAGCTGCAAAAGAAAGGAAAGATGTGTACCAACACTTCTCTTGAAGTGACTCTGGCCACTCCCATACACGTGTAGCCGGGGTGGGGGGCTCATCTGGGAGGAGCCAGAGAGGCGTGGTCCATACAGACCTGGCTCCAAGGACCCAAACCACTCTAACTGGCATTTTGGATCTGACCAAAACAGCGGCACAGCCCCAGTTTGTTCAACACTACACCTAACCTCAGAGCCAAGTTGCAGTGTGAGCAGCATGGCCTTCGCAAATTGTTGACAATACACTAAATTTTAAGGTGGAAGAAGTTGCAATGATTACAAAATTCCCTTTTCCAGACAAATCTGAGAAGATACTACTTCCAAGTTGGTCTCCAGTTCCTTGTCAGTCTAAATAGAAACAGGTCTCCATTCTTGAACAGAGAGAAGACAAAGTCAAATCAAGATTTCTCATACTTCCTATGGGTCTTTCCAGAAATCAAATAAATTATCTTCAGACCAAAAATAGGACAGTGACATTGTACTTACTCTGAAGAGTTGCTGTACCTTATGCTGAATTATCACCACACTTGACAGAGACAGCTCTGTAGCCTATAGACCATACTACTGTGTCCTACTAAGTCAGATTATCTTCCTGCATTCTTAGAAATGGTTCTGATGTGCAATATCATCATTAACAAGAACTACAAATCTTACTTACAAGCTGATATTCCTAGTTCATGAAACTGCCAATACTGGCTTCCCAAACGGAAAAGAAAGTGAAGTGTTGCTCTCTGAAAACTACTCAGAATATTTATT
This sequence comes from Hirundo rustica, assembly GCF_015227805.2. Classification (NCBI taxonomy): domain Eukaryota; kingdom Metazoa; phylum Chordata; class Aves; order Passeriformes; family Hirundinidae; genus Hirundo; species Hirundo rustica. The sequence continues at coordinate 84,012,328 of NC_053450.1, forward strand.
ATGTCCTCAAAAAAAAAAATTATAAACCTGTTAATTATATTGATACATCTATCAAGAGCTCTTACCTTTGGTTTGAGTGAAAGACCATAGTGCTGCAGTGCTTCTTGTTCCATATTTATCCACACAAACATCAAACCAAACAGTGCCAGTGGAAAGAGAGCTTCATATCTGAAAAGTAACGTAATAATCACAGTAAGTGCAGTTGCTCACAACCAATTATCATCAAATGCTGACATAGTTCTTTTGTTTTTTCTTCACACAAAGGATACACCAAGACCTAGTGGCATTCTCTCCCTTCTTTCTCCATTTCTGAATACCCACAGTTGGTTGAATTTTAAAGTCATAAAGCAGTTAGATGGCAGAAGTAGGAGAAACAGAGCTTGCTTCAGCTTTGTCACATCTTGCCTTTTTTGTTCAATGGCTGCCACAAGGTTAGATGAGTGCCTTTTTTAATTTTAGCAAAACTGGAATAAAGTTAAAAGAAACAGGGAAAAAAACCCATTTTGACATACATTTTTTGCAAAACAGAATATTTTTCAATGAGAGCGACTTGAACTGAGGGGTTACAGTTCAACTTAAACAGCAGCTAGAGATTGTGTCGCTTTAGGACCTAATCACACAAACTCATTACGGTGGTCTCAGTTTGGTTCTAAGTAAAGAGACATCTGTATAATAAAAGGAGCATTACATTTGACTGTATTCTAATCCTCCACAATGGCAGCATCAAGTCACACTCTAACCATGGCCACTAAGCTGTTCTAGCTACACCCCCAACCTCTGAGGAGTACTTCTGGCTCCTACAGCACGCAAATTTCCAAGTATGAGTGTATTTACATGAGAGATTAATAGCCCTAGAAAACATAAGGGTGTAGATTGAAATTGGATAACATTTAATTTCTCTAGTTGCACTTCATGGTACCCCCCCCCCCCCCCCCGGCTTTTTTCTTTTAGGATAAAATTATAATACTGATACTGACAAGATTGTAAATGTTTCCCTTTTTATTTTTTCCATCATAGACAAACACCTGTTTGTCTAAAAAAATAAATCATTACAGTCAATCTTGGTATTGTTTCTGTTGGGCTACAAAGCAGTTTCAAACCAGAGCAAAAAATTCTTATTAGACATTTCCACTTTCATTATCAGAAGGACAGGCAGCTAAACATAAAGCAGCTATGCTGTCAGTAACAGAAACACTACAGCCCTTATAATGGTCTACACTTGCCTACAGATTAAATGTCTTCAACAGTACGTGACAAGTGGTTACATGCAACCATGCTCTTCAGCTGGCTTCAGTATTTCCACTTACCTACCCCTCGAGAGGTGCTGCAATTACCCAGGCAATGTGCTGCGTTATCAGTACATGATAGAAGAGTGCACTGAGGAGAGAAACACTGGACATTTTTGGCACCAGTGCCTTGGGTTTTGTTTTCTTAAGAATCGTTCCAAAACTTTTTCATCTATTTGGACATTGTAGGAAGACAGCAGAGCTGTCAGCATTTACGTGGTCTGGTGCAGGGCCAAAGCAAAAAGAAGAAGATTGCCAGCCTCAGAGAGAACAACATTCACACTTTATCCAGTAGCCAGCACAGGCTAAGAAGGCTGAGTGTAAGAATGTGTGTGCAGTCAGGAGTAACATTAGGATCAAATTCTTAATGGGGAAGTGGGAGGAAGGGGAGGCAGAAGACTGGAAAAAAAAAAAGAGGGAGATGCTTCAACTAAAATGAGAGTATCCACAGGAGGCAGCTATTACAAAATGTCTGCTGCAAGATGTTTTATTCCACTTAATTTTCCAGTGTAATTAAATCCAGAGGATAAGAGGGAGGGGAGGCAGAAAGAACAGTTCCTGTACTCCCCATTAATTATGCTCTTAAGAGCTACCAAGTCTGAGAAAAAAGAAAGGGTTGGCTGACATAGTGTTTTCTTCATTTAAAACAGAGGAACTGACTTTTATCCAAAAAGAAGCAAGGTTTAGTCTTTATGGGAAACAACATCCCTTTGAAAAAAAAAAAAAAATATTTCCATAGAAATCTCTCAGAATACAATTTCCCCCTCGTTTTAGGACTACCTGTTTCCTGGCACATATCATTTAAGCCATAACCAGACACCGGTGTTGAGCAGCTGAGAGGGCCGCTATTTCCTTTTGTTTGTGAGCAGAAAAGGATGCATCAAAACAACAAAAGGCATAAACTAAACCAGACTGTCTTATTTTAGTGCAAGATTGTTTGAACACACACCCTTCCAGCCGCTGCCTTGTCTAGTTGAAAGGAATGTCAACAAACAGTGTTCATAATACAAGGAAGAAAATTAAGGTTCCCCTGAAATTTTATTTCGTAAACTAAACAAGGAGATAAGTGCTCAAAGCACATGTTACACCTTTAACAGAAATGTGCATGAGATGAAGCAGTTTCACAAATTGTCCTGGATTTTCATATGTAAACCCAACTCAAATAGAGTAAGAATGAAGTACCCTGTGCTGAGGAGCAGGTAGGTGGACATCAGGGAGAGCAATATGCTGAACAGTCTCTCAAAGATAAACGTGGGGCTCAGTAGCAGCAACACTGGGGAAGAAACTGCAATAAGAGGAGATCCATCAGTCACAATATGTAAAACATTTCACCATCAGTAACAGGATAACTCTTCTCAAGTCTTGACATTTTATGTACAGAAATTCAGTACAGATCAGATATGACCCTCTATTTTCAGAAGTTACTTTTGCTAAAGAAAACACAATGTTTGGAATGTTTCACATTCATCAAAATAATTTCAGTTCTGTATTCCCTATCTTTCTAATTCACAGCCTTTATAATTTCCCATGAACTGATGTTAATAAGTCTTTAATATGATGCAGAAGCACTACCCTAAAACCCAGTCAAACCTGACTGTCTAATACTACTGTGAAAACCACTTACCACTGCCCTGAGGATCTCTGACAGCTCAAAGAATGCACTCAAGGCCACTGCTCCACTGGACTAGAACCATAGAAAGGCTTGGGTTGGAAGGGACCTTAAAGATCACCTAGCTCCAACCCCTCTGCCATGGGGGACCAGACTGCCCAGAGCCCCATCCAACCCTGGCCTTCTATCCTTTGTAATTAGATCAGGAACTGGGCTACTGCAAAAGTGAGGAAAGAGGAAGAAAATCAGGAAAGATGGGTAATGCTTGAAGCAGGGAAAGGGAGAACAACAAGCACTGATGTGACAACCTTTAAAACCATTTTTTTTAACATGAAAATTGCATGTTTATAAAAAAGTATGCTGACATTTGTGTGATTCTTCATTGCAGGATAGTAACTTCATATTACTGAACCACTCAATGGTTGCATCAACAGTAAATCAAAATTAATCACTCTAAGGAACACAAAACTATGGAAAGTATTTGCTTGTGATTATAATAATTGTATACAATTAGTATCTATAGTAAACATATCAATGAAAGAGAGGTGAGGACGTTTCTAATTCCTGTGGGTCAGTATGTTTTATTTCCTAGCTTTCAGCCTTGGCCACTGCTGCAATTGCAGAATAAGGGACTCCAAGACAGCTCAATCCAAGGAGGAACTCCAGGACCCTCACTGAAAGTCAGAACAGTTGGAAATAAATTCAGCATAGCAACTGGCCCCTGTGAACGACACTGAACATATCAGATGTGTATAACTCCAAGTGCAACCATAGATGAGAACAGATGAGTGGCTAGTAGGTGATAATTAATATTTCTCTTCCATCTCTGATGGATACATCAGATATTAACCATAAAAAGACCTCTAGGTTTCTGGCTGACCTGCACAAACCTCCATATATGACCCCTGTACACAGCTGTGACGCCAAATTCGTCAAAATTTGGCAAGTTATGATAATTTTCCACAGATGAAAAATTTAAGATGTATTATACATTCATTTAGAAATATCTGCTAATATTAAGATGGTTCTGAAGAACATGGGAAGCAGTTGAATTAATGTGACACCTCCTGGTTTTGCCTCTATGTTTGCAGTTAAGTGTACTGTATGAATCAGAGTGTTACAGCTAAAGCCACTTGGACACAGGCCTGCAGGAACCCAGCATCACTAATACATTTTCCTGGTTCCTCAAACACTAGTCTTTCTAAAAAAAAAAAAAAAACAAAAACAAACCCCCAAAAAGCCCCCACAAACCCCACCCCACCCTGCAAACAAAACAAAAACAAAACAAACCAACAAAAAAAAAACACCCACGCACCACCACCAAAACAAAACACCACAACACCAAAAAAACCAACCCAACCCAGGTCAAAGTTAAAATTTTAAGTTAGGCTTCATATTAATCAAGATAAATAGCTGAGAAGGGTGGCAAAAAATTCCCTAGAAAACCTCAGAAGTATTGTTATTATCCTGACACAATAATAAATCACTATTATTACGAACAAATACTGATAACTGTGTGTTTCCAGTTCTATAAATACACAGAGATGCAAAATGAGAGTTCAGTAACAGTGCCACTCTCCCACAACTAAGCAAAAAGACTAAGAGGAGTTGGACCACCTATAACCCCACCAACCTTGAAAAAGCTACAGCAGATTTTGGTACTTTAATCCTTGTGGTATCCCATTTGTGGTACACACTGGCAGCAAGGCAGGTGCTAGTTGTGGTTAAGGTAATGACAAGGCATTTCTCTCCAAGAGGAGTATTGAGGACAAGTCGGATGACAGTGTTTTACCTGCTTATTTCTGTGTTTAATTATGGAAAGCAATTTCAGCAAGTACACAAAGCTCCTATCTTGTATATCATATTCACTTAGAATGATTACTTCCAGTCTGAAAGACTTTGCTAAAATATTCAATACTACTGTGGCAGCAAGCAGACATTTTGGGTACCTACAGTTTACTTCACTGTTAGCTTTATTTTTATCATCACCCACAACAAAGAGAATTTCTAATATACTTTTTCCTCATAACTCTAAACCTCTTTGACTGCCTGAATCATCTCTTAAATGAAAAATGTTTCTCTTTCATCCTTACACAGGAAAGAAATATAACCTTTACACTCAATTCCTGCTCCAGTAAGCCAAGCAGGACTTCATCGATTTCATTGACTTTACAACTGCAAGAAATTCATCCACACAGAGATCCCCATTTAGCTTAGCAGGCTACAAAGAGTTAGGGGAGCATGATGGAAAGGAAAATGCTCCAAAGAAAAACACATTACTAAGAAAGCATTGCTCACACACACTGAACTTAATCTTGAATCCATTTGCTCAAACAGAAGCAGGATTGCTAAAACTGACAAGATTTGCTTAAGTTAATGTCACCAGTACAGACAACCAGCAAGTAGGTAAACACAGGCCACAGTTCTTTCATTAAGCTATGTTTAAATTCCTGATCTTGACTTGCATCAAAAAGCTGTTATCAAACTTTATATGGGATATGTTTAGCTCTGAACCACTCTCTGACCACTCAAGGATAAATAATGCTTAACATTTTCTAATGGAGCCCTACAGAAATTATTTTATAGCTGAAATACAAGAGGTATTGCCTCACTGCATTCCAGAATTCCAGTAACAATTCCATTTGCTCTGTTTGGTCATGCCAAGATTTTTGAGTGGTGAAAAGTTCATAGACTTGCAAATTGCTTTATTATTTAATAATTAGATACTAACAGATACCGAACATACACTATCATCATTATTTCACAGGTATTTTGCATGGCAGCTCCCAAAATCACTTCCACACCCCAAGGGTCACTGGTATCTGCTGCAGCTTCAAGTTTACATTGAATGAGAGCAACAACTTTTGGTGATTTCCCTGTGCTCAACATCTCAGATCACCCACGTCTGGCTCCAAGTGAAACAAAAAGGGAATTTATGCCGTTATATCCCTAAAAGTGGTCTTCAAAATATTCAGAACACTCAATATAAAAGATAAAGCTATTTGTAAATCAAAGGTATTTGCATTTTGTCACAAACTTACAAAGGAATAACATTTTAGAAGACTAACACATTTCTCAAAAAATCACTTAGGAAAGCAAACATACACAAGAACTATCAGCAGTCAGATAAAGGAAAATAAGATGCTAATAAAAACGTGACATCATCCCCCACCAAAGCCCAGACTTCACAAGCTGCTAGCATAAAAGTCTGAGAGGGAAGATTTTCTTACCTAGTGTCATCCAGCTAATAATTTGATTAATTACAGGCAATCCCTGTTTGATCTTAAGACTGTTATGGGTACTGCTCACAACATATGTCGAAAGTGCAACACTGAGCATCTAGAAAGAAGAAATTGGGCAATGAAACACAAAATTAATGTATGGATCTCCACCATCCCATTCTAAATATGTAAACATGCTTTAGAGTTGCATAAACACTTCATCTGAATCACCATAAGAACAGGAAGTCAAAGACAGTGTCAAAATTTATAACTTTTTATAACTTACAATTACTGGCTTTTTAAAACTTCTGTCTAGATTACTTTTTATTAGTGTTCTTATTATTTATTTGTGCTATTTTAAAATAGTAGACACAAGTGACCTGGACCACTGATTTGACTCTTTGTCAAGAGTGACTATTTAAACACTCCTGCAAACCACAGAAACCACACACTCCCAGTCCTTCAAGGGGCATTGTCCTCAAAACAGCAGCCACAAAGAACAAGCAGAGCCTTTGGCTTGGCTGCACAATCAGGTACGGGGAGAAGGGGAAGGCTCCTGTAAGAAGAGAAGCAGCAGAACAAATTGGAGGTGGCTTTAATGAGAAAGAAAGAAGTTGGGTTTTTTGCCTCCAACTGAATTGACTGAATCATCTCAAGCAGAGTCCTCTGCCTCGCAGAAGCAGAGAAACTGGAGAGGTTTTTTCTTTGACTAATTCAAGAGACACCATTCAGTCATCAAGTACGTGCTAAAAAACCTTTTGAAAATTACCCCATGAGTCAGTTATTTTTGAAAGGTGACAATTATCCAAGAAAAGGCTTGAGCCAAGTTTTCAATTACTGCTATTTATTCACAACTCTGCAGCTCCACTAAAAGGCAAATCAAGCATGCACAGTACTTTGCAAACATGTGCTTTAAAACTGCATTACAAGATGTAATTGCAGTTGTGGCTTTTTAGCGCACAGCAACTACACCATTCACATCCATCACTTTGTACCATATGAATAGCTGCTATTTCCCTGCTAGACTGCAGTGATACCTAGTGGGATCAGCCCAGAAGATATATTTAGCATCAGCATTCTTTTTTGACAAGTTTCACAGGTGCTCAGTATCTGCTGCTTCTATTTAATTTCAGGCCACAGGAACGAGTACCTCGCATTTCTCTGTGACATCAATAAATGAGATCAAAACATCAGGCATCCAAAAGCTCAGGGAATTGGACCTCTTAGACGTCTGATGTTTATTTTGGACACTTCTGCTGTATTCAGGCCCTTTGATAATCTTATCAAGTTCTTTTTAGTGTCATGAGCTCTGGTAATTCCTCTGATATCCCCTAGACACTGGTGAAGTCACTTTGCACTGACTTTGTGTCACCCTCCACAATACACCCTGTGCTTTGGAAAACTTGTGATGGCCTGGAAACACTAGTAAGCACAAAGTACTGCTGCTAAATCGGCCAGCATCCAGTGAAGGGCTCAGCATGTGGTTTTGAGAATCTGTGTTTGCATTTTAAGCAACATGCAAATTGCTCTTGGCTCCCACCAACACCTCCAGGACTGCGGAACTGAGCAGAAGAAACTTGGAGATGCAGAGGTCTCCAGCTAAGAATCTGTCTCCCTTCATCCTTCACAACCCTCTCCAATGCTCAGAGATAATTCTCGAACAACTTAAGAGCAGGTCTCAGATACACATACCTGTAGGTCACAGCTACAAAGAAGAAACCAAGGGTGACACCTGCAGTCACAACACTGCCAGCTGCTCTGGCTGGGAGCTCTCCTAAGCATCGAACATCGTAAGGACCCACAGGGAGAATGGCAGGAGAACCAGCACCATCAGCTGGGCACAAGGCTGGTTAAAACACCCTTCCTGTCCCCTGGTTCCACCAGAATGACATGGACTCCTACTGTTCCCTTCTCCTATTTTAAAAGACTTGTAGATGCTGCACTTAGGAACATGGTTTAGTGATCATCTTGGCAGTGTTAGGTTAATGGCTGGACTTGGTCTTACAGGTCTTTTCCAACCAAAATTATTCTGAAATTCTAATTTAGTGGAGGAAACTAATAAACTGACCACCTCAGAGACACATGAAGTCCAAGCATACTGGGAATAATAACTTGGTCCAACATTATCAACCAAGGAAAACAGCATGTTTTCAGTAGTGTGGCAGAAACTGGACATCACCTATGAAACAGATGGCAAAGAGAAACTTGTGCTCTCTCCAGCAAAGATTAAATCATACAGTAAGCATTGCAGCAATCTAGCTGATGGATTATGAATGACTCCTGTCTTCATCATTACTGAAGCCTTAATGACCTCTCAGAGATCACAGAATCAAAGAATTGTTTAAATTGGCTTAGGCTTACCTCATCAGTGACCCCAAACATTAAGTGACACTGTTACCAGAGGAAAGTCATCAAAAACCTTTGATGACAGCCTCCAAACACCACTTATGGGGGACCTGCAAAACCTACTTGTAAAAAACCCCTTGTCAGACGCAGAGCAGGAACCTGATTGAGCGTGCTCATCTATTTGAATGTCAGTGGCCTGATCATCTTTTGTCACTGCAAAATAGGTATTTTTCCCTGACCAGGGGATTCATCTCACCTTTAAGATTGTCTGGGCATTGTAAATCAAAATTCAGGATTTCAAAATGAGCATTTTTGAAGAGTACCCCCTTCCCCTTCCCACTGAAAAGGCCAAAGGAAAATATAAAAATAGAATTAGGGAATTCCATTGCCTAGAAATACCAGTATTCGGACAGGCGTTTTCCTTTTGTATTCCTGTATGCTTCAAAGCAACTAAACGTAACCGAACCTCAAAACAAGATATTTATTTACAAACACATATAACACCTCCGTAATGTCCTTTTATCCCTCTACATCTGAATAATCTCACCTCTCAATCCTTTCCTTAGCCAAAATGTGAGTGGTGGATCCCATATATTCCATTCCCAAATAAGGTACTGAAACAAACATCTAACAGAGACTAATAATTGGATGTCACTATTGTAAAATATCTTCTGATTAAGGGGCAGTTTGAGGAACTTTATGATCTTCTTAAAAGTTGGGAGGGAAATGAAGATGTTACTTGCAGAATAAGCAGGCAGAACATTGTCCTCTAATTTAAAGTATCACTCTGTGAGTGAATTTCCTCATTCTCCAAGTTTGCTCAAGAATAGTATGGCATCACTTTTTTACTACAGACCAATTTCTTCATCATCATGAGATGCCGCAGCAGTTGTGTGGTGAGTTGAGGTTGGCCAGCCACTTACTGTGCTCCCTCACTTCCCCAGCCAGTGTAAGCTTTTTTCAGGAATTCCAGCAAGAAATTCATTGTTCAGTGTATACTGGTAATTTATGTTCTAAATGCTTAGGAAAGGAACTGACATCTCTTTTCCACATGCAGGCTGAAAAAATTAAGAGACATCACCTCCACATTTTACATGCATTCATGCTCAGGTAAAGCCATTTTAAGCATTCATTACTCTTTCCCTTCCTCCTTTCAACCAATTTGAGCTCCATACCCAAATCACTGATATAATGAGTGCATTGGTTTGCTCAGCAAGAAACTCCAGCACACACTAAATCATAACAGATAAAGCTGGTCCTGAAATAAAACTATTATCCTGTAAAAGGTTGAGGAGAAAAAAAAAATCAGAAAAAACCCAGGACAGCAGACATGCAAGGTATTATTTGAATCTTAAAGCTCTCTAGAACTTAATTAGCTCCAAGCATGAAAAAAACCTATTTCACAAAGCTATAATTCACCTGAAAGAAGACTTAAGCAACAGAAAATCAGCTCAGTATCAGTCTCACATTGTTTTTCTACAGCCAGAAACAGGAACTAGTTCAGGCCCCCAAACCAGCAAGCCTGTTCTTAGTGTGCACATGCAACTACTGCAAAGGTCACTGGAAGTGATATACACGGACCAAAGGCAGGACACTCTCCAACTCTCCAAGGAGAGCATCAAAATCTATATGCACATCTATATATCAATCACTATAATTATGCACAGGATTGGCTTTTGGGAAAACAGCATGATGATGTTTAAATATGTGCACATGGCCCTATTGAAATAGCAGAGAAAACTCTTAGGAACAACATTTTTTTCCTTGAAAATTGTGGCCTTGGTAGAAACACGTTCTTAGAAAGTAAGTAAAAATTTGCACTTAAAATCCTCTAACATTCAGAATTACTGAAAAGTAACAACTGACCTGATAAAAATATACTTTCAGATCTTCATTATCTCTGTACTTATTTTTATTTTTACAAAGAGATGCCAACCAGAAGAAAGACACCAAGAGGGTCAGCAAACCAGCTGCTATTCTGCAAAAACAAACAAAAGAACAATAAAATCCCAGAAAACATCATCAAAAACTTCTTTTGTTACTGTACACTGTCTTGTTGCACTTGACATCCCGCACCAGATTCAAACCCAGGAGCGTTTTGGCTTACCTAATCTATCCTGAATATTCAGTGTCTCCAGGTTTCTCCTGGATCATCTAACCCTGCTTTCACCTCATATTTCCTTTTTATGACTGAGCTGAGTCAGGAGCTCCCTGCTCCTACCATACAAATTTTATTAATGTACTGAAAACCCCTGACTTGACAGATAGCACTACTGCCCAAGAACAGAAACACCTATTTCTCACTGGCTTTCTGATTTCTCCCTCTTGTACCATCTCCCCCGTCAAATTATCTGCAACATCCTGAAGTGTCACATATACATGTATTTTTAATTGCTGCTTCAAACCTTTTCAGCTTCAAAACTCCCTTGAAAAGTTTCAGACAAACACAGTGTTTCAAAGGTACAATGTTTCATCAAATGAATAAATAGAAAGATGTACAGCCTAGGCAAGGTGAATATAAAGAAGTGTCAGAGAGGAGGATCTGCAGGTAATTTAATTCCATTTTGATTTCTAAGCTGTGCACATATGTTCTAAAGAAAAGAAAACACCTCAGTTTGGACCAGCAGAAATACATACATGTGTATATGCAGCTGAGGGGCTGTAACACAGTCAAAGCAAATCTGTGCTCAATATTTGTAAAGTGCCCAAGGATCGAGACTACAAAGGGTTTTCAACAGATTTAAACAGTGGAAAACATTGAGGCAGAATGTGAATAATCTTGGAAATATCTGGGCTCATAATTCTACCTGCAATCACACATTACAGCTCAAATCCCATATTTCAGTGAGGACCAGGCATCCTGGCTCTGCTGAGGCACAGTAACTTCTACCAAGCAGCAGGAACCATTGTACCTTAGGGTAAATTCACTCTTCCTGCAGTAACTACAAAGAGACCACAAGACTAACCCTTCAGGCCAACCACTGGACTGCATCCAGATATGGGAAAAGGCTCATATGGCCAAAGAGTAGCTCACGAGAGGGACAGGTAACAAAGATGTACTAGAAAAACAATGCAAATCAACAACTGTAGAAAATCACACAAGCAACACCAGAAAAGACGACTCAGGACAGAGAAGCAGAAGTGGAAAAAGAAGAGAGACAGGAAACAGAGGAAGAAGAGAGCTCTGCCTATCCTGTTTGTTTTATTTCCCTGAATATCTCATGAGGTACAGAGTGCTATTCAAAGAGAGATCATTCAAAGTTGGATAGACAAATTCTGAATGATGCTGTCAAAAGTATATTGCTTTTGATTAAATTCTTATTCATATATGATAGTACTGTTTACCATATTTGCATCCCACTGAAGCTTTTCCTTTAATGATCCCTTTTACTTTCCTATAAAATGTGCAAATTTTTGTATTGTGAGAAATGTTTCCATTGACAAGAAATTACAGAATAAAACTAAGGCCAAATGGATGTGGCAAAAGAATTAAAAGTCGATTTTCATTCTCATTAGTGAATAACTGAGGTCTCTATAACAATGTTATTTAATGCATTCTGAAATTCTCAGCCAGCTTTCAATAACGCAATTCCTCACACATACCAAAATGTAGCCTAAATTTTGAATCAAAGAGGGAATAAAAAATTTAAAGATCAAGATGAGATTCTTACACCAGAGGAATGTTTGGTTCTCTTCCTACAACAGGCATTAATGGAAATATTGCCAGGAGCACACACAGGAGAGTCCAGATCATTGCTTTCATCTAAAAGAAGAAGGAGATCATGTGGACAGACAATTGTCTAATCATAAAGAAATACTTCAGTGAACTCCTAACAGCTGCTAGCATCTCTCATGAGCAAAGACCCTGCATCATCAAAGAGTAAAATCTGCTAAAAAAAAAAAAAAGAGCATGGGGTCATTGGTATTACAGCACTTGAATTTAATACAGAAAAGAATTGAATTTCTGTAGCTGCCAAAATGCCATCAAAACCAATGATAATTAAAGCTAAGTTTACACTTATAAGCACTTTCTCAAAGTGTGGCCTTCACACATATTGCAGGCACCAGAAATCTGACAATTGACCTTATAAAAGGAAGGCATAAAACTAATATCCTCAGAAGGCTGCAGCAGTTAATTAATCACCATTGAGAGAGAATACTCTGAGAATGTGGTAACATCCAGTCTTTGCATCTCTTTGCCATTTGATTTAGCCACCATAAGCATCTAAGTAGTTCTCGAAACTCTGCTTGAAGGAAAAAAAACCCCTTATCCTAGGTGTTTTATTTAACTAAAAATATTAAGAGCTGTATTATTTAAATTTTTCAAGCTCAAGTCAAATTCCTGCTCCTGAAAGGAAATTTCATGCTACAAAACATCATTTGTGCATATCCAGCTTAAAGACAAGTCACTTGATTACTCAACTAGAACAAAAAATTGTAGATTAACAAATACAAGCCTCCTTCTTGACAGTTCTTGGAGAGCAAGACTTAGCAATTCGACTCCTTTTCTCTATCCCAGAACCCTAGGTTTTAGGTATCCCCTGAAATGAGGTATATTGGAATCAATTAATGGAAGAAATGTCTCTTAAATTAAACATCATGACACTTCATCAAAGTGGGAAGTTTTTTCCTAGGAAAAAGAATACAGAAAGCTGCCTCTGAGGAACAGTGTGTCCTAGCTGATTGCAGACAATAATGAGTTGACAAGTGCCTTTCCATTATCTTCAATATTTTTTCTAATAAATGATCATATTAGTTAAGTGGTGACACTTTCACCAGTCGTACATGTCAACACCATAGTCACCACAACAGTTTGATAATTAATGTGCATTTCATATAATTGAGCCAAGCATTTTTTAGTCATCAACAACAGAAAACTGATAGCTAACCCATAGCTTCTCCAAAACTCTTAAGCACTCTTATTACTTATGCTACAGAGCTACCCAGATCACATTAAATGCCCTTGCTTTGCCACATGCAGCTTCTGACAGAGAAGGGAAAAAGAGCATAACTGAGTAAGAATCTACAGCAGCATTCCAAAGTATTCCCAACATCCTAAGATGCAATCCACCTGTTCAAAGCAATGCAATACCTTAGCTTGAATCCACAGCTGTGTGATCACTGGCCAGGCAGCAAAGACAAACAGGCCAACAGTAAGTGCAGAGCGGTAGAAAAAGCTGAAGACCTAATTAAAAAAAAAAAGCCAAGAGAGCACTGAAAAACAAACAATAATTCCTCAAAGAGGTAGAATACGAGAAATGAGATACCCTGTTGATACATAAGAATAAAATACTTACTAGTATTTCAATTCCCAGTATACAAACCAAGAGGAATCCTATAGATTGACCAATATGAAGTGACAAAACATTTGTGGCAAGGTCTTGAATGACAGGAATTCTGTTCAAAATGATGGAACAAGATAACATTTATTTGAAAAAAAAACAACAACAAAACCAACCAACAAACAAAACAGAAATAACAGAATTTTACCTTTACAGGGCAAGGATGGGGGTCAGAGCACAAAAAAAGTTAGAGGTATTGTTGGTCCTGCCTAGACTCCATGATTGATGGCCAGATGATTCTTCTGCCCAGTTTCACTTGACAGAAAATCTACAATAAAATGCTCCAGCTTTTTTCCTCCCATATTTGGCACATCTCCACCAGTGTTTGGACAAGCTTCAGATTATGCACTACCACCCAAATTGATTTTGAGTATATGAATATTTTCGGTTACGTTGAGCTTAATGTCTGTCATAACTGATGAAACATTCAGAAGCTTTAGAGAGATAAAAACCTTCCTTGTTAGCTTTTCCTGGGCTTTACGAGACAGCTCATTATCTAGCTGCAGTTGGTCTCATTTTCTCTGAATGATACTGAGTTGGTATCTACAAATTGCCAGTAGATCAGGAAAGTAAAAGGAATCAGAAGATAACAAGTATTTTTGAGCCTGGAGTAAAAGGACAGCCAAACAAGACAAACATATTTCAATATGGGAACACATTCCTCAACATGACTAGCACGTGTTCTCCAGAAGTGGCTGGTGTTCCGCAGACTTGACACTTTGCAAAATCATTTTGCAAAGTAAGTCAGCTGCTACAGGCATTTGCAAAGATTTTAGCACTCTTTTGCAACAGTGACAAGAGTACTAAAAATACGTTTTCATGGAAATAGCTTAATTTATTTTTGCTAAAAGAAAATATGTCTTCTAGAAATGGTAGCTGTATCAGTCAGTTTGGACACTACTCATTATGTCAACTGAAATATAAACAAGAGTCCTTTGGAATGTCTCAGGAAACACTTAAGGAAAATTTAATAGAATTGTACTTAACGTTTTCTCCCAAATTTATGGAATTGGGAGAAATTAAAAATTTTAATTCTCTACAAAAAGGAAGTCAAGACTTGGTCTTAAAAAACAGTAGCAATAAATTGCATTCTTTACTTACTCTTTCACAACTGCATACCATACTGGCACCGGCAAGAGACAGTATATATAGTATGTCCAAGGACACGTTTGAATCAACAGGAAAAAAGCTATTATCATTCCAGCAGCAGCAAAACCATAGAAGAGAACAGTAGATTTCTGAAATACAAACATTTGGACAAACATTCTTGAAACACCAATAAAATGTTCTAAACGACACTCTATTTTCCATTTGTTAGTTACACAGTAAAATAAATGCTATTTTAACACAGCCACACAAGCTGCCATGTGTCTCTACACAACTCCAGAAAAAGTTGTCAGCCAGATTAAAAAAACAACAGTAGGATTTGAAGATCTAATTATAAATATGTTTCTTCATAAGGTCATACAGAAAAAATCTGCATGGGAAAGACATACTTGTACAATCTGGAGGCCCAATATACGCAATGTTATTTATGCTCAATTGATACTTGTAATCCACCTCAAGCCAGAGATGTTTAGGGGTTTGGGAAAAAACAACTCAACTTCAGATTCTAGAAACAGATTTGGAATATAACCTATTGAGTTCAAGTTCGTAGCCTTACAGTCAAACTACTTAATGAAAATTCCATCAGCACATTTCCTCCTCCTGCTTAAGACATTTGCAAGAGACCTACTTAAATTAAAATCTTAAGCATTAACTCATACCAGAAAAAAACCTCACAACTATGCAGGATCTAGGAATAGCTTCAAAAGAAGGCCTGTGACCAACCTTCCACAGGAGAAACTGCCTTCCTCAAATAACCCACAACTTCAAAATACAACAGAGGACTAGGGTTGCAAGGCATTAAAAGTTGGCATAGCTGCAACTGTTTTTACATTTGAACTTAACCCACAGGTACTGCTTTGGGCTTTTCTCAGAAAAAAATAGATATAAGATTAGAACATTATCTACTCAAAGAAACACATTCTCAGACTGAGAGCACTCTTAAGGAGAAACATCAAAAGAGAGAAGGAAAATTTTAAAATGGGTTGTCTTAGATAGGCAGGTCAGTCCTTAGTCATCAGATAGAAGAAATCTCTTGTTTGTGCAAAGAGAGGCATTAAACTGTCACTCTGCATCTGCCTTTTATCAGGCCATTGAACTATTCTTCCTTATTTAGGGACATTCAAATATTAGAAGAATTACTGGTAAGGGAAGATTATGTACAAGTTTTAAATAAACAATTTTATCTGTATGGATTACAACTTGACATAGCAAAGGCAGCTTTCGTGTAGGCAATGACAAAGACACGTTTTTCTTCTGCACAATGCTAGTTTTTTTGAAAGAGTTAGGTAGACAGATAGACAGCTGTGTTAAATATGCTGAGAAGAAGAGACGAGCAGCTAGCAGTTCACCTAGATGGATTAACATATTTTCTGGCTCCCCCTTCCCTGTAACTGATGTACAACTGCCTTGATCTAAACTGACAGCAAATGCAAGTTCTAAGTGATTTTTAAAACAGAATTTTTG
Organism: Hirundo rustica; assembly: GCF_015227805.2. Taxonomy (NCBI): domain Eukaryota; kingdom Metazoa; phylum Chordata; class Aves; order Passeriformes; family Hirundinidae; genus Hirundo; species Hirundo rustica. The sequence continues at coordinate 84,028,703 of NC_053450.1, forward strand.
CTAAGATATACCGTTAGACTAAGAAAAGATATGTCTTATAGAAAGCTGACCTAGGGCAATTTTGCTTTATTAGTTTTAAATTTTACATTTGCTGACATATAGACAGAATGAATATGCATATACATGGTATGCACACAATATAATTTATCACTGAATGAGTAAACACACACAATCAACATTTTATTCCATATAGCGACATAAATATTATAGAGTCCAATATAGTCAGTCATGCATTGCAAATGGAAACCAGATTTGCATTTCTGTGAATGTTCAAAATAAATTAAAAGGTTACATTTCTTGCTAGGCAAAGCAACATTCTACACCAAAAGAAAAAAAAAGGATTTTTTTCATACACAGCATAAGACGCAAAAAAAACAACTTTTAAAGATTATATATATAGGATATGCAGTTTCATTACTCAGAGGCTCCTTGATTCTGTAAGCGTGTGCTTTGCAGGAGACTACCTGTCAGTGGTAGATTAGTCTCAGCAAATTTCTTTAAGTTGCTCCAATATAAGCTATAAACCAACTAACTTCCGTATATGAAACATTAGCCTCACATTGAGATTCTCTAAGTATTTAGGAACACTAAAAAATGTTTCTACATAAAATGGCCTCTTATGAAAACTGAAGAAAGAGAAATTCTATAGACAAAGAACTAAGAAATCTAACTAGTTTCTGCCAGTGTCACTAGCATAAAATTTGCCTTCAACAAGTAAAATCAATATACCAAATTAAAATCCATGCCAACTAAGAGTGCAAATTTTTCCTTAATGTAGTTATTAATATGCCTGATACTCAACCTACTTATTGTAATTATTTTGTTTGTAGCTAACATAACATGCATCCTGGATTATTTCTGCTCAGTTATTGGATGAAAGAAAACCTAAATCATGCAGTACAGCACTTATGAATATTTTCCATTTTAATTTTGCTTGAGCATTTTCTCTAAAGGTCAAGACTATCTCATTTCAGCCAGTAGTAAAAAACTCAAGATAGCTTGATAGGAATTTTCTCAGAGTAATATATTGAAGGCAGTAAATATGCTGAGTGCTCATTCTCATCTACATTACAAAATAAAACAATTCCTTTTATTCTGAAACAAATTCTTGACATTTGGGAAAATTTCACCTGCCCTCCAAATGCTTTAACCCTTCTCAAGTGAAACGTTTCTTGCCTATTCACCTTTTTGAGGTCTCTCTTTTTCTGATGAATGACTGAAAATAAATTCTTAGGATTTTATACTTTCTGAAAATTCAAACTATAATAATCTTGTCAAAAAGAGCTTCCTTCATCTTTGACGTCTCCTGCTGCACACTTGCGAATCACAAAGAGCCAAGGAGCATACTGTTCTGTGAAACCACAGCTCACCTTCTATCAAAACAGGCTACACATTTTAAAAATGCCAAGACTGGACTGCACAGCTTCTGAAAACAGATGCAAAATTGCCAAAGAGGGCAGGAATAAAGTAATTCACATGCTAGGGCTTTTTTGCCTTACAGTGAAGAACATCAATGAAACTGGAAGCCTGAAATCTGTATTCTTCCAAACAATTATTATTACAACAGAGTGCTGTTAATACTGAAAATTAAACCTGGTTAGTTAAACCTGGGAAAACTAAACCTGGTTAAAGACAGACCCTTTCATAGTATTAAATCACCATGTTTTCTCACACTTGCATTAGCATCTCAAATGCATCTCAAATGGACAGCTGCAGGAAGAAAAACTGAGGAAGCACAGCATTGCACAGACTTACACATCTTAGGAATACTGATCCTAATCAAGGACCTTAACAGCAACACTATGCAGGACTACAGTAGATGGAAAACTCAACAGCTTGCCAGTTTCCACATTAAGTCAAAAGAAGTGTAAGGTGTTCAATTCATCCCGCACAGAGTGACTTAGCATACATGTAACACTGAAAACTGATAGAAAAAAAATAACTGAATGCTTCCAACCTACCTTTTTATTAGTTGGGACGGTCTTGGTCAAATTGGTATGGGCCTTGATAATGACCAAAATCACATAAGTCGTCCAGCCCACAAAACCCATTGCAATACTTAGACCCAGGAACAGTCTATCGTACGTATGATAGTAAGACAAGCCTTCCAGAGCAAGGTTAATCAGGGTTTTGCACAGGGATACCTAGAGGCAGACAAAACATTTAAGTAATGTATTAGAAGAGTGTGAGCTCACCATTGCACAAATCAACCTAAGTGACAGCAACTGGCGCTCAAGCAGCTCCACCGCTCCTGGCACGTGTCTTCTCTCCACGCTCAGGTACAGCGTTTTGGCCAGCACCAACTGCTGGGGTACACACTGCTTGGGACTCCTGCTGGATATCAAATTAACCACCACCTGGCTCCTTCACCATCCTCCCTGGCCATGACAGTGGTTAGAAGGTGAAAGCCACACAGATAGCGTACCTTGAACACCTATTATCAAGCATGTCATTTGGTTTTCCCACAAGTATTTGACTGTACATATTCCAGTGTAAGTAAAAAACCAGTCATGTCCTTCTGAAGGCTCATTTACACAGGAGGACGATTATGGATGCAGCTGAAACATGGTCACTCTCCACAGCCTGAAGTATTCCCTGCCTGGGTTTGGATGTCCTCCACCTTCAGTAGTACCCGATGCCACAAGCACCAGCAGCAAATTCAGAGACTAAACTGGAGTCCCAGATGCATTTACAAAGCAGCTGCTCATAGCTCTCAGGATGTAAATAATTTGGAAACAAGAAGAGTTGTACCCAGTCTAATCACAGGTCCCCTCACTCAGTACCTCCACTCAGGAGACACCATGGTAAAGACCGTGGCTTTCCCCACAGTATCATTTGGGTGTGCTGACCCAAAGCTCATCTGTGTGATTTGGAAGAGAACAGGAAGAAGCTGAATGTACACAATGAACCTTTTTTATATGTTTAGGTATCCAGTGGGGATTCAACCACAAAAAACCCACAAAAAGGTACAGCAACTACTGAAGAGATCACAAGCCTGTCAGTGGGCAAACTCACCCCAAAAGACAATTCTATACAAATATGAGTACATATTTGCAATGCAAAGAGTTGCAAGATTAAGGCAAAGAATCATCCACACCCCAGGTTCTGGAAGTGGAAGAACCTTTCTGCATTGCAGTACAGGATGCTGAGGATGACAAGGGCACAGGTGCAAGTCTGATGTGTGAGTGATCAAGAGTGAACTAAAACACCTGGAGCACTCAAACAAACAAAGAGTAAAAATTACATATAAGCAACAATACCAAATAGCAAGTACTACCCCTGAAATGTATAAAATGTCTCTAATCAGTAAATGTGACAGCTAAGTAGAAGTATTAGGAAACCAAAAAGAAAACCTTCTCTCACAGCAAAATAGATCCATTTATTTAAGCTGAAATATTTCCAATTTACAACAAAGCAAGTAAAAAGGCATAAAATAGATTTAGCTGTCCTGTGCATAAAATAGTAATTTATTACCCTAACAATCATATTAGGAAAAAAGAACTGGACCCTAACACAAAATGGAATTCTTCTATGCATCTGGCAGGTTAAATATAATCTTATATATTCAATATTTTCATGAACTTTTTAACACAGAAGTCAATGACCAAACTAAACCTGTTACAATTAAAGACTTTGTGGTGTAATTTAGCTCTACAAATTCTTTCTGTGAACATCAGAATACAAGCACTGGTGAACTGCACCCATCAACTACCCTGTCACACAGTAAGTGCTAGCAAATGTTTAGGAAAGTAATACTGGAACTGAGAAGCATAATTCCATGTATGGCTCCCAGTCTGAATGTGAAAGTAAAACCAAGAACAGCTGGTTCAGGTAAAAAAAAAAATAAAAAAAAAATCAGGTGAATGGATCTATGATGGAGCAAGATATAACACTTTCATGCAACTAGCAGTCTAAGTAGTGCAAACATGAACTACATTCCTCAGTTTATGTCTCAATTTACCCTTTTCTAGTGTGGAGAATAAAACACACACTATGGTGTTATTATACTATGAAATAGTAACAAACAGTTTAAGAAGTATGAGGAAAAAATACAGCAAGTTAGTATTATTTATTGGAATTGGTATCATAAATCTAAAATGTTGAAGACTTACAGTGGGGTTTTGAGTTAATGAGATGTGCATCATAAGGAAGGAAAAAAGTTTTATTTCTCAGTTAATTTCAATTTTTAAAAAGCAAAATATTTACATATAGCAAAACCAGACTTACCGCTTCATCGTACTTCTGCTGCTGAATATATAATCTTATTTTTTTTAAAAGGTTGATCTGTTCAGAAGCAGAAAGTGGTCTGTACAACAACATAAAGAGATATTAATGTTTGTCCTTTTCATGAGCAGAAAAAAATTAACTTTGCAATTCAAAGAATTACTTTGTAATGAAACCAAAATATTCTGAACTTCATTAGAAGCAATGAGGTAATTGAGACTAATCTATTCCTCTGCATTCATCTTCACATGTGTCAACACAGCTGCTTTTTAACTTACCTCAATCTCTGTGTTAATAGACATTTCTTTTATGAAGCTGGTCCCATCTAATACTGTTGAAAATTATCTCCCTTGTGCATTATTATTGACCATTGCTCTAGACAAGAAGCATGGCACATACAAAAATTAAGCAACTTAATTGATTTGAATATGGCTGTAAGCAGCTTATAAGACAGCACTGAATGATTTGCTCATGTTCCATGCTAATAGTAGATGATGCCTGACAATCTTCTCTTTGAAAAGTATGACCATGTCTTCTGTTACTCAAGAAGCTATTAGCTGAGGCCCCAGAGCAGGGGATAACACAGTTACTTGGCTACACTGAAGTCAGTGAGAAAAATCTCTTTGATTTTAATGAATTTGATCATCAACCTAAACAATTGCTACCATTCTTCCCTTACAGAAGGTAGTAACAAGGACAAACGAGCCAGCCAACCAAACTCCCCCAAATGAAGGGAGAAGGAGCTCTTTCTCCTGTACCAATTTCTTTCCATGTTTAGGGACAGCATCAGACCTGAGAATTCCAGGCTTACCCTGGATAAGTTATAAGCCACAAGACAGTCATCCCTGTCACTTTAGGCGCCACAGACAAATCACCGTGGGCCACAGCTGACAACCAGGGAATGCCTACAGAGGGTTTCCTTCACACCTTCCACAACACAGCAGTGGCACAGCACCAGATCTCAGCTTCCACAGCACAAGATGGCCCAGCAGCATGCCTGCCTACCTCCTATCTGCTCCTTCACGTGCCTCATACAGGAACACCAGGCAGTGCCAGATCAGGTCACTCGCACCATTTAAATCAGCAGCACTTGCGTGTGTGGTCGCTCAGCTGAATCACTGGGGCAGGTCTTGATTTCATGCAGCTGCTGCACGGAAATGCTTATTCCTGCAGCTCCCAAACAGCTATGAACCACTTTTGTCTACAACATGCCATCCTTTGAGCCATTAAACACATTACAATTATTCTGTGCCTAAACAACCTGAATTTTTATTAGTAGTAACATCCTGGTATATTTTGATGCAATTTCATTAAGTTCAGAGCACAGCAGTATCGTGCAGGAATCTTCCAAAACACTGAATAACTGGAAAAACAATTAATCTTGCTTTTGAGAAGAGTAACTAACTGCATTAAGAAAATGTTTCTCTCTTTTCAATCTAGAAAAGAATGGAAGGATGGTATCTACAAACAAGTCGGAAGAAAGAGGTCCCATGGAAAAGGAAGATGGGAGAAAAAGAGGATCACAAGGTCATGGTAAGAGTTTGATCATCTTAACTTTGAGGGAAAACCAGAGGATTTTAGAAACCAGAATTAAAAAATAGTAAAGTGAATGTTGGTTATTTCTGCACCTTCACGATGCGTCCCTATGGAAGCCAATCTCTCATTTCCATAGGCTGAGGGCTACAATTAGAAGCAATTCTTAAAGGAGACAAACAAGAACCAAGCACTGCCTCAAGGAAATCTGTGGCTCTCAGATTTTGCTAAGTTGTTTGGTAGGAGAAAGGGAGCAAAACACCCACTCAAGGTGGGGGTTTCACCATGTGTGGAGATTAATAGGAGGAGAAAAAAAATACATATCTTAGCTTTTAGGTAAGATTTTTTTTAAAAATCTGAAATAAATATTCAGAAGCCTTATTTAGGACTTAAACGTATTCAAGATGTTCCTATGGTCCCTGTCTCATTTTTATTGTTTTCCACATACTGTTTTCTGTGAACTCGATCCTTGTCAAATTCAATGGAGGTTTCTTCCAAGCCAAAATTATATTTTACTTTGTATCTTTAGTCATTTAGCTTTAACCCAATTATTATCTTTTTATTCTCACCGAATCATTATATTATTAATGAACAATAGTCTTCACCTATTTCTTCTTAGAAGACAGCACCTAAAATCTCTGTACATGGATAGTGTAACAGAATAAATGGGGTTCTCAAAAGTAATATTTTGAGTAAGTCAAAAAAAAAGCAATTATTTTTGTCAAACTGGGTTACCATTGGCAGGTGCATTGTTAATTTTCAACAGCTAACATCATAACACAGGTGCTACCTTTCTTCCACATATATAATTTTCAAGAAGTTGAATTTACAATTGTCTAACAAATGTTTTTGTAAAATTTATTAATTTCACCAGAAACTAAAGACTATTCATATATAATGATGAAAATGCAAGGAAAAATCATTATCTTAAGGTATTTTTTATCATTGTATTAAACAAAAAAGCAAAGAAGTGATTAAAGAACTTTTGCATTTTATACCAGTCTAAAAAAGTTACCAAATATGCTGATAACCCCTCAATTAAAGAACGGGTGTAATTCATCATAAGCAGTTTATTATCCATTGAGGACACTGATTCACTTCCTGAAGCTGACAAAATAATTGAGATATTTAAAAGAAATCCAGATGTAGCAGAAAGCATAAAGAGACAAAGATGAGCCATGAACAGAAGTAGAAAGTTGCCTATGAAAAAAACCCATGGACTTCAGAAATGGTGGTTCCATAAAATATACAAGACTTACCAAAAACCAAAACCACACACAAAATTTAAATCTGAGGAGTTGAACTTGAACTGTTTGTAGCACCACTTGATTTTAACTTAAACTGTTTTAAAGGTCTCCAACAGAAGACAGCATTAGAAAATAATAAACTGATCAGAATTTTTCCCTGTGTTTTACTATACAGCATCCCAGAGGCACTAGCAAATAGCAATGTATTCTCAAGGTCACTTATATAATACACACTTCCTGCCATTAATATTAAGAGTAATGAAGTGAATTTACTGAGCATTATAGGAAAGATTCTCAACTCTAGAAGTAAAACTAGGGTGTATGGGTATATGCTCTTGCCAGCTATCCACCATCAAAATGCAATTCTAACAAATTCAAGATGAATAGCCTTGCCTAGTAAAATGTGAGGTCTTTTTCCATAACACAAAAATACCTGTCCTAATAAGAGGCACAAGGAATTCAGTCAGTGGACTCAACTCCTCCACCCTCCTTTTCCCTAAAAGTATTGCAAAACACATGCACTGAAAAAGGGGAGTACTCAGAGGTTTAACTCACAAGAAAAAACCAAAAACTCCATGATCACGTAGATTAAAAACACATGCATTCACAATACCATCAGGATTCTAAAGACTTAAGATTACATACTTTCACAGAAAATGATGGTGGTTCTGGAAGAATAATTTTATTTTTCATCAGAAATTGACTTCCTGGTTTCCAGACAGAAATCATAACTTCATCCATGAATAAACATAATTAATTATGAAACAAGATGATTGGGCTAATCATGCAAGTGCTTGTAAACTCTCCCTTCTGAGATGTTAGTTACCCTTGTCATAGGTATACCTGACAAAATTAATCTTCCCAGCACATCCTTCATGCTTCATATAAGCTAAACTATTTGACAGCAATTCACAACAAGACTGTGATGAAGTACATTCACCATAGCAGTGTCAAAGGGATCTCTCTTTGGCCAATGAGTCTTGTTTATCATCAAACTACAGAAATTACCATCCCCAACGGCATAGGTAGCGTGCTGCAGACAAACCATGAAATAAAAAAAATTCTCAGAACAGAAAGAGATGCCTTGCAAATACATCTGCATCCACCAGTGCAAGTTCGTTAATTTTATTATGCCTGGTTATTTGGGTAAAGATTTATGGTAATTTTATTGCACAGCAAATTTTCCAGAATTCTACTATAAAAAGTAACCCTTTCATGTCTGTATTAGTCAAACACTTAAAATGCTGCAGATTTAAGAATCAACATCAAGGAAGCACCACAGACCTGTAGATGAAATGTACAAAGAGAAAGACTGAGATCTTTACCTAGCTCATTGTCAGATGAAAACAAACTCATTTCAGCTGCTTCACCATAAATCCCATGCACCTATGTCAGCTCATGCACATCTACACCCTTCTATCACTAACTTTTCACTCTTCCCATCAGAAAAGAAGAATACTGTACATCCTACAACTCTTTGAGAGTGGCAAGATTTGCAAAAGACACAGTGATCACATTTCTATGACCTTTTTGCAGCAGCAAATCAGAGGCAGCTGTTTATCAGTCTTTAACTTTTTTATATTAGCTATTTGGGAGATGGGGAGGAAAGCACCAGCTCCTCCTGTTGATACAAAACTAAAAGCCTAAAGGATATGGACACACATCCCTTGACCCCTGTGACAACCCCATGATAGAGCAAGGCTATTTGAATAAAGCATGATGGGATTTTGTATAGGTGACCTTCTTTTGAACACAACATAAAGCAGAGCTTCTCACAGGCTTTGCTATGAAATTCCTAACTCCCGAACTGTTAGCAGCAAAACAGCCATCAGACTGACACTGTCAAAACAACTCCAGCAACCTCTTCAGCCAAAATGCTGAGTAATTCCAAGTTCTTGTCCTCTTCTCCAGAAAGAAGATCCCTAGTACCTGAGTAACTTTCAGCCTAAAATAAACCACCTAGGATAAAGTTGCCCATCTCTAGGGGCACCATCCACCCTGCAGAGCATCCAAAGCCTCTGCCACCCAGACACTGCTGCAGAGAGCCTCTCTGCTCTCTCCCCATGGGAGAAAATTGCCAGCAACAGAATCAGCTGAGTATGTTCCAACTGTTGCCACACACCCCTCTGTGAGAGGGCCATACTACAGAGAAGAAATGACTTCCACTCCAGCAGTTCTGCAAGCAGCTGAAATAGTATTTACAGGACCTGCTTTACTGCTTTAATCCACAAAGCAATAATTTGATCCACTGCTGGCAAAATGTCACCTTGAAAATACAGATGTAAGACTGGCCTGATGTTTTTGCAGGGCCGCTATTCAAAAGCAACTGAGCCAGTGCAGCAACAGGCTTCCAAAATGCAATCTCCCATGAGAGCTGCCTTCAAATGTTGCCAGTGCACAATAAGATGGCACCTGAGAAAGCATCAGGTGTGTAACGGGAGAGTAGACACGTCTTTCTGCATTCAACACTATTAATGCGGCAGAGACATGATTGCACACTTATTTCTGTTCTGCAACAAATTCACTCCAGTTAGCAACCCATGAGTGCAGAGACTTAATATTGATGATAGCACCATCACAAATGCACCCAATTTGGTCATTCTCCTGTTTCTTGTTTCCTGCTTACTTTTCAAAGCACTGTGCACAGTCTTGTAGGAGCAGAATAAAATGCATAAGAACAATCACAAAGACAATGAATGGCAAGTGATGCAAAGACTTGAGTTCATTCAACAAAATGTGAAAAAATTGACCAAATAATTGATTCAAAAATCAACGTCTGGAAACATATTTCCTCTCTGTTGAACTTGCCATGCAATACAGAGTACATGTGGTTACCTGGGGCAATAATCAAGAAAAAGAAAGCTGTTACAGTTCTATGGACCTCACCAAATTACCTATTTACATGAATTTTAATGTCCAGAAGCCAATTTTTTCCCTATTTTCAAAATGCATTCAATTCCAGTTCTTTGGATGTGCATTTTCAGAAGAAAGAACTGTTTTCCCGTACCTGCCAAAGACAGACTGAAAGTACATACTATGAGATAAAAAGGCAATCCTTTGCATGCATTTTAGGTTTGATCAAAGAGCAAAGCTTCAAAGACTAGGCAATTTGGTGGGTAGCTCAGTGATCCTTAATGTGTTTAGATGGCCTTAATTTTACTTGTTTACTAGAATATTTTCAGGTAAGCTGCTAAAAGAAACAAGTCCTAAGAAACTTCATTTTCATAATTAGAAGATGCATGTTGATTACAGATTTTAAAAATCCCAGCCATAGTTTTAGTATACTAAAGTTATGCTTTTTAAAAGAAAATGTGCTCTACATAAATCTACAGTAAAGGGTTTATTACCACTTCATAAAGCCCAGAACCCACAATATTCCCTTTCCCAACTTAATCTAATCTCTTTGCTCCTGCTGTTCCACTACCAGGACTTTCAGTTTTGGAGGGTCTAAATTTCAAGTAGGTTTTTTGTATTTCCAGATTTTCTGACTCCTGTGTTAAATTTTTAGTCAGGTAGTCTAGCTGTAGGGTTGTAGTAAGTTATCTTTGCAACTCAGTTATCCTTCTTTTAAGAAGCATTAAAAAGCACGGCTGGCACTCCAAAAGAAAAAAAAAGGATTAAGAAAGTTAATAAGAGGCTCCTCTTTTTAAGTTCTGAGGGTTTTGTTCTTTAAAGCATCATGAACTGAAAGGAGGACACACACTTCCACAGGTCAAAGGTAGCAAGAAGTATATTTACTGACACATTGCAGGAGCCCATCAGTACATCTGCGCTTTTGTATTCATCAGATTCCCAAACATGAAGAGGAGGACAGCGGGACACCAGCAAACCCGCAGGAAATGGTCTGACTGCTAATGCTCTAACCCTGGACTGTCAAGTCTCAGGAATTAAAATAGCCTTTAATATTCACAAATCAGAATTTCTGATGTAGCATATTCAACAGCATAGTGCCTTAGGATATTTATGTAAATCCTTTAGATAACAAAGATGAGAGAAAAAGGAGCTGACAACTAAACTGCCAGCTGCCAATTCACTGAACAGAGAAGCAATTAAGGTAACTGGGCTGCACACAGCATATTTTGCATGTAAACTACTATGGCAAGAGCTTCAGAGAGCCAGAGGCCAGAAGGGAGGAGGCCACACTCTGAAACTGTCCCTATGGCCCCCTTAAAGCAGAACTGAGAAGCTGGACACAGGGACTTTCCTGGAGAAGGGGGTTTTGTCCAGAAAGCCATAGCAGGACATGATGCTGCAGCTTTGGAAAGCAAAACTGCTTTTCAGGGAAGGTGGAAGGTCCTTGAAGGAAAAGAAAGGTACCATTTTTCAAGTCTCTTCTGTTTTAGTACTACAGTGGAGGGATATGTGCTGACTCGACAGTATAACACCCCACCAATGCTGCAAGTGAGTCCTCATGTCTGCATGAAACATGATGATTTATGCCAATGACTTTTGTACGATTTATGACAATGAGCTGGATCTAGGTATCTGCAGTGGTGTGGCTACACAGTGTTCTAACCACAGCTCCTCTTCTGCTCCACAATCCTACATGCCCATCCTAAACCCTAGTGACCATTTTTCAAGCAGCTGCATCCAGAGCAGGCAGCTTGTGCTGTGCAAGTACCTATTAGCAGGGCCCCATGGCCACCAAAATGTCTGGGAGACCAGCCATAGTGATCCTGACCAGGAGACCACTGTACATCAAGGAGTCAATGATCCACATATCCTAAGCAGGTCCACACCTGCAGTGCCCAAATACCTCTGCCAAGGGACAGACTCAGTCAGCTGGCAGGAAGAGAGGAGCCTGCAGGCAATTCCCACTCCGTAACACGGATTACATTGCCTGCCTGTCCTTGTACATAAGAGCTGCAAGAAGTTCTCATGTGAACCTTTCTGTCTGACAGTAGAAATTATCACCAGAGTTGATTTCTTGATAGAAAATCATATAGCAGCTTGAATGATCAAAACAAGGGAACTTCTCCACAGCCGCATCAGTGTGGCACCTCAGAAAACTGATCCAATGCTCCACAAACACAAAGTACCCAGCACCTGAAGGAATGCACAATTTGCTTGTTATCTGTATTCTTCTGTTCATTTTATATTAATAAAACAGCTATTTTATTAAGCTATTGGGTATTGGGCTTTTCTTACTGAGATCCAGGAAGAGTCCTATACTCTGCCCCTTACCTCATGCCCCAGAGCAGAGCATTCTCTGTCCATCCCCTCCTACTGCCTGCTCTAAATCCTCCTTCATCCTCATTGCACAAAGCATCACAAGTTCCACAAAAAGGCCATAAGGATTCATAATACAAGGAAATAGAGAAACATACATTAATCTTGTGACATTTTATCATATACACCAGCCTTTTAGCTCCTTACCTACTTCCTACTCAATAGTAAATCCAATTACATCCAGTCCTCCTGTGCAGAAGCCGCTGCCAGTTAGCTTTCCATGTACAAACTAAAAGCTTCTGAGTGCACTGTTGAAACTCAAGACCAGCAGGGTGTCTGCCTTCTAAGAGGATTGCATCCTCCCTGAGCAGCAGTGTGCTCAGACATGGCCCATCCAGTGAAAGAGAAACTGACATTTTTGCCGAAGAACAGGCATTGATTTCTCCCTGAAGAGATAATACCTTTAACTATTTAATCAGGAGGGCTTTTTGGTAAAAAAAATAATACAAAGCCATGACTTTCATTCGAGCACTTTGTCTCTACAGCACTGCAGTTCTATGTTTTGATGTATATACATAGGTTCTTAAAGGCAAGGGTGGAGGGGGAGAGGGCTGCCAGTCTGCCTCCCGACAGCAGCAGGCTAAAGGTGCCCACACTGGCCAGCTTGTACCAGCAGCAGTCCTATGCCTAGATTCACACCTGATAACACAATGGGGACAAAGTGGAGAAAGGAAAAGGCTGGCTGCCTTTTTGGTGTTCACTTGGAATTGATAGAGGCTGCTGCTCCTTCATTCTTGACCACAGGATGAAGGGGCTGAAATCTCTTTGCAGATAAATCAGTGCCTCTCCTAAATAAAAGGTTCTCTGAAGACAAAGTATTCCAACAAAGGTGCAGGGAGAATAATCACTATTAGACTATCCTTCCCTACTGCAATATTTTCACCCTTTCCTGTTGGCATTCAATGCTTAATGTTTCCTCTTACATGCATCATCACGTGTATCACAAATATCTTACGTATTACCAGTTATTTCAATAAATGTAATCTATTTAAACAAAACAAGAACAGTATGTTTCAAAGGATGTTCTGACATCTTAAGGAACCCTGTCTCTCTCAGTGGTGGAAAAGAAATCACTTGCTTCACTTTGATCCAAATGTCAAATTTGTGGGAATATCTATTATTTAAGTTTTGAAAGGCCATCAAACAGAGGGAACAACATAGTTCTGTATCTCCAGTCATCAGAGAAAGGAATAAAAGAGGTATTTGTGCACATAGCAGTTTTTTGAAGTTTCTATAATCTTCAAAGACGCCCTACACTCTATTTTCTTTTCTATCACTGACAAAATACATAATGTGCAATTATGTGGACAGACTCAGTCTCTACATGATTGATACTTCCTCGCACCAAATCCATACAAATGTTTAAGGGAGTTTTATCTCAACTCATACTAGAGGATAGAGCAAAGGAAGAGTTACATTTTCATATGGTGAGAAGCACTTTTTTAATAGCTGTACACTGCACATTAAAAATGCAGTGACTGTCTATATAAATATGCAAGTTATAACTTGGTTATGCACACAAAATAATCATTTGGTATGATTAATATGTAGTATTCGGACAATTAGGTTACTTAAAAAATGTAGCATAAGGTGGTATGGAATTTTTCATAAATGAGAAGACAGCTCAAGTATCTTATTTAAAGTCAAGTTTCTATTTTGTGCTAAAAAACCCCCAACCATTATCAATAAAAACTTCAAGGCATTCAATAAAAAAGCACAGCTAGAGGTAAGCAAGCACTGATTATACTTTAGCTGTTCATCTCTTGGATTTTTTTTCTGTATGGTGCTTCTTAAACTACTGTTCCTGCCATCTTACTGTGAGGCACCAGAACCTGAACAGCTGGAAGCACAGCATACACCAGGACTATGCAAAAGGGCTCTTGTGCTTTTGGGTAATTTATTATCTTAAATCGCTTGTACCTTTTGGGACAATAAAATTGCACTAATTGGTTATGCAGATTTTAGGGCAACACTGATGCACCATTTACTCACCACACCATCCTTCTGATACTTCTTGTAGGATTACTTCCACAGGCCAGAGATGCCAACTTTGGGAATGATTTTGCAACAATAGCATCTGGCCCCTTGGCATGCTCATCTTTGAGCTGTGCCAGCTTGGCAGTTGCCCTAAGGTACCTCGAATGGTCAGAAAGCTAAGATAGTTCACTATCCTGGACATCAGTTTTCCTCTGTCAGCAGTCTTCAGATTTGTCCTCTCACTCCCTTCAAAGCATCTGGTATCTTGGCACCTCCTTTTCTTACACATAAAGGTCAAAGCATTGTGCTTTTCTTTTCAGAATTCTGAGAAAAGCCACTGATTTTGCTAAGCAAATGGTTTTTGAAAATATGTCTTTTGTAGTTGGGGAAAAAAGGTAGAGAGAGAAAGGAAGTGGGAAGGAAACAAACTTCAGATATTAACTCCTTTCACATATCCAACTGGAACTGTATTCAATATCAGCGAGGGAGACTGCACCTTGCCTTGCAGAATCAAACACTTGGAGCTGAGTTGGTGACATGTATTCTCAAGAGTTTCACAAGCAGCCTCAAGATACACTTTTACCCAGATCTGTTCCTTGATGAAGGTACTTTGATAAAGCAAAAATGGCATTACTGGCAGCCAAGCACATCCTTATTAATAGATAGAGCTATCCAAACTCTAACCCGCCTCAAGCCTGGTCAAGTAGACACTGTTGAAGTTTCTATCACATAACACAATGATCAGCTCCATCCTCCTCATCATTATACACCTGGAAGATGGATTTCAGAGAGATGCAATTTAGATCAAAGTAGGAAAGGGCACATCTCTACTGGCCTCCTTCATTTCCTGTCCACTGTGCCAGCCACACTTCTGCTAGGGATGAGATTCCCTGTGGAAATCAGAAGCTTTATATCAATTCAATATTCTTCCTCTCTTGCCAACGCTTTAAAAGTAAGCTTATTTCATCCATAGATATGTGTGTGTGTGTACTAGCT
This sequence comes from Hirundo rustica, assembly GCF_015227805.2. Taxonomy (NCBI): domain Eukaryota; kingdom Metazoa; phylum Chordata; class Aves; order Passeriformes; family Hirundinidae; genus Hirundo; species Hirundo rustica. The sequence continues at coordinate 84,043,909 of NC_053450.1, forward strand.
TAAGGCTTTTGGTGCAATATATTCAACATACAACTCAAACACTAGTTTTTGAGACATTGCTGCTGAAGGTCATGAACAGTTTTCTACTCACTCAGTAATAAAATCTGAAAATCAAACTAGAAAACAGGATTTTGTCCTCAGAATATTAAAACAAATCTTTTAATGATATTTCTGACTGAAAAATTAAGTCCAGGTTAAGTTTCTGTTAAATTGCAATTTCTACAGGACACACTGTTTGTGAATATATCCTCCCCTCTCCCCTACTTCAAAAATTACATATTCATTAGTAATTGCACCTCTAAAATCAGAATGACTCAATATGAAATTCTAGACTCATATTTTTTCCGGATCTGATACCTACATTTCTATTATACAGACTTTATTCCACTACATCTTTAAATAATTTAAGAAATTCAGTTCTTAGAGATATCTTTGTTCATTTTCAGGTCACCAAGTTGCTAAAATAACACAAAGTCTGTAATAGTCACAAACAAAATATTTAAAATTTGCTACATAACTTCATGATCTCAAAGCACTTCAGACATCAATTACATTCCACTAACCTCCAATAAACTATGAAGGAAAAAAGCATTATATGCTGGAGCACACACTTTCTGAGCTTCAAGGTACATATTTCAGGCACCAGAGGGATTTAAAAAAGAGTATAACTCCTTTGTACAACAACTGAAAATGGACAGAAGTGGAAGAAGTTATTTGTGTCTGAATGAAAGGACAGTAGTGCAGAAACACGGCACAGAACTGTGCTTAGCTGCAGTAGCAGGTAAGGCCAACCATAAGTTAATACAGATCAGGGGTCAAACCCGACATTAAACCTGGGCTGACAACTCCCAATATGCAAAACTGCAGAAATACAACCTCCATACAATTACCAATTACTTTGCAATGTAGCACAGCACACCAAGACTTCTCTTGCTTTGGGCAGTAGGTATGTGTCCCCAATTTGCATTCTTAACTTCTCCTGAAAAAGTAACCATACCTTTCTACACCCTTTTATCTGCCACCAAAAAAGCATCTCAGCAAAGACAGCAGAAGATTCAGATTCAAGCACAACTTGCCTGAAGAACAGATGTGGTTTGCCTGATACTAGTGCATCAGATCCTGCACCTGCAGCTGAAGTTCAGGCTTGTGTTCACTGCACACACATTCAGTCATCGGCATGTGAAAGAGGGGATGGATCTATAGATAGGACATGCTTAAAACTACCTTCAGTCTTCCTCTAGCTCCTGCAAGTTAGAGCACTAGGAAGTTACTCATTTGTTTAAGAGTAAGTTTGCATTCAACCACTTCATCCCAACTATTAGTAAGAGGCTGGTCAAGACTCCTTGGTAGCTTTCCAGACATGAGCCAAGTTTTTAAAGTCAAGGAGAGCTATGAAGACTAATCAGAATTTGGCCAAACTACCCCGAGCACACTGTAGGTGAGTATTTACATTAGTGCATGACCATCCATGGTATGAGTCTTTTTCTGCTTTCCTAGAACGAATAAACAGCATCATCTGGAAGCAACAAAGAAAGCCTCCACCCCCACAACATTCCTGTAAGGCTATTCACTGCGGTAGTGGATTCCCTGCCTCCCCCACCAGCTGCTCCTCGAGGCTGACAGATTTCTTGCCACAACGGACCCTTGGCAAGTGATTAACAGCATGCCAAACTTACAATCTTAGCTAGCAAACACGAAGTTTTGTTTGCACACATATAATCCTTTAGACACAAACCACTGACCAAGTCTGGGACTAAATCTGCACCCAGCTGCACCTAAACTCCCACTGAGAAGGAAGTTTGAATGAAAGGGGTCTTTTGGGAATCTCACAACCCAACAGAAGGGTCTCCATGACAGCTCTTCCTGACCCACCCTCTATGCAGTAAATAATCAAGTGTACCTTGCCAGTGAATCTTGCTAGCCACTGTCACATTCGCTATCAAACATCATGAAACAGTTATTACTTCTCTTTGATGAGTGAGGTGCATCACTCGATCCATGACATGCACACATCCAAGGAATTATTTTGGTCTCAAACAAAAACCTCTCCTGGAACAACTACTAATCCAAATTTTGATTCATTAAAAACTGAAGAGTATCTAAAGAAAAGAAACTTATTTTTGCAGTGGACCATAACAAAGTAACAATATGTTTATAGCAAGTTTTAGTTGCGGTTTCAAAGTGAGAAATGTCTCTGGCATTTCCACTTAAAACAATCAAACATGTCATAAAACAGGAAAAACAGCAATCCATAAAGCAATTGGTAATACTTAGTTCCTTTAAAGATAAATAGAGCATTAAGAAAAGCACATCCTATTTTACAGAATCAGTCTTATTTCTCAAGGAAAGGTAAAATTGAAAGAGCTGTGAAATCAAACTAAGAGTCATTTATCAAAGATGACTGGCCATCCTTTCCATCAGGGCATTTTATTTCATACAGAGCAGTAAATTCTTTGACAATGCAGCTGTCATTCTTATGCAGAATTTGTTCTAAAGGATTCATTATGCGCCCAAGATTAACTTGACTTTTGTCTCAAGGACTGTCTTGAGCCTTTCCCTTTGAAGGAGCAAGAGGTATAAAATAACACAGCAATTGTCTGTTCAGACAGACAGCAATCATCTTTAACAATAAAAAGTCACTTCTCAGGAAGCGACTCAAGTACTTTTTACTGCTGCTAAGATTTAAAGAGCTTAATTAACACCAGTTCTAGTTCCCGAAGGAAAACAGCTGCTCTGGGTGACAAGGCATTTTTGGAGCCTCCACAAACTTCGAGCAGAAGTGAGCATCACGTGCACCCATGGCAAAGCTTTTAAAAACTTTTACAGAAGAAAGGAAAAGGAAAAATCAGCTTTAATTAGATAAGACGGAGGGGTGAGGGGAGCAGTAACTGTTCCATACACTAGAAGAGAGTTCCCAGATACACAAATCACTACAAAGACTCCTTCACAGCCCTGGAAACACAAATGCTAAACATTGTAAGGTTCTTTTCGGGATGCATTTTATTTATTCTTCATTAGAATTTAAATCACAGAAGAAATTATTCTTAGTTCAACTTTTACATATATACAAATGAACAGATTGCACTTCCCAAAAAATGCTGAAATAACCATAGCAAAAAAATAAAAATCAGTGCAATCTATATAGCTATACTGTCAAAAAAGCTTAAGACAAATAACCCTTAATGGAAAATTAAATGTAAGGAATAGATTTTAAAAAATAAATCGATCGCAAAGTTCTGGTGAGAAGTAGCAATTAATTGCATAGAGTCCTAGTGCAAAGTTTCATAGTCAGATAAACACTACCATCTAAAAAAAAAAAAAAAAGACTTAAAAGACTCAATGTGCTGTTGCAGCTCATTGAAATACCAAAGTAAGTGATAAGAAACCATCAGGTAAAATACACGTAGTTTTTACAGACACTTACTTGAATGGTGTGAACAGAAATGACAACGTAGTTTCCTTTTTCTGATTCATTTTAACCTGCATAAAAGAGCATTAAATCATTACATGCAAGTTGCAACAGGACTAAAAATTGTATCAGGAATTAAACTACAAAAAGTCACAGAAGATTTCTAAGACTTTGGAATAGAAATTAAATTACACTGTCAATATGCTGTCTATGAAACTGGGTGTTATACTCCAGTATGCACAACTCCTCTGGGTCCCTGGAAATTGAGACCTGCTCTCAAGTAAATAAAATAAACCATGCTCCAACCACTGCTTTTCTCAGAAGGACTTCTACAGTTTGCAGGATAAAAGGAAGTACTAGGAATGCTACCAGGCTTCAGTGACAACCTCCCTCAATGAAACCAGCACCATTTATGTCAGACAGCTACCAATACACCGCAGCAAACACTGCCAAAGCAATGCCGTACATCAATTAACCTGCAAATAGACAAAACCAGAAGGTTTTGATGCCATTAGAGCCACTTTGTCCAACGTCCTCAAATACATCTTTAAGGCCACTGCAGCTGCCTGACTCAAGTTTGACTGTTGGCATAACGTGCAGTCAGGAACTTCCTAAGCATACTACTTGTAAAACCTGACAGCTGAAAGTAGCAGCCCACACATTTCATCCTATCCATCCAAGGCAACATCATATCCAGGGAGCACAAATTGTGGTCAGATCAGTCCACCACAGGAAAAGTAAAAATTCCACTTGGCACATCTAAGCCAGTGCGCTACTTCTGCTTTAGCAGAGAACCACAAAGGAAATTCAGACAGGATCAGTCCAATACAATGCCAAAAACAAGCCAACAACAACGATAACCTAGCATTACAGACCAACAAAACAAAAGTAAGCTCAAAGGAAAGGAGAAGCAGAACTACATTGTTTTTAAAATAATCTCCAAGATGCCAATTTAACTGAAAAATATCTGAGCCATCCATAATTCTTAAAGTAGAGGTCTTCCAAATGCAGAGGTGATATCATCATGCTTCCAACTTCACATCCGACCCCACCAGTCACTTTCCCTGTTACATGCCAGCTCTCCCCCATATTTTTGAAAGTGATTCTGCTGCTGACACTGCCACCCTGGTACCCACACCCTTGTGAACCTGGCATTCACAAAGGGACAGAAGATGCTGAAGGTGCTAATCTTGTGCAAGTCATCTCATGCTAGTTCATTGTTTCACTATAACAACAGGAATTTCCAGACAGGATAACAGTTCATTCGTGTCTCGGCTTCTATCTGTGGAGGATGGTTTTCCCTCAGAGCATTTCGATGCCTTGCCAAAACCGGGATTTTGGACAGTTTCTCACTCCACTGCTTAGTGAAACAGAACCTTTTCTGTTTGGACTGCTCATTCTCATAATGTAATATCCAATATTAAATGAATCAAGACAGAGAAGCCAGAGATGAACACTTGCAAAGCAAAACAACAGATATAACAGCATTAGCTAAAAGTTAATTAGGCCACTAATTTAATTTCTTTAATGCACAGGAGCCTATTACCTTTCTGATCTGTTTGTGCACTGACCCTGATTTAAGGCCTTGTCTCCCAGCCCTCATTGCAAAGGTACTATTTTCCCTTGCCAGTACCAGCATTCAGATTCTACCTACATACTGCAATCAGGTTTGCATTAACACCAATAAATAACACCTTTTTGTTAAGAAGCAAGAAAAAAGTTATTCATTCTCCTTACAAAAAAAAACAAACTCAAAAAAAACCCAAATCTGTTTATTAAAGTCTTTCAAACTTCTTCTGATAAGTCTCACAGCTATTCAATCAAATGAATGTGCATTCAATTTTCATCCTTTCAGTTTAGCACACTATGTATAAGATAAATCATACTTTCAAATCAAATTACTTTACACACAGCAATAACTATTATTCAAATAAGTTGGGCTTTTTTACCCATATGCTTAGTACCTTAAATTGCTCAAGAATCTGAACAGCATTGGTAAACATGCTCTCTGCTTTGAAAAGAGCACTACTGTTCAGATACTCCAGAGGCAGGGTTCCCTGAGGAAGAAAAATACACATAATAAATACAAAAAAAATTAAGTTAAATAACAGGAATTTCTCTTAACTGAATTGCTGGCCAAATAAGCAGTAAGAATACTTCAAATTACTCATGAAATAACTCATGTAACCGAAAGCAGCTGAAATAATTCATGCAACTCCTTTGAAAATACTCTTCTCACATAGATTTGCAACATCACAGGGATTGTTTGTAATATCTCAGCTTCTACAGGAATGCAAAAAACGAACAACAAAAGTTGGTACTAAACTATATACTACAAAATAATATAAACTCAACCTGTAATCAGCAGCCATTTTTCATACCCCTAAAAGTTTGCCACCCAAAGCCTCAGGTGGGCCTGACTCAATCCAGTAGTTGTGGACAAGGAGCAGTTCCCGTGCCACCCTGTGTTGGGCAGCCTTCCTCACCCAGCCAGCAATGAGTGCAGGACAGGAGGACAACCCCTGGGGGAGAGTCTCCAGAAGGAATATTTCAAAATAGGTCTTTTATATGTGCAACTAGCAGCATGACAGCACACTAATGAAATGCTAATTGTCAATTAGGTATTTACGAGGTGACTTTTGGACTATGTAATAATACATGAGAGAAATTAAAAGAAAACGTCATCTCACTGTTCTCTAAATTAGAGGCACAAGATAACATCTGAAGTACACTAGTTTAATCAAGAAATAATTGAACATTACATTGCCAGAACTAGCTTGTTTACAGGCTTAGCTTTTGAATAACACATGATTTTGATCACAAACCATATTACATTTTTACCATCCCTAAAAAACAAAGGAACAAAAAATTTTATATAGCTCAGGAGTATAAAGTTGCAGATAACAAATGGACCAGCTGCCTTTCCAATTAAAAGCCCTATACAATACATTAAAAGATTTAAGTTTGTACTCCAAACTAAAGATACACACATAAAATTAAAACAATAAGCAGTCTTCACACTCTATCACAGTTTTACAAATCTGAAATCCTTCTCACACACATCAAAAGTCTTGTCCCCAACACCTCTTCCTCTATGGTGAACAGATTTTTATAACTTAGAAAAACATTTGTACTTCTTACCACAGAGTTCAGGGGGAAAGGCACACCAATAAGGGAAGCCATCAGTGGTGCTATATCAGCCTGTGCAAACAGAAGCAACCCCATTTTAACACAGTTTCAGCCTCTAGAGCTAATAAATCCAGCTTAATTTTAACATACCTACATTTGTAAAAGATAATTATGTAATACTGGCAAGTTATACACACAACTCTCCTTAATATTTTTTTTTTTTTTGCTTCCAGAAGTCATGGCATGATTAGATGCAAAATGTGAAGCTCCACTGCTAATCAAGCTTCAAAAAATACATTTTGTTTAAAAAGCAAATATAACCACCCCAGTATTTATTTGCAGGAAATCAGAACCTCCTTTACTACACTCAGAGAGGCATACCACTTTTTATGACTATTTATATAACCAAGAACATTAATTTCATATTTACAGTTTTAAGCAGTACACTGGATATACTGCTCTTCACAACATTCTTTATCCTATGCTTCCACAGCACAGATTACTCACCTTCTCCCCTTCAGAGGGAGTTTCTGCAGCTTTTTAATGTCCTGTCAGCCCACAGAAAGGCTCTTCAATCTACACCAAGGCATCTCATAAAATAAATTACCATTTCCTTCCACCTTGTGATAATAAACACTGCCTCTTACGAGGTCTATATTTTCCTTTAATATAAAACTACACACCAAAATTCTTTGTTTCCCCAGCATAAATCTGAACAAACTACACTGAAATCACAGGCATTGCACCAGCCTTAGATGTACTGGGCAGACTCCAAACCATTATTTGTAGAGAACAATACACTTGGAATGTAATGATAATTAGGAGTCTTGTTTGCTATTTTTACCCATAGTCCCACATGTCTTACAGGACAAAAGCTCTATCTTTGGTAACTCCATTATCCAGGACAAAGCAATACTCAAGACTCTTCTATACAGTCTCAAAACAATATTGCCATAACTCCCTACCAACCCTGAAAGGCAAACTAATCCCTAATTTTGTACCAGGGCTTTGCTGAAAGCAGCTGATCCAGAACATTCCCAATTCAAACCTCCTAGCATGAGATTATTTCCCTTGTTTGAGTAGGTTTGAAGCCTGTTATTCATATATTGGGTTTTGCAGGATGATGAAGCACCACAGTTCAAAAAAGCATGACTAATATAGGATCAAAGTTTACCTTCTTTTCTTCCTGTTTACCTTCTTTTCTTCCTTTACAGTACTAATTGTCTAAATTGCAAAATATCCACAATCATAGGTGAGAAAAATCCCCTTTTTACCACTATAGCAAGAAATGGTTTTGATTTAGTGACAGCAGCTTGAGGGACCTGTATACTGTATACTGTACTGCACTCTTCCTTACACCCTTGTGGGATCACTTAAATAAATGATAGAGTAATGCATCTTCAGGAGAAGTTGTGTGCAGCTGTCACACGTCAACAAGCAATTTAAACTTACCCACATGATGTTATTGTGGTTCCTGTTTCTAGGGAAGTGGTACGTTGGTGTGATCATTCATTCAAATTAGGTAAAGTACTTTAAATGACACAAGAATCATAGTTTAAGGTGAAAATGAATGAACTATTAAATTAGGTATGTTTGATACCTGATTGACATCAAGCCTCTTCAAGTTCTCCAGTTTCCATTCTGCAAGAAACAACAGAACACCTGAACAGCTAATTACACAGATTTGAAAGGACAGTTCAAAATCAGTTGACATTTAGTATCTTGTTGCCATTTTCTGTAAATTGTTGGTACTAAAGAAAATTATGATTTTACATTAGGATGCTAGCTCAAGAAGGGCCACAGATGGAACTCAACAGGCAGAAACAACAAAATGCATTCACTTCAGTTCACATTTTCTTTTATCCAGCAGGATAAATTACTGCCTGCAATTGTGACCTAGATCAGTAGAAGAAAGGCCAAGGCTTTTATTTTTTTCAGCACAGTGATGTATTATCTCCTGTGCCAACTAAAAGAATCAAACTCAGATTCAGGAGATTTATAGAATCTCTTCAATAGTTTGTAAAAAAAGGCTAACCCAAGTTAGCCTTGCACTGGTACAGCATGGTACAAATATTAGATCCTAAAGCTTTGGCACATCATTCAAAAACCTGGTCAAAAATTATATTTTCCTACTCTACAGTGGCCTCTAAGGAAATAAAGAGAAAATTACCTGCTTTCTTTGGGGGTGGAGAGTTATTTAAAAACAGAGTTTAGCAAGATTCATTCTTGTTTTTTTCTTTCATACATCTGTGATATTGCATACACCAAAATTATTTTCAGCAATTAGTTCATACCACTGCTACCTTTGGGGGTCTGAGTACAAGTCTGCTGTTATTTGGTCCCACAGGCACCCTGAAGAGCAGACCTGTACTTCAACAGTAGCAAGAAAGCTACCGGGAGTTCCCATGGCAACGCAGGGGAAGTATTAGCAGCATTCATCATCAATTCCGCTAAACTCACACCTAAAAGAACAAGTTTGCTTCCCTTTTGCTTCCCAGAAAAGGAAATGGATTTATATTTCTAGAAACAGACTCTTACCCATGTTTCTATTATATAAATGAATCGCCTGTTTTCCTTTTAAATATAATTTTCCAAAGAAAAACTTTGGAAAACTGTCTGTGCACACACAAAATGTGCCTAAGGTAGGAAGAAACCATATCTCTGCTACAGAAAACATCTCTTTGCGTCTGAAGTTTTTTCTCTACACGCATCCTACTCGGATATTCCCAAATGGAGAACTGAAGGCATCTGCTTTGGACCAGGAGCCACAGGACACTGAGCCCAGGAACTCCTAAGGACTGGGACACACCGACAGACTGGCCAGTGCAGGCTGTACTCCCAGGAGTGAGGCATCTGGGCTCTACGTGCTGCCCACGCTGGTTTAGGATTCCAGCTCTCTGTCTAGGTGTCCTGCACAGTGCTCAGCAGTTTGCCACCCACTTTATAGAGGGGGGGTTTTGCCTCTATCCTGCCCTGCTTTTACTGCAGCCTGCTGGGCTGTCAGATGCAAACAGTCCAGGGAAACAGCAGGGAAGTGCCAGTTCAAAAAGAGGCTGAGGATGAGGCTACATGAACCAAAGAAAATCAGACATAAAACCTCACAGAAGCCAAACTACTGGAGGGTACACTGAGCTCCCTCAGCTGTGGCAGAGCAGGCTGAGCCCCTCCAAACCAGGCTTGTGTATAATTTCATCAAGCATCCCACGTCGTGATGCCTCACTGTCCCTTCGCAGGGCACCAGCGCTGACACCTCGGGAAGGCTGACCTAGAACAGAGACTGGACAGAGCTAAGACAGAAAAATAGGTATTTATAAAAAGGCCTTTAAGGATATACCTTGGGCAGTACAAGAGCCTGGCCAGGGCTACACCCAAGGTGGTCACAAAATGGATAATTAGTTACAAGTTCTCACACTTTTATAAGTTTTGGTCTATTTGCATATTGGGTTTAATTGTCTAATTACAGCTTCAGGTTATAAAGTCCCATCCACCTTGTTTTCCCTCTTCAGTCCACCTTTGTTTATGCTTTTGAGCCTGAAAACTTGTAACAGTTGTCCTTGCATCCGGAAAAGTACTTGTTTTGTCTACCTACTCTGTGAAGAGAGCTTACTAACACCTTCATGTGAGGCTCAGAACTACACCCCTAAGAAGCACAGAATCTGAAAAACATGGAAGCTATAACTTGTGGCATCAGTGCCTTCACCCACAAGCTCCTCTGGGCTTGTGCCTCAGGGCCAGCTATCAGTCCATGAGGAGCTAGAGAGCAGTTCTGTATTCTCTTCCTTTCTGAAGAAGGGTCAAACCCATGGCCAAATGGGTAATACCACATGTTGCCCACAGGATGCAAGGCTGCCATAACAAATCTCTCCAAGAGGATTACGTGACCGGGCCTGAGGGAAGGCAGAGCACAGGTGACAAAACTGATGAGGAGAAGGCTGTCAAACCAGAGCAGACTCTGTGCTCTTCTGGCCATCCAAGGAGCACATTAATCTCTGTGACAAACTGGACAGGGTAAGTCCTGCCTTTTGGCACTGCCTTTGGGGGGTAAGAACCCTCCATGGCAACAATGAGAAGAAAGACAATTCACTGAGCTGCCTACAGACTGCTTGCACTGAATAGAGAATAAGAAGCATTAGAAACATTCTGTCAATATTTCCATAAACACTTAACTCAGAGAAATTAGAAAGGATTGTCAATAGATGAAAGAACTTGAACATTGGAACGTGCAACTAGAAACGTAAGCCTGACACCTGCATACGTCAGTGACACAGCAGTCTTGAAAACACCCTCCTCCCCTGCACACAGTCACAGCTGCAGCTGTATGGAGCAGGAAAGACAAATCCAAAACATTTCAAGAGAACTCGTTTAAACAGCTTTTCTTATTTATGTTAACTTTGTGAAAATATCTGGGATTGTAACAATGGAGTAGCTGAGCTGTATTAACCTGTGCAAGTGCCAAGTTCCATTTCAACCATTTTCTCTTTACTTCTAAGCTATGTAACCTACTAGCAGCTCTAATGTACTACCATAGAGAGAACAGTCACTTTCTAAGAAGATACTTACTACTCAAATAGAAATTCAAGCTCCCAAGATTCTCAGAGCATCTCAAATCTTCAATAGAGATCATCCTTGGCAGTCAAGAATCTGTAAGGTTAGTGTCTAAACAAAAGCAACAACGTGCTTGACAGATGCAAAGCTAAATGAACAGAGGAGTTTCTGATGTTTGCTTTGGTATGCTCGGTTTTTTTGTGTGGTTATTTGGTTTGCTGGGTTTTTTAACCATCAGAAGGAAAATATGAGAAGCAGGCACAGCAGGGTGCACTCAAATGTTGTCATTTAAGTAAATACACATTGCCTAACAGATGAGGGCCAGATAGCTTTCCCTATTGTGCACCCACCTGGGGAGTCATATTTGCTCATAGTTTTTGAAATCTGTCACACCATTTTCATCATGACTTGAAGTCAAATGCTGAGGTTTGTACTAAAGCTGCTGAGAATCAAGGAAACTGACAGATGTAAAATTCAGCTATTACAACACACATCAACCCTTACAGATCAACCTTTAGGCATCAAATGTCCTTAGAAGTCTATCAGATCAGCCATCACGGACACCAGAATCAGCTGTTTTAATCTGTTACCTTTTTTTTCTACAACTCATTTTCAATTTTATCATAGATGTCACAGTTTTATAGCAGCAGTTAGGCACAAAGAGTGAAATGTTAGCACTGTCTATTTTTGAAATGACCTAATCTGTTACCAAATACCTTCTCGAGAGCAGGGCGGAGTTAAAACCTCAGAGCTGAAGTAACTTTTGCCTGTTTTCTCTAATGTACCTTGACAAACAACCCAATAAAATAGGAAGTCATTACCTCATTGATCATGAGCAACAACCCAAGACTCAAGGCATCTTTAGAAACAGAGCAGGCGACAAGAATGGGGCATGAAATAGAAACAGCTTGAACAATTTAATCAGGTCTTAAACACTCTCTAACCCCATTGATATTTCAGTAAGACAGTGTTTATTGCATTAGGTATGTGAAAAAACAAAAATTCATTCTTTTTTAAAAGAGTTTACTCTTAAATCAATTGCAAAATGGAAAAATAACAGTGAAGAATCACCCTCTTTCACTAAGAAAAGCTGTTTACATTTGCACAACAGCTAAAAGGATGCAAATGAGAAAGAGACAGCCCCTGGAAAGTCCACAGGGTTGTGCTGTGAAGTTAGAAAGGCCTTAGAACTCATCAACTTATCATGTTTCTGTACAAATAGCATTCAAGCTCTGGGAGCCTTCCTAAAAATTAAGTCTCCTCTGGAACCAAGTTTTAGGAGCACGAATAGCCTCCTGTCAACAAAGAGAAAATGTTCAATTCCATGATTAGAAAAGAAAACTGACTGATGTTATGTAGCCAGTTTTGCAGTAGCTTCCTTAGGCATCCCTGCCACCTTTTCTTTACAGACCCACACAAAGCAAATCATACTTGCTGAAATTGAACAGGAGTTAGTGAAAATCAACAGGTGTAATGGTTAAAAACACCCCAGTTTCCACCAGAATATTTCATTTCAGTTTTATACTTTACCTACCTTTCAAAAAATTGTCTTCAAAGAACTGGGATGTAACCCTCTGTGGATAATTTACCCCAGCACCCCAGACAATCAGTGGTGTTAAAGTTTCTGAGAGATGACCAGCTCCATGGGATCCTAAGACACCAAACAACAACAACAACAACAACATTGAAAAAAAAAAAGAGAAACTTTAAGACATGATGTAAAAACAAACAAAATCTACACGCAATAAAAATATGCACACGTGCACTAAGCTCTTGTTACAGACAACCTATTCCAGCTTCATTTTTATGTCACTAACAATAAAAGCTAAATTCAAGTTACAAGTTGGGAAATCAGTATCAGTGAAGTAAAACTTTTTATATCAAAACCCCCAAATTTTTATCATACAGAAACAAAAGCCATAGTATTTTTAGAGCCTCAACATATAGAGGAGTTACCAGATCAAAACATGTACACGTGCTTATCCTGAACATCTCAGTGAAGCCAGGAATGCCTAATTTCAGTAATATTAAGCACATGTGAAAAAAAATTATATAGAACTGATCCCTGAATAAGAATTAGACTTAGACTTCAAACCAAGAAGCAATGTGCATTGCAACTGTCATCCTTCCAACAGTGACCAAAGTTCATTTTTAAGGTTTTAAAGTCTAGTAGCACACTCCTTAAAAATTGATAAAACATCACTTTCATCCCTAGGAAAATTTATTCCCTCCAGATTAACATATCAGCCACCAAAAACTGAAGGAAGGTTGAAAACTATAACATCTCAGCAGCAGCTGTACTAAAGCAGGAGCCACACAAGCTTGAAAGAAATGCTGGGATTGAGCCCCATGGGTGAGGTACCAGAGCAGTGAGATAACCCAGCCTCAAAGGAAGGACTTTGCTATACAAACCCATGTGGGTCACTGCATGGTCCTACAATATTATACATTTTCCTTGTATTTGCATAGACACATGCTCTTCCCTGTCTATAAACATATATTTTAATAAATACAAATGATAGAGAAAGCACACTGTTGTGCAGCCCTTAAGGCTAGTCCCAATTTCATACCCAATTCTGTCTTTAAAACAATCACTGTGGCACAGCTGAAGAGCCAGTTTTGCTTACTTAATTCAGCCCAAAGCTTAAGAACACAGTGGTCTGGGAATTGGATTTCTGCTGTTCATCAGGGGGCACTCTCTGGGCTCAAAAACCAGCAACAACTGCTCTTCTTCGAAGAACTTGGGAAAAGAGTTTATGGAGAGAGCACTTCCTGTATCTTCCAGGGACCAGGGATTATTTCTGATATCACTTATATTCTTATTACTGCAGGAGGAAAGTGACATTTTGGTGAGTTTACATTTTAGCCAAGCCACCAGCTCCATCAGCATTTCACTTAGATTCTGCCTCTATGAATACACTAAGACACATAAAGCTGAGGGAAGCAGCTGTACCCACTCCCTCCCTGTTATAAAGAAACAGGTTTCAGCCTGATCTGAAAAACAAGAGGGGAAGAAAAATAATTCTTTTCAGCCAGGTAAGTTCCAGGTTCCACCCCCAACACTCTCCAAATAGACTTTTTCAGGGGAAAGGGGGGAAAATGGTGCTGTTGTTTAGCTGCATGTTCCATAGTCCAGGCACACCCCACAGGCACTTGTGCCAGGATGGGAGCAGGAACAAGAGGCCAGGGTATGGAATGCCCTGCATTGGTGGTCAGCAATTCCATCTGACATGAAATTAAAGCAAAATCATGGGGTCAGACTGAGAAAGCAAGTGACTTAATTGGCTTTTGCCAGCAACCACAATGTTTTTGATCGTGGCTAATTCAGATCATACTCTTTTCACTAATAGGCACCCCCATCCTTCCAATGTTTAATTTGTTTTATAACTGGTGCACATCCCATTCTGCAAATAACCACTGAAAGGCTGCAGCAGGGAACAATACTACCAAGCAGCTCAAAGTAAAGCTCCTGAACTATCCTTCAGACAGCTCACAATGGGCCTGAGCAGAACCTGGGTTTGCTCTTGGATTCACCAAAATCAGCTTCAAAGATATTAACACTTCTGGCACAAGATGAAGCTTTTCCTTCAAGACAGAGATGACAGAAAACTATGACAGAGCAGTGGATCTCAAAGCCTGAAGAAGTTACTCCTAACACCTTTTACTCCCCTTTCAAAGGATCCAGTATATAATAACACCCCTGCAGCTCATTCTGGCAGTGAGGAAAGCCAACAGCACCCCAGGCAGTGTTAACAGGAGAATGGTACAGGGAAGGGATTGTTCTCCTCTGTTCAGTACCTGTGAGACAACCTCTAGACACTGGATCCAGTTTGGGGCTCCTCTGGTACTGGAAAGGCACCCATCATCTGGAATGGTCTCAGTGAGGAGCACTTGCCCTGTGAGAAGCAGCTGAGGGACTGGGACTTGTTCAGCCTGGAGAAGAAATAGCTTTGGGGAGAACATACCAGAGCAGCCTGCCTGTACCCCACTGTGAGGGGGTTTGAGAGAGGATGGAGCCCGAGCGTCGCTGTGGTGCACGGTGGGAGCATGACAGAACAGGCGTCATTTGGAAACAAAGCAAGTTCAGACTGCAGATAAAGAAAACCTTTCCCCCTCCATGAGAGCAGGCAAGCAGCAGAGCAGGCTGCCCAGAAGGGTTACAGAGGCTCCATTCCTTTGAGTTTTTAAGGGGCCTGCTGAATAAAGCCCTAGCACCTGTGTCTGACCCCAAAACTAATCCTGCCTTGAGCAGGTGGTTGGACCTCCTGAGATCCCTATGATAATATACATATACAAATAAGTGTACATACACACCTCTTCCTTATAAAAAAATTATGAAATAACCTCTTGAAACATACAAAAAATATAACAGAATTAAAATTTTATTGCAAGTGGCAGTCTGCTCTACAGTAAATAATATTCAAAATGCACTATTTTGCAAATGAATAGAAGGTAATTTGGCTGATTGAATAAATATACAAATATTTTTTGTTATCTCTGATGACAGAAAAATCTGCATCCCTTCAACTGAAAAACTTTAGGATTTCATACCCAGAGTAAAATGATGACAGATGTTTTGCCATAACCATGCCTGGAGCAGCCTTGGTTCAAAAGCATCATAGCAGCTGCAAACCCACAGCACTGGAAGAGAGACTTAGCACTTTCACTGGCTGCACACAAGGACAGGAGTGTTCTTAAGACTCTTGAAAAAAGAAAGAGCCAGGGAAAAACGTCTAAATGAGCTTACCACTGTAAACTTTTCTCATCTGCCCTCAAAGCATTTGGCCATTGTGGCCATACCCTTCACAAGTCTCCTCTGTGGGTATCAGCATGGTTGACCCCTGCCTCACTCTCCTCTCTGTACTCTCAGCTCCTTCACCTGTCTCCAGCACCAGAAGAGCTTCTAATCTCCTCTAGAAAGGTCACACAGTAGTCCCATCCTTTCTGCTGTGCTCAAAAGGCTGAAATAAGCAAAAAAGATTATGCACCCCTCAAAAAAAAAATCTCTCCCTGTAAAGTTTTTCACCAGGCCCTGGACAGATTTCTCACCTTTTCCAGGTGCTTTAGAGCACCTAAGTGAGAACTGTATCTCCCAGAGGGGCTGGAAGAAGACCAGATTTGCTGCTGGTAGCCAAATAACACCATTTCCTCCTGCCTGAGGTGTTTTTCTGCAGCAGTCTTTCTCTCCCTACTAGCAGTCACTGAAGAAGTTAAGCTTTAACTTAGTGTCTTTTTTCTGTCCAGACACAGAATACAGCTGTCACAGCAATTTGCATAGATTTTCATACACAAGCAACACTTAGGATACCAAATCAAAGCAGGAGTTCCAAAGCTTATCATGGGACAGGGCTCTCTAATCACATACCAGATGCCCATAAACTCAACTAACTCAATATTTTAAAAGACTCACCCCAATCTGTCATTCCATGGTCAGAAGTTAAAATAAATGCAGTCTTTCCATCATTTCCATAGAAATTGTCAATCAGTGAAGCAATTTCTTTCACACCCTCGTCAACTTGTTTAATATTCTCCTGGTACTCCCTTGAAAAATAAGAAGAAAACATTATATTCAAGCTGGCTCTCACACTTGGTATAAAGCAACTTATCCATGCTCATAAAGCCCAGTCCATTGAGTACAGACAGCCTTAACCTCAAATGAACATCAAGCTAACAAATGGCTTCCTAGATCCTAGATGTAAAATCTCTCCTTCTCTGAGTCATACTGAGATGCTAAATCATTGCAGCACAATTTGAAGATTACTGAAACCACAGTTTCAAATGGATTTATATTTCAAATCTGACCTGTCCTTGACATAAGACAATTTTACTACTCACAGATACCAGGCAAGTTAAGCAGAATGACAAAACTAAGGAATTCTGGAAAACTCAAACACCTTAAAAGGTAAGTTGCAAAAATTACTTTAAGCTGGTAAGCAAACAGCAAAGATCTCACCAGGGAGTGTTTTGAGATCATTCATAGATCAGGACAGACCCTAGTTTTCTGGAATTGCAGCTAAATAAAAAAAAATTATGTTTTTAGAAAAAGTGACCATGATTAACTTTCAGACAACTAATTTTCTATCTTTTGCTGAAGTCAGTTTTAAAACTCGGTCTTTAAAAAATCATATAAATGAGCATTAAACATACAGCAAGTATGAACTTTAGAATGATATAAGAAATCAGAGAATTTTACAAGTGCAAGGATCAAGAGAGAGACAAAACCTTGCAAAGCAGGACATGAAGAAATTAAAAGAAAGTTCTCAAGTGACACACTTCAAGATGAAGTGGTGATGAGCACTGTTAATCTAAACTCTTTGCTTTTTTCAAGTGTAATGAGAAAAGCCAAAACATAATGCTAGAATTTGCAGCCACTGTTGCTGAGCTTACTGTTGTCTATAAACTCAACGATATCACTTCAGCAGTGGAGTATCTGAAAACTGTATCCATTTTATGTTTAAAACTGCATTTCCTACATATCCTCCAGATTATGTGTTTGCTATAACTAAGACAATTGCTAAAAATCAGGAGTATATCCTGACATACTGTATAGAGCAAAAATCTGTCATTTCTGCAGATGGGACCTTAAAAAAAGCAAAATAACCCCAAAAGCTCAGAATGTAGGTGATCATGGTGACATATATGACCCCCAACACAACAAGTCTTGTTTCTGGCTTGATAAATTGCACTGTTAAAAAAGTTACAGTGTGCATTTAAAACTAGTAAGAAAGATATGCTTAATATCTCAATTACCTTGAGTTTGGCCGATGAGCGTGTCCATTGGTGTCTATGCCTAGCAAATGCAGGAACAGAACCACTTTCTCTTCATTCAGTGCAGAGAACAATGTTTGATTGCTTCTGGAAGAATTAAAGAAGCTCTGCATGGAATAAGCCATTAATATATTAATATGAGAAAAATGGAAGAAGATAAGCATCTTATTAAAACTAAAACACTGCTGTTTCCATGTCAAAATACTAGTAGTTATTAGATTTTAAAAAGAGGAAAAATAATTACTTCCCAATTTACAGCTTGAAGGACAACTGCTAGCAGTACAGTCACTTCAAATTTTCAGCTTATCTAAGACAACATTTACTTTGAAATGTTCTTTTGTTGTTTGGGGGGGCTTTTTTTGTTGGGTTTTTATACGTTGATTTGTTCTGGTTTCATACAGAGTTTTTTTGAGTTTCTGCAGGCAAAAATACATCATCCCTTCTTTGCTTCCTGTATAAACAAAATTGATGAACCATTCCTGAGTGCCACCTATGGTTCTACATTTCTATTGATTTACTGAATTTAAATTGGAAGCAAAGGTCTCAAGTCTTCTTGCTTTGGAAGCAGCTTCTGTAGGACTGAGATACCAAGCTACAACATATTTGCAGAAACTAAATAAAAACAGAACAAAACATGACATGCTTTGCAAAAACATGAATTACAGAACATACACCTGCCTTGCGCATGTCCTACTTAAGCATCCCTGAGGCAGATGCCAGGGGAGGATTTTCCCCTTGGACTGAATGAGTCTTGACACGGCTATTCTGTGTTAGACCAGCCACATTACAGCAGTGCAAAATGCAGGCAGCAAAATGCATTCCAGCATCAGATCCTTAGGAACAGCACTGCCCAAGGAAACAAAGTTGAGTAGGGTCTTAGTTCAAAAAGCATCTAGAGGACTTTTCAGTACACTAACATCAGTGAGAGTGTCTTTGAACTTCATGCAAGAGTCCAGGGAAAATGCTGGTAGAGGCAGGGAAGCATTTCTGCCACTAAAGGACCGAGCAGTCCGCCACGCAGCTGATAGTGATGGAGCTCTTAAAACCACAAGCTCATAGCTTGTATAAACAAAAGTCACTGCACCCAGAGGAAGAATAAAGTGGCAGCGAGGATATCAATGAGCTATGCCAGGAAACCATAGCAGTATGCAATTCCACTTTTCTAACTCCCTTAGTACACACAAGTTGCATGGACTAATATTTGCATGCTCTCAGCTTCTGCTCTTGTCCAAAAAAAATCAAGACCAAAGTCCAGAGATATTTTAAATAAAGATACAAGAACAAAATCCGATTGCGTTAAATAGCAATATAATTATTTTTAAGGAGATTTTAAATTCCCACAGAGATCAGTCCACCTGCACATATTTGACCACAGACTGAAGAAGCTTTCCAGAGCACACCAGTAATTGGCAGAATACAATAAAACTCTGTTTCCTTAGTTTTAATTATATAAAAGGAATTCAAAACAAAGCGTATCAAAACACACAAACAGGAAAACTCCCAAAATTAAATCCCAAAATGTAGATCAATATTAGAAGGCATATGTTCTGCTATCACAGAATGATAAAGCAAAAGAAACCACGCAGAAGAAGGCAAGGCTTGAGCTCCTCCTCTCCCACCAGATGAGTCCCCATGATACACCAAAAGCATCCCACTGTCCCAGCCCACCTCGTAAGCCAGAGCAGCAGCAGCCAGAAGAGTTTGCCCAAATTCTGGCCAATTACAAACAAGACAAAATGAAGGTGAGTGCAACCTAAGATGCGACGTCTTTTCCCAGAGCAAACAGCAAAGTTTATCCCACGAAACTTGAAAAAAAAAAAAAAAAAACAGTTTACTGAAAAAAATCCCAAGAAACAACAGGAAGCTCATGACGAGGAGTGAGGGCGGATAAAGGTGGTGAGTTGGCAAGCAGGTACCAAACACACTAAGGGCAAAAATCACTTCACCTTGCTCTGGACATCACTGAACTGTTTGTTTAGAAGTATCCTTTTATCTCCTTACAGTCTCCTAAAAGCCTCTTCTTTTTGGTACTCAGTGTTCACAAAACTTGAGTCCTACCTCTACTCAACACTAGTTTCCAACCCATCACTCTATTTTAACTATCTTGTTGTTTCACTCTTTTATTCCTGCTTCCCTTTTATTTCCTCTATTCAGCAATATTGCCTCCACTGTATATGTAGGCTGAATCTCACCAAGAAGTTTCGGGGACAGCAGTAAACAACTCAGAGGCTGAGAGCACTCAGTTTTCCAGTCTCAAGAAAAAGCAGCTAAGGTGGGGCCCCATTACTGTATACAACCATCTACCATGAAGGTGAAGGGAACCTCAATCCTTTGATTGAGCCAGACTGACCAGAGGGCTTCAGAGATGAGACAGGGGGAAACACAATTTGGAATGTGGAAAATTGCAGTAAGACAAAGAGACATTTAAAAATTATTCGGTAAACCATAACTATAACCAAGTATTGGAACAGTTGCTTAAAAGGCTTGTCCTCAGAGATGCTCAAAACTTGACTGGGCAAGGCCTGAGCACATTGCTCTGACTGAACCTCCTCCATGAAGAGAGCTGGACTCAAGACCACTACAGCTTCCTTTCAACATTCTTTTTTAATGATTTAATGATCAAACTTTTGTTTGATTTTCTGGCAACAAAATAATGCACTAGTCACAACTGATATGCAACAATGAGATGAGAATGACGTTCCCCATTAAAATGTTTACAGCAAGCTGTAAACTTGATTATCATGTAATACTAATTAAACTACTACCACAGCATTTTAGTTAGAACTATGTGAAATCTTGATCTAATCATCTCCCTCTTCAGATGGGAGAAAGCAAAGAAGAAATGAAGACTACTTAGAAGGTCTAACAAATGATTTACAGATGTCTGAACAAAATATGAGCTTTAAAATATTAAACTTCTAAGTAATTTGGGACTTTTCGTTCCCTCAGTGCATTCCATGGAAGCATGATTCTCTAGTAGAGCTGATAAACTCTAGTTGCTGTTGCTGAGTGCATGTACTAGAGAGACCAAACAAATTTTTTTCTTTCACAAAGCTCCTTAATCTATGACAACTTAATTTAATTGGCTGCTTAAAGCTGTGCACACTGATTTGTGCTGATGGGAGAGTTTAGTTATGCCAGTTTTCAGATGTAAAAAAAAAAAGTACAAAGGCAGGACAAACGACAAACATACATGCCAAGTTTAGATCCATTGAGCATGACCATGCACAAGACACTAACACATCCAAAATAAATCATAAAACCATTGGACAGCTATTAGAGCAGAGCTATCTGTATTGAAATCCACTGGCACAAATCAACATCCAGTCACAGCACTGTCTGCAGAGCTTCAAAGTTTAACATAATGCAATTCTGGACTCCAGTCACCACCCTGCAGTCTGAAGGGACAGTCTGAAAGCTCGGGTGGCCTTTCTCTAGCAGAAAGAGGACAAAGGAAGAATGGAATACTGTGTTCCAATTGAGAAAAGAATAAAGGAAAAAATCCACAATTTTTGGCCATCTGTATCTACATGTCCCTTTCTGGGAGAAGACATTAAGTGAATACCTTGAACATATCCTACCCTTTGATCATAATAAATTGTGGTTAGGCCATTATTGGAACTCATCTCCAAGATTAAGTTCCTGGAATTTTAAACTTTTTACCCTAAAAAAAAGTTGAACCTTCCAAAACTATTTTCCACTAAGTATTTTCAAAAATCAGAAATGCATCAACAAGACCATTTTTTCCCATTAGTTAATCTAGACTCCCAGTATTTTGCTCCTTAGTTTCTTAGCACAGACATCAGCTATGATTTAGGTAAAGGTTATTTAACTGAGAATCATTGAGCCACATCTCAGTGATTAAAATCCATCCCTTAATTATTTTGATGGCTTCATTAAAAAAAAAAAAACAAAAAAAACCACAAAACAAAACAAACAAAAAAAACCCCAAAAAAAACAACACCAAAAGACCCCCAAACAACCCCAAAAGCAGAAAAAAAACACAGTCCATCAACTCCATACCCATCTGGAACTCCAAACCACTCCCAAGTTATTACTGGCACATTAATATTGCTGCAGATAAAAAACCCACACAGTCTAGTCCATGGTGTATTTTCCATCCCAAGAAAGGCTTATGATCACCTCGTATCATGAGGAGACAGGACAAGAACTATCAAGTGGCATACATTTTTCTTCTACTCATGATTTAAGCATAGACACAAAAAGTAGTTAGAGTTTACCATCTCCTGATGGTAAGTTACTATTAGATAGAATTTTTAAAGAGAACAAGCAATTTCAGAGTGCCAGCACTAGCACCCAGACACGAGCCAGCCATTCTTCATTTTATCCCCGTGGTTTTTTTGGGGCAGAGGAAGGCACAAGTGGCCCTCATGATGCTTGGGACCTGTGGACTGCAGATTGGAGAGGAAGTACATTTGGTGTCTTTTGCTTCCTAAAGAGGGAGAAAGCCAGGGACCACATCCAGGGACCACGCTGGCCAACGTAAGAGTTAAACTATATATTTTGTTAAGTACTTGAGATAAAACACAGAGGAAAGAGTAGGCAAAACAGAATTTAGATTCCAGCATACTGTCATTCCTACTTATATACAATCTCACAAGCACAGCTGAAAGTTGTTTGAGCTATAATTGCAGTGATCTTGGTTTCAGTGAGCCTCAAGTTTCGCACTCCTGAAGCAATTGTTGATGTGTAGTTGAAGAGGTGATTAATGGAATGTGTGGCTTATGCCAGTCAATCAAGTCCTATCCATTCACAGTATGGAATTTAGATGGGCAAAATAAGTCTTAAAAATAATGGTGCTGGCTCCAAGGAAATAATAATCAGTAATAACATATTTTAAACGTATAGTTATAGCTTAAAAGGATAAATGCCATTAGGTGTTCTGAAGTAAAAGAAAGGTAGTACCAGCCTCACATACTTGTGCAGCTCCAAATGACAGCAGGGTGCAACTTTATGACAACAGCTATTCAAGTGTAACTGACAGCCTAATTTGATTTGTATTATTCATACGCATTACAACACACAACATGGCACAAGTGCACATTCAGGGAGATGATGGCACACCGAAAAAATCTTTTCACCTGCAAACTCAGAAAATCACTTCCTTTGAAAATCTGCGAACTATAATGAACTTTTCCACTCTGTGTCACTGTTTAAAGTAGAACCATCCTTCACTTTCTAAATAGATGATGATCTGGCTTTTTGATTTATTTTGTTTTATTTTTTGTTGATTTGATTTATGCTGGTTAGCTATACTAATGCATACAGCCCAAAGATCTTGTTAAAAAGGTGTAAGTATTAAACTCCATTACTGTTGTTATGAGATACAGAAAGTAACTCACTTAATTGCTTCAGTGATACAGACAGTGCCCACTGCCAGCATTTCTTAGTCCAGAACAAGTGACGTAGCATAGAATAACAAATACAGGAATTAATGAATAATCAGAGATCATGTGACTTGGACTATTAACACTTATGGTAGCAGCGTCACAGAAAACAGTCACAAACCAGCATTGACCCATCAGCTGAGCAGAGCACTGCGTCAACAAATTCTACAGCTCCAGGGTCTAAGCTGCCAATGGCCTCTGTCTCACACCTTGTCCCATAAAACAAACTGTGACTTCTCTGGCATCCACAGCAGAGTGTAAAGCACAGCAGAAAATCAGAAGCCACCTACATTTATCAGGAAAAGCCACACTAAACAAATAGGGTACAAGCTTTACAAAAAAAAAAACCAAAAACCCACCAACAATAATATTGCTTATTTTGCTTTCATAATGAAGACTTGTCATTTCATCCATGCTGCAATACCTGCTATAAAATCCTTAACTAACTGCATTCAAGATCTTAAAGGGTCTTTAGCACTGCAAGATGGGATTCACATTAGAGACAAACAAGAAAAGCCAAGAATATTTTTACATGGTACTTTTGTTAGCGTTAGCTTTTTAATTAGCATCGAATGACAAAATACTTCCTTTAAGCATCTATTACATTTGTCATGAAAGTTGATTCAAGAAATTTTTACTTATGACCCCAAGTGATTGGTCTTTCAAAACTTTTGTACTTTCTAGTTTTATGATAGTGTTAACATGTTCTGTGATAAGGTTAACATGCAACTGTGCTTTTTACAAGGAGAGAGCATGAAAAGATTCTCTGCTTACCTTAACATGATCAAAAACCCATATGTCAAGCTTGGCTGCATCTTCTGCTCCAAAGTCTTCACTTTCTGCTGCATAACAAAATGTATAAACGTGATCTCCAGTAGCACCTGCAAAAACAATACAGATGGCACACAAGATACAAGGTTTTTTGCTTTTCTCATAGTCAAAAATACTTTCATGCACAGGAGTAAAAAGAATGATGATCTTGAAAGAAGTCAAAGAAATTTTCTCCTTATTTTAAACTTTCCCACAATTAATCCTTTTTGGAAGCCTGGATAACATTTTACCTCATTAGCTTATCAGCACCTCAGAGGCATTCCTGAAACAGTGTCATCCAGTATGCTCAGACAAGGAAATAAAATATGGAAAAGCAGATAGGAGAAAACCAAATCCCAGTTTAAGCAAATTAAACAGAATTTGGTTTTGAAACAAAGAATTTCACTGAGAAATTTCTAACCAAGGAAGATTTATAGTCATAGTCTCACTTGAACATGTGTTTTGGGGGCAGACTGTTTAAGAAAAATATGCTTGGCTTTCAGTAGTTCAGCTGAATTATACAAGACAATGCCTTATCCATGAGATCTCTTCCACAGGAAACCATCATATATAACAAAGGCATTAGGAGGGATACTCCTAATTGTATTTCAATTCTAGCTATCAAAAGCTCAGTGGAGAACTTTAGAGAGACAATATTCAAAGTCTGCATCTTTAAAACAAGCATCCAAAACAGAAAAGGGAGAACTACTGGACTTTGTCCAGTCACAAAGTACAACACAAGGGCCACTGACGTGCAAACACAGCATCTGGACAAGGAAACTTCATTCTCTGTTCACTGTCAAGGGATCAAAGCAGAGAAGGGAGGGGGTGGGGGGAACACAGACTGGCAAGAAATTAAACTTCAGAGGTCCTGAAAAGATTTGAAGCTAGGTGAAGTTTAATTAAATAATTCAGTCAACAGCAGAGCTGTTACAGTTCAGGGGTGCCATTTATACTGCGACTGTGTAAACTCCCAGAGAGGAAAATATTCTTCAATCAGTTGATGACCAGAGAGAATATAACTGATCTGCTGGATGTCACCATTATATAAGGAAGTTGTGTAAGCTTCCAGGCTTGTGAATGAACTAACATCCCAGTATAAGGCAGCTGCTTAACCAAGATTATGTGGAAACCCACACAAAGGGATGCAGGTATTTCAGGCCAGGAAGATGAAAGCTGGCACATATATTCTAGTGCAGCTCTTCCCTGTGCCCCTGGAGATGTTACTGCTACTTATAACACAGAACACACACTGCAGTTCTCAGCCTAAAAGAAAAGGAAGAAAATGCTGCCAGGCATTAAGAAGTAAATTCAGGAGTTCCAACTGGTGGATAAATGAATTCAAAAGAAGAAATAAGTCCTGTCTATCACTGCCAGGATGACTGATAGTCTAAGACAAAAGAATGCTGTAGCATTTTTCCACAATGTCACAGCAAAACTGAGAAGTCCTTCCTTGAAAATGCCGCACCAAAGCAGCACCCAGTTTGCAAACAAAGCAAAGGAACACATCTACCACTTACCCATTTCTAATTTCTACCAAAGCAAGGCAAAACAAAACAGTCCACCCAATCCAGCACTGCTATAAAGAGAAACAGTGGCAAAATGAAGTCATACCAGTAAAGTTTTGGGTTTTTTTTAATAAGAAATTCTACTACACAAAACATTAGAAACTATTATTTTAGTTCTGTTATTTGAGGGGGCAAGCAACAGTATGCCAACACTTTCTCTATGTCTGGGGATAAAGAAGCAAAGATGAGATAGAGAGGCAGAAGAAAGCCAGGGATGAAAACATACTTTATAAGCCAGCACAGAGCTCTGCTGGATTTGACTGATGCTATTATACTATGGGAAATAACTGGAGGTGCCAGAAACTCCCAAACAAGATACCACCTACTGCTTTTGCCCTTTTTTCTGCCACTATATCTCACACTCAGCATCAATATTCAAGTATTAGGATCAGGGATGAAGTTATCACACTCTTACAATAAGATTTATGCCCCTCAGAAAGTGAATGCCTCGCTCTGCCAGGGGGCAGGTCCTGTCCCTGACAACCCTGTCATGGGTCAGAGTCCAAACAAGCAGGAGAATTTGCCAGCAAATTTTGCAGGCACAAAAGAGGGGGAAAAACAATGAATACGCAAAAACAGTCTGACACTGAGCAGGACAGAGTGTGGCCATCAGAGAGCTGTCATCAAATACAGCCACATGAGGGATATGAGAAGTTCTGCATCATTTCACAATAAGGAACTAAACCAGAAGATGGAGAGGTCTGTACGTCCAGAATAATCCTGGCAATGGTTTGTCCCAGTTGTTCCCATGATCTTGATGATAGCTTTCTTCATACTCAAGTTAAAACAATGACTCTAACCCTTCTGGAAGATTCAAAAAAAAAAAAAAAAAAAAAAAAAAGCAGGGAAACCCATGAAATGAAAGGCAATCTGGGTGCAACAAACTAGTACTACTTCTCCTTAGAGAAGCAACAATCTCAGATCCTTTTTCAGCATTTGATATTTAATACTCTAGAATATACTCCAATGCACACTGCTGACAGAACAGTACAGGTCTGTATTTTTCAGGTCAAACCTCAAATCCTGGCAAGTCCAGAAGAGAAACTCCTTTCCCCCTCTATACTATAAAACTTGGCCTCTTTGAAAGAAAGGCAACTATCTTTTTCTAAAAGGAATTAATCTATCTTTCTACCATGAGAAATCATGATTCATGTTCTGACACAGCATGTACTTCTCAGATACATGACTGCACTTAAACTTTGCTAACTTTGGGGGATTTTCCTCCCCCTGCAAACAAAGCTGCACTCTTGGTACCACTCAGAACAAGCCATAGAGAGTATTATCCTTACACATCTCTTCAAATAACATCAAAGCTGCTCACAAGTCTTCTGCTTATCATCTTACTCAAACAAAACCAGAAGAAGGACAGGGCTCTGGGAAATTCTTGAATTCCCCAAATATTTTCCCAAGGACATATCCCTAAAAACACAAATAATCTGCGCAAGGGCAACTACCTTTCCCCTCTCCCCAGTCACCATCACATTATTTCCAAATACAAGCTGTAATCTGAGGTCATGGGAAATTATCAGGAGATATTTTTACAGCTCATCATAAATTTATGAGGCTTAAGCAAAGAGCAGAAAAGAGGGGCGTGGGGGGAATGTCAGGATGTGAGGGGGAAGTGACATGAGTTCAGAAAAAGTTCAAGAAGCATCATGAGAAATACGATGTATATTTTCTCTAAAGCAATATTACATTCCATTCCCCTATCCTGCCTATCCCATTTTTCTTAATTGTCAACACCAATGCCTACAACAGAACAGAACAGCAGCATATGCCCTTAGCTTGCCCACTTTTCACTTGAGTCTATTTATTCTGAGATTATGCGAAAGGGTGTATTATGCACTCCTTCCTCCAAGGAAACAACAATATTAAACTTGGAGAACCTTTAAACCTTTGAAGCATTCCTCAGCAATCTCTGCATGCTCAAACAGCAATTGCACTGGGCTGACAAGACTTTAACAGACTGCACACCACAGGCAAAAGACCTCAGCTTCAGGAATAGTACCAGGGAGTTCCTGCTTGCATACAGTTCTTCCCTTTACACATTAATGTTCTAAGCAGAAGCAGGATAACTCCCAATAAGCCACTTCTTCGGCTCCAACAATGAAAAAGCACGATTGCAGTTCCATCTCCCAGCTCACTGGGAGCTGCAGGCTTGAAGAATAATCCCAGCTTCAGACTTGCAAAACAAGTGTTTTAAACCTCACCAAAGAAAAAAATACCATGTCCTTATAATTTAAGCTGTGTTCCTTTAGTATTCTGGCAGGATTATCAAAGGCCTATGTAAATGAATAAGTAATAAACAGTGATACCCTCATCAAAAGCTTGCTTCTTTTCCTCCACACCCCATCTTCATGTCACAAACTAGAAATCAAGTATACAGAAATACGCTAATTGAAAATACTTGTTCCACCTTCTTCTCTAATTCAGAAATGCTAAGTGTCAATTTTACTACCTGATAACTATGTTAAAGATTTATAAAATTAAGTCTTACCTTTCGCAAACATTGGCAAAATATCTGGGCTTCCCCAGCTCCAGGTATATTTACTTTCATTGAAAACAGAGTCAAATTCCACTGGATTCTCCTTCCATCCTGTTAAACAAACACACTTACATTTAAATGGCATTGACAGAAGATCTCATTAACTATTAGAACTGATAGCCTGTGCAAAATGTTGTGGGGTTTGTTTTTTTTATAAGTTTCCCCTATATTATCTCACAATGAACTCCAATTTGTGCATCTTGATTTTAATTCCATTTAAACACCTATTATAATTACTCCCCCATTTATTAGGAAGGGAGCTGAAAACCTAGGCCAATCTCATTATGCGGGGTTTCAAACAGGCAAAGCACAGCTGGTCTACCTTCTAAATAGCTAACATTTTCCTGAATTCTGCATCTCCTATTGCCTGAACTCAGTTCTTGGCATTTCAGGCAATAGGATACGCACATCTATTTCCAGAAGTCACGTTGTACTTCCTTACAATGAAACTTTCAAGATTTTCTGTTTCCATGAAAAGGCACTCCACAGAAATATGAAGATGCTCTTAACTCGGTATCCCTGCCAATCCTGCATTTGTAGTGGTTGTCAGAAGGAAGAAACTTTTCATTAGGAACACAGACAAGACCAAATAATTCCTCTCACCCCCCCGTCCAAAAACAACACACATGACTAGTGTTCAGGCCTGGAAACCTGGGGGAAGGCAGAGGAGCAAACAAAAGACCAAAACAGTAATGCAAAGGGTTGCTTTGCATAAATAAGCCTCAAACACACAGTAACAGCTCTGGACAAAATATGGGCTTGGGGCTTTTACTTTATTTTGCTCCTGATTCTCCAACTCAAGCTAGCAATGGTTCAGATGAGACACTGCAGTTCATTTGTTGTTTGCAACATCTACTTAGCCATATCCTAGTGCATCCCAAATGATAATTGAAAACTCTGTTACCTGAAGAAGTGAGGCCATAAGTTACTTCTGCTTTTAAGTTCAGGCTGCTAAATTAAATCATATTAAAAAATATTAATTTATGTAAGCTATTTTCCTAGCTATCAATATTAGGAGTGGGAGATCCATCCAAAATTACTGTTTTCCATATCATCTTGGCATACAAACTACAATGCAGGTATTTATCAATAATCATCCAGAAACCCAGCACATCACTGAAACACCGCACTTTGGAGGACAAAATTCAAAGCTTTAGGACCAGCCTACCTTTAGCAACTGCACTGACATCTTCATAAAATCCAGCAATAAGTGCAACGTGCCCTGGCCTGGATTCTGTTGGGACCCGGGTATGAGAGATTCCCCAGCTGCCATTATTCTCTAGAATACCCCTGAAAAAAGGATTCAAGGCAATTAACATTCATGACTTGTCCAAGCACAACAAAATGCAGATAAAAGAGTGGCAGGTAGATGTGAGGCAGGAAATGCAAAAAAAAAAAGCCCCAAACCCAGACTAAAACAGATTTTCACTACCACCTGCTGTGCAGTAAAACAAGCAGAACATTAACCTGCAAGTAGTTCTACCTTACAACACCGCACAGAGAGCATTACTACTGCGGCCCATCAGCTCTGCAAACAGATGAGTTCAGCCGGTGTTCTAATACATTTCAAATTAATGTACTATTTTTTTCTGCTGCTTTCCTCTTTAGCTTCCCCCCCCCAACAGATTGTTATTCCCTGGTGTTATTCTTCTTTGTTCTTTCCACTTAGCCTGAAAGTGTCTAGTTCAATCTTATCTTGCTCTTTAAATACACTCAATTATAATTATCTCTTGTGACCATGTCTGCCTTTATCTGTGCTGAATCTTGGAAGCAACACCAAGAGAATTCGAACCTCACATAAATCTAGTGTGCAAATAATCTTGGCAACAAGAAGAAAATTTAAGTAAACCTTGCATCTTTTGCAATTACACTGAAGTGATGGAGAATACATTCTCACCACATACACAGAAACACAATCAAGTGTCTAGGTTTTATGCTCATACAGTAAATAGTTACAACAGAAAAAAAAGCAAAGAAAACAGAGGACAAAGCCCAAGCATAAGAAACAGCCTCATAAACTGTTCTCATCTGCCGAAGAGCTGAACATCTGGAGCCTGTCAGGAAGCAAGAGGTGAGTGTTACCATATGCTGTTTTCTTGTCTCCATCTTCTGGAAGAACAGAAAGATTCACTGCTCACTGTCAGAGCAAGGGAAGAAAGAAAATGAAAACACAACAGGACATATCTTACACTGATTTTTAGGAAAAAACAGCAGAACCTTCTCAACAAATTCAAAGTAGTTTTTAACAGTCGAGTTAACAGGAAATTAAAACTCCATTGATCATGATAAAAGCTACCAAATTTGCTACACTTACGTGTTTTAGTCCAAGTAAATTCTAAATTCATGCCTTTAAACATTGTAAAATTTCAAGCTCTGCTCTAAACTTGCAGCATTCACCACTTGTTTGTTGGGGTTTTTTTTAACTCACCTTAGACCTCACATCCTCAAACTTACTTGAAAGCTCACAGAACTACTTGGAATATCCCAAATACTGCAGTGAGGAATATAAAAATATACAGAGACACAGGACTTGAATATGTTATTCCTACTCTCATCTCAGCTAGGAGATAATGCAAGCTGTTTGAAAACCGTAATTAGAAAAAAGGATTTATGTATTAGTCAAAGCGGTTTCTTATTTTGCTCCTACAGACTGATCAGGATGTATTGCACTAACATTCATGAAAGATTTAAAACAAAAATAAAACACTTGCAGCTCTCCTCAGACTTTATTGTAACAACAGGTAGAAAACCGATTTAATTAGAATTTTACTTCTATTGAATTGGAAAGTAATTCTTTACCTTTGCTTGTCAATAATAGGACGACTTCAGGATCTGACATCAACAATAACACATACCAGGCAGAAAAAGTGACATATAAATTTGTCATTTAACTATTCAAAATTAATTTAGATCCTTTGAATGACTTCAATACCTTTTACTCAGAAGAACTACTGAAAAAAAATTAATATCCATGACAGTATAAACATTAACTAGCCATAATATCAATGCTAAGTATTCATGTGATATAGTAATATGGCTGAAACATTGACAGGCAAGGAAGAAAATATCTCCCCTGAAATCACCATTGCAGCAATTCAGATCATTTACTGGCCCTTGCAGCTACGACAACACTGCTGAAAAACAGATTTTTCAAGAATTTTGTGGAAGACCAGGCACTTGGCATACATGTATTATCCAGCAATCCGCTTCAAGCCTAATGGATATTTATTTTTAATTCCACGTGCCTAGTAAAACTTTTCTTCTTTTAATAGCACATTGCTATGAGAATGGCTCTTGCTCATTTAAAGACAATCTTTCCTCATTAACAATGCAGTAGTTCCCAGGGTACTTCACTTGGATAAGACTAATAATCTGGCTGTTATGTTGCCCACTGCTATAAAGTGGGTAGGGGACTGAACACTTCAAACCTAGAAACGAACATGCAAAACAGTAAATTTTACACTAAATTGAATATACCTTGAGTTAGTATTATTGAAAAAGGAACATTCAGACAGCAATAACTTGGCAGAATATGAAAGGAAACACTTCCAGAAACTAAGACATGATCTTGTCAAACCTGTTTACAAAGTTAACTTATGGAATTCGTGCAGCTCAAAAGTTTAGGGACAAAACACTGAACCTGTTGCTTCAAAATTGTGGCAGCTTGCGTTAATAGATCTGAAGACATGCTCTGGGCTGCCTGATCCTCCACATTTCAAAAGGCACAGCATGCTGCATGCTTTTTTCTTTTCATCATCTCTCACATATCCATGCTCACACACATATGTACTTCTATGCAGAATGAGAGATGACAGAAATACAGATGGCACTTCATACCTCTACCAGCATTTCATTCCACTCGGTGACCTACCAGCATCTTTGCTTATTACAAGGCAGTTCTTCCCTTCCTTTCACTCATGTACTTTCAGCACAGGTGACAATGCTTTACATCTACAGATTTGGAAATAGAAACTCCCTAACTCCACAAATAAGGTAAGGCAGAGAAAGCAGAAGTGCCAATCTTCCAGCAGCAGATAAGCTAGTTTAACTTTTTTCAAGATAGGCATGATAATGCTGAGTGGCTAAAACTTAAAAACTCAAATTATTTAGTAAAAAAAAAAAAAAAAGAAATGAAATTGCTCTGGACTAAGTGCAAAGTCCACTGCTAGAAGATAACATGGCAAACTCACACTGCCAGTGGCAGACAGCACCTCAGAAAAACAGTAGCAGCAGCAGGTAGGAGTAAGCCCATATGGGCTGGCAAGCACCATAGCAAGGACTCCTCACATTTCTGTACTACTTTTGCAGCAGTGGACTGCAAAAGCCCTAAGAGCTTCAGATGACTGATTATTTGGGTTTGCTCTGATATTCAAGCCAGACCAATTCTATCATCACACAAAAGTAGCCTTATTTAATACATCTTCTTCCAGTCTAGGAAGTTAATTGTCCTGCGCTCAAATAATTGTCTTGATATAAGGAGACGAGGGAAGTTAACCAAAATTAGTTCCAAGCACACAAGAACATGACTTTTAACACTTTTTTGGCGGGACTGCTTTTTCACAGCCTTAAACTAAATCGTTCCTTCAAGCAATTAGGCACACACTGTAGAGAGCACAAGGGAGGCAGCAGGGTCATGCATGCAGGAAGGGTGGAACAAAGAGGAAGTGGCAGCCTGCTGTTAGGTCTATTCAGGACATCTCTTTTAATCACTCCTTAAGAAGTTTTGTCAGTGGCTTAGCATTAGAAGACAAGCACATTAATGTACCACTGCCCTTAAACTGAGCATCCAGGAAGCAGTTTAAATCAGCAACTGCCAGGCTTCAGAATTGATACCACGCTGATGTGAATGGAGAAAGTTCACTCCCCTCCCAGTTACTTGTTATCTGTAGAGTTCAGGAGACAATATGGACTCAGTTTACACTGTCCTAGTTTTACTAGCTCTCCTGACAAGGGACACCAACCCAGGCTCACACATTTCTGCACAGCGTAACCCTGCAGAGTTTCTTACTTCGAAGGCAAAAGGCAGGCAGTGCTCAAGCCACCACAACTGTTGCTGTTCTCTTCTCAACATTGTGTCGAGCTGCATCCAGAAGCAAAACCTTGTAGCTCAGTAGAGTTTTGGACTTACCGCAGGAAAGGTGCCCGGGGTGTGCCACTGCTGTCCAGCTCATACAGAGAATCTGCTCGCAGACCATCAGCAACAAAAAGCACAAGACGTTTTGCTGGAGGCGGCAGTGGAGTCTGCTGAGGGGTCATTCCATGGACGAGGGGAGAGCTGAAGTAGATATCAAAAATGGAGACCAAGAACACACAATGCACAAGGAGCCCCGCAAGTATGAAGACTGGTATCTCCATGGCAGCAGCCAGTTGGCAAAGGCAAAGTACAACACTAAAAGAGAACAAGAAAAATAAAGTTAGGTAGACGAGGCTTATCAGAATCAATATTTATTTCGTTTATCATGGAATGGGAGCAACAACCATAGACATCCCCAGAATCCATAGGCCATAACCAATTCTTGCTTCCAACTTGCTTTTTTTCCCCAGAAGTCCTGGTCAGAGTCACTGCATGACTAATTCAGCGATTCAGATAATCATTATGTCTCAGCAACTCATCTCTGGTGTTTAGGGGTTTATTAGATGGCTTCAAAAGAACACTGAAACAAGCCAATCTGTTTTGTGAGCCACATCTATGACAGAAGGCTCAGACAACGCGATGTCTCCATGAACACACTACCCTCTACTGGCTGGTTGCACGACAGAGTTGAAGTCTGTTCAGGCAAATGCAAGCCAGACAGCTAAGAGAAAGCCATCCCGTAATAATCATCTATCCAACGCTGCCTTTTTTTTCCTCCAAGTTTGCCGTCAAATCTGGGCTCATTATACTCTGCCTAGAAACTAAAATCTTCTTTTAAAAGAACACAGATGCTGTGCTGAGCACAGAATGCTATTACTCTTCTAAAACAAGTGGCAAATGCTGAAGAATTATGTTTCAGGAATTATTATATTCCCTTTTTGAACTTTTTTTGTTTGGTTGGTTTGGTTTTTTTTCCTTCCCTGTAATCCTCTGATGTTATGTTGGAGATACAAATACGCTTAATCACAGGTACACTGGAAATTGTCTGTGTTTGCCAAGCATGCTGCAGGGCTCCCGTAGGTAAATATGAATATTGGCTGAGGTTAAGCGTGAGACCTGAACCTGAATGAGGCTCAGTTCTGACAATGGACTGTTAGTGCTGCTTAGTTAGTCCAAGCTGCTTAGTTATTTAAATATTAGCTAATTATCCACCTTAGCCAAACATCACCTCCATTCACCAATTAAGAAACAGATGTTCTTAACAGCCTGGAAGGTTCAGACTATCTATGTAAATACATACCTCTTGCTAAAAGAAATAGTTTGTTTAAGAATCTAGTTAGATACTATAATGACAATATATATATTAAATTTATCTTGTTACTTTCAGAATTCCAGTAGCTGAACAGCCACTAGCAACCACCATATGGTAAATCTACAACTCTTACTAAATAAAAGGCTTCACTGCCACATAACTTTAACTCTGATCAAAACTCTCAAAGATGTTTAAAACAAAAGGAAAAAACTTAAAGGGCCAGGAAAGCCTGAGGGAAAAAAAGTCCATAAAAGATTTGAAAGATAATACACAGTATTACCACAGTATAATACACAACCTAAAGAAAATTCAGATCTGCATGCAACTTAAACATAACTTCCAATTCCACCCATTTTCCTTACAGAAACACAGATGAAACAACTCCAGCTCTAATCTGAAACATTATCATAGCAATTTCTAATTTGAGATATCCAGAGAGAAAACTACATTAAAAAAATGAGATGACAAAATACAACTAATTTTTCAAATAGACATACAGTAGTCACATTTAAATGAACAAAAACGTTCTGTTAATGAGGAACTTACAAGCTTTTATGTCTACAAGTGAGATTCCAATAGATTTAGACTATGTTAATATCAATTTGCCTATTTTTTTATTTTTAAGTATTCAAAGTTCCTGCATCAATTTAAATATATGAAATCACAATCATAGAAATATCACTAAGTTCAGTGCCAGAGCTCATTTTATTCAATCAGTTTTATTTTCCACGGGGCTTTTTCTTTTGATGCAGTTGTGCTTGATAAGAAAATATGAACTACTCACACCTTAAACTGATGAGACCTACTAAACAAAGCAGTTGCTTCTATCAGATTACTTGTTGCATGTTCCCAGTGCTACAATTCTATAGCTTAACATATTCTATGTTCTTCTAATTAAAGTATTAGTAACCTATTCTGTTTTTTGCACTAGATAATTCTCTTGCTTTAAACTCTCCCCAGGCCTCAGTCTTTGCTCACAGAAAAAAAGAGTTCAATCACCACAATTCAAATTTAATGCTTAGACTGTAGTATCTATAGAATTAGTGAGAAAAGAAAAAAAGAGAAGAATGCTTCCTTTTGTGACCATAGTTTGACTACATTAAATGAAACCATTTACCTGGGCCCAACATATCCTACATAACCCACGTGGTTTCCAGACAGGCAGCTCCCAAAGCACCTGGCCCTGCCACATCCCTCACAGCCACTCCTTCTGCCTCTACCTTAGCTTACACTGCTCCTCGAATGCAGAATTTTGTGTCATCACTATGAAAAATTGTTGTGAAAAATATTCTGTCCTCAAGCTTACTAATACTTTCCAACAGGTACAGAGGCTTTGGAAAGCTCCTAACTGCACTCAGCTGAATGCACATTTCTCTATAGTCTGGTGCTCGACTGTTCAAGGCAGCTCAAAGGGCATGGAAACAACAAGCATAATGATTCCAATAACAATTTCTTCCTCACAAGGAAAAAAACAGGATAAAAAGAAAAACTGGATTAAGCATTAGTTTATAAGAAAAACCAAAAGGCATAGCCTGTTGAGAGAAGAAAAACAGAAATGTATTAAGCATATACACTTTTGAGGATGAGGAGCTATATCAAAGTATTTACGACTAGTGCCAAAACATCTCTGCCCTCAGGTGGCTGGCCATCCAAAATGGGGATAAACAAACTGTCACTTGAAAATATATCTTATATCTTTCTGTCAAGCAAACTTGAATCAAGGATATCTCAATATTTTCATGTCCTGTGATATTTTCTCAGGCAATCCTTTAGTGCAGTACCTTCCACAGTCCTTATCTTCACAGGGCAAAACACAAGCTTTGCTCAAATTCTGACTGCATTACTCTACTTTATTCTGTTGCTTATCACACCAAGAGGAAACAAAGACACTCTGAGTCTTGTTGATAAGAGAAGAAGGTTGCAACCTATTTGCCACATGTCATTTCTGACTGCCCACCCAAACACATCACTTGCTACAACAGAATCCTGGAATCCTAATGCAGTTCAGACAGCCAAATCACCTCCTCTGTAGACTCAGCC
This sequence comes from Hirundo rustica, assembly GCF_015227805.2. NCBI lineage: Eukaryota > Metazoa > Chordata > Aves > Passeriformes > Hirundinidae > Hirundo > Hirundo rustica. The sequence continues at coordinate 84,080,517 of NC_053450.1, forward strand.
TAACTAGTAAGCTATATATCAGACTCTAACTTCTTCCTTTCTTTCTACATTTCCCCCCTTCTGTCAGCATCTCTTAAACATACAGAGTTAATAATGATACTGTCCAACCCCCAGTATGTCAGACCTTAAACTATTCCAATAAAATACTTTTGTTCAAACAGTTTGGAGTGAAAATCACAAAGCTGTCGTGGATTCTTAAAGACCCTTTTCAGATCCTTAACAGGAAAGTGCTAAAGATCCACTAAGCTACTCACTGCCTGTTCAATACAAGTTGTTGACAAGAACGGAGCAAGTAGAAAATGAGCAGTGCCAAGGTGATGCAGGGGGCTCCAGGAGACTGAAGAGCTTCTCACTTCTTTGGATATTGTACACGAGCAGAGAAGGGAATGAGGAGATGCAGGGTGGGAGCGATCTGAGAGACAGCAAGGCAGAACCAGCAGACACCTTTACTAAAGTCTAGGAGATTAAAGGAAGAAAAGCAGCAAGGACCTTCTGACTGCAATTAATGACTTTTCCAGAATAAAGTGACATATGCAGACTAGAGAAGGGGTTTTTGGTGGTTCTCTTCCCTCACTTTGAATTCTCAGGGAAAAAGTTAAGCTCCCAGCTGGTGATAAACAAGACAAAGAGTCTTTATTTATATTCACACCTATCAAAACAATACCAAAAAAATCCTGCTATTAGCCACAAGTTCCTCACCAGCAGCCACCTCAGTGCAAAGACTAAAACACCCAGACTGTGATGGTGGCAGGGGAGCAAAACAGTTGCAATGAGCCACCCAGGCCCAGTCCTTCTTCACATGAGCTTTTCCCTCTTTTCAAGTTTATCTGGAATTTGTTGACAAGACTGGTTTTCTTTCAAATCCTTTTGACACCATAGAAGCTACATTCACAGCACCAGGCTGGATCAGGTGCCTCAACAATTAATAGAAAGGCTGACATAATTAAATGCAGCACTCATTTTCCCCAAGTAATCTACATCTAAGTTGCATTGCCTCTGAAGTTATAATCTCTCAGCAATATTTATAAGGCAAAGAAAACCATACATGTACTGCAACACAATATAGTTCTTCATACAAAATGTAACATTTCCCTTTTATATATTTCTTTCTCCAAATATGCACTAAAACATACACAAAATAAATACTGCATGGAATATGCCCCATTGGCAGGAACACTTTCTTAAGGACAGTGAAGTGTCAAAACAAGGAGCCCAAGGTACATTAGTAATTTCTTCTAGACAATGCTTCACTAATACTGTCAAGTCTGTTGATTAATATGAAAAAAATCCATTGGAAATGCATTTTCAATAAGCATCGTTGGCTTTGGTAAGTGTCTTTTACAGAAAAAAAGAAATAGAACAAAAATGTCTGCTGTGCTTCTAACTACTACTTTTCAACTAAACAGTGTTGGGTATTTTGTAATAAAACTGTCAAAGTTGTGACTGTACAATTTGTCCAGACATAAAAAGTGATCTTTTTCCTTAAGGCAGAGGAGCAAATGGAAGTTGGGTGGTCTGATAGTAGTTTATGTGACACAGCAGCTCTACGACATCTAAGATGGTGTTAGCAGTCCCTACTCCATTCTCTCACTACATCTCTAAAGGGCTACAATAATCAGGAAATGCACTGAAGTAATTCCTGCTGTCACAGCCTTCACCTGTTGACTGCACAAGGCTGTAATTTATACAAGAGACGTACCAGACAGTTCTGAGTAATTCTCATATCTTCACCCACTACATAAACATAGGAAACCTCAAATCCTCATCTTGATGTCATCATGTACGAAGTGGCAAAATGATAAATTCCCTTTTTCTCTTTCCCAAATTTTCATTTTCTTTCTCTATTGAGGTATAGCATACTCTGCCAGACAATGAAACTGCAACTACAGTATTTCCACTTGCTCTGGCACTGAAGTGGCTTTTGTAATTCAAACTATCTGTTTAAAATTATTTTATGTTCAACATCTTCACCGAGCATTTTAGGGATTATAATAACAAATGACAACTGTTTTAAATTTTAAATGTGTTTCAGTAAAGCACATCCAAACCCAAGGCAAAGAGCTCAAAGAATACTTAATTTTCTTCTTAACATCACTTGATAATCAAAATTATTCTGCCTGCCTAGAAAAGTCTCTTTTGCCAGAATTTTTCAGGGACTAATTTGACTATTGCCTGCAAAGCATCAATGAAATATCAAGTGTTCCAATACTTGAACATACTGCAAATCAGCCACCCCAGTGTCAGCCTATGCAATTTTCTCTGAATTATCCCTAAACATGTATCCACAAGTTTCCAGGGGAAAAAACTTACACCTGAGAACAACACTGACAAGGGGATGGCAGTGATAAAGAGCTCTTCATAAAGACACAATTACCGTTTTGAGGCACAAAAGAGAAAACAAGTGCACCACCCTTCGGTACCACTTGTTAGCCAAATGGAGGCAAAACACAGAGCAGAAATTCAGCATTACATCCACTCAGGATGCATGCAGCTAAAAATTCAGAACTCAGAAAAAATAAAACCCAACAACAAGAAACCTGAGTGATCTTGCTGTGAATTATTTCACTGGGTAACAGCATTTGGAGGATCTATGCCTCATCTCAGGAGGTATCTGCAAATCCTCTTGCATATTTCTTAATTTCTAAGTCATTCAGCAATACTCTACCAGCAAGTCTTCTTCAAACATCACTGTTATACTGTATACACACACACACATTATATATATACTTTTAAATTATTTTTTGTACCACCAAAAATAGTAGACTCCCCCTTAGACTCTGCATTCTTGAATAAAACAAAACAAAAAAGTATTTTCTTTCCTGTCACCTGCTTGGAGATTTTGTAGACAGATTCTTCATATTAAAAGTTTTATGGGACACTTTTGGGGAAAGAACATCAGGCTGACAGTGTCTAATAAAATACATCCTACCAGCTTTCAAAGGTCAGGGTCAAGGGACAAGTAGCACTTAAGAGAACACAAGCACAGGGAAGACAGAATGCCACAGCAGTCTTCTGTCTTACTGGAGCCCCCCTCACAAACCAAGGCCCTGAGGTATTCTTAAAGCCATTTCCAATAACACCACACAACAAAGCAGAAGCACCAATACAAGCATGATAGTTCTGCCCTTTAACAACAAAAGGGGCAAGGTTCATACCTTAAAGCCATACAACAAATATAAATGTAGAACACACAGGCATGATGGAAAAAAAAAAACCCTAGTTTCAGCTGCACTCTTGCAAAACTAGTTTGCAAATGTATTATATGTACATACAAAGGAAAAAAAATTACTCCTAAAAACGAAAAAAACCACCCTGCTTGATGTACATTCTATAGAAGCTAGTATGAATAAGGAAGGTTTTAAAAAGTTGGTTTTCTTCTATTAAGTCACATTTGTTCTATTAGGTCGCAGGTTGCACCTTTGAGAGCAACTGTTACAAATAAACAAGGATTATGTCATACAGTAACAAGCACATCTACTGAATCTTATACATAAGCCTCTGCAAATTTACCAATAGCTTCAGTTTGAAGGGGGAAAAAAAAGACCACAACCTTCCAAGCATATAGTAATACTTTCAAAAAAGACATAAAGAAGTCAAATAATCAATTTGTCATTTCTCACCTTTCCAGAAGTTGGGGGTTTTGTTGTTGTTGTTTTTTAAAGACTTCAGAACTTTTTTGCTCCAAAAGCACTCCTTAGTTATGCTAGCAAGCTGACTACAATGTGCAGCTGAATACTGTTTAACTGGCTAGTATAATTACATTTTATATATCTTCACCTGCCAAACTGACACAGACAGAGGCAAGGTAAGTTCCCCACTGAGAACAAGAACTCACTCAAGGCCTGAGGCGAGCCCAGAGCCGGAGGGCGATCCCAGCGGGAGCGCACTACGCGCCCGGCACAGGGGCGGGCACAGCTCGGAGGCTGCGGGAGGGGCGCGGGCGATGCCGCCGGGCGCTCTCCAGGGTCCTGCACCACGGCACGCCCTGAACCTGGGAAACCCGGCCCCTCAAATTTTAAAAGAACTGCAGTAGTCAAGGTGGAAAGCGTAGAAAAAATGCTAAAAAGGATGGGCTATGCCCCCTTTAAAAGGGCGAGAAGTCGTAATATAATCATACACAGTACTTGTGCAAGGATACTTTGAGGTTCAGTATAAATAAAAGAAATTTTTATGCAAAGGAATCACCTTCTCTTTAATTCCTCCACCAGCAGCCACACTTGCAAGCTGTTTACAAAGGCAGCATTTCCCTAAGCTCCCATAGGACTCAAAACTCACTGAACTTATCAATTACTGCAGCCTGAAATACTGACATTCGCTTTAGGACAAAGTTCCCTGTGTTCCTACACCAGCCTCGACTAACCAAGTAGTTAACATTCATTAGCATTTGCGATCCATCAACTTGCAAACACCCTCTGCTGAAGCCCTGTGAGCTTATATTTGTTTTTATTACAAAGCCAAGCCACTTTTCATTTGTATAAGACACCTTTATTTTTCAGCTGGTGACTCACTCTAATAATTAATGGAGACAAAACAAATATTCCTGAAAACAATCAGGATTCTGCTTCTTTGCAATATGGGGGATTGCTGATTTAAAATGAAACCTCCCCAGCACTCAAACTCTTTTGGCAAATAAACACCAATAGATTCACAGTAGAGAAAAAAAAAAAGAGCTCAGAAGACAAACTAAAATCTGCTAGGAAGAAACTCATAAACCTGGAGAATACAGATGGGCAACAACTCTCCAGTTCTCATACTTGAGGTGATCTGTGTATCAGTTATTCACTTGTACCCTGCCACCCACAGAAACTTGCTTGTAACTAAAAGCATATTTTCCAAAATACTTGGAACGAGCAAGGCAAATACATTTTATCAGGTATTTTACACAAAAACAGCTGTCATGGGGATAGCAGTTAGCCAGATAAGAGGCTTTCACAGTTACAAATACTGCAAGAAAAACTAAGTTGCAGAGAGCTGTCCTGTCCTCCTCTGCTCCTGGCTCACTTATTCCCAAGCCAAATTTCTTCCTTGGGCTGCCACAGTCAGGTGTATAACTGGATAGTTAAGCATTCTAGAGAACAAATTCAATTGAAAAATAACCTACAGCAAGGAGAGGAAGGGGAAAAAAAAAAAAAAAAAAAAAAAAAAAAAAAAAAGCAGGAAGAAAGACTAAAGATGTCTTTGCTGTAGTTTAGTTCCCTGAATTAACAACACAAACCTCTGTGTTGGCATCAAGACAGGATGCCACCTCCTCCTAACAAAAGGCCCAACTCAGCATGTTCAAAGCGCATCCTCAGACTCCTTCATTCTTTGAAGCTTAAACCTCACATTACTTGTAGTCAGCAGGGCATATAAGGAAAAAAGTGATTTTTTTCCCCCCAAAACTGTGCAAATACTAAATTGAAGAGGAAAAACATGAAGCAGATAACAAAAGCACAGAGAGGCTTCCCTTCTCTATCTCCACTGTCCCTCACCATGGTGAGGCAGGGTAAGGCACCCATCTCAGAGCCTCTGCAAAACCTTTCTGAGCAGCCTACAGTCGAGACAATGTGCTCCAGCTTCCAGGCTACAGTGAACAAGGCCCAAGTAACGCAATATTCAAGTGCCTGCAGTGTCATAAAAGGTCACATCTTTGATTCACAATTTGTATTTCCTCACTCAACAACCATAACAGCAATTTTTCCTTGCATATTCATTCTCACAAAATCATAAACACACACATCATAAAGCCTGAAGTTTTCTAAAACACTCCTTAGGCTCTTAGTGTTTGGTTGGGGTGGGGTTTTTTTGGTTTTTGTTTATTTGTTTGCTTTTTTTTAATGGTAGGCTTCCAAATACCACTGTTTACAGTAACACTTTGAAACAGCAGTTATGGAGACAGAAAAATACAGCCAAACTTGAATTCAAAGGGATTTTGGCAGGCAGTTTTATTTAATTCAGGTCTTCATCTGGTTCCACAGGTCATTACCACATTTTTGGTGATGCTGAAAACACTTCCCAGTGCCCCTTTACACACTACCTTTATTTAAAATCCCAGTTTAACAAATCCTTCAAAAAGTAAGTTTCTCTGGGTAAAGCTGTGCTGCAGCAGCCCTTTTATTAAAGGGAAAAACGTTCCAAGGCACAGACTTCTTGTTAAATACAACATAAAAAGAGTCCTGATTTATTCCTCATCACAGCTTAGTCATCATAACTCCAACCATTCCCTGACTCTGGCTGCAGCAAGCTCCTGCTGTAGGTTTCCCTTGCAGCCTCTGACTGCTGGTTATTTCCTGCTAAGGTCTGACTGCATGTACCAGTTTGCAGACTCTGACTGCAGGCTTTTACCCAGCTAGACTGTGGCTGCAGGTTCCAACAACAGGCTCTAGCTACAGACCCAGACTGACCTTGCAGCAGTGATTCTCTCTCTCCAGGACCCTGCTTCATGATTCTCTCCTTCACGATAATCCTCCCTTACCAGCCAACCCCCTCTTTTATCACACTCACCCTAATTGGATGTTTCTCAACATGGGCGAGGCTGCACTGGTAATTAACACAGCTGTTACTTGTCAGCAGTGAGGTCACCTGTATTCCCTTCTACAAAGCCACACCTGAATGTAACACACAAGTAATCATTAACTACTGATACAGGCTGTTCTCATTAAAAAACATTCCCTTGAAACTGGAACAGATATATAATTTCAGGGACATGGCAGAGGTCTTTAAGCACAAGCTACTAATGCTATGAGTCTCAACATTTGCATTATTTGGCTCCTGCAAACTATCAAAATATTTTAGAGCTTAAGAGTTAACAAAGCACTAAAATTTATTTTTAAGGTCTGAAAGCAAACATAATCATAATTACTTTCAAGTTTCTTTTGAAAGGAGGTAAAAGTTAGCCTTTAAGAAACATATATAGACAAAGATTCTTTCAGGCAGCTCAGTTTTAGAAGGAAACTTAAGCAACTCTGTGTAGAACTACAACTCTGTGTAGAACTCACACAGAGTTAGTAGAATTCAGAGATGAGCACTATTTTAAAGTAGAAATCGGATTTGCTTCGGATAGTTCTCCATTATTTTGTTCCCTGTGCCATAATTGGAATCTCAATCATATGAAAAAAGCTACCCCACTTCCCCACTAGAACACATTAATTCATATACTTCACGTATTCAGCACAGAAAAAAGCCCCAGAATGTACCTAATAGAATTAATTTATTTGAATGAAATTAACCTTCTGTGGAAGCTGAAACAGAAGCCCCCAAAAGCCTGTGCATTCACTAGCTGTGAGAACAGCTGGTGCCGCACCAGAGTAGTGCAGAGAGAAAGAACACACCCAGGACCCTATCAAACAACAGAGGGAACCTGAAACTGGTCATATGTTTTAGTTTATTAAACTCTCAGGCATTAGCTCAAGATTTAACACTCCTACCAAAATCAACACAGTAAAAGCAAAGTCTGTTTTTTTCTACTCATTTTCATCTCCAGGACCACAAATGTAAAAATTCATGAAATAAAACATGCATAGAGTGAAAAAACCACCTCCTCCAAAAAAACCTCTTTTTTTGTATAAGCCCACATATTTTGGACTCTTAGCTTCCCAAGATATACTTAGATATGTTGTTCTTCAGACACAGAGCTCAAATCCTTTAAAAGTTAGAAGGAGATAGTAACGCCAGTAAGAGACAAAGCAGCTTGATGAACAATCTGCCTCTCTCAGAATGACTACTGAATAATTAACTTGCAGCTGTCTGCCTCAAGTAAACCTATATAATGCTCCATTTTCAGAACTCATGCAGCTTTTTCTGCCTCACACATCCTTTGAAGCACTACACTATCAGGTTTTCTTCTCTGGTTTCTCAAAACAATATCCCTTTGGCACACAAGAAACTGCATTAAGCATATTGTTACAAGCACATTTTTCTGCCTATACTCTTCAGTCCTGGAATACACATTTCAGCGAAGTTAGCTTTTCCCCAGCCATCCATAAATTATTTTGGCGCAATTGAGTGACATCTGTAAATATTTAATTTGGTTTCACAAACCCAAACAAACCTCTGCCAAAGCACTGAAGCAGTGGAACACTTTTACACTGATTTTCGGCGTGGAAGAGTGAGAAAAGTTGGTCCTCCCTGCGCCAGCGCAGAGAAGCGGGCAGCAATGGGCTCCCGGAGGGAAGGGCAGCGGGGAGCGCTCCGAGTCCCCCACTCGCGCTGCAAAGCCCGCGCGCCGCCGCCAGAGGCCGCTGCAGGACCCGGCACGGCTTTCCCTCCGTCCCGGCAACGCACCAGAGCCGGCCCGCAACAAATCCACTCTCAACACGCTCTAACTCTCCAGAAAGGAGAGGAAAAAGCAGAAGGTTTCTTTAAAGGCTCTCAGTTACACCGGAGCAGCAACAGCAAACTGGCTTTGTCCCTATTTTTATTGTGATCCCACTGGAAATTGAAAGCATTTTCATCACACTGCTATTTTACTTCATGCTACAACCAGTTCATGCTCTGCCACTTACGGTCTATTTTGCGTATCAGCAACATAAAACAATACAGCAGTAATAAAATCCCAAGTTTAATATAGGACAGAATGCTACATTGAGTATAGAATTTATGGAGAAGTTATGCAAATCCAAAACTGGAAAGCACAGTCTTGCACAGCACACCACCATGTGAATGGAAGTTCGGAGTGAGTACTCAAGGATGCTTTGAGATCTCCATGTCACTGCTAAACAGTCACATTATTCTATTACCAAGAGTTCAGCCCCAATACGCAGGTCCTTGTGGATCAGCTTTACACAGAGCTTCCAGTGGTGGGAATGGAACATTTTCAAAGAAACGAAACAGAAACCAATGCTGGCCCTGTTTTGCACAGTTTTCACTGAGCCGAACTTCCTTCAGTAGAACACACTGCCGGCTGCTACACTCTAGCTTCAAGTTTTTTTGCCACATAACACACAAAGTAACCACTTTGTATCATCTTTTTCAAAGTGATAACTCCACACTTCAGAGGCACAACTTCATGGACTCAAGAGTTGTTAAGGCTGGAAAGGACCTCAAAGGTCATCGACTCCAGCCTCCAACACAGCACTGCCAAGTCCACCGCTAAAACACAGTCTTAAGTGACACGATCATGTGTCTTTTGAAATTTCTAGGGATGGTGATCCCACCACTTCCCTGGGCAGCCTGTTCCAATGCCTGACTACGCTTCCAGCGAATAATTTTTTACTAATATATAATCTTATGCATCTTAGGTAAAAATTCAATAAGACAAATTGAGGTAATTTCTTTTCCTCCTATCACTTGTTACCTGGGAGAAGAGGCCAACCTCCACTTTGCTACAGCTTCCTTTCAGGTGGTTGTAGAGAACAGGAAGGTCCCCCTAAACTTCCTTTTCTCCAGGCTAAATGACCCAGCTTCCTCAGCCATTTCTCATAAAACTTGTGCTCCAGACACTTCACCAGCTCCGCTGCCCTTCTCTGGACACGCTCCAGCCCCTCAATGTCCTTGTAGTGAGGGGCCCAGAACTGGACACAGGATTCAAGGTGCAGCCTCACCAGTGTCAACTATAGGGGGGCAATCACTGCCCTGGTCCCGCTGGCCACACTACAGCTGATGCAGGCCAGGATGTCATTGGCCTTCTTGACCACCTGAGCACACTGCTGGCTCATCTTCAGGCGACTGGCAATTAGCACTCCCAGGCCCATTTCTGCTGGGCCAGCTTCCAGACACTTTTCCTGCAGCCTGTAGCACTGCTGATGCAATTTGTCCAGATCCCTCTGCAGAGCCTTCTCACCCTCTGGCAGATGAGCCCCCTGACCCAAGGGGAATATCATTTTACTCCCTGTTCCCTTTATCTGGCTAAGGGGCTGTACATCATGAGGGTAACTGGCTTTGTCATTAAAGAGTGAGAGAAACAAGATATTTTGTACCATAGTCTTTTCCACTGTTTCCCCTTGCATTCCATAAAGGATAAACATTCTCCTTAGCTCTCCATTTGCCGCTGATGTATCTGCAAATAGATTTTGTTGTCTTTCACAGCAGTAGTCAAATTAAGTTCTAGATGGGTTTTGTCCCTTCTAATTTTCTCTCAGCATAACCTTAAGACAGCCCTATAGTCCTCCTGAGTTCCCTGACCCTTCTTGCAGAGGCCATCAGCTGACAATCCACCTGTGCTTGTACCCTCCCAAACTGCAGCAACACCTGATGCTGGGAGAAGGCTCACACGCCCCCTGGGAACGCAGAATTGCAGAACCACCTTGGCTGGAAAATGCCTCTGAGATGATGACATCGAGTCCAACCCATGACCGAACACCCCCACGTCACCTAGACCACGGCACCGAGCGCCTAGTCTTTCCTTAAACACCTCCAGGGACAGTGACTCCACCACCTCCTTTGGCAGTCCATCTGCCCGGGGGCCCTCGTAGGGCGCTGCTTTCCCCGGGAAGCCCTACCCTGGCCCAGTCAACGCAACCCGGGCGAGGGGCTGAGCCCCCAGTCCGGGTTCTGAGGCCAAGCCGAGCCCCGCATCCCTCCCGTCCTAGCAGCGCCGTGAGGCTACAGGGGCTGGGCGGCCCAAGCGGATCGGACCAAGCCTTGCGGGAGCGGGGAGGCGCAGCCCGTGTCCCCTCCTCCCCCTTCCCGGGCCGCAGCCTCAGGATCCGCCGCCCCCTCCCCGCGGGAAGCGCGCGGCGCTCACGCGCCAGGACTCACTCCTCTTCCCCCGCCGCGACCCACGGCCACTTCCGCTTCCGCCCACCCCGCGCCCGGCCCCGCCCCTTTCCGCGCCCACCGCGGGCGTGTCCAAAGCCACGCCCCCCGTGTGGCCGCGCCCCTCTGTTTCTCTCCCCCACTCGGGCCCCGCCCTAGGCGGAGGGGCGGGCGCGAGGGCCGGAGGGGGCGGGGCTGCGTGCGGGGACGCCGCTCGCGGTTGGCCGCGGGAGCTCTCGCGCGAGCGGGGATCCGGAAGCGGCAGTGGGGCGGGTGGGGAGGCCGCCGAGGAGGCGGCGGCCGGGAGTCGCTGCGGCCGCAGGTGGCGGCAGCGCCCGCAGCAACAGCAGCATCGTCAATATCGTCAGCACCATCGCAGTGGCCCGGCAGCGGCTCGGGCCCCGACCCTGCCAGGAGGGGTGTCTGCGGCGGCGTCTCCGCGCAGGCTTTGCCGCGGTAGCGCCCCGGCAGCGGTCGCGCCGTGCCGGGCTGTAAGATGGCGGCGGCGGCGGCGGCGGGCGGGGGCGGCAGTGTGAACCCCTTCCTCAGCGACTCGGAGGAGGACGAGCCCGAGGAGCCCCGGCCCGGCGGCGGCAGCAGCAGCAGCACCGAGCCGGGCGGGCCGGCGTACCCGCAGCAGCAGCCGGACCCGGCGGCGGGGAGCCCCGAGGAGCTGCCGGGTCTGCGAGCGGCGGCGCCGGGCGATGCGGCCGCGGGGGCAGGGGAGCCTCCGCGGGTGCCGATGGACGCGATAGCGGCGCAGCTGCTGCGGGACCAGTTCCTGCTGACGGCTCTGGAGCTGCACACGGAACTGCTGGAGAGCGGCCGAGAGCTGCCCCGGCTCCGCGATTTCTTCTCCAACCCGGGCAACTTCGAGCGGCAGAGCGGCACGCCGCCCGCCGGCGGGGCCCTGGGCAGCCTGGGCGGCAGCAGCGGCCTCGGGGGAGCCGGCGGCAGGGAGCCCGGGGCCGGGCAGCTCAGTAAGTGACCGTGGCTCGGGGCCGGGGGGGCTCCGGGAGGCGGGGACAGCCGCCGGTGAGAGCGCGGGGCTGGGCGGGGATGGCTCTCGGTGCCGCTGGGCGGCCGGGGAAGGCGCCTGGCATCGCTCCTTGTTCCAGTCATTCCATTCTGTCTCTAACCTGCGCCGTGCTGAAGGAGGCTGTAGGAGCGGGGCAGCCGGGAGCTGAGGAGTTGGGCTGCCAGAACCGGTGTTAACTTGGTCCCACAGTCGTGTTTTGATCGAGCTTCGGTATTCCTGTGAACGTCGCGGGTGTTTGCCAAATGTGGAAGAAGTAATTTTCAGTAGTGTCTTTAGTGCTCGCTGCCAAGGGATAAGTCGTACGGTGCTAGGAGAAGGAGTGGGGTGTTAAGCCGTGAGTGCTACATGGAAAGTCTAAAAACTGTCAGAAATGGGGTACAAGGAGCCAGGATGTTACTTCTGCTGGTGCGTCTAAAGATAGGTTTGAGTTTCACAGGTCTTGCACAACTAATAGAATGCTTCCTATTATTAACGCTGCCGTGTTTACCAAGTGTCTGTAATCTTTGACTAGCCAGGGAGATGGGGAGCAGTACATGTACTGAGTTGGTATAAGTTTCAGGGAGCAAAAAGAGCGCAGATGTTGGGACAGTTGTCACATAGCTGGCCTTAAAAGCTTTTGAGTTTTAAAAGTAGCACACATGGCTTGGAATAAAATCACTTGTGTAATTTGTCAGTGTTGCTGTCAAGACACGTAGGGGTCTGTAAAGGAGGCAGCCTGTGGAAGTGGCTTTGGAAAGAGAAGCTGACCAGCCACCTGACTTTTGAGGACTTAATGAACTCGTGGGAAGGTATTGAAAGGAATTGTGGGTAGCAGACTGGTGAAAGACTTAATTATGTGTTTACCAAGATACCTAAAGGCATTTTTGTGAATAGTCCTATGTTTTAGTTTCTTTTAAGAGTTTCTGATGTTGCAAAGACACGAAGTTACACTCTACGTTTGGAAATAACTAGTAGCATCTGGGTGGCTGGGATAATAGAGACATCTAAACTTTGGCTTGTTAGTGCAATTCAAGATATTTTTTAAAATGTATTTTTTCAAAAAAAGCCTGCTTTGTTGTTTATGTTCTGCTTGTCTTGTTTATGAATAATTAGAATTTCATACTTCTCTTTGTTCAACTGAGAGCTTCAGTGTGGTCTTCTTCGTGATACGATTAATGTATGTTGGAAAAACTTGTGCTTCAGGGCTTTGAACTGATATAAATTTCTGTTTCATCCCCAAGCTGCTTCCTTGGGGATTCCAGCCAATTTGATTGATTAAATATTCTCTTTTCTTTGTTAACATAATACGCAGTTATCAATACTGTGCATTCCCCAGAATTAGAAAAACAGCAGCCAGTGTAGCTGCGTTGTTATGCACGTAAAAAAAAAAAAATGACCTCTTACAGTCTTAGACCTATGTACACTTATGTAAGGACATCTTAATAATTATTTTGCTGGCCTGCTAATTGATAGATGCCTGTGGGATGTCTCTGTTAAAAGGAGGGAGGGGGCCATTGCAGTGGGGAGAGAGAGAGAGAAGGGGGAACTAACAGTTCAGACAAGTTTAATAGTACTGAGGTACTAAAATTAAATGTCATGCTAGATCTTATGCTAAAGGTGTGTCTTGAAAACTGATCTCTACAATAGGTTGAAGAGTGCATTTCAAAGGATTTTTTTGTCTCAACAGTGATTCAAAAGGCACTTCACATTAAGTGACATTGAAAGGTGACAGATGCAGAACAATGAAAAAATATTTTTATATAGCTCAAGTAGCTTTTTTAACTTAGTGCCATCAGACTTCCTTGCAGTCTGGAGTCTAGCATTGAGTTAGCAATTGTGACAGTGCTGTTCAGACTGAATCTGATTGAACAAGATCTGATAGTCTCATGCCCCTGTAGTTATGTCATTTTCCAAATCCTAAAAAGTAGATTGCAGAAGACTGATGGGCTGAAAATCATGATCTTTGGAAGAGTTCCCTCACTTTTTTCCTAAATATCTGCTATTACTTCATTTAGGTAGGCGATTGAGCTATAGTTCAGATCCAAGAATTAAGTCTCAACCGTTTCCTAAGTTAGTCAAAATGTCCAGTTCTGCTGAAAGATCCAGTCTGTTGTATCTGCTTTTATAAGAGTTGTGCATGTACCTTCTCTTGCTTTAACATGTCCAAAGGTATTTGAGAATAAACTACTAGTTTTCTTAATAGAAACTACGGATGTAGGAAGTAGTGCAGGTTGGCATGATTGCCATTTCAAGGTCATGTGAATTTTATGCTTCAGTGGAAAAAAAAAAAAAACCACATCATTTTAAAAATTATTTCCATTGATTTCTGAACTCAGAATTTCTTCTCAGTGCTAGCTTTGTACCTGCTCCTCCCAGCCCCCAAGTTAGATTAATTTCTCTGGCTTTGTTCTGAGATTTTTCGTAATTGGAGTGGATGCAGAAGAAGTATAACTGGCAATTCTTATTGAATGTGAAGTATGTTTGGAATGCTGCCTGAGGATTTCCACTGAGCAATAGAAAGCTTTCATACTTTACGTGCTGTACAGAATGGGAGAATTTCAGTACAAGTGTTCATTGCTTAAGAGGACTCTGCAAAGTGCCAGTCTGAACTCTGAGTGCATGCAGGAATTTATTTTGGTGTGGGTTTATTTCTGCTCTTCGTCTTCAAAGACTGTTACAAAAAGATCTTGCTGAAGTGTCATTGGATTTAAACAAGCAGCATCATGTGGTCAGTGAGTGACTTAGAAACTGTTTTGTCTTTGAACCATGCTTCAGAGCGCTTGGTTGCAACAACAAATGACAGTCAGATGACTGGGATTTCTTACTTCTTTGCAAAAACACCCTTCCTTTTTCCAGCAGCAGCAGCAACATCACATCTACAAACTGAGATTGAGATACACTGTGATGAAAAATGTGGAAATGTATCTTGCGTCTAGCAACTTTTCTTTTCTAGTTTGAAGCAAATTCTTGCTGTGAAGGAAGTAACACTATTCCTTTGGGTGCCCGGCACCTGTGTACAGTCATCCTTCATGTCCTGTATGTCAGTTAGATGTTCCCAAACTTCTGAGAGCTTCTTCCATTAGTTTCAATAGCAGTAGCTTCATGTCTGCTAGAGCACTTTTCTAATGCTATTCATGTGAGCAGTATGGTTTGGAAGTCCCTCTTTCTTACTGTATTCCAGGTCTTTTGCAAGGTTTTAGTCGGCACCAACACATTAAATATAAATTTTTGTCCCTATCATTTTTTCGTAAGAAGGTACAGTGCAAGTTGAGACACTCAAAATTTAGAAATAAAACTGTGGCTCAAATGTCTCGTCTGTGTTTCTGGACCACAAATGTGTTTGTTACACGCATGACTGTAATTCAAGCTTGTGCATAGTGGGCAAAGAAAACTTCTTTTTGATGTGATTGACATGATGCCCTTTGGTTGCTGTGTTTGATGAATGCCCTTTCCTGAAGGTATGCAGCTTATACTGGTAGGATTAGTGTAAATCTTAAAATTTGCCATTTATTCTTTTCTCTATTGCTACAAAAGTGCAACTTTGCCAAAATTTGGAATTGCTTTAATGGAAATCATAAGGGGGTTTGAGTACTTACGTTACATTTGCGGTTTTCAGGAGATAATTTTTTTCTAGTTATTGCCATAATAACACTGTTTATAACTTTCTGGGGATTTGATTCCAGTTATATTAAACTAATCCATGAGCACAAAGATATAAAGTAGTGCTGCTTCTTCATAGTAAACTCCTTGCTTTATTTATGGTTTGGAGTGTTTGATTTTCCTTTAGCAGTTTTGAGGGGGGGGCTGGTGTGTAATATTGTAATGCATTACTCCTTTTGCTTGTAGCCTTTGAAAATCAGTTGGATCCTACTGGAAAAAAGCCACGTGGGAAGAGTGTAAAAATTCTACCTTTGTGAGAGGGGGGTGTCTTGGTAACAGCTCTTCTCAATCCTGAATCACAAACATTGTAGTTTTGTGGGGGGCTTTGCCATGCCTGGTGTTTCAACAGGTTTTTGTTCTGAATGAAAATATACAGAACAGGGCTACTTCCAAACATTCATTATGCTTTAGCTTACATAGCAGTCTAAATAAGACTGGAAATTGAGAAGATGACAATTTTTTTCTAATGATGACTTGTTAGGTGTTTTGGTGTTGTCAGCTCAAGTCGTTGGCTTGTTACTTTATGAAAGCACACACCAGTCCTGTTGGCTGTATCTGCAGGTAGTGGGAGGTAGACTGGCAACTTGTGAGTAAGAGTGGTTTTACTACCTGATTTGGAGTATGTGCTCCCATGAGAAAGGACAGGATGGAAAGGTGCAGATAAAAAGGTAATCAAAGCTGCTGGTAATCAACAGATGGGAAAGGCTGGTTGTTGTCACTTTTAATGAAATACAGAAAACAATTGAAAGAGCTGAGGTTTGTACTTAATGTGGAAAGAAAAGGAGGCTGAGTTTGCTTCAAACCTGCCAGAAAAGAGCAATGCCTGGAGGAAACCTGAGAGGCTTGGTAGTGCTCAGATGCTGGCTTTACTGATAGAGAAGCCAGGTGAACTTTTTCTGTTGTGACTGCTTTAAATGCACTCCATTTTACTGACACTGGTGTTTCTGACATGTTTTCAGTAACATGCACTTCATAGCTTACAAGCTGCTCATGTTAAGGCTTTTACAACTGTTGGTCTTGTCAAATGACTGAACCTGGGTCTGCTGGAAGCTGTCTCTGATGGACGAGTCTAAGCCTTGGCTGATGTCTGTGTTGGGCTGCTTTGGGATGTAATGGTAGATTGTTCAGGAGGCAGGTTAGTACCAGTAAATATATATCTACACAAAGAAGTAACAGGATAAAGAGTAGCATGATAAGCATGACAGTTATGGACAGACAGATAAATATCGAGTCATCCACTGAGTGGCGAGTCACTATGATGACTACTTGTATTTTCCCCTGTCGTAACTTAGTGCACGTTGTGGTTCTTTTATTTTGTTCTGACTTCTCTTCTGTTCCTGTGCCAGAGTTCCTGTTACTTTTTGATATTGCAGAAAATGTAAGTGAACCTCTCCATATGGGAGCTGTAGCTAGTTCAGTTATGTGTGAGTTTAACCATCCTGTGGCTGAAAGCCTCAGCAAAACAAGCTGAATTTGTCCTGAAGCAGCACACCATTCTTCTGATGGTTGTGCTCTTAGGGAAAGAAGAGACTTTTTTGGGTAGGTGGAAAGAAGGAAATTAGAATGTCAGAACCAACCATTGGCAACTTTTCTAAGTTATC
The DNA here is from genome assembly GCF_015227805.2 of Hirundo rustica. Taxonomy (NCBI): domain Eukaryota; kingdom Metazoa; phylum Chordata; class Aves; order Passeriformes; family Hirundinidae; genus Hirundo; species Hirundo rustica. Next base: position 84,097,470 of record NC_053450.1, read on the forward strand.
CCATATGTAATTTCAATTCTGTGAAAGTTTTATCAAATTTCCTGTAGCTTTTCTTCCCTCTGAGAATTAACCTTTTTCTTAACTGAAGATGTGACTCAAACTCTGTCCATCTGAGAGAATGCTTGCTGAAAATTTTACATGAGTTTCACTACCTGATAAAAAAGGTTTGTCTAGTATTTGCAAGCAAGTTAATATCAAGTAGATGTTGATATCAGCTATGTTGGGAGCTGATCTGTGTGCAGTCCATCTCTGCTAATTGAAAATCTGTAAATACTGGACTTGGATATTCTAAAAACACAGAACTAATAAAAAATCTTTTTCAGAGTGTTCTTACACTTCCCAACTAAGCTAAGATTTTTTACCAAATCTGTATTAGGCAACATATCTATGGAGCTTTCTAAAATACAGCATGAAGAGTCCTTTTTTAATGAAAAGGTGTGTGAAGACAGATAGAGATAGTGCTAAAGGCAATCTTGCCTCCAATATATTGCAGGTGTGTTAATTACCAGTGAGTGGAAACAGCCTTGCTCTCACAGCTGTGGGTGTGATAAAAGACAGAGTGAGGAAGCTGGTAGGGAGTCACTTGGAGTCTGCTGGCTGTGCTGGGAGGAGGAAGGGACAGAAAGGGTGAGGTGGCAGTGCTAGGGACAGGAAGGAGCTAGCTGGAAGTGCAGAAGGAAGAGAGAGAAAGAGCCAAAGCTGTGTGGAGCTGCCTATTGGAGGCTACATAGAAGAAGTATGAAAGACTTCTAGATAGCAAGGTGCTGATGATTGAAGCGTTCTGGAGTTTTACTAGAGGACTCTTGAGTGTTGTGGCTGTCTCTGCGACAACAAAAAGGTACATCCTGAAACAGAAATACTGCTAGGTTCAACCTGACAACTCCTGTCTTGAAGGTGTTAACTTGTATTTGGTTTTCTAGGGTATTGTAAAGTTACAGGTTTGAAAAGCAGTTGAAATCTCCTCTAGCATAGGCTAAAACATTGAGTAATTCAGTAAAGGTTGTAGGCCTTCTATATTTAGTCCTTATGTGAATGCCTGAGACATGCCACTAAGTACATTGAGTGTGTTGGACAAATAGTTAAAAATACTGTGTGGGGTTTTTTTGTTGTTGTTTTGGTTTGGGTTTTTTTTTTTTGTTTTTTTTTTTTTTAAGACAGACCAAGTTGAAAAAGCTCTTGAGAAACAGTGAACTCTTTCTTCCAGTGCACTGTAGGGCAGAGGCAATTTTCTTCCTCCCTTCCTGCAACATAACTCTGCATGATAGTGATGTAGCTGATTACTTTGTTGTTGAATTGAAGGAAATATTACTACGTAAAAAGTCACAGAATAAGAATTTTGTATTTATATAACAAGTACTTTTCATCTTCTTTGATGTTAGAGGAGAGAGAAAGCTAGGAGCTGTTTTGTCATTTGAGAAAAACTTTTGGAGTAAGACAAACCAGGGCAAAAATAAACTCAGAATCACAGTATGGCTGAGGTGGGAAGGGGCCTCTGGTGATCATTTGGTCCAGCCTCATGCCCAAGCAGAACGACTGTGATCTACAGCTGGTTTCCCAGGATCATGACCAGATGGCCTTTTAAGGATCTCCAGGGTCAGAGACTCCATCTCTGCTCTGGGTAATCTGTGCCAGTGCTCAGTCACCCTTACAGCAGTACTGATGTTCCAAAGGAACACTGTGTTTGTGCCCACTGTCTGTGGTCTGTCACAGGTCACCACTGAGAAGAGCCTGGCTTTCTCCATTTGTGCCCTCCCTTCAATTATTTATACACATCATGAGACTCCCCCTGAGCCTTCTCTCCATGTTTAACAGCTTTATTTCTCTCAGCCTTTCTTTATAGGAGAAATGCTTTGGTCTCCAGTTGCTAGTTATTTTTTGTCAATTCTCTAGAAACCACATGGACACAAGTTAAAACTTAACTGGAAAGTTTACTAGTGTCCTAAGATAAATATAGAAAGTGGACAAATGAGAACTTACTGAAATTTAAATATAAAAAAAGTGAGACAATACAGTGCTTGAGAATAAAGATAGATATTATCCATATACTTTAAGTAGCCCTTCAGCAAGGACCGCCACTTAAGGACTAAATTGATACAATTTTGCTTGATGTTAGCGTTTAACAGAAAGCTGGTTTACTGCACCAAATGGAAAAATCCTTGTGGTGTAAGTTAATGGATACATTTTGGACGATGGAGTCCTGCCGCATCAAGCATGTGGAGTTAATTTGATGTTGGTGGTGCGCTCCAATTTCTGCTAATGCCAGCTGGGGTCATGAGCTGGAAGAAGTACCTCCATGCCCTGCTTTGCCCTTAGCTGTTCTGTTTTGGGAGGGTCTGCTTGCTCAAGGGCACTGCAGCTTGAGCTGCTCCTTGCCCATCTGTAGGGGCTCAGGCAGGGTTTCGTGCTTTTCCTAACATCACACCCCTCTGGACCTCAGCATTCACTGCAGCAGCGTCCAAATGGCTTTGTGCAAGGCTGGCTTAGTTCTTTCAGACTCAACTAATTTGAATGCTGCCTGTGAGTGTCTGTGCAGTAAGCCTCTCTCCAAAAGCAGCCTGGTTTTGGTATATCTCTCCAGGAGATCAGCCCAGGTGAATCTGTATCATAACCCAGTTCTGTAAGCATGTTATTTCTGTGCTAGGGTACACAATCTTATCTATTTTCTACTTGTAATTTCATCTTTCTGATGAGCTTCTGCAGTGTGCCTGTCATGCGAGTGAGACTAATACATTTTTATTGCAATGTGTCGGCAAAGTATTTGTTTTACGTATCTGGTGGTTTGGTTTTTTTGTTGTGGTTGGCTGGTGGGATTTTGCTGGTTTTTTGCTTGTTTGTTCTTGGCCAGCAAGTGTAAGTTACTTTTCTCTAACCAGCTTTAGGGGTTTGCCCTCATATGCTTCCTATGAGTTTTTATAACTTGCTATTAATATGAAACAGGTAAGTGTATTGATCATCATTGGATTGCCCATCGTGGACTAGTGCTGAATGTCTGTTCTAGGTAATTGGTAAGTAGATCATTCTGACAGCTTGGAAGTTAATTTTATTCTAGTTGCTTTACGTAACTAAGTTTTCATTTCATTTGATGAGGTACTGAAGTCTTCTTTTCAGAACCTATCAACTTGGGAAATAATGCAGGTATCATTGATTAAAAACATCTGGGAGAGAGCAAAAGAGGCACTTGGGTTGCAAAGCAAGGTTATGTTGGGTCAGATGCTTACAGTTTTGTGCCTGATGCAACGAATTAATTTAAGGCTTTTTATTCCATCCCCAAGTTACCATAGCAATATGGAATATGTTGATCTGGTAAAATTTCCAAGTTCAAGTTGGTTTAAAATTTTGTTATATAAGTCTGTTTCTACTGTAAAGGTTGTATGCTAGATCACATGTCTGCTGCAGTGGATCAAGTTTGCTTTGCTGAAAGATCCAGCATCAGCAAGCTTGGAACAAGTTGAAACATAGCAGGAATTTTAAATGCAGCAGACTTTTAATACTTTTCAAAGTAATATTGCTCCAGAGATGTCTTATGAAATGTGGTACGGTTAAAATAAATTTGCAATTTTATTTATGGGGAATTAAGTAGTTCAATTACACTACATATCCATTTCAGTTGCTATATAAAGTAGTCACAAATACAAACAGTGAATTGATGATCACTTATTAAAGAGTTAATGGTGCCTGATATTTTGATTTAATGTAGAAAGGACTTCATTAAAACAATTTGGGTTTTCACATTATCCCACATTTTCTATCACACATGCTTTCTCTCTCAAACACACAGTTGGTTTACTCACATATGTATGTGTGTAGTTCAGTACTAATATGGGGCTTAAACATGTACGAAGAAATCCAAGAGGAAATTTATTCTTTTCCACTGTTAACCTACATCCCCGTTTTCTTGGCTTCTGCTATTTTGTGCCTGTGATATTGTGCAGGATAGCTGAAAATATAAGTTATTTGAGGACATGTGTTTTTCAGACCAGTAGCTCTAGAAAAGAACAGGCCATCTGGCTAGTTTACTCTAGGTCTGGAATGTTTAAAGTAGGTGAAATACCTTACTTGAAGACTTTTTTACTTGCAGAAAGAGACCTAAAATACCTCACTTGCAGAAAGAGACCTAAAATGTAAATTTATAAGTCTACATTTCCTTAGGTCTGAATTTCAATAGTTCTTTTATTGTATCTGTAGCACAGAGAAGAAAGGAAAAAAGTGTCAGACCTGAGTAATTTTCATAGAAGCTTTTTGGTTCAGATCTATTATCAGAGTACTTGCTAGTTTGCCTGTATCTTTGCATTTAAGAATTAGGTTGGGTGTCCTAAAGGTAAACTATATCCTATAAAATATGGGTACTCTTGTCCTTTGCAGATATCTGTGAATTTTTTTTCCTGACCTTTGATTTGCAGGCACCTTAAAGTTTTGGCTTTCATCTCTTCATGACATAATTTTCTTTTGGATGGAGAGTTTTCTGTAAGAGGCTCCTCCATGCAAGAAGGGGTTTATGTATATATTGGGAGGAGGAACAGATTAGCTCATCAGGAAAAACTTGTGTGTGTTTTCTAAAGTTACTTGGAACTGTATGGTTACTTTAAAGCTTGTCTTAGTAATAATTCATGGCTTGTTGGCCAAAAAACATTGGGGGCTTTTATAGCGTCTTACTTTTCAGAGATCTGAAAGAGTATCTCAGAGTAAGTTGGGATTTTTTTCCACATGTAGCTGTAATTACATGCTTTTCTGACATTGGTAATCCCCAATAACTTTCTTTGTATGTTAGCTTATAATTTATGGGTCTGTGTTAAGGTGTTGCATATTTGTTGGTCAAATTATCCTGTTTTGGTTTTTAATTCATAATAAAATCAAACCTTAGCAATTCCCTATTTTAATAATTTTGTTTTACAAAACTGATTTTCAGTGCCCAGTTCAAGAATGTAAGTGCAACTTATTTCAGTTGCTGCAGAGAATTGTATTCTGGAGTCGTATTGGGTTTTTTCTTACCTAGAAGCAGCCATAAAGATGATAATGCTAGGGAATAATTTTTGATAGCCTCAGTCATTCACTTACATAACTTTCGATGTCTGGTTTTATTCCGGATAAGCTAGAAGGCATTAACCTGAGATGGCTTCTAAGTGAGGTTGTACCAGACACTGAACTGGCAGGCCTTGCTTAATGCTTGTCCCTAGGGAAATCCTATGTACTGTAAATTTTATTTAGTGAAGAGAGTGTATTATCATCAAATAAAATTACTACTGGCGTGTTAAGTTGCTTGTAGGATAATTCCAACACTAATCTTAAAACATTTTAGCTTTGTCTAAAGTAAAAGAAAGAAAAAGACTGAAGGAAATAAAAATTCTGTGCTTCTGGAAGCAGAACTGTGCTTGGATGAATATTCAGAGTTCTTGATATCAATCTTCATAGTATCTAATAGCATGAAAAATGTTCTTAATAGTTTTTTCCAAGCCTGTGGCATGTTGTGTGTTCCTGTTTGATAATGCTACAGTGAATGACAAATACAATTGTATTAAGCAATTGGGTAGAATGTATTCAAAGAGTGCTCTTTTGCTTGGTTTTGGGGTTTTTTTTTGCAACGTAAAGTCATATTTCTCTTCTCCAAATAGTGATGTGTGAGGGTGGATGTTGGAGTCTACCTGCTGGCCCTGAAATAGCATTCTTAGGTATAAGTTATTATCTAGACCTTTACTATCTCAAAAAGCCTGAGAAGGTTGTATCTCCCTGTGATATGTGTGAGCTTTCTGCCTGCTGCTGTTTCCTCCTCCATATAATTCATGTAAAAACTGGCTTAAACTGCGAAATGTATTGTCCTAGTATGTGTAGTCTCCAGTGGGAAGCTGCTCTGATCCTGACTGGAAAGGATTCACTTTTAGTTCCATTTGTATGCTAATCAAAACCTGTCTTGCAGTAGCCATTTATTTCTCCAATCAGTGTAAAGTGTGGTTAACCACCTATTTCACTCAGCAGTTTAAAATATGGCAATAGTCTCATTTCAGGGTTACAGATATTTTTCAGTTCAAGTGAACATTTAGTTAGCGAAGTGGATCTGTCTTGTACAAGCATAATATCATTCCTTCTCTTCGAATTTCAAGGAAAAATTCTGGATTTCTGGGTCTTCATCTGTTCCATTTGATTAATTGTTGGTACACGATAACATGATTTCCTGTGCTCTTAGAGGAAATGTGACAACTGGGCTGCTTTATCAACTAGTAATTTTTAAAACCTATTTGGATGTTTGCAAAGTAAATTCAAATAGCTTCTAAAACATTAATTTTTAAAATATTTTTTCTTGAGCTCTCCTATCAATAAGTAATGCCACTTAATTTGTCTATGCTTTTAGCTGATTTACAGTGTCATGCATGTGTAAAGGTTATTTAATGAGATTTTGTAGAAGAACTGCAACTTATTTCTGGTTAATGCACATACTATGACAATATGGCTAATATGACAATACAGCTAACATGATCCTTCTTGGTGTCCTTAAGATAAACTGGTAAAAATAATCTCTTTATCATCAGAGTGAATGAAACATAACCTTTCTCATATTATATACATCAGTGGAGGGGGATTGAGATTTCTTTACGTTTTCCTACTTTGGTAGTTATGCTCAACTTTTAGGCAGAGCTGAATATATGCCATGGGAACACAAGCTGTCAGCAGAAATCTGCGTGTCATCTGGTGCCAGTTCTGGGCATAAGAAAAGAATCAAAATTTCTTTCCTCTGGAATGAAGCAATATTTTTAAAGACTGTATAAGTTAATATGCAAAATGTGATGTTGAACCAAATTTTTCACTTCACAAATGAAATTAAGTGCATTGCATTTTTTAACAAATGGGTTTAAAATCATCTTATCTTTGAGTATGTGAATGTTGGCATTCTGATTTTGCTCATCCTTTTCTAGTAGTAAAGGTAACAGACAAGAATTGTGCACAGGCTCTCTTTTGTTATCCAAATATGCCTCTTGGTATTTCTCTAGTATGAATTATGAAAACCCTAAGCCCATTTCACTGCTTCTCTATGCACTCCCTTGTTCCGTTTGAGGTGATCTGTGTTCTGCAGTTGGTTGTACCTGCTTGTCAAAGTTGTTCCTGTTACTTTGCTTTTACTGATTCTGAAACATGAAGCTGACAGCAATTATTCTGCCAGTAGTCACTAGGAAAGCTTTTAGCAAAAAGGAATTGCTAATTATAAAGTGTTTTAATTCAGAGAAAGAAGCTAAAATCCATGCACAGCAGGCTTGATAAGAATGCACATACCAAGACAACAAAATGGATTCCTGCTGCTGTGGCAGATTGAGATTGGGTTTCTTTCTGGGAAAGAAGCAGATTTCAGCCAAAGTGTACCTTTCCTTTTCAGTGGTTTCTCTCCAGGAGGTTGCTTTGATAATCTTGGCCAAATCACTTGAGACTAAAATTTTTATTTTTATTTTAAAAATTGAGTATATTTTCTACTTAAAATTTGGGGGGTTTTTTTAATTATTATTTTTTCCCCCTTTCAGTTCAGAAAATAGTTGTCTTTTCTGAATGCTGTAGTTGAAATGTGTCCGCTCAGTGTCCCGGAGTACAACTAGTTGTACTTTGTACAAATGATGATGTTTCACATTCCTCAGGTGAGCTGTGTGACTCAGTACAGCCGCTCCCTTTTGGTTCCTTCCCTTCAAACAGCCCTGCCCACTTTCCTAACAAATGAGGCTGTTGTGCTGCCAGCAGGGAGGTACCTTTTACACCCCCTGGATCCTCTGCAGAGCTGGTACATCTTTTATGGAAGTAAGACTATGAGGTTATAAGGTGTCATTCCATTATTTTCTAGACAATGGCATTAGCTTTAGGTTTAACTCCTGCTGCTGCCTGCAGAGATGGTGGTACACAGCAAGGCCACAGACACAGTTCCCAGGTGAGGTGATGGCGCAGGCCTGCCGCTCTTCACTGTGCGTGCTGTTCAGCAGCCCTGCCCGGCAGTGCCCGTGACTCTGCTGATAATGACCCATCCTGGGTTCGAGGATGTGCTGATGGGCGAGGACTTCTGTCATGGGAGAGAGCATCGGCGTGACTGGCAGGGAGAAATAATGGTAGCAGGAAACAGGCTGTGACGCTGGTGTTCCATTGCACACCTTCCTGAGTTTCGTCCATCTGAATCTAGCCATTTGTGCATCTTCACAGTGTCAGCCTGTATGAAAAGGAAGCCAGATGTTTGCTTTTATTATGAACACTGTAATGATAAAGCAAAGTGTAAATGGTGACTGTACAAGTTTCAAACTTGTAAATTGCCGCTGTGCATGTGGGGCTGGTGCATAAGGCAGTTTCTGGGTGTTGAAATGGTAAACCCCCTTGGTGTTGCCTGTTCTTGTAGGACCATTAAGGTTGTAGAACTGATTTTGTGAGTTGTTGGATTCACAGGTGCTGGTATGATCTTAAACAGCTGCTGTTGTCTATATCCTGAAAAAGATGGTGATTACCCCCTGCTTTTTTTATAGGCACGTGGGGTTTGGTGGTTTGGGTTTTTTTCAAGAAGCTTTTGGCTTTGTCAAATAACTTTGTGGTTTATGCCTGGGTTTGTTTTATCAGTTTTCAGAGGAGAACCTTGGCCTTTGAAGTGCGTCACTAGTCACATAAAGAAAAGGTTGTGTTGCTTATGATTTGGATGCTTCAGCAATTGTGATGTGGTTGACTTAACTTGAAAATTTGAGCATTATTTCTCTGATGCTACGTTGCTTCTGTTCACAGATCAGTTAGAATTTGATGCATTAATATGGCAAGAGTGCAGGAGGGAACAGTTTTATTTCTGCGTTTGCCATAGCAATGCTGTATGTGAGACTTGGTTACTTCTCTTCAACATGAGATTTTCATTGAGATCTCCATTTGAATGTTGTCTTGAATTTGATTTCAAAAAATGATCTTGTAGCTACCAATGAAATAAGTTGGAGCAATATCTACTCATCATGGTGCTGGGCATTTTGAAAAGTCAGTTCTAAAGACTCTCATGCTGTGCATGAATTAGTGTTTACTTTTGAACTTCATCTCTTTAAATATGATTCCCACTGGTTTATTTTCACAACAGCCCATTTTCCAAAGATGCTGTAAAAAGAAGAGTTTGTACTGTGGTGCTAAGCTATATAAAACAGCCTACAGAGAATTATTAAATCAGACTAATGTCTGAAAAAATTGCAGAGGCTGAAACTGGGACCTGCAAATGAGCAATGAGGTTTAAAACCGATGACTGAGTAGAGACTGAGAAGAGCAACAGCCTGTTTCATTGTTTGGATAAGAAAGTATTGTAACAGGAAAAAACCGCTTATGGTAGAGATAAACTGCGTATTGTCGTACACCTTATGTCCATGGAACAGACAAGGTTTTCAGGCACATCTTGATGCTGTGGAATTCAGCTAGAGTTGGTAATTTCAGTATCTCTTTTGAATGTAAGTGCTTTGATCAGTCTTAATTCAGGTATTCTTACTTGAGTGCAATGCTGGTCTATATGTAGAGAGGATGCCACAAGACCTTACAGTACAAGTTAAGCACATTAATAAAGTCATTAATGGAATTTGTTTTGTTTTTTCTTTTTTTACATAATGCAGAGTGGGAGGAGAAGTTAAATACTTAATGATGTCAGTCATGACAAGGTTTGACTGACAAGTGATGAAACTGCTTCTATTTCCACTGACAGATAAGAGGTTTTCTGACAGCTCTGTGGAGTTTGTTCTTTGTTAATATGACAACAGTTCTAATGTAATTAAAATTATTTCTGAAGTGCTACGTAGACATTAATTTCAAAAGGAGAGGAAAGATACTAAGGTAGTTGATATAATTTCTGTGTGTTCAATTATGTTAGGAACTTGTTCAATTTGAGTTCTGCTACCAAGTAATTTGTGCACTTTTATAATGAAAAGGTGAATATCTGCTTCAACAGGCTTATCAAAATTGCATTTTAGTTGATGGCTTTTTCTTTGCCATTCCCATGAAATGAAAAATGTCAAGATCAGATCCAAACCTTATGTGGGTTACTGAATTTCTTGATTTTTTTTCCTTCTTAAATTAAGAATTTAATTGTAGAGTGTGACTATTATACCTGCAGTAGCATGAACTGTGCTTCCTTTGCTTTTGTTAGATACTGTGTTCCTTAAAAAGCATTAATTAAGTGGGTATGCACTGAAGTTGAACGCTAGATCAGGAGAGATCTAAAAAAGTCTTTGGTCACATTGGCATGCCTTAAAATAGTAAAAGTGGGAAAAGGAGGTAGAGTTTTTGAGGTTTCTGTTAAATGGGGGCTGCTTGAAACTTGTCACACAATAGTTTGGTTTCTTTTACGTTCTCACCTGTGTGTCCAAGCCAAAGTCCCTGGCCCTTGTGGAGAAGTGCTACAATGAACTGCTCCTCATCTGCTGTGGACAGACTAGAAATGCCATCTTTTATGGGGAGCAAAAATCTCATACAGTATGTTCAGTGACCTTGCTGTAGTGCTGCATTTTTGTTCCATTTTACTGATGTACTCTTTAGTTAGCGACCTCCAGAAAATGCAGTAAAACTTGGGTCTTGCAGAACATGTAGCCTCCAATTTATGGTTTCTGAAATGATGTGCTGTTTTGACTTTGTCTATAAAAGACAGGCAGCTCTTCAGGATTCTTTCTGATTTTTTTTTTTCTTTTTTTTCTACCCCTTAAGATCGTGCTGGAAGCATCAGTACTCTTGATTCTTTAGATTTTGCAAGATACTCTGATGATGGCAATAGAGAAACAGATGAAAGAGTAGCAGGTAAGTGTTTTAGGAACCACAGAATGTTAATTTTACTGTTTAACTTGTTATTTCTATCATAAGTGTATTTAAATTAACATTTCTGAAGGTGACAAGATTTCACTGAGATGGTTTAACTAGTTGCTTGCATCATCCTTTAGACACTTCAGCTGTAATTGCTGTAAATATTCAGGCAAGTGTACTTGTGTATGGTTGCAGATGTCACCAGTGCAGAAACACGCAGTATACTTGAAAATTGTGCCCAGCCATTGACAATGGAATTGTATCCTGATATTGCCTCCTGACTACTACTGTTAAGCTGAAACATATGCTAAATTACTCTGCATAGTGGTCTTGACTACCACCGGGGGAGAGCTTTCTGACATAAAGATCTCTTGCAAGTCATCTCTTAAATATAGCTTTCATCGAGATCAAATAAACACTTTCAAACCCAGAGCAAATTTGGGATTTACTCAGTTCCATAAATCTTCTTTGCTACAAATCTTAATTGTAGTACTTTTCTCTCCTCTTTGATTGTGTAAGATTGGTTTAAAGTGTCTTTTTTTGCCTTTTGTTATGAGCCTTTTGCACTTTTAATTTCAGGATCTACTACATCACCAAAGGCTGAACCTTCTGTTATATTTGAAATTACTTTAGTAACCACTTCTGCATGTGAGCCATGTTTTTCTGTGTCCAGGTTTTTTTCCAAGTTTAATATATTAAAGTTATTCACAACTTCCACAAAGAAACCCATAAAAGCTCTCTAGAAGTGGCTACAGAGCTCAGTTTACTGCTTGTCAGTTAATACTGTTTGATATCCTGAGCTCATGGCAGTTGTCCATGCTGTGACTTCTGCTTACATGGTTAAGCTTTATGAAACCTGAGGTGATGCAAGCTGCCTTGTCTCTCTTCCACCTTATTGTCTCTACTCTGAACCACCAAGCAATGAAAAGGCTGATGGAACACAGTTCTGTGAAGGATCTTCATTCTGAAATTTCATCTCTGGGTCAATCTGAAATGGGGAGAAAATCTATTTTTTCTTACCCAGCCAGTGTTGCTGAGTTAAAGGACTGGATTAAATTCACAAACACAAAGCAAATCCAGGTATTTTGGTGTTCTGGTCTAGAACTACGGAAACTTACTGTTCTTCAGTTTATATGGGAACTTCTGGATTTTTAATACTACTTAGCTACTCTTTTTCAATATACATAATCCTTTTCAAGGAGGCAATAGTTGTAAATAGAAAACTAATCTTCTAAACAAATTGTGTTTAAGGAGCCCAAGCATTTGTGAATTGTCCTGGAATGCAAGGAAGGAACAAGCAAAATCCCAATACTGTCTTTAGTTTCATTATCTTAGTAGTTGTTTTTTTTTCTGGTTCTAGTCAATATTTCTTGGCAGTAGTGTTACTGAGGGAGGTAGTTTGATTTTTTGCTTGGAGCTGTCCTTAGAATTGGATTAGAGGTGCTTATAGAAAATACAGACGAGTCAGAATTGACATCCAGTAGAGCCAGTAATCTTCTGACAAAACATTAGTAGCAAAATATTGATTATTTCTAGTATGAAATTAATATAGGCTAAAATTAAGTATTTAGTTGAAGTAAAGAGTAAAATTGATCAATATTTTTGATAATTGCTATATAGTGATTGATTGCTGTCACATGTAATTGAGGAAATTGTATGTCAGGATTTTTACAGTTCTATGTTCCTTTAGAGAGGTTTTTCAAAGAGTTCTTAAAAAATAACATTAAGAACTTGAACAAAGTAAGACTGAATATTATTTCTTGATTTTTTTAAAGACTTGAAGTTTTTAAAAATATTGTTTCTACATAAAATTCTGGTTCAGTCATAGTTGCTTAAAATTTTTTGCCTCAATCCTGTTTAAAGCCATCTTCCTGAGCAATTTCAAAAACTGTTAAGTACTTACTTTGCACATTAAAAAATATGTCAACAGAGGTTTCAAAATTTTGCAAGTCCAGCTCCTTCTTTGAACAAACTCTGGCTTATAACTTCCGCTTTTTGAAGTTGTTCTTAGCTGTGGATGCACTTTGAAACCTAACTGGACGTCCATCTTGCTTATTTCTTCTAAAATTCTTTTCAGTTAAGAGCTTTGATGCTTGGCAGATTAAAATTCTAATCTCTTGTGAAAGCTTGGGGCCATGATCTAATACTCGTGTTTTCCTTTTGATAGTTCTGAAGATGAGGTTTGAATAGTTTCTCTTTGTACATGCCTTTCTCATGCTGCTATCTTTGGTTTTTACTGTTCAGACAGAACACATGATTTTCATATCTGTTCCCTATCACATCAAATGAAAGATAGGAAAGAAATGCACATCAGTCACTAAATGAAACAGGTAAACAGGATCCAAGTCAGAAGGACTTTAAAACTGAAGTTATAACATACCCACTTTACAAATACATTTATGTCTCTGCAATATTAGAAAGCCCCAAATCAAAAACTAGGTGCATATATTATCATCCAAAGTCACCGTATTCCATTTGCCCATTGTGAGTAGTGGTAGACTTAGCTGCCTTTTTGTTTCATTTTAGCAGTCCAAAAATTCCTGGAAATAACTGTATCAACTCGTGTTTGAAATTGATTTCAGTATTTAAAAACTATTAGCCCACTTCATTCCATCTGGCATTAGAATCAAAATTTGACCTAGAAGCAAACATGTTTTGAAGAGTTGCTATGATCTTTTCACTTGGGAAATCTGATAGAAGGAAGCGAAGTGAGTCCCTTCTATAATATTATCATCAGCTTGACTGAAAGGATGCAAGTCACAGAAGCCAGTCAGGATGTGGATAAGTATGACAAAGCTAACTGCAATTTAGAAAACATTAATTTTCTTCTGTATCTTCCTGATCTTAATGAAAATGAGAGTTAGATAGCAATTTGAATAGTACATTTGCAGTTCACTAAGAGGTGAAATAAACCAAACTGCATCCTTACAGCTTGCAATTTACTAGATGGAAACAACTTGCTCTCTAGGACTGGTAAGTTTTGCATCCAAAGTCATGTATTAACTGCTTGAAATAATTGCTGCTAGGATAAGCTAGGTACTGAATGATTTGTTAGGGGTAGTGGACCTCCTCCAAATACTCTTAATTTCCATAAAGCATCTAGAGAACGGAAGACCTGTTCCCTTGCTGTGTAGTAATTGTACGCCTAACTTGAATACCCACAGGATTTATTTTAAATAGGTTGCCTGACATTCAGTCTAAGGGCCTGAATCTTCTGCGACATCTTAAATTTGCCATGGTCTAAATCCCCTACTTTGCATAATTCAAAATGCTTATTATTGCTAACCTGCTTTTGACATCAACTGTTCTGAGAATCTAATGATTTTGAAAACACATGCTGGGCTTTCAAAGATGATAAAATTAATTCTTATGATCAAACTTGATTTCAGTCATACGTATTCTCAGATTTCCCTGTATTTGCATTGATTTCTAGCAAGACTTGAAGAGAAGTTCAAAAAACACTTGTTTGTTTTTGAGAATTTTATTTATCTAGACTTAGGTTCACAGTTTCTGCTTTTTACAGAGCCTTTTTTTGTGTTTGTTAGTAGGCATTATTAAATTGTGCACACCAAAATCAGGGGACAGTCTTTTAAAAATTCAAAACTAAAAAACAGAACACAAAAAGGCATATGTAGTAGAGTAGTCGCTTTCTAACATTGTGCGTGCACTTTGTTCATCCTGAAAGCAGATCTGGTTTTGTCTTCACATTTCCCATTACCAGTCTTAACCCTTGTGAAGGAGTTGTAAGCCTCTTAAATTTCCTTCCAGGTTGAAGGTCTCCGGGGCTTGAACCTGGAGACAAGTCTGCTGTAGTTCAGATTTTCTCTGTAGGTGGTCCTGTCTCATTAACGTCAAAGCACTAATGAGGCTACTGAGTCAAGTGTTGGCCTCCCACTATTAGATGGACAAGTTCTTTGTTACTAGCTCGGGAACCCTCCTGCTAGTGTTAATTTTTGTAGCGTGGTAGTTGTTTCTTGTGCTGGAGTACAGCTTTCTGATTCAGGGCTATTTGTGTTGTGTGCTGAAGTGTTTCACATTTCAAGGTCACTTTTATTCTTAATGCTTCCATCAGGAAAGTGGGAGTTGAGAAACCTCAGGTCCTGAAGTATGTTTGGGGCAGTGGCTTCATTGCTAGCTATTGACAGAGAATTTAAGTTTCTTCTGATTGAGTCAAAATGTATATACAGATTCATCAAATGTAATGGGATGTCATACATGTTTTAGAGGGCATGATTTAGGGCATCTGGAGTTCTCCATTTACTTCATTTACTTGGCAAGGAGGAAGGACTCAAAATTAAGGAACAGCAAACATTATAATAGCATGCAAGTGAGGGAAGCTGGGTAAGCACAGGGGCCCTTGATACTTCAGAGGAGAACTGCTTTAAAAAAAAAAAGTCCAACTGCCATATAGTGGCTTCGCAACATAAAACTACCCTTCTGCCATTATCTGAAGTAGTGAGTACTTTGTAGTGAAGTATGCAAAAATCTGACAGGGTATTCTAAATATAGAATATAAAATTTGAATATAATTGGAAATACTACTGCTTATACAACACAAGTGCTGGAAGATTTTAGAAGTACTGTTTTTCCTCAGCTTTTTGGTCTTGGCTCAACAAGATGTCAATTAGTTCAATCTCAAATTTAAGGTGATTCTTCGTAGGTAACTTCTCAATCTATGATCCAATAACTTACAAAGTTATTAACAAATGTGAGTCAATAGAATAAAACTTAATTTTGAAATTTCAAAGCTCAGCAGACATGCTACTCATTCCTGTTATGCATGTCTCTTTTAAGGTGTATTAGATTAGCTACATGAAAACTGAAACATTTAAAAATGGCTGATCTGAAAACCTTGGTCCAATGCATTCTTGCTTGCTTGAAAGATTCACCCATTTTAAGTCAGGCTTTGTAACTTTTTTCAGGATGTTACCTGTAGTGATAAGAAATTTTTAATGAAGCAAAAGCAGAAGAGTCATTGAAATTTGGATAATTTTCTCCCCTAAGGCAAACTAAATTGTTCAGAAATGCCCTTTCCTTGCAGGAAGATTACCCAACCTCAAGGCTCTAAATTTCTGTTCTTTGCTTTCCTGGTGTAGGGGAGTGTCTGATTCTTTCCTTTTTTAGGCTTTCTGCGGTAAAACTTTAGTGCATTATTCTTAAGGAGTGTCAGCTCCTTCACCAAGTGCTAGGAAGTTCTACATGTTATCAGCCCAGTCAAGCATGAAGTGAAGTTTTATCTTGGCTTTGTCAATGCTTCTGAAGCCAGAAGCTTGGCTTTGGAACAGGGGGGGCGGAGAGACATCAGGTCATTTATATTAAAAGCCAGTAGTTCATAATGGTTACTAATAAGGGGGTTAAAAGGTTGCCTTTTTATTTAAGAGAATGTTACAGAATCAATAAGTAGGGACTACTGGTGTTGATTCCATTGGTAGACATGTTGAATTAAAAATCATTACATGTTTTGCAGAAGATCACATTTCACTATAACTTAAAAAGTTTTTAATCGGTTTACCATTTGACTGAAGTTAATGTTACAGCTATTTACATGTATGATTGTATGAACACCTACAAACTACTCCAAATAGAAGCTGTGTGTGTGACTGACTTGGGAGCATCAAGGTTTGTATGATGCAGTTATCATGGTACCATTAGTAAGATGAGATGAGGTACAACTGTAACAATGCTGTGTTGCGGTAGGATTTTGTGGCTGTTGTGACATGCTACCGAGTGACAGCTTCTCAAATATACTATGTCTAGAATCTTCTGCTTTGTAATAGAAACATGCAGCAGAGTAATCTACTTTTAAGGTCGAATGGGTAAAGTCCTAATGACTTGTAAGAATTTTCAGCATCGTCACAGTTCACTAAAAATCAATTCTTGCCGTCTGACATGGGTTTGTCTGACATGAGTTTTTTGGCTTTCTATGCCTTCAGACATGTCTTATTCCTATTTTCCTTAATTGAATTCCTGAGGTTTTTATAGTTTGCATTGTTTTTCTAACTTTTTTTTTATTATTATTTATATCATTCTAGTGTAGGGCACTCCTGATCTGCAACTGTTCTGGTCTTTGAAAATATTTTACAAGAGTAAAATGTTAACATGTAGTCGTTTCCGTAAGAAAAATTACTTAATTTGAGTTCTTTAAAATAATCAAAAAGCAACAAATTAGTATCTTACAACTGGGAATAAGTAACTCAAATGCAAGGAAGTGCTGAAATTAGGTTCTTACTTTACCATGACAGCGTTTTCTAACTTTGTTGCACAGAAGTATTTGCAGATCAGCATTGCTGACTACTAGAGAGATATTACATATTTTATTCATTGTATCCTCAGTTGCGCTTTTGTATTGCTGCAGTAAAATTCTGTGCATCAAACAAGTTACTTTCATGTAGCAAATGTGGTGTACTGTAGTAACTCCTTCAGTTTTTATGTAGAGCTGCAAACTGAGTGAATCTTTTTTCCATGAGTGCTAATTAGCAAGAGTCTTAGTAACAGATCCTCAAAAGAGGAACCAGTTTTATTTGTAGCCTTCAGTAACATTTCTTAGCAGCAAGGGCCAATACAGTGTTTCTGCTGTGCATTGTATTCTCTGTAAATATTTCAAAATGCCATGTTAAATTGTTTCCAGGCAGTGATTTAAGATCTCATTGATACTTCCTTGTTAAAAGTCGCTACAACATTTTTCATTTTGCATGGGAATAAAGTAAATAGGAAACTATTCTAAATAGGTCATCTAACAGTTCAGTATGGTAGGTGTTGTATACTCATCTCTCCTAGGTGAGACCTTCCTTGTGGTAACTATATTTCAGTGTGATTAGATTAATCTGAGAATTAGTGAAATGCATGTATTTATCTGGTAATCTCTTAAATAGGTTTCCCTACACGTTCTACCTGCAAATGGCTATAAAAAGAACATTTGCTGTATGTTTTGCAAAGGTCCAGGGGGTTAAAATTTGAAACCACCATATATGTATGACCTCAGCATCAAAACACATGAAATCCCAGTGCACGCAAATCACCACTGGCCCTTTTTGGAGGAAACATTGAAACATGAGAAACAAATAACAGTGACTAGGGGAGTGGAAAGGTGAATTAAGAGGGAGTGGAGAGCTAGAATTAAGTATTTTTTTTAATTTAAAGCAGACTCTAAGTCTTTGAAAATCAATGTAAACTTTCAAGAATTATGGTGCAAAGACTTTCTTTCTCTCAAGCTTTTTTTATAAGTACTGCAGAAGAGCTGCATTTTGGGGGTGTTTTTGGTCTTGTGCATCTCTTTGATTTCAGTGAGCTGAATTCAAAATCCTAATTGACTGTAGGACATTGCTAGAACTCCACTATTTTTAAATAGAAATTTTAAACAACATTATTCTTTTTAGTAAGATAAAGTACATTTCAAAATCTCCCATTTAAACTACTAAAATTTTGGTGTATGATTTTATTTTCAAAAAAAAGTCTGTGATTTCAATGGGACTGTACATTCACTTCATGGTTTAAGCTTTGCTACATTGGAGGCAGCTTCCTCTGCTGCCATGATATATTTGTTTTGTTTACATCTGTGTTCTTATTGCCCACATACTTCTCTTGTCCCCCAAAAACCAAAGCATTTGACAGCATCAGCTCCCAAATATTTTCCCGAAACCTTACAGCGAGTCCTTGTCAGACAGCTTGAAATTTGGACTTAGCTAACCTAAGGCCAGTGAAACTATGGAAAATGTTCACCAGTTTGCTTTCAGACCAACTCTGCTGCATGTGTTCATAAGTTCCATAAAGATTGCATGCTTTATGTTTAATACAAACGGTATTTTTTTTTCACACCCATCCTTGCTTTTTATATTTTATTTTTGTTTCCCTTGCCTTGGTTGGATGCCTGTGTGTGTTTAATCCAAATCCCTGTCCAGTCCTGGAGTTTGAACTACGGAAAGCCAAGGAGACCATACAGGCCCTTCGAGCCAACCTGACTCAGGCTGCAGGTGGTGTACATAAACCTTTTCTTAAGTCTCTACTTTAAACAATGTAGAAGTAGCTGAGCTCATCCTCTTTGAGAGAGTAAAATTTAGTTACTTCTTTTTTCCTCCCCAGAAAATGAAGTTCCTTTGCAGGAACGAAAAAATTATAAATCAAGTCCTGAAATTCAGGTAGGTGGCTGGTGATAAATGAACTTTGCATGAATTTTAGTATGATTATGCTTCTGTACTTGGAAGGGAGATAAACCAAAGACCTAGTGTATTTTCTTTTTTTTTTTTTTTTTTTTTCCAGGAGCCAATCAGACCTCTTGAGAAAAGAGCTCTAAATTTCCTAGTTAATGAATTTTTATTGAAGAATAGTTACAAGCTTACATCAATAACATTTTCAGATGAAAATCATGATCAGGTAAAGTTTGCTTGTGGGTTTGTTTGGGATTTTTTACATGCGTGCTTCCTATATTCTGATCTTGTTGTAAACTCAAGTGAACTGAAGTAATTTTTCCTGTGCATGCACTTTCCTTCATAGCTATGAGGACTCTAAAAGTTAAATGTTAGTTAGCATTTTCATATATAAACCATGGTTTGAAAACACAGCAGTTTGAGCAGTAGTTTCCCAAAATCTGTAGGAAGGAGGCAGTTCTTGCATTCTATAAAGGAAGCAAAACAAGAAGTGAAATACTGTGAGTTAGATATTTCCTTTTATTCTGGTGTGACATGTGTTCAGTTAAACTCAAGGATCTGAATCTCAAACGTTATCTTTTCCTTAGATCCTGCTCAGCTGACTTGTGCAGGATATACCATTTACTCATTGGTTGTCTTCTGGGCATGTGTGTGTGAGTGTATGCAACCAACTGTGGCATTGAGTACAGTATTGAAGAAGCTCTTGATAATAAGGTCTTTCCCAACATAGCTATGATTGGTTGCATTTTTCTTGAGAAAAGATCAGTTTTATACCTCTGTTGGGTTATATTTGATGGGAAGAATACTTTGGGAAGAAAGTTTGGAAGGTTCTAATTACATTCTGGGTAGACAAAACATCCTCTAACATCAACACCCAATATATATTCATCACAAAACTGGAATATTACCAGAAGAATTAAATACAGAATTTCATCCAGTTTTATCTGTAACTGGTCCTCCTGTAGTTTTCCTACATTTCATATCCTAATCTCTAAAGCAAATATGTTGTTAAATAGTTTCTGAATCATCCTGCGCAGAATAATTGCGCTTAACATCCAAATACTTGAATACAGTACCCAAAAGAGAAAAGATTAATAGTCTCTCCTATTTGTCTTCTCGACTGAGAATGTTTTGTCGTGAGACAATTAGCAAAAAAAAAAGGCAAAATTCTTAATTCTAACAAGTAAGTATAAACATACTGCAATTAATGTATAGTGGACACATTTTTTTCTACATTCTTCACATAACTCTTTGAGAAAATAATCTTTCTTCAAATAAATGTGTATGGCCAGACTATAGTAAAAATATAGTGAAGACAGGAAACAATAGGAAAAAAGTTTAAACCAATACTTATATTTAATGTCATTAAAGAGACCATCTTACAAGTCCTGTGTAAAAGTGCACAAACTTATTTGTAGTTTGGAATTCCAATTGTAGAATGGAATTCCAACAGACATGGCATATTCTCTTGTACTAATAGCATGGTAAGATGTAAATGCGAAAAGGAAGAACAGAGAGTGATGGTTTGAGACAAGAGACCCTTGTATTATTTGCACCTCACTACCAGTCATTTACAGAGCTGTTTGAGCTATCCTGGACATCAGGAGGAATTTCTTCATGTAAATCTTAAATGTTTGAATGGACTTCCCAGAGAGGTGGTAGAGTCACTGTCCTTGGAGGTGTTCAAGAAATGACTGGATGTGGCATGTAGTGCTCTGGTCTTGTTTACATGGTGATGATCAGTCAAAGGCTGGACTCAATGATCTCAGATCTTTTCCAATCTAAATGCTTCTGTGATACTGTGACTGTCAGCCTCAGGGAAGTTACACCTACACTGGTGAATGAAATGGGAACAAAAATAATTTCTGCCTTGTATCAACTGCATTGGTTTCTGCTAGAATTTGAGCAATGTTATTTCTGGTTCTAAAAAGCGTTCATGTCTTAGCAAAACAGCGTAACCTATGCGGTTTGGAAGTTACTCTCTCTAGTATGTTACCTAGAGCTGCCTTTACGGTGAAACTGCTTTGGTTCATGAAGTGGATCCTTCCTCTACTAGTGTTTCTTGCTGAATGAAGTGTCTGTCTGATTTACTACAGTGCAGTCTTGGTGTGATTATTTTGCTATTGCATCACCTGTGGTCAAATGAGGAAGAGAATTGAAAATAAAAGGAAGTATGTTGTACACTTTAGCTTCTTTTATTCTTTTGAAGGATTTTGAACTTTGGGATGATGTAGGATTGAACATTCCAAAACCTCCTGACCTGTTACAACTCTACCGTGACTTTGGAAACCATCACGTTACTGCAAGGGATGTGGTGGATGCATCAGTTGGTGTAGAAGATGATGAGTTAGAGGCTGATACTCCTATACTTGGGACCGTCCCTGTGTTTGAAACTACCCCACAGTCAATAGAAGTAAGACTGTACAGAAGAAGTGTTACAGCTGTTTGATGTACTACTTAACTTTATTGTACTAAATTCTTTTGTTTCTATCTTGTATTTAGCAATGTTTAATAGTGCAAAAATTAGAAGATTCAATTAGTGTGTTAAACAGTGAGAAATGGTCTTTGATGGAACAAATCCAAAGGCTTGAAAGGTATGTACTTACCAACCTACTTGACTCTTGATAGATGTTGGATAACTTTTCAGTGTTTTTCTAATGCATATATGAAAGCATAAATTAGATATAGTTAGGGAACTAGATATAGTATAAGGAATTCTTCAGGGTAGGGCAGTCTTTCCTTTTCAGTACATAGTATTTGATTTAGGAAAAGGAAGAGACTTCAGACTGACTATTTTCCTATTATTACCTATATAATTTAATATTTTAACCAATTTTGTTCTTTCAGTGTAACTTCTTTATTTCTTTGAGAACAATCACTTCTGATCTGTTTTACGTAGGTTTTTTTCTTCAGTTAACTTTATGTCACTCTTTAGTGTGCAGCTTGCTAGCTCTGGCAGAAAGATGCTTGTTTTAACATCTGATGCCAACATAGTTTTTCTTTCTGAAGAGCAAGACTAGCAGACATGACAGTATCTTTAATAACAGCAAAAAAATAATTGAAAGTTTGGTCAAAACATATCATTCTGTAAGCTGTAAGATATCACTCCTCTTAAGAGGTGTACTAATGCAGTGTGTGGCAAACTGCATAAATTTTAAGTGGCTTTATTGACTTGCATAGTTACCGTTTCAAAGCCAGATAGGATAGTACATATTGATTCACCACGGTACTATTTTATGTTTTGCATCCTAGGTAGAATTCTGTCTTGTGATAATTTGTGTCTCGGTGCTCAGATTTTGGCCAGAAGGAGATAAAACTGTTGTTACTTGCTTGTTTCATTGATTCACTCACTCAGAGTGCAATATTTTTCCTGCTACTAATTATTTACTAAAGTGCTCAATGAAACTAGTGCTTATTTGAACATTTTGTGCACTGAAAGTTATATCTGTTACAGGAATTCTTTAACCTACATGAATTGAAGAGGTACCTCTTAAATATGTTGAGCTCTTCAGTATGCTGTCTTTATTTTTGTGCTGCAGTGGTGTGATTTGAAAAGCGTTTGCATGAAAGCTACAAAAATATTTCATGTTTTGCTTTTTTCAGTGAAATAGAACTTCTCAAGAATGAAAACTTTGCTGCATCAACCGTTTATGGTGTAGCTCCCCATCCTTCTTTAAAACAAGTGCCTCTCACAGTCTCAGAGGACAATGGACGGTACTTGGATATCAAGAGCTCTGAGAATGACAATAAACATGGAAACATTGAGGAAACAAGCCTTGTTTTATCAGCCGAAGTGGATTCAAGGACTTCTAAAGATATGCTAAATTCTGTGCCCTCTAAAGAGACAGAGAAACTGTCCACTTGTGCTCCATCATCTAAAGCTGCAGTCCACTTTGATAAACCTAATAGGTTAGTGATAAGTTGTAAACTGCATGCTATTATTAAAAAATCTTGTAAAGTGAGTAGATATTTTTCTAACAGTGAAATTCTGCCAAATGAATATATCATTTGTGTTTTGAAGACAAATAAGACTTAACATACCTCTAGGGTACAGTGCTGATATATTTCTATTGTTCCTGATCTCTTTAGGAAGGAGTACATATGACAAACGTCATTAAGTTTCAGAAAGTCTTTCCACTTTCTACTTGTTTCTTAAACCAGTTCTGTTCATTGCAACAAAAAGATAGGTAAAATCAGAATAGTGAATAGGAGGAGAAGAGAGTTCTGTTCTCTTTTAATTAATAATTCTCTTCTGCTTGAAGAGTTGTTGGGAAAATTTTTCTACTGTATCTGTGTAGACTTGTATAACTCTCCTAGAGAGCAGTACTATTTTTCATTTACTTATTTTGTAATTATCAGAAAGGTATCTAATGGCATACTGCTTTTTTGAGTCTTGATTTTGGGGCAAGCCTTTACTGGGTAGCTATGATTCTTTTAACTAAAATAGGGTGTACATGTTGTGTTATTACTTCGAGACTGAGTTTGTGCTTATAAGTGTTCTTGAGAAAGCCCTTTCAACCTGTACGAGTGTTTTTATAGTGAAGAGGGAAAGTGGCTTGTTCATTAAGTGATAGATAAACCACTGTAGTCATCAGTAGTAACATGGATCACAAACATGAGGGTCCATAAAACTTGTAATTGTTACTACTGTGGACAAAGATATTCAAGGAGCTCACCTTATGATCTTACTGTTGCTGTTCCTAGGGAAGCAGGCAGCCATCCTGCTTTGTCTTTTGACTGTTTCCCAAGTGAGGTTCTGCTGGTGTTGATCCTTTAATTTGTTTCTAAAATTATCTTTCCATCTGAAAATACCAAGCAGAAATCTGTGTGATGTTCTGTGCAGATGGAAAAATTAAATGCAAGCTTGCAGTGGAGGGCAGAAAAGGAATACCCAAAAAAGGGGTTGCTAACATTCCTAGGAATTACCTTTTCTTTCAAACTCTAACAATACTGCTTTTTCTGGATTTTGTGTACTTTTTGCACTAACGTCTAGGGTCAGAGCTAATTTTTTGTTGGTATCTTAACTTTTAGAATTGGACAGGAGGAAAGATTTCTGAATATAATACTTTGGAGTCTCACAACAAAGTTCTTCTCTCTTAGTTGACTATACTAGTGTTTAACTGGAAAGTAGAACAGCTTAGATTTTTTTGGAAAATGGTCAGTGCTTTCATTTAAGCTTTCTAGTTTTTTACTCTTTTAAGTTTCTTTCATATCCTAGCTGAAAATCTAGGCTATGTAGTAATCAAAATTTAGACTTGTTGTGCATTAATTGCTATGTACTTGTCTACCTACTTTTATTTGGTGTGTTGCAAGTTTCTTTTTGCTCATATTAATGAGGAGTGTTGGGTGGCATTAAGTGCATGAGTATGAGATTGACAGTTTGAGGATCATGAGGGTGTGTATTAAAATAGGATTAAATCACTGAGTGAGGAATGAACTGTGTTTTCCAGTGAAATTTATGACAGTCAAGTCTGGAAGAGCAGCATTTGTTCTGCTGCTCACAGCTGTTTTAACTATAACTACACACAGATTTATTTGGAAAGTAGTTCAGTGAAGCCATGAATCCTCATTGAGTTAAATTCACAAGTCCCCTCAAATGCAGTTCACTGCAGACATAAATAATGCATGTGTAATGTGTAGCTATTTTTGTACTCTGCTTTGGGCTTAATATGTCGGCAGAGGGTCAAAGGAAAGCATATTTGATATGGTGTTTTATAGACCAGTATCTAGTACTAAATTTTCTTCCTGAATTATGCCCTAGGTTTGTAATTAATGTGGTCATTTTTTCACTAAGAAAATAGATTATTTGTTAAATGTCTTGAGATCTGCGGGAGAAGCAGCACAGTGGAAATGCTGGATATTTATTGATTTCAATCCAGAGTTATTTGTAGAAGACAATTACTATAATTTATGCAGAATGTACTAAGGAGAGATAAAAACTTAAGATTCTATCCTAAAAGACAAGTTTGTTACTACTGTATCTCTAGAGTGTTTTCTTGGCATAAATCTTGCCCAGATGGGAAGAGAGAAGAGGAAGTGAGCCTGCTTTGTGTGACTGCACTCAGAGCAGCTGTGCGTGCATGCTGGCAAATGAGGACATGGCCATCATTGGAAAAATGCCTTAGTTAACAGATTGCAGTGCAAAGCACAAGCAGTGGTTTAAATAGACTGTACCACCTGTGTTTATTCAACTAATTTAAGGTGTGTGGTAATTTGCACCAAATACAAGGTGTTTTCTGTATATGGCAGTCCTGGCTTTTTGAGTGATTTTTGTCCCAGAGCTATGTTAAATAGAATAGTAGTGCTTGGGCTTTTTATTCATTGCACTTTCTTATATTTGGGCATCTTCACTACTGGCATCTGCTGGCCCTTGGAGAGATTTGCCACTGACTTGTGTGGAAGAGGCCTTGGTCTTTTATTGGTTCTGTCCAGCGTAGCCATCAAGGATTTTGTTAGACTTGATTTAGGAGAAGTTTTCTGGACTCCAGGTATAGCCAGCAATTGTAACAGGACCCACGCTGCTCTTTTCTAACCCACAGGAAAATTCAGTGACATATTGTCATACTTACTTTTCATTCTCTGCAAAGTGGGAATGGAACTTCGCCCTTATGTAGGATCTTAATTAGCATCCCAAGTGGGAAAGGATCTGATTTTCTGTAGAATGAGTGCCAAGTTGAAGGACAGCCTGGGCAAAGGACTGGCCAAGGCCTTACCTCTGTGTTAAGCTGATGCTTTGCAATGCTTGCTCATGTTCTCCCAGTGTAAAAAAACTCTACAGTCTTGAGTAGAGCCTGTAAATCTGTCAGTCAAGAATATTTAACAGCATAAGGACTAACATATTGTGAAACAGAGGTCCTCTGCAGTGACTAGCTACCATTTAAGTAGTTTAGTAACTTTTTTTAAGATGAACCTTGCACAAAGTCAAGCTGAATGGAATTAAAACAAGCTTCCTTCATTAAAACATACCTTAAAAATCCATACTGTTAAGAAAAAACATTGATTTTTAAGTAGTAAAAATTCTTATCATAATTTTCTAAACAGTGAGAAGAGGAAAACTGCTATATTTATTGGGATCCTCTTGGATTAATTTAAGTAATTATAAGAAGCAGCTTTGATTCTTAATGGGCTTTTTCAGTTAGAAAAGGGTGAATGGTGGTGTACTTACTGTAAGAAGTATTATGTTTCAATCTATTAGATAAAACGTGTGTCTATGCACATAATTCGTTGGTTGTGTTGGATTTTGTGCACTCGTGTGTATTTTTGAGGGTTCAAAGATGTCACCAGTTTCTGCATAAGAAATAGGGGCTGACTCTTCTCAGTGTCATTAGAGGACTCAAACAGCAGATGATGGTAATGGGTGAGATGTTTTCTCTGCATGTTTTGGAAGACAAATGCTGTCTTTCTTCTTTAAAAATAGTGGATGAAGCAGTGTTAGATTAGCATCTAAGTACAGGCCTCAGGTAAGGCAGAGGAAGTTGTCGTTACTGGGAAAAATTGGGTGCTGCTGCTTGCCTGTTTAATGTAATGGTCAGTAATTATTTTCTGAGAACATTTCTGCCAAATTACCCTTTCAGACATGGCTGTTTTGAAGCTTTTATCAGGGTTTGATATCGATACTTAAGCCTTTGAGTAGCTTGGCTGCATGGGCTGGTGCTGGATGTGGCCATGAGGCAGTACTTGTGCAGATGCACCCTGTGTTGAGGGCTTATACAGCAATTTAAGCTTGATTTTTTTGAGGTTCTGGCAGCATTTTTAGATCTGAAAGTGGCAGTTGAGCAAACTCTTTTTAAGCCTGAAGCTCATAACTTGACTGACTACTTAAATGCTTTTATGCAATTCGCAGAATCAAAGCATTAAGCAAAAAATACTGTTGTGTGATTTCTGTGCCTGCCCCACCCCGTTTGCATAATTGTATGCTTCCTCTTGTATTGCTTAAGCTTCCTGTTCTTCACGCTTTAGTCCTAGTTTTCTCAGTGCAGCAGTTTGAAAGATGTTGTATTTTTTGGAACTAAAAGTAACTTCTTAATTAGGACACTCAGATTTTTTTCTTGCTACAAACTAAGCACTGCAAAAGATCATTTTAAAACTTCTGTAGTATGAATCACTTAAATGTGCTTTCTGGGTGTCACTTTACCTAGGTGATTAAACCAGAGTGAAAGGACTCGCTTTTCATCCCTTTCTGATTTAAGCTTTCTTCAATGATATTTCAGGAAATTGTCACCAGCTTTCCATCAAGCACTACTGTCTTTCTGTCGGATGTCAGCAGACAGCCGTTTGGGATCAGAGGTATATTTCCAGTTGACGTAAGCTAAAAGGTCCTTCATTTTGCATGGCAGCAATAGTTAAACAAGCAGTAATTGCTTTGGAACAAGACATAGATGGAGAGATGAATCTATGTGCCTGAAAGTTAAGAAATAAAGATATGCTTTTAGATTTTATGCTAAATATGAAACCTAGTGATAGAAGTGTAATTACTGGGAACTTTTGAGACTCTACGAGTGGATTCATGCTTTTGAAATTACTGACACATCAAAAATTTACAGCTTAATGTGGGGGAGTAAATGAAATGCTTTTCTGGTAAGTGATTAGCCTGCTGCAATTTTTATTATTCCTTTCAAATGGTATTTTTCTCTTCCTGTGCTTCTAAATAAAGCAAACAAGCAACTTGGTTTTCTAGGTATCTCGGATTGCAGACAGTGAGAAAAGTGTCATGTTAATGTTGGGACGCTGCCTGCCTCATATTGTTCCTAATGTGCTGCTTGCAAAGCGAGAGGTGAGGAACCCTGAAATTTTACATTTTACTTTTATCATGATATTTGGCTCTTCATTTTGAGGATGTGGTGTCAAATTTCATCTAAGTCTGTTACTTGCAATCATGTTCTTACTTTTGTGCATGCATCTCTGCTCCTAGAAAATGGTTTTACACCTCTGTCAGGTGAGTTCAGTAAACCTGCATGGTACCCTAATATGTCTTCCTCTGCTTAAGGCACCCATTAGCATTCAGCAAGGCTGTTACTGTAGGTCCATCTGTTTGTGGTAGCACACATGTTTTTGTTAGGGAGGACCATATCAATGTGTGTTGTAAAGAACGGGGGCTATGAGTCCAAACATTGTTTGGTTTATTTGGTCTATCAATTTAAATAAGTAATAACATTCAGGTTCTTTTGCAGCACTATGTACTTCTACAAAAATAATTTTCAACAAATAAATCTTAATGTCTTTTCTTGGAAGCTCCATGTATCAGCCAAGTAAAGGTTCATCAAAATACCCCTTTGTAAGGAAATGAGCAATCTTGCTTATATGTCTTCCTTAACTTTAAAACGAGAATGACTAAAAAGTATGAACATGTAATGTGTATTTTGAATGTAACTGGAGGTAATGGTTTGCATAATCATTAATGCTCTGTAGCATACAAAAGGAAGGAAAAAAATGTGACTGATTTTGTTTTGCTTTGTGTAAATATTGCACATTACCAAATATGTAAAAAAGGCAAAAAAAACCAAACCAACCAACAAACAAACAAACAAAAAACAAACAACAACAAAAAAAACCCTGAAGACATCAAACAAAAATTCAGTGTCCTTGTAGCTGACATTGAACTAAAGGGTTTGAAGTAGCATATCTCTTTGAGCAAGTTTTAGTCCTTGTCGACGGGACCTACAGTATGGTAGACTTAGTCATGTGTTTCGTATAAATTCATTTTAAGGCTTTGAAAATTCCTGGAGAAATTTGCACTGATCCTGTAATCCAAAATTTTATACCATGCAAGTAATTATCAGCAGCTGACACAGTGAACTTGAGATATGTGCTGTGTTTTGAAAATTCATAAAAGGCTTTTTATTTTTTGCAAGGGTGGGGGTGTTAACTGGGTGCTCCGGAAATACTTCTATCTTTCACAATAATTCTGTGAATGTTCCTGGATTAGTGCTGAATTTCTGATTTATTATTTATTCCCTTCCTTCCGTCTGCTTGGCAGGATGTGGCATTTTGGCTTCTTTTCTCAGCTTTTAGCATAATCTATGTAATGTGTTGAATATTTTTGTGACCTGTTAGTCTGTGTCCTACCTAGGTTGTTTTACAGTGAACATTACATTTTATTACATGTATTTTTGCCTTAAATTATCTGTTTCAGTTTAGTTGAAAAAGCCGCAAATGACAGTCGAGTAATTGGATTACATGGGATGTTTAAATGTTTCAAGAGTTGAAATTTGCTTTAAAAATACCTTCTTTTAGTTACCTGCCACCTTTTGCTATAGCTATTTTGATGTTCTTATGTAGTCATGGAGCTTGAAGGAAAAGCCACCTCTCAGTATTTATCCTAATCAAATTATAAAAAGCTAACGTAGAACTAGACTGACTTCAACAAGGTATTACTTTGAGTCTTATCCAAAAACAACCTTATAATGAGACTTTTGCTCAGAGAAGTGTTGTAAAAATACACCTAAAGATCACTAGTTTGAGAAAGATGTGTAACGTGTTCAGATCACAATGCAAGGTGATCGCCAGACTGCTCTGAAACAAGAATGGTTGTATTTAAGATCTTACCCTCTCAGTGTGTTAGGATGAGAGTTAATCATAATTTTTTGATGACTCCCTGAAATGTCTTTATTCTTTAAGCATCCATCATGTTGAAATGGGTTGCAAAATCTTAAGCTGAAAATTACATGCTGTGCATTTTCATTTTGGAGAAACTGAGTTTGCGGAGGTTGACAGTCTCTCAGTAGTTGTTGTCCTTTAGCATTTTTCCTATGCTTTTAAGCATCTTAAGATCGGTAGCAGCCTACCTGATCCAGTAGTAAGTGTTCTGGCAAATATTGTAGTCGACATATCTGAAATTATTTATTTTTCTATATTGGTGCAGCTTTAATTGTTCTTCAGTGTCTGTATTCAGGTTCCAATGGAGGGTAACAAAGAAGGAAAGATGTAGAAACAACTAAAATTATCCCCTCAGCCACCCTACTCAATACTAATAAAAACAGTTCAACTATGTAAAATCAATAATGCATCATACAGGAAAGCTGCCTCAAAGCAATTCATAGTCATTAAAATTCATGTAACAACATAGAGATTTAATTTTGTTTTCATCTCAAGCATCTAGGTTATCTTAACTCCCCGTAAACATGTATGTCAATATTTAGATTTGTATATGAATGCATTCACATATAAAGGAGATGTTGCAATCCAAGTAACAATAAGTGCAATGACCAGTAACAAAATGCTAAAAACCAATTCTTAAAAAAAAAGCCCACTGTCTGGGATGCAGTCTGTGATAATACTTCTTGCAAATGAGCAGCTTGGGTTCATAAAAATTGATCTACATTGGAATGTGCTTTCTCAATTGTCATTTTACCTCCTAAAATACATTAATAATCAAAAAATTGCAAAAGTAAAATCAGCCACCTTCTCTTTGTTAACAGATGTGCCATAGAGAAATTCCTTTGGCTAAAATGTAATTAGAGAGAAGCAGTCTTTTAAAACTTTTGTAATAACTAATCAGTGCAATACTCATTTTTTATGCTTTCTAAAATGTAGAAGTCAATGCTTTTTTGTCAGGAAACAAGAGTAACCTTGTTTGGATGTACAACTTTCCATACTCTGCAGTATATAGTCCTGTAATGGAGTTTGGCCCCGAGTAAACTTTTTGCTTAATATCTTATTACTATTGTTCTTAATCAATACTTTTATTTAATCATTTATATCTTTCATCTCACCCATTATGCCAGTGTTAGTCTTCAACTTTCTTTTGTGTTGTGCAAACTTAGAAAAATCATGATAGTAGTGGTCTACCAAATATACAGTACTAAATACTTATACTGATAAACTGTTATTTATTGAGAGTTCAACATGTTAAGAGTAGAGTTTTGCTTTTATTTGTAAAGTTGAAGCAAAGATAATGTTAAATCTTCGGGCTCTGAATTGATGCCATTCTTGACTCCAGTGGATCTCCACTCTAGATTGAAAGTAATCACATTAATTGCAGTAATTGTGCATAAATATCACCCAAATGCTTTATTTCTCGGGCATATCTCTTTAAACACAGTAGAGTTGAGTTTTTTACTGTATAAATTTTCATCTCAGTCTTATGCTTCAAAAGCCATAAAATATTGGCTTTGCTAAAAAAGCATAAAAGAAGACTGTCAGATCTTGGCAGTATACTTAATTGTTTGTTTCCAGGGGTTGTGTCAAGCAGATTCCAGTCTGGTTGGATATGGATAGAGGTGCATAAACCTAAATTGTGGGGCATGAAAATTGTCAGTTGTCGATATCTTCTAGATGACTGCTTTAATTTCACATTATAGGGGAGAATAAAGAAATCTAAATGAACAATTACAATACTTTGTTACTCTGTATAACTGAGATTGCAGTAGACTTCTGTAGATTATGTTTCTAAAAAACAAGGGTAGTGTTGACCCCACAGCCTTTTTGCTGGTCCTTTTCTGGTATACATGCAGTGTTAGTTTTGGCTTGCAGGACTGTCTTTGTTTGGGGGGTGAAGGTGCTCCAGAAATATGAGATGTAACCATTTTTAAGTCCTTTAGTTCCCTTCTCCTCCATATGAGGATCTTACGCAGTTTCCTTAGAGCAAAATAGCTGAGTCTCATAAAGTACCCTTTTCATCTCCAGTTTGAAAGCTGATGTCTTTCAACACTTTGTCTATAAAGCTGGCATAGTTCATGGATGCAAGGAGTTGAATTGGATGTTTATGAATTGAATTGCCAGGTTTTGTTGTATCACAAACTTCTGTATGTGTTTTCAAATAAACAGTAGATACAGACAAACTAGTACAAACTTTTTTCACACCTGCAACCTACCACTGCTTTTTATGTGAAAGCATCCCTTTGGGATCTCTGAGAGGCTTACTTTGGATCCTGAAATAATAGTCTCCCTCCACGAGAGGCAATTAGAGCTGTGATTTTAATATTAATAAGATTAGCAGCACAAAGTTTTGAGTCATGCGTTAATCCTGTAATTAAAAAAACTTCAAATAAATACTCACCCAAGACAATCCCTACCAGTGGTTTGTTGGTACCTGCAGCTATTTTAGTTGCAGACACTAGGATTATTTTATTTTGTTTACTTGTTGTCAGAGGCTAAGTTACGGAATAATTTTAACAGAGCATTGGTTCACAATATAAGAATTGACTATTAAAAATTAAAAGGCACTCATTAACAAAATTGATAATTTCAGCCTGGTTTATATGCCTAATTAATACATTAATATTAGGAGTAATAAAAACATTCTTATGTGAACTTACTGAAGTAACTAGTCTTGACACTTAACACTAGTTAAATTTATTCTTTGAGATAATTATTTTGCTTATAAACACTCCAACAAGAAGACACTAATTAGCGAGAGCAGCTAAGATGTAGAATGTAGAATTGTTATAATGATGGAAACAACACTGACAGAAAATTCCTTGCTACCTTCTAAGATGCTTGCCATATGGTGCACTCTAAAAAAACCCACAGAGTTTAATATTTTGTTGTAATACTTTTAATATGTAGGAGGAACTGTCTTGCATATAGTTTAAGTGGTACTAATTACTATCAAAAAGTCATGTTCTTTTGACCACAATGAAGAGAGAGCTACTCTGTATGTCCATGTAAATGTTGCCTTTATTGGTAACGCAAATAGTGAATCTCTTTCTAAGATAATGGAACAAGTTGTTGTAAGTTAGGAGGAAGTTGTCCAGAGACAGTGTGGTGAGAAAAATGGGTATTTTTCTTTGGAGAGACCTATGTGGAGAGTTACACAGAAGCAGAGCAGAGGGAAGATGGGCTGTTTCAGTTCTCCTGTGCAATGTGTTAGGTCAGCCTCAGAGCACTGTCTATCAGTCACCTGTATGTAGCTTCTCTCACAGTAAAACCAAAATAACTTATTTCTCTCTACTCTGCATCTGGGTTGCTCACAGGTATAAACTGTCTCAGATATGAACTTGGCTTTTCAATAGTAGAGGTGGGACCTATGACACCCTAATGTTTTATTGAATCAAGCTGCAAGTGCTGACAATGTTATGATGCACTCTGCTTGGAATTTAATGGGAAAACAGTATCAAAGCTCTGGAAGTGACTCTTCTTACTGTGGTCATGAGAGTCACTATAGTCACACCTGTTGACTGACACCAACATGAACTATCAAAATTCATGTTCTGAACTCAAAGGCAAAAGAGAAAAGGACTTGGGGATGAACTGGATGTTTAGGAAGGATCCCAAATTAAATAGAGGGAGAGTTTTGGGGTTTTTTTGAAACTTAAGTTCTTGCTTTATTTTATGACAGCACAAGTGGTATTCCTTCCCAAGGAATGCAGAGTATTTCAAATAGCACTGGAAGTCCACTCCTTGATTACTAATAATTATATAGAGTCTCCATGACTCTACTATGTTGTGAACTTTTCTCTTGAATCTAAACAGCCAAATACTAATCTTACCCTGTCCTACTGGAAAGTTACCTTCTATAGCTTCTCTGCTGGTTTCAAGAATGAAAAATCGGGGATTCATAAAACAAATCTACATCAAGGGCATGACCCTTAGCAACAGGAAGAAATGAGCTCAAACCTACCTACCTACTAGTTTTTGTTCTTAATGCTCCTGAATGTCCTGAGAAGAATCTGCCCCTTAAAAGTCTTTGGGAGACTTCACTTGACCTGTTTTGTCCCTCTATAGAGCAGTTTTGTGCTTCTGGTCCCACAGTCCCCTTTGCTTCAAGTTTTACCTTCCTGTCCCTGAGGGCTGTAGGGAGCACAGAAAACACTGTTCAAGACTTCTCACTGTTTCTCCACTCCCCTTAATAGAAGGAACTGTAGAAGCCCTGATGCAGCGATGCAGAGAACACTCTCTTCTCCCATAGTATGAGAGAATGTGACCAATGGACAAGAAAATACAGCTAATTCCGTCAGCTATAATAACCAGCTTTCTGCAAGGTAAAGAACCAGCCTTGTATCTGCCCCATGTCAATGCTGCTAGGTTACTCATTAGCCCTTCAGACACAAGGCAGCAGTTTCTAGGTGAATATTCTCAGGTGTTTCCCTTTCACGCAGACTCAGCTGAGAAAAGACATTAACTTCCTTAAATTCCATAACAAGCTTAAAAAAAAAACCCACCTCATGGTACTGTTTTAGAAATAGCAGTATTTTTGAGTAAGCAGTTATGATTTTTGAGTAGGTACTCAAACATACTAAGAAAGTGCAATCAATGTGTTGGTTTCAACAGATGAAAGAATAATCCCATGAAGGTCCCATTTCATGGGGTCTATTCTTTGTAAAGTTTTTCGTAGGAGTACTTATGAATACTTGCAAGAGTATTTGAATAATGTGAAATTAGAGTAGATTTCAGAAAGTTAGATTTCACTGAATTAACATGTTTATTTAGCTTTGTTTTTAATGATCTTTATTCTTTATGGTAGTAATTTTGTTCTGTATCTATAAATGGCAGATTTCCTATTTAAAAGATTTTAGTTTAATGTATAAATAGTGGTATTTAGAGTGGTGTTAAGGCGGGTATTATTGTAGTAAAGTTCTTTCACGTCTTTTTTAATTAAAACAGTGTTTGCAGGAGAGAAAATTCTATGCAGTTCAAAAAAAAAGCCGAGTAGGTTAAATCCCCTGACTTCTCAGAACTTTAAATGGGCAAAAATCTTTAGTAACTAAAACTAATTAGATCTAACATACAGATTCTAGAGGGAAAGAAGCTCTCAGCTGAAGAAAGTTTAGTTCTTCATGCAATTTAATTTATAAAGTTTCCTTAATGAAAGTCTTCATGTTATTTCGTGCTGTGCAATGCTTGTTTTAAAAGCAGCCCCCTGTTACTCTTAAAAGTACTTTAGAAATGGACGTGTTCAAATTTTTCACATTTATTCTTCGTTTCTTCTTCTCGCCTTTTAGATTTTTTTTAAGTGATAGGTGTGATATTTCCATGCAGTCTCCTCAGTCATAAATTATCTAATCAGTATCATAATTGAGTTAAATATTGCCAATAAATCTTCCAGAATCACAGAATGTTAAAATACAGTTCAAGTTGTGGCTTGGTTATCTTTGGAGATGGAATATAGCACACAGAGTAGAATTCTTGTAAAATTAAGAAAAAAAATAAAAATAATAAAAAAAAAATAATAACCCTGTCAAGAGTTGACTAGCTTAGACATTGCTCTAAAATGAAGTTTTGTTCTATGTTTAATATAAATATGGCGCCTGCTGTTTAGGAAAATATAGGTTGAGCAATGAGGATGTTGTCAGTGGTGTTTACACAGGTCCACAGGAACATAACGATTAGGTCTCTGAATATCTGCAAGAGATTTGCACCTGCCTGCCAAGTCATTCTAAACAACCATAGATTTTTTTTTTTCCAGGTTTTGTATAATCTCTCCTGCTAACATTAGCTGTGTTTTCCACTGTCACCTGCTTATTTGTTGCAACTTAATAATTCACAAAAAGTCTTTCTGCTAAAAATGGCTCTGAAGTACACAGCAGGTATGCAAGGTAATCTCCAGATTACTTGCCCATGTTTTTTCCTTGACACTGAGGTTTTTCTTGTTCTTTTTTTCCTGACCTCTCAGTGTGATATTTCTGTCCCTAAGATACTAAAATACCTGAAAACTGTCTGGCTTTCCAATTCACTTGGAGTAAAAGCTCACATCAGCAAGGTCAAGGGAAGGGACTTCCAGACAAGGTTTTAGCAACATTTTTTTCTTCTGGGAATGAATACCATGGGCTTTATAGGCATATTTAGAAAGGAGGAGGTCTTCACTATGAAGATCCTTATATTTTTTCTTTGTATTTTATGCAGTATTTTCTTTGTAATTTGTTCCTTTAAGGGATTTTAATTGCTCCAAAAAGAAAATTCAGCTTCATAAATTGCTTTTGTATGGAAAAAAAAAGTCATAGAAACTTTACAAAAATCAGATAATTGTCAGTCAACACAAAATCTGTCTGCAGTCACCTTTACCAATGTACCTTTCTCAATGTTCATTTTTTCAAACTTGTGCACAAAACTGTGTGGATGCTTAATTGGAAATTTTAATCTTTAAGTCCGTGGCATTTCTTCATCGAAGCTTTGTTCCATAGATGTCTGTGGAGCTTCAGTTCAGTAGGTAGTGAAAACAGTTGAAACCATGATTGTCCTCTGATTCTGGTTACAGGTGACCTGCATAGGTTAATTGTAATCTTTGCAGAGCTTTTCATTTTATGTGTTGGTTATCCCTTGATTTTTCCTAGCAGGAAAATAATTCTAACTTTTGTAGATCTTCACTTCGTCACTTAATACAACATCACGACTCCAAAGTATATTTTCTAACTGTTTTGATATTATGTGATGTTAGATTTATCTTCTCTAGTTTCTTTTGCTGTTGATCAATGTATACCCAAAGCAATTTTTCTTTGTTTGGTTTTCCCCTACCCACAACATTTTAGGAATTGATCCCACTCATACTGTGTACAGCCTGCCTCCATCCTGAACCCAAAGAGAGAGATCAGCTTCTGCACATCCTGTTCAATTTGATCAAACGACCAGATGATGAGCAAAGGTGTGTTTGTGCTTGTGTGGTGTGGGACAAGCAGGAACTTCTTTGTCTGCACAAGCAGTAGAACTAATAGAAATCAGATATTACTGGGTAGCATTAAACAAGTTTCATTTAAGCTGGTATTTTGCCTATATAGTGTTGACAAATTTATGCCAAGTTCAGGGCTTTCCATTTCCATGACCTGTACTTCCTAGTTACTGAAAGGTAAGAATGTGCTTGTAATCTACAGTGTAACACTTCAGTTCCTTTTTCTGTTTAAAGATGAACTTAATTTTAACAAAACTTATTAAAGTTTATCTTTAACATCATAATTCTTAGCACTGGTTGATATAGAAATCGAAACAGCTTTTTTTTTTTTTTTTAAAAGCTGACTTGGTGACATGTTTCTTCAGATAACCACCACATTTCTTTGGGGAGGATAGTGCTCTTTCTATGTATCGCTCTTTACTATGGTAGCAATAAAAAAACTCAGAAGAATGTGGCAGTGATTTAGGTCTGACAAGTGCTAAGAACTTTATTTCAAGAACTTTATTTCATTTTGTTTAAGTTTCTGAAACAAATTATACCTTTTGTTCTATAAATTTAATTCTTCCCTAATGCTCAGGAAATCTGACTTTGTACTGATCTTGATGAGAATATCCTTAAGGTTGAAAGACAGTACCCAAGCTGGTATGTTTCCTTCTCTTAACTGTGGAACAACTTCTCATGTTTGATCTGTAGCTCTTCCATTATTTTCATTAGAGATGTTTTGGAAAGTATCTGTGTCTGTTGTTCCTCTAGGCTGTCTTCAGACAAAATAGGCTTTATGAAATAGGTGGAAAGCATTTCTTTTGGAGGCTCTCCAAAACTGAAGTGTTCAGGCATTTTTCTAAACCGTTCCCATGGTAAAATTTAGAGATTAGGTGTAATTGAAAGCCGTGGCTTTGGAGACAAAAAAAAAAAAGCTTAAATAAACAAAAGCAACTTGTAGCATAGTAGCACCATGCAGATTGAAATTACAAAAAGATGCAGTCCTGGTTCTACTTCATAGTCATTGGAAATCTGCTTCTGAAATGGTTTGAGTGTCCCATGTGGATTGAGAAGCTGAAATAATATGTGGTTGGAAGGAAATTACATGTCACTTGGAGTCTCTTGTGATTAATTGTGGTCTATCAAGCAGACTTTTCATATTCCCCTGTAGGTGCATCAGGTATGTCTTTTCCAGCAGTTAAGAAAGAAGCTTTTTTCCTTGAGTTTGTTCAAATTCTGTTGTGAATTAAGGATTTATATATAAAAATAACTTGTTTTCATGAGAAATTTGGAAAAATAGTCTGCCATAAACTCCAGGACAAAGCATGCATATACATAATATACATTTGCATACATATAAATAGTAATTGCTTTTAAAGGTGCTATAATCTGATGGAAAACCAGTTAATATTCCATCAAATAAGAGATTCTGAGTAGTAACTAAATAGAAAATACTCAGAATTTAAGGGGGGTTATACTTAGAGATTTGTATGGAAGTGTATTATGCGTGCTTTGTTTTTATCTAAATAAATTTAAATAGTATTTTAGCAGTCTTGTGCAATATGAAGTGAGCGAAGATATTCAGGTTTAATCACCGGAACAATGATGTTAATTCTCGTTACTTGTTTATCTTCTGCTGCTCTGTACAGGCCCGCCACATTATACCTTGATGTAGCAGCTGATTAGTTGACAGTTTAAATTTGCTAAAAGCAAGACACTGAAATGTGGCATTTCAAAGAATGAACCCATTAAAAGAAATGTTTTGTTTTACAGTGTCGAATATCTGAAGTATGCTAACATTTATGCAGAAAGCCTGGATTATACCTCTTGCCCATGGGAGATGCCTTTTGGTGCTTGGCATACTTCTGTGGTCTTGCACGCTAACATTATATTCAACAAGGCCACTTTTATCCTCATGGCTTTGCTCATTAATGTCCCATTCAGCTTTTAAAAATGCCTGTCAAATTCTCTTCTGCAAAGAAACAAAAATGAGTTCACATAACCTCCTTTTTGTACAACTATGTTAGTTTTGGAGGCTATGAGCCATGAAGAGGTGAGATTAATGTTTCACTCTAATAGGGCAAGATTTAAATGTTGCTTCAATGGCCTCTTATTGAGATCATTACAACTTTCCTTTCCCTGAAATGCTGTTACCATATGCTGTCAAAATGGTTGCAGTAAAATATTTAAAACCTTATTTTAAAATATTTTTGAAATATCTTTAAATTCTCATCCCTGTAGGCAGGGCACAAAAGGAACTCTGACTTAATTTTGAGATTTCATGGAACTTTTTTAAAACTTTGATTTAAGAAAAAATATTTTGGTTTATCCCATTTCTAATGCAGAAAATTTCAAGTGATTACTATGTTCTGCTATTTTCTAATAGCTTTAAAAAGTATATTCTGTTGCCCAGTTCTGTGATTAGGTGCAGTCTATAGAACCGAAAATTGTAACTCCAATGCCTATCTTGTTTGCAGTAGAACTCAGAATTACCACAGGCTTTTGTTTCCATGTTGCTATCAGTTGTTGGTTTTTTGAGTCTTATCTAAGCATTTTTGTTTTCTCCCTACTTTTTACCTTGATGGAAGGCCAAGTTCTCTGAGTGTGGTAGTAGAGAGGTTAAAAACCCAAACACACACAACACAAAACAAAAGAACTGGCTCTGATTGTTGCCCTAAAGAATGCTGGGATGTAAAAAAAAATTTGATAGTATCTTTCTCCTACAAAATTCTGGAAGTGAATGAGTCTTTTTTTTGATGGAGTATATTCTCTAAGGGATTAAAAGATAACTGGTAGAAATCTCTGCCTTTCAACCTTAAGGGGATGCTATTGATTTAGAAAATATTTAGGAGTCTAGACATGACACTAAAATTGCAACAAATTAATTCTGGCTTACATTTCACGGAGTAATAATAATAAACTGAGTAGTGCCCTAATCTTACTGAGGAGGTGATAAAATTGAGTTTCATGTCCACACATTATCATTTGAAACTGGGTATTTAAGAGTTCATGTAGGCACTAAAGGTAAAGAGAATTGGTGAATTGTATGCAAAGTTGGTATTATTCCAATCCTATCAACAGGAAGAATAGAAATAAAAACATCTTAGCAAGATAGACACTCATTAAATAAAATATCACAAATGCCAGTTTGGTACAATCTTGCTGAAATTTTAAATATACCTCTGTGCCTATGAAATTGATGGAACAATGGCAGTTTCTTGCAAACTTTAATGAAAGGTAGAAAAATATAAGAATATGAATACAAATAACAGGGGATCATAGATACTACTGGTTGATTACTTGCTTTCATTCTTTAGTGGGCTTTAGAAGATTTCTCACAAGAGTGAAGTCCAGTATTTCGTGAGAGATAACAGTAACTTGCAATTTAGAATTATACAAAACTATGTCATAAAAGAAATAAGCTGCTTGCTCTGAAGAAAGTTCATTAAATCTCACAAATGCTTCTAAATAAAATCAATTGACTTTAGTAAAATACTGATGGGTGTGATAGTATTAGGTAGTTTAGATCCTTTTCCTGCGTGATAGTATTCAGTATTAAGAATTAAATGAGAGATTTAGTCTGACTCCCAGTGTCAGACTTGAGAAAATCAGAAATATCCAAATCAGAGATTCTCAGACTGGTTTATGGGAGTTGAGCATCTGCAAGATTTTGGGAAAGGCATTTTGAATATAAAACAAGGTAAAACCATAGAATAGTTTGGGTTGGAAGGGATGTTTGAAGGTCATGTAAGCAAATCCCCACCCTGCAATGAGCAGGGATATTAGTGGCTTTCAATTTAATATTTAATCTTTAAGTCAGTGTGGATGGTGTGAAATCTTCACTACGGGCAGTGACCTATTGCCTGTCAGCATGTGCTTTTCGTCACTTAAAGAAAATACATTATATATTATAAAACTTTATAAACAGGTTAAAGCTTTAAATTTGTATTTTCAGACAGATGATACTGACTGGGTGTGTGGCATTTGCCCGACATGTTGGACCAACACGTGTAGAAGCTGAACTTTTACCGCAGTGTTGGGAGCAGGTAACTGATTATAGTTTGCTTTATGCTCCAAAATTAGTTAAAAGTTCATAAACTTGAGTTTTATTTGTTTAAGGGGGAGGTTTTTTGGTTTGGTTTTCAAAAAGATGTTTGGATGTTCTTTGTTCTCATCATGTATTATCTAACATTTAAAAAAAACCTCAGAAGCAGAAAGCTTATTAAATACTATCTGGAAATTCTAGTTATCTGTTTGTACGTGAATAAGCTTGTTATATTGAAGTGTAGATAAGCACATGTTCATCATCAGTGTCATGTAATATGTTGCTAGGTAGGTATTTTTATAATTTTAACTGTATCTTTCAGCCTGCTGGAAATCCATTTTCATTCAAAGATTTTATTTGCCAATTTTTTTTTATGTTGTTGTATTAAGTCCGTGGAGCATTGTCCACATTTCAGCTAGATTAAATTGTTAAACAGAAAATCAAAGACCAAAGTACTCATAAGCAAGCCTCTTATAGATGGGCACCTGTGAGATGAGCCTGAAACTTATGTGTCACTCGTAGAATAATAGTGATCTTCACAGATACTCCAAATTAATAGAAATAACTGAACAAGCAAACAGAAATGTTTTTACTATTTCATCTGAGGCATAGAAGCAGAACAACATGAGTTCAGTTGAAAATGTGTTGTATTTTCCTACCAGTGAAGGAAAGGGAGTTCATCATTGCCTGAAAAGGTAATGAAAACCAAGCCATGATGGAGTGGGAATCCCTGCTTTGATGGCAGAGTCTTTCTGGTCTGGTAGTTTCCTACTCTTCCTTGCAGAACACAGCAATCCGTGTTTCACAATGAGGTCTAAGCTTTAATTGCCTTAATGCTTTCTGACAGTAGGAGTATGATTTGTGCTTGTTGTGAATGACTGATGTATCTGTTGATTAAGTGAAGGTCTCATGACAGTAGTAGTTTGAAAGGAGCCATACGAAGAATTCTGTATTTTTGCCTAATTTTGTAAGCAGCATTTTGTTTTCTTAGTCCTCATGAAATTTAAACTGTGCTTGAAAAAAAAACTATCTCACCCTCAGTAAGAGCACATTTTTCTCATCTACTTCTTGCTAATTGCTGATGCAAAAGAGAAGCGAGTCCAACTGTACAAGTACAGCATATCAGACTGCCAAGTCATATGTCATAGTGAACTTATTTAATGCAGTTCGCCAGACTTTGTTTGCAGTACTGAAACCAGGTCATTATTTTCTCCAGCAAAATACCAGCTAAATCTTATTGTCACGAATCTTGAATTTGTAGAAGAGAACTCTAGTATAGACATAATTTTCTACTTTTCGCATTAGCTGTGTAAATCATGAGAAGGATTCATGGTCTTGGTCTCCAACCAAAATCTGTTTACGGATGCAAAGGACTGGTCCCTCAGGAAATTCATCCTTTCCATTGGTGGAGCTCAGAGTTGTCAGGCTAATCTTGGTAAACTCTCTACCTGATCTTTTGCAGGTAAAATTTGGTAACTGGCTTAGTTTAGTTGAAGGCTCTGTGAATGCAAAAAAGGTCCCTCAAATCTAGTGACCAGTTACTGGCTTCCAAAATTGGAATAGTGCTTATTAAAGACAAAAGGAAAATAAATCATAATAAGCATTTTAGTTACATTTAGTTTCCATGCACTACTTATCTTCCCTGAACACAAACCTGACAGAAATTTGAGGGTTTTTTTTCCTTCAGTGTGTCTTTGCAATATTTGGGGTGATATTTATATTGCCACCCTAGACCACCTACACCAGCTGAAAATAGTTATTGCTGTTTCCCTCAGGTAGGCAGAGCTCCAGATGTGTGTCTCTGTTGCCAGTGGTGGGGAATTGGCATTTGAAAAGATGGCACATAAGTCAAAGATTTTACAGAATAATAGAAGAGTTAGGGTTGGAGGGGACCTTAAAGACTCTCTAGCTCTGAGCCCCATCCAACCTGGCCTTGAACACTTCCTGGCATCCACAGTTTGTCTGGGCAGCTTGTTCCAGTGCCTCACCACCTTCACAGCCTAGTAGGTTTTAAAGCAGTCCATAATTATTTGTCTGTAATATTTTTCATCTCTGAAATCTCCGTACTTCCAAAAATTATTACGGGTGCTCTACTGATGAATGAATGCAGAATAATGACAGACACACCTGAACATTCTCCCATGCTTGAGACTTCAGTTTAGTCCTGAAGCTTACAATTTGTTTATTTAAGTCTCTTTGAAATTCTTTTCCGCACTTGATTCTTGAGAGAGTTCAGTAATTTCATACCAGAACAGTCAGAGTTAGGCTTCATTGTTGAGTGTGCTGAGCCATTCACTCAGGAAGATGTCAGGTTGGTTGTCATTTTTTTTTTCCTATGTAAATGCATGCTGGCTATTTCCAGCCACTTTCTTGTCCTTTGGATGTTTGGAAATGCTTTGTAAGGCTGATTGCTCCAACACCTTCCCAGGAGCTCGTGTGAGGCACACTGCCCTGTGTTTTAATGGGTTCTGTGTCTTGCCCTTCCTGAGGGTAGCAGTGTCATTTACTTTCTTCCAGTCCTCAGGAGCTTCCCCCATTGCCACAACATTTTCTTAATTATCAAGAGCATTCTTGGAATGATATCAGACAGATCCCTGAGCCCTCATGGGTACGTCCCCATCAAGACCCACAGACTAGTGTATGTCCAATTTCTTAGAATGTTTCTTCAAATGTTTCCTGGTAGTTTTCTGCAGAAGGTCTTCCTTGTGCCAGAATTTGGCATGGATTTCAGGGACCTCAGACTCTATTGAAGGCAAGTTTTTCACAATAGAGACAAAGAAGGCAGTGAGTACTTTGGTCTTTTTTCATGGTGAGATGGCTGCCTCACCAAGGCTATACACTTCATAGCAAGAGAGAAACAGTTGCACCAAATGCTACACATCCTATTTTATCTGACAGCATCAAAAAATTTTTACTCTCGGCATTTTACCATAGACTTTTTTTATACACAAAGTATATTGAAATACTTCATTGTTCCATTGTACAACCATTACATGGGCTGCTAAATCTGGCTCTACCAGAATGCAAACTTGTTTCTGGAGTGTCAATATTAAATATTAAATTTGTAAGGCAGAATTTTCTAGCAACTTTTGAGTAGAAAGGGGAAATATCACAGAATCAAGATGTTCTTGGTAATATGAGTTGTTTTTCGAGGTATGACATATTTATGACATATTTATGCTGGACTTGAGAGCATAAATTTAATAGCATGTAAATGCAGGTGTCTTCTTTTGACTTTGCTGGCTCTGCAAGACCTGGGCAGCTCTGCTACACTGCTTGGCTCAGAGCACTAGAGGGCACTTGTGTAGCTCTTGGAGGAACAGTGCTCCTGAAAGGCTTCATGAGACAAAATATTTCATATCATGCTAGTTCAGGAATTACGCAGATTCTTTAGGGTACAGCAGCCCATATGCTACTTTCCTTTTTATTGCATATACGAGCATGCTTCTCATATATGTATGTGCTTCTATAACTCCTTCCCTACTATGAGCTCTGCCTTATCGGACAACTGCCTCACCCTTATACCTCAATACAAGAATTTGAGGCTGCTTAGTACCCAAGTGCAACTTCAATGAGCTCAATCAGCGTTTATGGAAGAGGTGCAGGCACATCCCTCTGTTGCAGTTCATTCTAACCACATTTTGCATGCTGGTTACTGCAAAGCAAGTAGTCCGTCTGTTTCTTTTTACCAGATCAACCACAAATACCCAGAACGACGGCTACTGGTGGCAGAATCCTGTGGAGCTCTAGCACCTTACCTTCCAGTAAGTATTAACAGACTCTAAATACCTGCTAGGGAAAGCAAGGTAAAAATCTGATGCATAATGTAAGCATCCTTTATGATTTTAAACCTTACCAAGTGTGTATGTTATGCATAGACAGTCACATTGTCTTCTACTTTATATCACACATGAGATTCACTAAGTCACTTCAAGGAGATAGTTTGTTATAAAGAGGTACAGGTTAGTCTAGCTATAAAATGTTTCTAAAAACAGTATGAATACTCACTTCAGTAAAAATGAGGTAAAGAAAAAAGATAATTAGGATCAATTAAGGAAACAATTTATGAAAAAAGAATTGGCACACAACTGCAGCATTCTTCAGACACTGTGG
Source organism: Hirundo rustica (assembly GCF_015227805.2). NCBI lineage: Eukaryota > Metazoa > Chordata > Aves > Passeriformes > Hirundinidae > Hirundo > Hirundo rustica. The sequence goes on from NC_053450.1 coordinate 84,142,051, forward strand.
AATGTTACATCAAGACTGCTGCCAGGTAGAAGAAGCAGCAAAATTATGTCAGTGGTAAACTAGAATTTGAAGCTTCAGAGAAAGGGTGGGAGGAGGGGAACCTAAATTAAAACCCCATTCAGCAATGCAGTGATTACTGAGTTTAAGTCTGGGCTTATAGTAGTCTTGCTGCTGTTATTTTTGGTTCCACGCAAATGAAAGGACCTTAGTTCTGTGCTTAATAGGATAAAAGTCTCTCTAATGAAGCTACTGACATTTTATATTCATTTGTCTTCTGTTGTGAAAATTGAACATGTAATATAAAGGAATTTATGGTTGGAGGAAGGGATTTTGTTTGTGAGCACTAGCAGAAGTGGAAACTTTTTATAATAGTTGATACAAACCCACATTTCTTATTTCATTGAATTTAACAAATATGTTTCTCATTTACAAACAGAAGGAAATTCGTAGTTCATTAGTACTCTCCATGCTGCAACAAATGCTAATGGAAGATAAGGCAGATCTGGTACGAGAAGCTGTGATCAAAAGCCTTGGCATCATTATGGGCTATATTGATGATCCAGATAAATATCAACAGGTATAATTTGGTTTGGGTTCTATATGTATAAAATGCTTTCCGTAGATATTTCAGGAATAATGAAGGAGGTTGTATAATAATAGAGGGTTGTTTAAATTCCTGCATTTTTATTAATTCTTTTGAGATACTTTTAAAAATCGATTTTTTTATATGACTGTTGGTCTTACTGTATCACCAAGGCAAAACAGAAAAACTACAAGTAGCATTAGAATTTCAGGTGTAATCCTTATACAGAAGCTGCTCTAATATTACATAATTTGCCTTTAAGAACATAGTACTTCACTTGCCCACCTGATATTATTAGCCAGTTTGATATCATGACTTACTAACACAGGTTCGTTTGCTGCAACAAAGCATACCTGTAGTTCAGCTTAATGCTGCCCAATAATGTTTCAGATAAGTGAAAATAAAGAACCTTTCTCTTTGAGTTTTTGAAGGCAGAGTGGTAAAATGTGTATGTCAGGTTTGGTGAAATAATTGTGTTCTTTACTGTCTTTTACCAGGGTTTTGAGCTGCTGCTTTCAGCTTTAGGAGACCCTTCAGAACGTGTGGTTAGTGCAACACATCAGGTATTTCTACCTGCTTACGCTGCCTGGACAACAGAACTGGGAAATTTACAGTTCCATCTTATACCTACACTGCTTAATAAAATTGAAAAATTGCTCAGGGTATGTACTTAGTTGTTTCTACATTTGAGAATTTTCTTTGTATCCTTTACTTGTACTTTGGGAGAAGGAAAAAAAAAAAGAGGGAAAAACCAAACCTCCCCCAAACTAAACATACTCTTCTTTAATATGCTTTTGTTTTATAGCCTAATAGCATTTGCCCCATGTTTAATATGTGTAGATTTTAGTAAACTGCTGTTTTTATCAAATAAGCAAGAGAGGTAGATTTGAATGGTTAAGTTAGGTCATTTCCAGTTATGATCCAGTTTGTGCATTTCATTTGATAGATATCTTAGAAGTCCTGGAAAAATCGTGTGTCTCGTAACTATCTAACACTGAAAGAAGATGCTTGCTTTCAGAGTACAGGTGACTTGTTTATTCAGTTAGATGCCTTGGTCTCTGAGGCAAAGGATCTGCATTCCCAAAATGTGCTGAAAATTGTTCTTTCAAAATATCAGTTCATTGGCATGAACTGCTAAATGCCAAAGGCTGTATTGCCTCAATCTTTTGAGTAGAGGTGGCTTAAGAGTGATGAAATATGCTTATGATTAGGCTAAATTGCTTTATAATTAGTGTGTCTGGGTAGAAGCTCATCACAGATGTGTTGATGCCTTGCCAGGGAATTCCTTGCCAAGGAACAGATCATCCAAACTGAGAACTTCCAAGTTAATGTCCTGTTTGTTTCAGGAAGGAGACCATGGCTTGGATGAGCATAAGCTCCACATGTATCTGTCTGCCCTGCAGTCATTGATTCCTTCACTGTTTGCACTGGTGCTACAGAATGCACCTTTTACAAGCAAGGCTAAACTTCAGGGAGAAGTACCACAAATAGAAGGTAAATTATTAATTTCTGATACGTGGAATTTTTTTTTTTTTTCAATTTGGCAAATTCTTAAGTAATGCTTCCTTTTTTCACCCCTTGCTATGCTTGAGATACCTGATTATCACAAAAAAAAAAAAATTTCTTTTTCTCCACTCCTTACAAGAAGCTTTTATAAAGCATAGCAATTTTTAATTGTACTTCCTAAAGGTTGTACTTTCTAAAGAACTGATTTCCATTAATAGTCTACAATAGCTCAGAAAGGGTGGCCTCAGTTTCAGTTAATTCTTACAAATTTATGGAGTGGGAGAAACACAGCATAATGCAGCAGCATCACCATCTGTTATCTCTCTGTGTAATATCCTAGAAGACCATCCCATCCCTGACAGTGTTCAAGGCCAGGCTGGGTGGAGCTTTGAGCAGCCTGGTCTAGTGGAAGGTATCCCTGCCCATGGCAGTAAGTGATCTTTAAGGTGCCTTCCAACCCAAACCGTTCTCTGACTGAATGGCCTAATGGTGAAGTTGTCCTTAGATCAGCAATCCTAGCCTGTGGAGTGTTTTCTGCTATTGCAAATGCTTTTTAAGATGTTGTTGGTAATACCTGCCATATGCTGATAATAGGTGCTGTGTGTGAAGATGCAAAGAAAGGGTAATGAAAGAAAATTTGGAAAGCAGCTAGTGGTACATTTACTGTCTGATACTCCTTTGAAAATGCTTAACGTGCTGTGATAAGACTCATTTAGCGGACTTGAATAATTTGAAGATGGTTACTACTTAAATAAGGAATTCAAAAATTTCAGGTTTCAGCTTAGTCTTCTCTAGGCTTAACAAGCACAGCTCTTTCAGCCTTTCTGCATAGGAGAGGTCCTCTTTTTGTTCACACTGTTGTAGCCTTCCTTGGACTTGCTCCCACAGGTCCATGTGTTTCCTGTGCTGAGGACCCCAGAGCTGGATGCAGTGTTCCAGGTGGGGTCTCATGAGGGAGAAGCAGAGGGGGTAGACTCACCTTCCTCACCCTGCTGGCTGTGCTGTTTTGGATGCAGCCCAGGATAGTGTTGGTTTTCTGGTCTGCGAGCAAATATTGCTGGGTCACATCCAGTTTTATCACTCAACAGCCCCCCAAGTCTGCTCTCAATCCCTTCATATCCCCCAGGCTGCACTGGCACAGGGCATTGCTTTGACCCAGGTGCAGCACCTTGCACTTGGCCTTGTTGAGCCTCATGAGGTTCTCATGGGCCCATTTCTCGAGTTTCTCCAGGTCCCTCCCTCAGTCTTGGCATCCTGTCCCTTAGGTGTCGCTGCACCGCTAGCTTGGTGTCATCTGCAAACTTGCCAAAGGTGCACTCGATCCCTTTGTCTGTGTCATTAGTGCAGACGGTGAACACTACTGGTCCTAGTATGGACCCCTGAGAGGCACAGCTTGTCGCTGATGTCCATCTGGACATTAAGGCATTGACTGCTATCCTCCAGATGCGAGCATCCGTTCAATTCCTCATTCACAGAAAAGCCGATCCATCAAATTCATATTTCTTCAGTTTAGAGGTGATGTTTTGGGAGACTGTCAGAGGTTTTACAGCAGTCCAGACAGGTGATATCTGCAGCTCTTCCCTGTTCACAGATGTAGTCACTCCATCATAGAGGGCCGTTAGGTTGGTCAGGCAGGGTTTGACCTTGCTCAAGCTGTGCTGGCAATAACAATAATATAATCTCCCTCGTATTTTCTTTTTTTAACTGAGGGTTACATAATCTCTTCAGAGATGATTTTAACTCACTGATTTTTAAAAAGCAAATTGATAACCTTATAGAGAAAGCACTTAATGAGTTCTGCTCTTGTTTCTGATGTCACCTCCATGGTGTTTTCATCTTTCATTTGTGGTTGCATGTTCCCTGCTGGTACAGTCACTAGGTTTCCCCGACCCGTGTCACCTCTTCAGGACGTCGCCGTCATCATTGGAAGCCGCGAACAGTTGGCTGTGTTGCTGCAGCTGTACGACCATCAGCTAGAACATGAGGGCACCACAGGCTGGGAGACTCTGCTATGGGTAGTCAATCAGCTGTGAGTTAATTTGTGTCTTAGGATACCTAATTTTGACACGTTTTAAAGTTCAGAGTTCTTAAGCATGGTTATGTTTAACAATTACTGAATATAATAATGCGAAGAATGATTGCATTTGAGAATTACTAAAGAGGAAAACTTTATTTTAGGCTTTTTAATTTTCATGCTGAATTATCTTTGATTTTATTCAGAAAATATCAAGTCTAGCAGAACATGTAGATAGCTGTTTGCTCTGAAAACTTGTTTCTTTTATTTTTGCATTGGTATAGTTAAGTCTCTTGTGAAGTAAAGGTTGTTGTGTTCTGACTATCTCATGATAGCAGCAAATATTTGAAAATATGGGTCAGACTTTTCTGGCACTTAAACCCTTGCTTTCTTCACTGGTCAGGAATTGTAAAGAACATGTAGCTAATTTTATTAGAACCTATAGTGCTCTCTGTGTGCATGTATTTATTAATATAAGCAGTAAATCTATACAACTGTAAATGGATAAAAGCAAAAAATTAGAGTAGTGTTTAATATCCTTTTGTCTCCTGATTTTTAGGCTACCACAGCTTATAGAAATAGTTGGCAAGATCAATGTAGCATCAACTGCCTGTGTCCATGAGTTCTCTAAATTTTTCTGGAGACTTTGTCGGACATTTGGGAAAATTTTTACAAACACTAAGGTAAGCTATTACCTTAAATAGTCTACCTAAAGAGTACCTTGATAATGTATATTATCTATATTTACAGTATGCCAGAACACCCACACTTTGTGACCGTTTATATTTTTTATGTCACACTGATGCTTTTCCATGAGTACATTTAAACCTGCTATCTTTAGAGCCCTATTTGTGTCCTTTTCTGGTTTTGGTCGTTTTGGAATGGCCTTCTTATCTTGCCCAACCAGGGACAGGGTGTTTTTAACTATATTCTTTGTATTTCCTTTGTGAATGACAGAGAAAGTAGGAGAGATCATCCTAATTCTGGTTATTTAGCAACTTTCTTTCTTCAGAGCAACATACTGTTAAGTCTTTGTGGTGTACATAAGTACTCCAGCTTCACTTGATTAAAAAATTGGAAGTTGATGTCTTCCCAGCCTGAAATATTTTCTACAGATGGTATCTAAAACGTTTTTATCAAGGTATTATATTATTTTTCTCAACAAAATAACTTCTGAACACAGTTACAAAATACTTCCAGGGAAATTGTCAAACATGAGAGGATTACCTAAATAAAGAAAAAACTCTTAGCAGTACGTGCTACCTCCAGAGAAGGGATTGTTGTGTTTTGGGAGATTTTTTTTTTTTTGCTTTGTTTTGCAATTCTTTTTATTTTTCTAAGTTAATTGATGCTGGTAACAGGTTTTCTTACATGGGATTCATCATCCTTTGCATAGGTAAAACCACAGTTCCAGGAAATCTTAAGACTATCTGAGGAAAACATAGGTAAGTAGCTTTTTACTGAAGTAAATTGATCTTAACTGCAACAGGAAAAAAAAATTCAATTTCTTGTTCAAATAACATTTTCAGGCTGTAGTTCTTAAATTTATCTTTGTGAAACATTGAAAAATCTAGTCTTAATCTGAATGGACCACTTTGAAGTTGTAGATTGTGTGTAAGGTAAAAAAAAAATCTCAAATCCAAATACCCCTTGAGTATTATTTAAGCACGTTTGTGTATATATGCATATAAATTCTTCATGTATCTATAAAAAGGGGTTTAAATCTATAATTCTTAAATACACACACATAAGTCTACTATATATCATATGTAGGTTCTGTACTCGTATGTATGTATAAAACCCCAGTTCTTCACTGTGTTTCATTAGATTCCACAGCAGGTAATGGAGTGCTAACAAAAGCCACAGTTCCCATCTATGCAACAGGGGTCCTTACGTGTTATATTCAGGTAGGTTTGGGGTTCTGTTTCTTTGTTAAATGTATAATAGTGTGCAAAACTTGCTTAAAAAAATACCTAAATGTGACTGTGTTCATTGCAAACTTAATGTTCTTGTGTGTTGAAGGTAGGTAGATGAATGAGCAGCTGTAAATACATCTACAAGTAAAGTTTTCTAGTCAGGTGGTGATGCATATTTAGATCATGTGTTACCATGTCCCTCTGTTAAAACTCTGTTATTCCTGGAACGGTTTCTTGCCCATTTAACTATGAACTTTGCAAACATCATGGTGCAAAACTTAATGAAACAGGTAAATGGCCATTTGAAGCCTAGTTGGAGTCTTAAGATTTTAATGTTACCTAGTACTAAAACAAACACACTATAAATATTACCTAATCCTCCACCAACAAGCAGTCAAGTTCTAGTGTATGCATATCTTACAGGAAAAAAAGAAATTCTTCATAATACTACAATTTTCTAGTGGATTATGACTTAAAAACTTTCAGGAGTCATAAATGTGCTGAAGTACTGTTCTTAAAAGTTTTTTTAATAAAAGAATTTATGCATGAGTATGTGCTTAGTTGAAGAAACACAACCTCTTCGTGTGTTTGCTTTGAAAAGCTCTTGTTCTTTAACCACATTTTTGAAGTTCCTAAGAAAATGGTTAAATGCTTGATCTTGTTTGGGGGTTTTTTTTTCCATAGTTTGTCTCCATATGTTGCCATCACAACCTCAGCAATTCTTCCAGCACATTCATCACTGTACTCCCTTCTTCCCTTCTTTCAGGAAGAAGACCGCAAGCTGCTAGTTGGATTCCTAGAAGATGTAATGACCATGCTTTCACTGTCCCATGCTCCTCTTGATAGCCTGAAAGCTTCCTTTGTGGAACTAGGGTAAAAAATATACCTTGGGGTTGACTACATATAAATACATTAGTAACTCTAATTAAAAGCTGCTAATCTATTTGTAATTGTAAGTAACGGTGATGCTTTGGGTGAATGAAGGCTGTACTTGCTTTTTTTTCCCCTCATGTAAATGTAATTTCTAGGTTTAAAAATGTAGCAGGGAAAAAAAATCTGATATGTAAAAGAGGAACGTCAAAATCCAAACGTAAAATTTCCACAAAAATAACTCATTGAGAATACAATGGAAATTAATTTTGTATTTACCATACTATTGTCATTTGTTCTAGATATGTATTTGCATTCAATATAATAATTCATTGAAAATAGCGTTCTTAAAATTGAGCTGGGGGTTCTTTTAATTAACTCTAAAAAGGAACATATTTTCTAGACTGTAGCATATTGCAAGTCTTTCAGAATGAGATATGTATTTTGTATCCTTCAGAAAAGGTAAACTCTGGAGTTTTAGACTTGTTGAACAAGGAGTTTCTTAAGACTGCATTTTTTAGGTAAAGAACATATCCAGGGCTTGGGAGTATTTTTGTTTGATCAACTGCCCAACTGTTTTCTTCTAGTGCAAACCCAGCTTATCATGAGCTACTGTTAACTGTTTTGTGGTATGGAGTTGTCCATACTTCTGCTCTTGTTCGATGTACAGCTGCTAGAATGTTTGAAGTAAGTATTATCCAAACTGTTCTTCACTTTTTTAAAACTAGAGTTTATTTTTTTAAACCCAGGGATCAATCAGACAATGTCAGTACATTCTTAATAATTACAAGCAACTTAAATAAGCTGTGCACTGTGTGATGGAGCAGGAGGTTGTTGTTCAGTTGTTTTTGTATCTGTTCTCTGTTCAACAGCACATCTTTCTATAGGTCTGTAGTTAAGCATCTCTGAGTTTTAACTTCTGCTCTTGCTATTCAACACATCATCAGTAGTCTAATATACAACTTACCACTGTCAGTACGTCTTGTTTCTGCTCATACAATGCACTTGCATTGTAATTCAAATCAGTTTTCTTTGTACCAGATATGGTGATGAAGACACACATGTAACCAATTTTGTATTTTTTATAAAAATTAAAAGAATTTAAAAAGAATTTAGTTACTTTAATTGCCTCATAATGACAGCTTCATTTTTCCCTTACCATCTATACATTTTGGTCAGAATAAAGACTAAAACATATACCTAGTAAGTTTGCCGTTATTCTCACATCATGCCTTTGTTTCATCAAATGTTGATTTTAAAAGGCATAAGCAAAAACTCTGGGACATACTCCATTGACTGAATAAAGCGAGAGCTTTTTGTCTTTTGCATGTTAGAAACCCATATTTCTAATCACCATTACTTTTTCCTTCTTTTTTTTGTGTATTTCTGCCATATTTGTCTTGGTTGGATAGCTTTGGAGGGGACCTCTAGCAGAATCTAACATCTTATATCATTTGCAAAAACAAATCTCAAGCCTGCCTCAGAAAAAAGAGCACTTAACATATCCATCAGCTTTCTTTAACAATACTCTGCATGTCAGAGCAGTAAACAGACACACCAAGCTCTGTCCTGAGATTCACTTGAAAATATCCAACAATGGCCTTTTTTTCCTGGGGTTGGTTTGTTTGGGGTTTTTTGCCCCTCCCTTTGAAAAGGAAATGGCAATTTTTGGACACCCTTCAAAATTATTTGCTTATTTTCCCTCTCATAAAAGCATTTTTTTATATCTTATTTGTAATAATAAGCTTTTTTTTCCCTAATAAACATTAGCCAAACATGTGCAAGACCTCACTTAAAACAGGCTGTTGTCTTGGTTGCAGCGCCTTTTCAAATTCAGCTGCATGTTGATTATTTTTGGACAGTCTATGCTTGCTATTTCATATCTTGTTTCTTAGCATATTTCAATTCTTACCAAAGCCTAGGCAGCTTTCTTTTAAATGGTCTTCTTACTTGAAAATAGTAGCATGATGTTATTTCCTGGATAGCCAAGGCCTGCGTATTTATAACATGGTATTATGTAAAGTTGGGAAGTCACCTGTGCAAAGAGGTAGCAATAGTTGGTTTCACTACTGAAAGATTCCATCGCTCAACGAAATTCTGTAACCTCAGAGGCTGCTGAATGGCAAAGCCCAGTGATTAGGTAATAGGATGAGGAGTATGTGACCTGCAGGACAGCTATATGAGAACAGTGAAGGTTCTGAGCAGCACAGAGTCTGCACACCCAACTGCTTTACCAAACCTTTACAGTTTGTTAAGGGTTGGAAGGACAGAGAAGTGATGTGGGGCCTTTCCACTCCCTCGCCCCTTTGGGGCAGGGAAACTGTGCTACCATTTTTAAGCCGTAGTATGTGTAAGTAATGATCCAGAGGAATCAAAAACAAGGTAACCATTTATGTTGTCTGTCTCACTGTAACCTTACCTGCTGCTACGTGGCTTTGCCCATCCAGCTGTTCTGTTGCTTCCATATAAATATTTTTAATCAGGAGCTTCCCATTTGATTATTGATGCAAACAAATGTGATTTTGTTCTGACTTGAATGTGAAGCACGTAGCTGAGTTTTACATAAGCTTTGCTGGTTTGTTTGAGTTCAGGGCTAGAGGCACATCTTTAGAATGACACTTGTATTATAAAGCATGTTTTATTTTCTGTATGATGGAATGCATCTGTTCACCATGCTTTACCATACTTAGAGATGTGGCAGACCAGAGAGGAATGAAGCTGAGATCATTCTAAATTATTTACTAATTATACAAATCCCAAGCATTTGAGGTTTTTTTTTTTTTCCAAAGCACTGTATAACTGCTAGGCTTTTCTCTAAATGAAGGTTGGTAAAGAAAACTCAAGTCTCTGTTTAACCAAGATTGAAAATTATAAGCATTTTTATTTTAATAAATGTGGAAATTAGTAAAGCTATGTATGAGAGTAAAACCATCATAAGCAAACTGTGAGCTATGTCCTTAACAGCTGTTTGAAGAGTAGCCCGTGAACTCAGCAGATTGGCACCTGGAGTTGTTGCCAATGTAAATAATTGTGAAATGTATTAAGGTTAAAATGTTGTAGTTGAACTTACATCCTAATACTTTCTGCAGAACAAGTATAGGATGTTGTAACTTTGCTACTCCAGGTGCTTTGCAGCAATAGTGTCTTATGTTCTTACCCAGCTTCTCCCCTGTTCTTCCTTCTCCAGTAATTGTGAGACCACACTCTATTCTGTGTCTGCACATGTGCACACATACGTGCACACACAAATGTTGCTTAATAGGAATGACTGCTTTATATAGAAGCTTCTGAAAAGTCAGGTTCCTTCCAGTCTTTCACATCTTACTTTGGTTTAAATTCAGAGTTGGTGAAGCAGGAATCCTGTAACAAATAGCAGAATATAAAATCTTCTCTATTTAAAGGATGTAAATGCTGCCTGGGTTTGGTACTGTTATACTGATATCTACTGCTTTTCCCAGGAGAAAAGCGTGTAGTTTAAATTGTGTTCATTATGCAATGTGAGTAATCAGAATATAGCTAAATATTAAAATGGCATTTCATATTTCTCATATAATAAATTTTTTTGTATTTATCTCTTAAAACCGGCAAATACATGCAGACTTCCTTACATGAAACTCAAAATAGGAATATCTAATCTTTCCTCTTTTTATTAATGAAGACAAAACCTACCAATTTCTTGAATATAAAAAAAGTTTGCAACTGGGTTTGAAAAATCAGTGGGTTTTCACATGAAGAAAGCATTTAAAGAGCATTTGCAACATACGCAGCAAATGCTTGTGTATAACTACATGGGTAATGTAAAAAAATCACCTGGGAACATCTGGATTCAAACAACTTTGTGTTCATGGAGAATGAATTTTACTGTGATTTCAAGCTTTTAACATTTGGTATGCACTGCAACAAATATATCTCTTCCTTAGTTTGCAAAAAAACTTGAGGAAATACATTTCATGGGTAGTTCAAGGATTCTCCATTTTCTACCTGCACAGACCAGCATGCACACTGCTTGGATGGTTGTTAAATATCAACGAGTCCTAAATGACTTTCAGAAAAACATTTCTGGCATCTGGGAAGGTGCTGTTTGTCTCATTGTAAAAGGTGCAAGAGGTATCACTCAGTGTGGGGAAATCTGCACACATTTGGCCTAGTCAACACTTCTGTCTTGCATGTGACAGCCACCTACTATGGTAAATACTGTTGTGTTGAGTTAGGAACAGTATTTACATAAAATTGACCTTGCTTTAGTACTTACACATAACTTTATAATTATAATAGTATCTGAAATAAAACGTGCAGCTACCTGCAAAAGTTTGAGCTCAAGTTTTAAAATACCTGAAAATAAAGAAAACATTGTATTGTTGAATTTGTCATGTTTGTGCTGATTGCCAGACCACTTTAGCTTTCTTCACGCCTTTGCATTTATGAAGCTCTAGTGTAGCAGTATTTGCTTAGCTTCTAATTTTGGTTTGCTTTTTGTGTTTTTTTTCTTTCTCTCTCTTGTGCTGTTCTTCTTCCCATGATACTGTACTCGCTCTTTCCGTGCATCACCTGTGATACCCCCCTGCTCCGACCATTCAGCTGTTGGTGAAGGGGGTACATGAAACTCTGGTAGCTCAGAGAGTTGTTCCTGCTCTCATTACTCTCTCCAGTGACCCTGAAATGTAAGTTCCCTGTCTTGTATACCTAGCATCTCTCTTAATACTTAGAAAGAAATAACCATCAATTATGTCTCTTAATCTAGCTGAACAAAAATTGAATTACTTTTAAAGGAACGTAACCTTTAAATCACTTATTTCTAAATAAAAAGCTTTACTGCAGCACCTGGAATTAAACTGTATAAACATGCTAAATAAACTTTAAATAGAAAACTTAAATCCACGTAATTTAATTTTTGTTTTCTATATTAAGTCGTGTTCTCAGTTTTCAAATTTGCTTACGTCGTTTCTAGCGGAAAGCTGGATACTACTATTCTGGAATGCTATCAGCTTTGCTACTGCAAAATTAAGTGTCATCTGCATTAATGAAATGCAAAGTAGTTTTGGCTGCATCTCATTTCTGATAGACAACCGTGGCACTTCATTTCCTGGACATTCTGATGTGGTATTTCTTTCAAGCTAAGGAGGGATGCTTTGCTAATCTCACTAACAACTTGTTACTAACAGATGCTCCAGCATGAATAGTCGTAGTGGCTTTAATGTCTTGTGTGGGTGACTAATCCAAGAACAACCCCAAGAGTCTGCCTGCCCATCCTCAGTCACAGCTAACCCAGTTCTTAAAGTTTACCAAAGCGTTTTTTATTGCATGTTGACTGGTTTACAGCTGACTCTTCGAGGCATGAGTGAAGCATTAGTTGACAAGCGGGTTGCTCCGGCCCTTGTTACCTTGTCCAGTGATCCTGAATTGTGAGTTTCAGACTGAGACCTTGAGTTAATCCTGTCTTTTTCCTGGTCTGCTTTTTCTTTTTTTTTTTCCTTTCTTGTTTTTTTGGACGTTGCTAGAAACTAATGTAACTTAAAAGTACTAATTTTTAAATTTTTATTTAAGTAATTTTGTTCTTGGTGTTGAATACATCTTAAAGACCCTATTCTTCCATTGTAGTTCAGTAAGAATTGCTACAATCCCTGCTTTTGGGACCATAATGGAAACTGTTACTCAGAGAGAGGTAAGACACCTGTTGTCACCTGTGTTTTTGTAGCATAAGAAGTGGATGATTGTTTAATAAATCCAGAATAAAAGAAAGTGCAACTCTTAAATTATTTTTTTCTTTGTCATATTCTCTTCCGAAGTGCTTTCCCGTTTTGCAATGGCCTTTTCTTTGTTGTTTTTCCTAAATAAGCCAACCCTTATAACTAATAAAAACATTTCCTCCTAAATCTCAACCAAACATAAACAGAGACAGATAAGTAGAGGGGAGGCCTGTGTTAGAAGATGGGAAATCCCATGCTCAAAATGTTTTTAAAGCCTTCTCCAGTACAGTTGTGAAATCTAACTCCATTATTTCCAAATGAAATAGTTCTATTTTAAAATAGTGACCAAAATCATCCACCTATTGTACTGTTGTATATTGTATTGTTTTAGTTGCTTTAGGGTATCCTGCTTGGCTCCCAAACACTTTGGAAGAGCACAAGATTCTTGTTCCAGTCATGTCTGCTGGTTTAGCCCTTGGTGTCCAAGATGGCACTGAAAAGACATAATGACATTAGCAAAGTATTCCGTGAAGATAATATACAGATGCAATTCCTCCTCATTTTTGAAATGATGATACTATCCTAATAGATAAGAATTCTGAAGACAGTCAGGAGCCTGCCGTAAGCAGTAGGAAACTCGATTTTGTTTCATGTAACAACTGTGCAATCGAATTTCTTCTGTAAGTCCTTGCAGCTTTTTTGCAGAGCTTGCACTCTTCCCGTAATTTCAACATATTCTAAAAGAATGTGTTTGAGGAAATGTGAGTAATGTGAGTCAAGTCAGTGATGACTCACATGTACTTGGAAGATGGAAAAGTTAGAATTTTGTAGCTTGGAATGCATGCCTGTAATCAGTTTGGAAGAATATTGTTTTGTTACCACACTGAAGTTACTGTATCTATTGCACTAATTATAATAAGCCTTAGAGTACAGAGGTGATAGCACCTTCCAAAATGTATCATAAAATGTTATTTTTTCAATTTTGAATCCAAGTTAAATACCTAACTCATCTTAGTTTTGGTTTTTTAGCCTTTAGTTGAAAAAAATCTTTTTAATTCCATTGATTTTGTGATGGCTACTTTTGCATCTTGGTCCTCTGCAAAAAAAAATTTCAGCCTATTAATTGAGATACATTCCAAAAAAGTCCACTCATTGATTTCTGATTAAACAGGAAAAATCTGTAGATATTAATAGTAAGAGAGAAACTGGTAAAAAAAGGGAGTATCAGACTCAAAGAAACCTCAGGCAGAAAGATCAGCTGTATGGGAGTCACCTGTCTGTTGTTAAAAGATCAGATTAAAACCCTGTTAACAGTCTTTAAAATATAGAGGTGCATTGCAGTTTGTAACATCCTGTTAGAAAAAATCTTTAAATTAGAAGAAAATCCAAGGTCTGTTATCTGAAATACAGAAGACTGTAAACATACTCTGAACTGATCATAACAACTTCTAGCATCTTCATTCTTTTGTGTTCTTTCTGTTTCTCTGGGATTATTTAAGCTTCTGGAGAGAGTAAAAATGCAGCTGGCATCTTTCCTGGAGGACCCTCAGTATCAAGACCAACATTCTTTACATACAGAAATCATAAAAACATTTGGAAGAGTTGGACCTAATGCTGAGCCCAGATTTAGAGACGAATGTAAGTTGCATCCATGGCAAGATGCAGTCTTCCTCTCTCTGTCTAAAAGATAATAGGTGTGCTGGTTACATTGATGGGGTTTTCTTTCTTTTCTGTCAACTTATTATTTCAAAGGTACTCTAAGGTACCTTTTTATTTTAGGTGGTGCTACCACAGATTTTTATTTCAAGTTTGAGTCAATCCATTAAATGTGCAAGGGCAATCCCATCAAAAGCAGTTGTTTACAGTTCTTATTCCATGCTCATGTGTAAGAGTTTTAGGTGCCCACAGTTGCCACATAGCACCTGTTTAATGCTAAACAAATCTGGGGAAAGCTGTTTCAAATACTTCTGTATTTACTTTTTCAGTTGTTATTCCACATTTGCACAAGTTAGCCTTGGTCAACAACCAACAGTCTGTTGATTCGAAGAGACTGGATATTGCTACCCACCTGTTTGAGTCCTACAGTGCTCTTTCCTGTTGTTGTATCCTTTTTTAAGGGGAAGTTTAGCTGTTACTTCTCTAGTGGTGAGAAAAATCTCAATATTAGAAGAATAACTAAGTTTGTCTTTGAATCTGTGATGTAAAACATCATCTATTCAGCATAAGGGAGAGGTTTTCAGAGATGGTGAATATCATGGATTTGCTGCACACCAGATGCCTACCAAGCCACTTTCATTCGCCTCCTCAGCAGGATGGATGAGGGTGGGGGAGAAAAATCAGATAGAGGAAAAACTCGTGTCAAAATAAAGGCAGTTTAATAAAGCATAAGCTATGCATGGAAGCAAAACAAAACAGAAGATTTATTCTCTACTTTCCATTAGCAAGCCATGTCCAGCTATTTCTTGGGAAGCAGGGCTTCAGCACATGTAGCAGTCGCTCCAGGAGACAAACGTATACAACAAATGGTGCCCTGCCCCACCACCAGCACTTTCTCTTGGTTTTTGTATCTGAACAGGCATCATAGGGTATGGAACAACCCTTTGGTCAGTTTGGGTCAGCTGCCCAGGCTGTATGCCCTCCCCCAGCCTACTGATGGGAGGGAATGTTGAGAGACAGCACCGATGCTGTGCTAGTGCTGCTCAGCAGTAGCCTAAGCACTGCTGTGTTACCAACACCTTTCTAGGTACCAATGCAAGGCACAGCACTGAGGCTGCACTGAGGTGCAGAAAATGAACTCCAGTTCAGCCAGACCCCATACAGTGGGGATATAGATACTTTAAAAAACAAAGCTACCAAAACAAACTCTTGATCTTAACCAATAAATCAAGAAAAAATCTTCAAATTATGTGGATGTACGAAATACGTGATGTTAAGTATGTTTAAGATCTTTTTTCCTTTTTATTAGACATGTTCCATTTTTTTAGTTTTGCTGCTGCCCTTGTGTTCCATAGAACAACATTATTAGATGACAGAAAAAAAAGTATAATTTCAAAAGGCAACAATCCTTAACAACCTGGGCTTTAGTTATTTCAGAGGATTTAATGGTCAATCACTTTTTACCAGGACTGAAGTGTTTACGAACCGACATGGAACATCTCTCTCCAGAGCATGAGGTGAGCAGCTATATTTACTGAATATGAGATGTAGGTGGCAGAAGTTGCAATGTGATGGCATTTAAAACCAGAAGTTAAAGGGAGCTGCTCATAAGTGGTTTCAAAATGTGGCATTGAGGATTTTTTTTGATAAAGAATAGGTCACATGATTTTAAAACCACTAAAATCTTGTAAAATGTATTTCTAAGCTGTGGGCCTCTGCAGACAAATACTCAACTGTCAGAAAAGCACATAGAAACACAGATCTTCCTAGACTGAATAAAAAGGAAATGTTTTTACCATCTTGATGTTAATCAAACCAAGGATGCACTGAAATGAACAGCTACAATAAATCCATGGAAATGCAGATAAAAATTGGTGGAGTGCAGGAAGAAAGCTATTAAAGAATAGGGAAGTAGTGTCTTAAAATACTTGGGGTGCATTTCATATCTGGAGCACTGTGTCCAGTTCTGGGCTCCTCAGTACAAAAGCATGGACTTAGTGTAGAGAGTCCCGTGAAGGGCTGGAGGAGAAGATGAGGGAGCTGAGTCTGTTCAGCCTGGAAAAGAGAAGGCTTGGGTGAATTTTATCAGTACCTGAAGAGAGGCTCCACAGAGGACAGAGCCAGGCTCTTCTCACTGGTGCTCTGTGACAAGACCGGAGACTATGGGCCGAGTTGGTTTTTTTTCAGTTGTGAGAATGACTGAGCAGTGGTCCACACTGTCCAGAGATATTGTGGAGTCTAAATGTTTAGATACTCAAAAGCCATCTGGAATGTTCTTCCTCGCCATTTGGCTCCAGGTGGCCCTACTTGAGCAGGGGGTTGGACCAGATGATCCTCAGGGGTCCCTTCCAACCTCAACCACTCTCTGATCCTGTGAATTGTAAAGAGCAGATCAAAAGAAGCAGACAGGACAACATGGGAGTGAACAAGATCTTCTCTGGTAGGAGGAGCTTACAGAAAGCAGCAAAAAAAACCCCAAAAAGCTAGCAGAAGAAGCCAACTTGAGCAACTTGAAAATCTTAGCCCTATGCACTTTTTTGGTAAGTACTTGAAGAGGATGAATACTAAGAGAGATGTTAAGTCAGTAGCAGAAATAAGAGATGTTTTGTTGCATGTTGGGGAAAATCTTAACAGGATGAACATTTCAAGGGATGGAGGAAGAGATTTAATCAGAATGTACAGAAGGGTACTGTTGTATCCTTTGAAGGCGAATACTGTGCTTTTATTAGTTACTTTGTACATGAGAAAATTCATTTTATTTTCCTTGTGTTTGTAAAAGTGACTGACTGTATTATCTGGGAGTCCTACGTTCTTATATTCAGTAACTAAGTTCTTTCTTCTGTGTTTACATTTTTTCCATTTAAAAGCCTTATAGTATCACTTTTATTTTCTGTATAATATTATTGGGGGAACTTTTCAGCCTGAAAGGAAAGAATCTGAGTTTAGAAGGATGAGTCAGAAGGAACATCACTCAAAGGCAACAGAATTGTGCTTCCTTTCCACAGGCAGCACTGGAGGTGTGGCAATGATAGATATTCTGTATTCAGAGAGAGGTGGAAGATGGACTGTGAGGTCTTAAGTATATATCTGAAAGCTGCACTAGGCAAAAGTTTCATTTTCTTTCACCAGTGAGATAACTGATATGAATTCTGCTACTTTTTGTAGTTAATGTAACTTCTAAGGTTTAAAGACAGTCAGTTCAAAAAATACCCTGAATTAGAACAAGGGGTTTGATTGAGTTTGAATCTTGTAGTCAGAGGAGGAAGTGAGGACTGGAATAGGATTTAAAATAAATCAATAAGTAAAGACAGCTCTAATTCTCTATTACAACATTTTGAATTACTGTGCTTAAGTGACTTCAGGGATGATGCCAAGTGCTTTGGTTTTTTTAGCCAGAGAGCAATATAAAATTTAAAATATTTACTCCTGGTCCAGCGGGTTAGAAAATTCACTACAGGCTTTACCATTTTTATCCCTTTTATTGTAGAAATGGATACCTAGTGCTTGATCAGCTTCCCACTTCAATAGGATGTTTGTAGGCATGATGATAGGAGCTTCTGAGGCCCAGTGAGTTCTAGTGTCTGTCTTGGAAGCTTTCTATCTGAAAATCATGTTTTCTGAAATGAATGCCTTTTACTGTCTCAAACAATTAGACATCTGCTTAAACAGAATTTAGCCTTTCTTCATTATTTTGGCCACTGGTGTTATTCATGATTCAAATGGCATATCACTTGACAAATACACATTTTCTAAATCAGTGCCGTAGCTCTAATGGCTTTAACGTCAGTATGGAGTTTATGCTCGTCTTGGAAGGGTAACATTGTGGAATTGGCTTGTGTGGTCCTGTCTGGCAGCATTTACCACTCATAACTCATACTTGTTTTCCTTTCTTTCATATTAATGAAAGTGTAAGTTGGGCATTCAGGTCAGACCTCATCTTTAAGGAAACATTTCAGCTTGTACAGATACTCAGACACTTGACATTGAACTAGAGATGCCGGTAAAGTCCCTTCTTCCTCATTTTCCACTTGCCTTCTATGGATTTTCAAAGTAAGTGGATTTGAGTTGCACAATAGTCAATCAGTACTTGGTAAAAATATTTAGTCCATATACTGCAGTGTTGTTTATAAGACTTAAGCATGTTAAGTCTCTTAAGTGTCTCTAAATATAGAGTTAGTGCTCGAAAATATTTCTCTTTAAGGAGATGTGATTTCATAATCAGTCCTATGACCAAACAAAGAGAACCTAAGGGAATAGGTCTGAGCAGTATGTGCAAAGCCATAATGTAGAAATTTAGAAATTTGCAGAAGAGACAAGGATTGCTTCACTTCATCACAAATTACACAGCCTTCCCAGAAGGAGCTGTACAGTGGATGGGAAATCCATCCTGTTATTTAAATGATCCTGGATCCTTGATGAATTATCCTCCCCTTTGATCAAGACTTCATATTGTTGATATTTGGAATATCTGGATTCAGACACAAAAATGTACTCCAGTGGAAAGCTCCAGTGCGCAGGTAGAAACGCTAAGTAACAAAAATTATGGCGGCTGTGCTTAGAAGCTTCAGGGGTTTTTTGTGACAGAACAAAAAGTTTATTTTTTCACTAGAACTCTGAATGTATTTCTCTTGTACCCCTGTACTCTTGAGCGTTAAGTATTTGTAAAATGTTTTATGCAAGTGGAGGGACAGGAAATTTAGCAGGAAGAGTTGTAGTCCTGTTTGAATGCTGCTCTCTGAAACACTCAAGGGTGTGTAACACCTGCTACCTAAAATATTTCAAATGCTGAAGTAATACTTCTGAAGAAATGGAGCAATGGCACAGATCTGCAGACCAGGCCATATCTTATCAGTGTAATTAATGGTTGTGCTGCAGACTTGACAGAAGCCAGCGTTTTAATTTATACAAATACATTTTGAAATAGTTACCAGTTGGTAGTAACCATTAGTAACTGATTTGTATTTTAGATGTTGAAAATAGGTTTTTTCCTTTGTTGTGTATCTTCAGGTTTGGTAAAACAGTACTGATTTTAAGCTTAGTGTCTCAAAAAAGTATTTGGCTTTCTTCTGAGTTGTGGCAGAGGAAGTTTCCATTTATGCAGTGTGTATATATGTGTGTATATGTATATATTTATAGTTTCATACTTTGCATTCTAACTTTTTTGCCTTAGTGTTTCAAAACACTTTGGTTTTAATGTGTTAAAACAGTACTGTTGTGAACAGGGCAGAGAGTAATTTCTGTCCCATGAATTAACTATGATTTTTTTTTTTTTTTAAAGCTTGCTATTGGGAATCATTCCTTTGTTTTTGGATAAGTGTAAAAATATCAGTGTGGAGGTGTTTTCAGTCTTAAATACTCTGCAGAAACATTTAACACTGTAATTGCTTAAATAAAGGAAAAAAGCCATGAGTCATAGGAACTCTGGAAGACACCAGTGGAATGATATCAAGTTGATTTTAGCACTTCCTTCTGTTAAGATCTTGTCTCAGGGTGCCATCACACTTTCTTTCCTTGCTTTTTCTTTCATGCATAATGTTCATGAATATATAGCCTGTCACAAATGTGAGTTTGTTTTAGCTCTGTTTTTAAAAGCCTGGGGGAAAAGGAGGGAGTCCTGAACTTCTGTAACTATTTGGAAAACATTTTTTTCCTTAAGTTATTTTGAACATTTTTGTTGTTTCTAACCACAAGGCATTATCAGAAGTCTGGAACTCAGAGGCACTTGAAAAAAACCCAGGGAAACGTTTTAAACAGTTCTGCTAATGTCAGAATTATTTGTAGAATAAATTTCATAAGAAGTGTTAATGTAAAAGGAAAAATGTCAAATGTCATTTATCTCTTTTCCTTATGTGACTTAGGTTATTTTGAGCTCCATGATAAAAGAATGTGAACAGAAAGTGGAAAACAAGACCGTCCAAGAACCGCAAGGGTAAGACTTCCACTTCCCTTTTTCTATGTGCCTCCAGAGTAGTGTTCTGCAGAGCGTATTCCACGATGGTCTCTCTTGCAGCAGCCCTCTTGTGAGAGGGTAGAAATGAGCCAAGACACAGACTTCTTGTTTATCACAGCAAGAAAAGGGTCCTGGTTTATTCCTCTTTACAGCTTAGCCATCCTGACTCCAACTGTTTTACTGGCTCTGACTGCAGCAAGCGCCTGCTGTAGGTTTCCCTTGCAGCCTCTGACTGCTGGTTATTTCCTGCTAAACAATGACTGCATGTATTAGTTTGCAGACTCTGAATGCAGGTTTTTACCCAGCTAGACTGTGACTGCAGGGTCCAACAACAGGTTCTAACTGCAGACCCAGACTGACCTCACAGCAGTGATTCTCACTCCCTAGGATCCTTCTTCACGATCCTCTCCTTCGTGCTTCTCAAGGCTCCTCCTCCTTCATGATCACCCCTCAACATCTAACCCTTTTATCACACTTATCTTTATTGGATATAGCTGCTACTCATCAGGGGCGAGGCTGTATTGGGTAATAAACACAGCTGTTAATTATGTCAAGGTCACCTGTATTCTCTTATCCTACAGGTGTCCAAGGTTTGTGACCTGAAATCCTGCGCTGGTATATTCTGTATTTGAAAACAGATTTTAGAAACTTTAATACAGTGGTTGTTTCTGTCTCCAGTGTAAAACACGGGACAACAAATTTTTTTAATAGGAATTATGTTTGTTGTTCTTAATTTTTTATCCATTTAAAGCAGTATTTAAATTTCTGTCCTGAATTTGAGAAATCAGGGAATGCCTGGCCTAAGTGCTTAGAGCAATGTATGTAGCAGACACTTTGCCGCCCACGGGGGTGGCAACCTGTTGGCTGAGGGAATTGTTCTGGTCCTGGGAATGGCTGCTGTCCTGGTTTGCATGTGATCAGTGCACGTGAGAAGTTTCTCCAGTGTATCCACTGACCCTGTGTGAGGGTGCTGGTTAGGAAGTAGGCTGACTTTGGGAAAATGCCACCTGTGTTACACTTTGGTAAAACACCCTTTCCACAAACAGTAAACCCAGTTCTCCAGGGAGACAGCAGACACACAGTGTACATGCATCCATTTGCTTCACATGTGGAGATGGTATCGTATGTGAGCACTTCCTGATAACAGAAGTAACCAACAGACGCACATTGGACGTGGAAATTTGGAATACTCAGTGTCATTATTGTTGCGTTGTGTGGCAGGACTCCACAATTATCATGAGTTAGTTGTATGTGCTCTGTCGCCTGCTTATTGCCTGGAATGGCATGCCAGCGGTAAATTCTTGTGGATTATTATATAGCTTAATAAATCCTTAGCAGTGTTGCCAGAAAGTGTGTGAGAAGGTATCTGAAAAGAGAATCTGTTCTCAATTCCAATGCTTTGTTATGAGAATTGAGACAGTTACTGAAGTTTGTATGTCATGCTTCCTTATCTGTAACAAACTGATAGAATTTATTTCTTGAAAGAGCTCACCCATAGTCCTGGAAGCAACTGGTAGTTTGAGAATGACTAAAATAAGGTTTACAAGAACTGAACAGAAGACATTTGAAGTAGAAAAAGGGTCAGTCGCTCACACATTCAAGTAAAATACTTCAGGCTTTACTAGTAGTAAATACTTTGAAATCAGTCATTTCTATTAAGCCATTGCAGAAATAGATAAATGCAAACCTCATACAACATTTAGTGTATTTTATTTAAGAATCAGCTGCTGAAAACTAATATATGAAAGGGATAGGTCTGCAGTCTGTTCCTTTGTTCTTTAATTAGCCTTCCCCTTTCTTATTCAACATCAGGCTATGGTTGCAGTCTCGCACTGTACAAAATTAACAAGAAATGTTTTACCACTGAAGAAATGACCTTTTCATATACGTAAATCTCTGTTTTCTTGCTAAGCTCTTGCTAATTTCAGTTCCTAATTTCAATGACAAATATATATTTGACAAAGGATTTAAATGTGACTAGGCTATAAATTACTGAGGTTTGTTAGCAGCAGAGGAATGCACGCACAGAAATCAAAATGGGTGTTCTTACCTTTTTCCCTTGCTGTTAGAAAAAGTTAGTAAAATAATACAGGATCAAAGAAATAGTTTTTTCAGGAGATTAAATTCTGCATTTTAAATTTGGATAGCCACTTTTGTTAAGCATTTTCTTTAGCAATTATCAAGGTATTTCAATCATGGGTAACAACTTAGGTTACAAACTGATTGCTGTAATGCCCATCAGGAATGTCTGTTTTGGCCTAGAGCTTCCCCATAAAGCAGGTAGAACTCTGTGTAGCATCTGATTCATCTAGACACCAGGAAAAATTTGATGTTCACACATTTTTTTTATTTGTGGGTTGGGTTTTGTTTTGGTTTTTAAATAATGAATAAATACAAGGACTTTTCTTTAGGACTGATTGTTTCAAATGAGGTATGCTATTGCTTTGTTGGGTTCCTTGATTACTTTTTAAAGAAGTGAGACTCAGAAAAAATTATTATGAAATCAAATAATTTTTGCTATGTTTAAATATTGAGTTTGAGTAGTAATGGTGGAAGTACTTTGGAGGCGTATTTAAACTTTTAAGTATGCAGGATGCTGTGGATTATGTTTCTATTTACAGTAACATAGTATAAAAAATGAACTTCTAGACTCTGCAATTGTTCCTTTTTAATTTTTGGCATCGGATGGCTGATATCCCCCAAACTGTTCCAAGAACCAATGGAACACCTTGTTTTCCTCAGTCTTATTCAGGATCATTTTGAGAGCACAATTTGTTAAAAACTACAGGTTTGTCACCAGTTGCTAGGCTTTCATTTCTGAAGTGAGCAGTTTTATTTTCTTAATGCTGCTAATGCTTGGAATGTACAGTATTTCCCAAACAAGTTTTCATAGCTACACACAACTCTAGGATACCTCACAGTCTGAGCTAGCTTCTTGTCCTTAACTAGCTGATAGTGAGTAAATTGTTACTTACATAATTTATATGCCCTTGTTTTAGCATGAAATCAAAGGAAATTGCATAAGGCATCCATTCTTACTGTAGCAGTAATTTCCCTGCTGGGTTTTATCAGCTGGAAATATGCGATTCATTAGTTGACTGGAGATGTTTAATCAAGCCAAAGATGTCTGGCCACGTGATTGTGCCGGAAATAAATATTTTACTTTAAAGTTCATAATTAAACTATTTCTAAATCCACAGTACAGCTTTAGTGAGAAGATTCCCTTTTATTTTTAATGTACTTTAAAAAGAACCAGAAATCATTATCACTAAGAACCTCTTTTTTTGTGGTGTGAAATGGGAGAAAATACTGGGTACATTTCTTCTGCCTTTGAAGAAGTCATTCAAGTTCTGCTGAAACAATTCAGAGTTAACTTCAGTTTCATCTCCTTGATGCAAGTGTGTCTAACAGAACTGTTTATAACTTTTCAGACTGAAAAGTCAGTTCCTGGAATCTGGCCTTTGCCAGTAAGACAGATTTTGTGGTCTTAGCTATAATTTTGAAATGCTGAGTTCCACACTGAGTTCACAAGGGAGGATTTATTTGGTAATGTTTTCTAAAATTGTCCTTGTCCAATGTTGAAAAACACTTGCCATTTGACTAGAAATATAGGAAGTATAAAGCTTTGCTCTTTCTTGAGACAGGTGACTCCTACTGTGCTAAACAGTTACATGAAGTTGAGCTCACTGATATGTTGTTCATTTAAAAAAAAAAAAAAATCTGTTAATTTCACATAATAGGGATAATTTCTCAACGTATTATTCAAAGCTTAGCATCCTGTAGCTTCAGCATTGATCGGTTGCTCCTTCCAGTCCCAGTTTGTGGGACACCTATGAAGTGTCCATTGTCCTATCTAGTATGTCTCAAGCAGGAACAACCAAGTGCAGGTAACAGGAGCCACATTCACAACAACCAGAATGAGAAGCTCCTTACCCAACGAGGGGCTGACCCAGCAGGACTCAGGTCAGGGTGGGGTCGGCAAGAAATTTATAAGGGGATCAAAGGAAAGCTGACCAAGCAATATAAAATAAAGATTTATTGAGAGTTACTAGGTTGACAATCCTCACCAATTTTTAACTCTGCTCAGGTGGAAGTAGTTGGAAAACAAAGAGTTGAAAATTAAGGCGAGAAGTCATTGTTTTGTACTTACCTTGCTTTTGCTTATCTCTGATCATCTCTCATTAGCATCATGTCTGCTAATGTCATTGTTGGAGGCAAGTTACTTGGGTTAGAAAGGTCTGTGTCTGAACTAATACTGTTGAACTTACACTAAATAAACATAAGGACTGACATTTCTGGTGGGAAGACAAAAGCCAGTCTTTCACAGAGGTATTTGTCACTATTCACATAGCAATTCCCCAATAGGTAGCAAATACTAATGTGGTGCTGT
Source organism: Hirundo rustica (assembly GCF_015227805.2). NCBI lineage: Eukaryota > Metazoa > Chordata > Aves > Passeriformes > Hirundinidae > Hirundo > Hirundo rustica. The sequence continues at coordinate 84,166,623 of NC_053450.1, forward strand.
CCAAAGGTACTAAAAATTACTGTGCACAAAAATATTTTACCATTTTCACAGGCACTGTGAGCACATTATAATAAATTTAACAGTGTATATATGGACTAGGTAGTGATGAGTTTTCAGTTCTTTTTCACAGATGGTCTTTTTTGTTGAAACCTCTGAAACACAAAGACAATTTAGTTGCTTAATAAATAACAACGTAATGTTCTTTTTAATTTGTGGTCTTATGCCACTAAATGTTTTCCCTTCCTAGCTCGATGTCAATTGCAGCAAGCCTGGTGAGTGAAGATACAAAGACCAAGTTTTTGAACAAAATGGGCCAGCTGACTACATCAGGTGCAATGTTGGCTAATGTGTTCCAGAGGAAGAAGTGAGATGGGAAAAGGAACTTCCAGCTAACACTAAGGTGGACCTCATAGAGACTGGTTCCTGTACTTGAAGTACTTGCCTTTTAATTTCTTCTGTCTTATGTTCTTGTAGTATAATTTTATTCTAACCTCCAAAGATATTTGCACTGCTTTTGAATATCGCTGTGTATCTGTTAATTTTGGGTTAACTGTGGTTGATATAATACTGAAATCATAGTCTGTACCAAGTCCCTGTTCTGTGTTCTTGTCTTTCCAGCATATTTTTTTTAATATAGTGGAAGGTTTTGGTTTTTTTATTTTCTGACAGGGTATCAGCAAATATCTGTATTATACATGGAGCTATTCTGACGGTACTTAAGATAATGTAAATTTGAAGTCATTGTCATGAAGTAATAAAAGTGGAGATTACTTATGTATTTAAATTATGAGAGAGTAATGCAGATTTTTTAAATTATGTTTCTAAAAAGAAGAGGAAGAGCCACCAGCATTTGTCTGTGCTTCTAGGGTTGTTTTGTAAGTATTGTGCATCTTGAATCCAGAGGAATAGCAGTATCTAATGTATGAGACTGCTTGCACTGCATCAGTCTGCAGGGAATGCTCATGTTTCAGATGCTTTATGCTGACATTGTAAATGCTGTACAAAGTCCTTCAGATAAAATTATCACACCTATGTGGTCTTTTGAGGGATTTTTTTTTCTTTTGTTGGGGTTTTTGTTGTATTTTAAAGTACTTTATAAGTCTTACATCCACAGGCACATCCATTAAGTAAAGAAAAAACTTAATAAATGAATAAATGTTAATAAATGTGTAAACAACTACACAGGATCCCTAGTACAGTTATGCAGGCAGCGGAAACCTTATGCCAGGAGAGAGACAGCTTTCATTTTGCACTCATTGTGCAATTCTGTGGACTGTGAAAACTAAAGATATTTTGTTGTTTAGACTGAATTTCAGTTCAAATTTTATTTTGGAGTGTTTGAAATTATGTTGAGTTTGATGTGCAGTTTCTTTAAGAGGTTAAGTAGACTGCCTACATACTTTTTAAAAGTGACATTACAGGGAGTATATTTAACTACCAAATATTTTTGTTAGCAAGGAGGCATTAACAACTAAATCCTTTTCTTCTTATGCAGCAATTTTCCTCCCCTCTTTATGTCAACGTAAGCTTCTGAAAGTAAACTCAAGTGCATGCATGAACTGGTATGAGGTAGCAAAATACAAAAGCTCAGGCATTCTCTGACACAGTACCGTTTGGCTGGAAGTATGGACATCTTTGAGGACGGGGAAAGCAAAAAGAGCAAAGGAATAAAGTATTCCCTCCTGAAACAGAATATGGATGGAATAACAGGTTCAGGTATGATCCTTAGATGGAGATAACTTGAGGCTTCTGACTGCTTCATGTCTCTGCCTGTTGGCTCTGCATACACTGTTTGTGTTGTGGCCGGGCCTGCTGCTCATGTGTGCACTGTCGGTCCCCTTGCACTGCACTGATGGAACATTTTCCTGGAGGTTACAGACAGCTCCATGCCTTCGTGTTGCTCGTTACCATGAAAGTATGCTTTTAGCAGACTGACTGTGAAATGGAGACATTCCTGAGGAATGGGAAGTGGTGACGTTCCTCTCTATTGTTCAGTTGTCAATAAAAAGTTTTGTACACCTGCCTTGTCTTGTTACTTCTGCTCTTCTCTGAAAAAGATAATCACATCAATGGAGCTGTTACCAGAGAGACGTTTAATGCACAGGAATTGTTTAGCCTTAACTCTTTTTACATAGGAGGTGGTAGACTGAAATTGCTCCATTTCCTATTTGTGTGATTGGCTCCTAGACCTCTTGCTTTACTGCTGTTTTCATGCAGGGTCTGCTCTCCTTCTGTGTCTCCTCTGCTGTGGTTTTGTTTTGGATTTTTCTTCTCCTTCTCTTTTCTGATTTCTCGAGCAGTTGCAGTGCCAGAGACAGCTTTGTAGTCATGAGACTGAAATAACAGGTCCGTGGTTAAGCTGCTGCTTTGTAAAGCAGCGCCGCTGCCTGTGGCAGTGGCTGCCAACCTACACTGAACTTCATCCAGTGTTTGGAAAACCTGCGAATTTGCAAGAGCCAAAAAACTGACAGCAATTTAACGGTGGAGAAAGTGGGATGAGACTTTTTAGTTTGTTAGTATAAATGTAGCATCTTTACCCCCATAGGGTAATAGGTCCAGTCTCTCCAGCCCCTTGAAAAGTGTAGCTTTTGCTACTCAGGGTTCTACTTCACACCAGGTGTAGGAATTTGAGCAAGGATTCCAGGAAAACCACACAGTAACTCCTGAGGTGAAAAAATTACTGTGTAGGTAGCAAACTTGCACTGCAGGTTCTCTTCAGAAGTTTTGCCTCCTAAATTTTAGGTTTCTGTTGGTATATGTTGGTTGCAGGAGTGTTTATTCATGTTTATTAGTTTTCAAATATGAACAAACTTTCAAGATAGCAAGAAGTTGTTCCATGTGGAGAGCTTGGTGATACTTGGCTTTTCTCTGATTATTCTTCCTAACTATGCCACTGTAGCATTCAGGACTGGAAAATAAGAGAGATTTATTTAATGAGAAGAACTACCAGAATATTTTAAATTAACCTTCTTTCCCCTCCCCCCCTTTCTTGTTACTACTCAAAATAAGTGAACCTTTTGGGAGAAAATGTTTTGTTAAAAGAAAGCAGTTCATCCCCTAAGGGTTGTCTTCAACTGCTTATTGCCCTGCCTGAGTAAGGATTCTGTAAAAAAACTCAATGTCTGCTTTATTGGTATTGTCTGAACTTCAGCTTGTTAGCTTTAAATGTCAAAGGTCACATGCTGCCCCTAGTGAAATTTCAGACAAAATCTTAGTAATTTTTTAAAAATTACACTCCTGTGTTCTTAAACAAAAGTGATCGGTGAAGGTAGCTAGCTGCCTCAGTATATGTTTTCTGTAGGTTAAGCATAAGGCTAAATGATATTATGCCTATATTTTGTTCTGAAAGAGATTGTTTTCTAGAACTCTAAATTAGGCAAATTGCTCTTTTTCTGTCTTCTAGGGAAGGTGAATAAAGGGAGCTCCATAAGAAAAGTTGCTCAGTCTTCTATCAGTTTCTTCCTACTCCACTTTTGGACCAAGAAGAAAAACAATCCTGCTATTACTGTACATTAAAGTATATTCTGGTTAGGAGAACTAAAAGCAAGCAGTGTTTGAATGGATTTGGGGCTAGAGAAACTGAGGAAGCTGATAGATTGAAAGACAAATTATCCATGACTAACAGCTAGGTAGAAGAATAAGGAGGTTTTGTAATATATTGTGATAATTCATTCCTACATAGGGATGATAAGATGATTCAAAAAGATTCTGCAGAAGAGTAGATGTCTTGGTTTTGAAAGACAGTTGTCTGCCAAGGAAAGCAAGAGCCTCCCTTGGAATGGAGAATGTAAACCCCCTTCCCTCCAAATTATTATGATTTTGCAATTAGGGGCTTTCAGGTAGAGATATGGAAGTAATGGTAGAGATAATAGGAGTAACGGTTCTTTACTAGGAATATTTTGAAAAAAGAAAATAGTAGTAGTGAAAAAAAAAAAAAGGCGAGGAAGCAAACAAAGATCTGGGAAAAAACCCAGACAGAGTCAGGGATACAACCTGGCACCTCGTTGGTCAGGGTGTTGGAAGCAGTCTAAATAAATCCTCCTGGAGTAACAAATGCGGTTCTGTGGAGTAGAGATGGTCCTGTAGAAAATCCAGTGCTGGTGAGATGGGTCCAGTCTTCCTCCAGGAATCCAGTGGAAAAACTGTATACCTTGTGTCCTTCAGTCCCAGTTTTTATCTAGCTAGGAATTGTTGGCTCCTCTCCCACTGGGTGGAGCATTTCACAATGGGATGATGGAAATTGTCATATCACTGGTGGGCCCTAATGGCCCATTATCAGATGACTTCCTGGAGGATGGAGGGGTGTTGAAAGAGATAAGAAACACTGTCCCACCTGGTTTCAATGGCTAGGCCATTATCAGAATGCATCCACCCCCCCTCCCCCCTGGAAGAGAGAGAAGGAAAAAACATCTCCCAAAAAACAGCTTTCAGCAGCTGAAACAGAATACACATTTTTAGGTTATGCAATCCAATACACTGTTGTGACAGTGTTAATGGCATTTTTCTGTTCCAGGAATCAGTGTCTCTGTATTTTAGTGCATTTACAAAGGTGGGCAAAATGTATTCCAAGGTTTTAAGTCATTTCCCATATGGAAATTTCTGATGATGATATTTAAGTAAACCATAAAGTACCAGCACAGGTTCATGGAGCAGAAAGTAAGCGTTGATACAGCAAACTGGTATGGCACTAATCTGAGGTGGAATCACAGAAGTTCCTGCATCAAATGTAAGTGTTAATGAATAACATGAATGAAGGCAAACAAGATTTCAAGGAAACTGATTCACTGGTTTTCTGAGTGCATTTGGTTATTGTGTCTAGTAAATACATTCAGATCCTCAGCTAATTTGGTTTAGACTTTGAGACTGGTCAACAAAGGCACAGAGGAGTGTGGTTGTTGAATAAAGCTGCTCAGGTCCTGGATGTCAGCAGTGTACACCGGTATATTGTGTGTTAACTAATCCAGATGACTAACCATGAATGAGTAATCATTTTTCCACAGAAGCTGCTTCTAAGGCTTAGCTTAGAAACTGTTATAAGATTTCCTTAGGTTTAATGCTGACAGTTTTCATCCATACAGGTAAGCTGTAGGAAAAGATAATTCTGCTTACAGAGTTAGTAATGGGCAATCCAGTGGTAAACAGCCTCTGTCTTTGGAGGCATCTGCACTATGTGCTGAGCTTGAATGGCCATCAAACTTCCAGTTTGGTGAGAGACTTCCTTAGGCTGAGGATTTCCATTGCCTAGAAACTTCTGAGCATGAGCAGTTCTACTTGCAGAAGTCACTGACTTGAAACAGTGACTCACCACTTGGTGTCAAGGGCAAACACCATGGCAGTGGTCAGTCTGGTTCCTTTCCCAGCACCGGGATTGCATGTGCTCGCCACTGCCTCCCTCAGTAACCCCAGGCCAGGCTGGTCTGCACCCTCTTGATTTCACCATCGCACAGAAGAGAGTTTGAGCTGTTTGTTCTACCATTTAAATACTGTTTGCAAATAGGGCTGTTCGCTGTGTATTTGAATATTGCCATTCCCAAAACGATTGTGACTGTGGCCTTGTGCTGCTGCTCCTTGCCCTGCACTTTCAGAGTTTTTCCCATTTCCACAACACCTGAGAGGCCTCTTCAGGAGGTGGAGTCCTGCTGAAGTGGCAGCAGCTGGAGCAGAGCGTGTGCCTTGTAGGATCATGTGGGTCATTCTGTCAGGCACTTGCACCTTCCTTTTAAATATGCTGCAAGGAGAGGGGAAGTGGTGATAGAGAGGAAGTAGCTGCAATGTTTAATAGGCAATAAGGGCTCATTAAAGTTTGATCCCTTGCTGACAGATGAATGCACTCCATTGATCTAAGTATGACTCATCTCAGGTGAGTTTTCAAAGGAGTTTGGGATCATTAAGTGTGCCGGTAGATAAAATGGCAGGGTGGCCCTGGGGAGCTGGTAATGGGGTGTTGCAAAGGAGTAAGGGTCTCAGTCCCCCTGCTGCTAGGTGTTAGCCAGCCTTAAAGACTCATCTCCAGGGCTTGAGGGATATCCTGGGCAGAGCAGGCTTCCCAGGCCATGACAGTATTGTTCTTGTCCCAAGGATGAATATATGACTCAAGTCTTAGAAGTTGACAGGTATCTTATAAACATCAAAGTTTAAAATGCACCATGACTTCGCGTTTCCTCCCAGGAGTACGCAGGCATAGCTATTGCCACAATGGCTGGTGATAACCTGTCAGCTCAGTGTCTGCTTGCACGTACCTCAAATATCTGGCATACTAGCAGTGGATGGTTTTTCTTTTGAATGCTGTGGACTTGAGGTTTTCGGACGGGCATTTAGCAGCGGTACATTTTTGTGGGATTGTAAAAGGTGTGTTGTGTAAACCACACCAGTGTGACTAAGGGGCTTTATTATAGTTGCTCTGTCATGGGAAATATTTGTGTGTTTGAAAATTTCAAGGAAACTGGGCAAAAGAATGCTATGGAAACTTGCCTTTCACAGGAAGAAAACAGTTACAAGTTGACCACATGATTTTGTGTATGGGTTGGGTTTTCTTGTAAATAATAGATTTATTTTTTTAATTTATTTATTTTAATAGCTAGAGTTCTCAAATAAAACTAGAGCCTCCTGTGCTAAAATGTGCAGATACTTTTCTACGTTTTCTCTCCAAGTGTAGAAAGCTCCACATGCTGGGTCAGATAGTAGGGCTCCCTCCCTGCAGTGGGTGATGAGGCAGCTGAAGGCAGCCTTTCTCCCTGGTCCCATGGCAGACTCTCTGCATGGATTGCTGATACTCCATGCAGTACTGCAGTACTCCAAGCTGCACTGTGACCCATCTGCCCTGCAGGGCATCCCCCTGATTTAGAGGGATCTTTCCTAGAGTTCCAGCTTTGCACTGCACTGCCTTTCTTGCTCACTTGCTGAGAGGCAGGTGCTCATAGTTACCAAGCCTGTTATTTAGTCCACAGACTAAAACCCCAAATAACCTTTGTGGCACATTGAAAGAAAACCAATGATCGTGATCAATCAAAACCCTTCATCTCATCCTCTATCCCTTGATAGTATGTGAGAGGCAAGGCAATGCCTTCGCAGCCTTCCTGCAGGTGTGAAAAAGTTTCCCAGGGTGCAACCATCTGCCTTTCAGTGTTGCTTCTCTGCCCAAGTTTCCACCACATCACTTTGAAGATCTGGATTTAACACAGAGCCTCCTTGTTCTCCCTCCTAGGGAAAGGAGGCATCACAAGGGGAGTTCAGTGGCATGGATAAAGTGAAGGAACAGCTGGGGACGTGACCATGAGTGTACAGGTGCTGCTCAAATGCCCTGGTGTATCCACCAAACCATCCCCAGCCTTTGCTTTTTGGATTGAAAGTTTCAGAAAGATGGGAGACAAATTCAGGCATTGGCTGGGAGTGAGTTGCCATTTATCCAAGCTCCTGTAAAAGAGGAGTTTTTACACTGGTGCTGAAGGGACATAATTTTCACACAGCTACAAAACTTGCAGTGTGACATTGATGTGCTTCTTTTAGAATAGCATTTAGCAAGTAATACCCACTTTTCTCTCTCTGGGAATGAGGTAAGAAGAGATCCATACTGACTGCAGCCCTGCTGAGTGGTCAGCCGGCCTCACAGTTTGTTTTCAATGGCAGGCATCACCAAAGAAGGGATCCTGGAATTATCCAAGGTATTATTTTCATTCTGTCACACCTCTAAGGCCGCACAGGGTTTTCCATCTCTCCTCTTTCATAAGAGCTTCCCAAAGGACAGTCCAGTTCATGCTTGTGTGCTACAATGGTGAATAGGAACAAGAGGCATCCGAATGTTTGAAACCGTTAAGTTTGAGACCTTAATATTTCAAGCATGTTGCTTTTATTCAGAACAGGTGCTTCACAAAGGTAGCTGACAAAATAATGATCTGTAAGAGAAAAAAAAAAAATTCTAGAACAGACGGACAAACCAGCTTTGGTATAAATGTTTAAGTTTTATTTGTGCTACACAGGATTATATATGTGACAAGTGCGAGAGAATTGACAGTGCTACACGTTCCCTGGTTCATATTTTATAGCATTCATATTTTAGTTTCTAACAATCTACTGCAATCCATAATTGTCTGTAAAGCACCCAGTAGTGGCTTCTGTGGGTTTTGGCTCAGAAACATAAAATTTAACTTGGAGGAAAATGTCTGAGCTTTCAAAAAGAGGCTGTTTTCACATAGTGATAGAAAATGAGAGAAATTTCAGCCCAAACGAGAAATATTTCTGGCAGGATCAGGGATGAGAATGCAAAAGTGATTGAGCTGATGTGCAGTACTGACTCCTCTGGAGCTCCTCTGAGTTGAACAGGGCTTGGTTTTACTCAATGCCTTCAAACCCTTCACTTGACACCTTCAGAGCAAGCTGATAACACATCTAACTGCTCGTGAGAGTGTGAGTTTGCTCTTGTACATCTGTGATTAGAACGAGCAGCTGGTAAATAAACGCAGCCTATAGCCTTGGTGTTGTGCTAAATGTGAAAAGGGGAAGAGACTTAACAGAGTGTTCTGTTTAAAAAGAAACATTTCCTTGTACCATAAACACAAACATTTTAAAACATCCCAGCTGGCACAGAGCTGCATGTTTTCAGCAGTGGGTGGATGAGGCTCCGGCAGAAGGATTTCGCCTCGGTGCTGTCCCTCCCCCTCCGTGGGCTCCCTCCAGGACCAACCAGAACTAACACCGCTGCCAGCAGGCGGGCACACACCTTTCCACACGTCACACCTAACCTCGCAAAGGCCCAGTGAAGTCGGTTTTGCATTTGTTGCCTACCAGGCGAGCTGGGCGCTGTGGCCATCCCTCCTACTCCTTACTCCCAGCTCAACTGCCATCCGGACCAGCAGCCTGTCCAGCCCAAGTGTGGTGAGACCCTGGCTCCTCAAGCAGGGTGACAGGGCTCAGACAGTGCACCTGCAAGCTCGATGGCTTGCTGAAAGCCATCAGCAGGATCCTCGCCCAGTCACCTCCAGAAGAGTGCAGGACAGTGCATCAGGAGCAGCCACTGGCCCTAAGCCAGGCATGTCACACGCAGCGTTGCTTTGAGCCACAGCCCCCTGTGGAGCATCAACCTCACCTAGGGGCCACCAGTGCCCAAACAGCCATGCGGTGTCGGAGACCAGGCAGGGGAATGAGGCCAGCAGGACCTGCTTCAGAACAAAACAGGCAGGGCCCAGCGCTTGCTGAGGACATTGCGGGGGTCAAGCAGCTTTAGGGAGATTAGAAAGGCTTTATGGCCCCCTGGAAACTAAATAGGGGTGAAGTGAAGGTCATAGCTTCATTTCACTGTACAGGCAGGCCCTTCGCTAGCTACAGGAAAAAAACTCAGCAGCTGTTTCTGTCCTGAGCGTATCGTTTCACTGAGCAGAAATCAGACAACAGCACCACCGAGGAAGGATACGTTTTTAATAATCTCTTCATCTTTTGTGTTTGAATGTATTTATTTTTTTTGGAAACATCGAGAAACTCTAGCTTTTTTTCCTGGTCAAGGGTTAAATCTAAATACATAAATGAAAGAACAACTTCCTTCTTTGCCTAAGTCAGAAACGTGCTCCCAAGCTTATTTCTCAGCACGTGAACACACGACAGGTTTTGTGTCCACAGGGTCAGCTGTGCTGGATCCTCAGGCTGTGTAGGTAGCCCGGCCCTGTCCCAGAGGATTCCCGTCCCTTTGTGAGACGGGGACACCGCGGGCCGTGCCGGGCCTGCCAGCGGCTGCAGCCACTCGTCTCCCGGCAGGGCGGCTGCCGCAGGGCCGGCGGTGCAGGCTCTTTCGGGGGTCAAGAGGCCACCCTGCAGCGTTCCGAGTCAGGTCGCAGGGACTGGCCCCGTGCACGGCGTGGAGTGGTTTGGGAGAGCTCCCAAAGCACATCTTCCGCTTTTCTTCCCCTCTTGGCAGCAATCCCGTCCGCCTGCTCCCGACATCAGCTCAAGTATGTGGAGGGGGAAGGGAGGGGACCCTCGGGCTGCGCCAGAACGCCGAGGCTGGCACCCACATGTTGCACGGGAACCGAGAAGGGAGAGGGCACGGGAAGGGATGGGACAGGAGCTTTCCCCAGTGCTGGGGGCAGACCTAGAGCGGATGGGGGGCGAGGTGGGAGGCGGCCTGAGGCCCAAGATGTCCTCTGACAGCGACAGGCGACGCCCGGGGGCGTGAGGGGAAGGCAGCAATTCCAGGGAAGATGACAGCGAGGGAAGGTGCTGGGGGCTGGAACGGGAGGGCGCAAGGGGATGCATGGCCCTACCGAGGAGGACTGACCGGGAATGAAATCCCCACCGGCCGGAGGAGGGACGTGAGCGTGGTGACTAAACTTCTTGTAAAAAGGGGTGGAGAAAGGAAAGGGAGGGACGAGAAACGAGGAGGAGGGAAAAAAAAAAAAAAAAAAAAAAAAAAAAAAAAAGCGCCCTGCATGTCAAGGCTGAGGAAATGCTGTGGGAACTACAGCCAGGCGCCTTTTTTTTTTTTTTTTTTTTCCTTTCTCTTCTTCTTCTCTCTTCTCCCCTCGTGTAGCTGAGAGGAAGGAAAGGAAGAAAGAGAAGTAGTCAGCTCAAATGTGCCTCGCTGCGCTGCCGGGGCGCGGGGGGCTTGGCTGGAAGGATCTAGTTTCCCTTCGGTGGCAGGAAAAGGAGCCACGGGAGGAGGCAGAGACGGACACCCAGACATGCCCGTCCCGTCAGGCTGCTGGCTCCTTCTCCTGTGCCTCGCTGCCGCTGGCAAACAGGTAAGGCTGGGAGGCGGCGGAGGGGAGCTGGGTGTCGCAGCCCGCCCGCAGGGTCGCTTTGCTCGTCCCGCTGCTCGGGGCCGTCGGCGAGGACGGAGCCCGCGGCATCCCGCGGGGCTGGGCAGAAAAGCTTCGCCTGCCTTGCCCCCCGCTCGGCTGCTTTGGGTTTTGGTTTTGTTTTTATCCCAGCGACTCATGAGCTTCTCTCGCTTCTGTAAAATCAAAGTAGTCCACCAAACCCAAAGCTGCAAAGGAAGCCGGGGGATCTGCAGGGAAAACGGCCTGCTTCTGCCCAGGGCAGAGCGTGAGAAACCAGAAAATATTTGCAGTGAGGTTGTTGAGGGATATAATTTGCATGTAGAGTAAAAATAAGGCAGACTCCACCCTACCGAACAGATTTATTCGAGAGAGCGTGGGCACGCTCGTCCCTCAGGCGTGGGACGCGGGGTTTTCGCGGCCCCGGTTCAGCTCTCCAGCTTCCCCACCGGGATGAGTCCCCTCACGCTCTGGCCGTCCCGAATGGCGATGTCCCTCCGGGACGGCCCCGTCACCGCAGCCCCGCGGGTGGAGGCCGGGGCTCGGCGCCGCCGCGTAGCTCGCTTGGAGGCTGATGCGCTGCTCACGGCAGAGCCGGGAACCCAGCCCGGTGCCCGGTCAGCTGCCCCGAAGGGCAGCCCTTTCCTCTGACGGGGAAGATCTGAGCGAGGTTTGGCTCTGCGGTTGTTTGCAAACACAGCTTGCTCTGGTCGCAGCTCTGTGCGATGCCAGGTGGCTGCTGGTCAGCGTGGTGCGCTTGGGATCGCGGCTGGTCTTCCCCTGCTGTCGGAAAGACCATTTTCTACAGCCAGCTCTTGCTCAGCCCCGTGAATGGCGTACATCGCGTTTCCTCCAGAAGTTTACATCGGCAGAAGTTTGCTTTGCTTTCTAATCATGCGGCTTAAAAATTGTCCTTTTCCCTTCTGGTTGTTTAGACCCTTCTAGACTGGCAGGACTTACAAATACCACGCTGCCCTTTATTTACACTTTATTTCCTCCGTTAATCAATGTTTGGCAGCCTCGCTACCATTTGTATTTCTTTCAGCTGAACTTCTGGTATTTTTCTGTGTCTCATTATTCTTGGTAAGTTATATAACTTTAAGTGCTTCCCTCAACATGGGGCTGTAACGGGGCCATGGCTGAATTCCCTGAGAGCAAGGTGCAGCTTCAAGGAAAAAAAAAAGAAGATAAAAATCCCAAACCAAAAACAGAAAACCCTCTGCTGTCTACAGCTTACAATTTAATGTCTGACCGCACAGTCCTGAGAGCCTTTCCTTTGGATCCCTGATCCTAAGTATGTTGCCTAAAACCACACAGGCCTTTTTTTCCCCTCTAAAACATACGTTTCATTTTGTCCACCCTCACTCTCAGACTTCTCTCAAGTCGCTGCTTTCCAGGTGTCCTCCATATGTACATGAATGAGCCTGCAAATTTCAAAAGTGACTTTTACATCACAGCTTTCAGATGGTTTATCATTGGTATCCTCTGTGTCTCTCTTTTTTCCTGCCCTGGTGCTCAGGTCTGATCAATGCAGCAGGAAGAGCAGACCTCAAGGCTCTTCATACCTTTACTTCAGGTCACTGACCATTACATGTCTGCTTCCTTTTGGAGCCATTTGGGTTTAGTGCAGTTTTTCCCTTTGGAACATCTTCATTGCATGGAACTGACTCAGCTTTTGACCAAACCTTGGAAATTCAGATTTCCATGGTATTGCTCCCAGCATGTTTAAGGTACCCCGATGCAGGAGCCAGAGCCCCTCATCGTTTCTCACCTCTTGATTCATAGCTTTTCGCAGGACACAGAACAAGGAACTTGTATTTATTTTGGGCTGATGTGTAAATTCTTTCCACTGCATCCAACACGTGCTTAATTCTGAGTCTGTGTTTGTACAGCATGCAACTTTGCATCGCCATTGCTTTGGACAAGTAGCGGCACAAAACTGCAGGTAGCTCCAGGAGAGCTGTAGCGTGAGGGTAAGGATAAAACATAATTTGTCAAAGAGCCCATTAATTAAATATTCTGCCTTCAACGGTGAGCAGAACCTTCATGGATGTGAAAGGCAAGCTTAGAGAGGTGCTGCTTTGGAGCAGCCTTTCAGTTTCTCCTTTGTCTGGCTGATTTGAGCAGTGGTTTCTTTGAAGAGTGTTGCTTTCTGGTGGAACAAATGTGAGAATACCTGTTGAAGGGCTGAGGTATTTCTGATGTATTTGTGTTAGTTTAGACTGGTTAATAGGGTGGAATAGTGCTCAAACGATGATATTTGCAATGTATTTCCTGCAAAAAATGAGAAGTATTGGAAATGTAAGTTATTGCATACTCACTTATAATTCTGCTGAGAATAGACACGATCATTGTCATCATTTTCACCAAAGAGGAAATGGGAACAGAGAATTCGTGACTTGCTCTAGGTCACACACCGAGCAGAACTTCTGGGAGCAGAGCTCAGCCCTGCTTATCTTGTGCTTCAGCCACAAGATGACCTTTCCAGACCATTTGTTTTGGGCACTTGTCAGACGTGTTTTTCTTTCTGGGGAATGATCTGCTCATCCTCTTTGCGCAGAATAGTCACATCCCTTTCCTTGCCTAACACCAGTAAAGAGTGCCAGCGTTACTGTCAGATGGGAGTCAAAGTCTCTGACAATGTGCATTTGCAAATGTGCAATAAATCTGTTGCACCATCGGATTTATCTCTCCTCTTGTGGCATGGGATGGGTCCTTCATGCTCATAGGTAAAGTTTGCTCATTGCAAGCATTTGGAATTCTTTGCAATATAGAAAAGTTTTGGCAAAAATACAGATTTTTCTCTAACTTCCTAAAATGTACAGTCTGCATGATGAGAGAGGGAAGAAAAGAGTATAAGAGTGACTATACTGTGTTACACCGTGGGCTCTCCTGGTCCATTATTCCTGCTCTGATCAGGGCCAAAGGAATCATTCAGTAGAGCAAAACTTCTACAATATCTAATCTAAACTCCTGGATTTTTTTCTACCATTAACAGCATGGGCTTCAAAGCTACTGTAATTCAGTTAGTTCATTTGTAAAATTTCCCTTGCAGCAGTGGTTCCCGTGAGGAACACTGGCAAGCCTTTCATTGTTTTGCAGTTTCCCCCAGAACATGTGAAAAATCTTACAGCACCTCATATCAACAGAATATAATGTATGTAAAACTACCTCAACCCACAATTTAAGAAATCTATCCCACTTCTCTTTTCATGTTAAGCATCATCTGGATGATGTAATTTCTTCTTTCCCACCAAAAGGACTAAAACAAACCTTTGCCACATTTCACCAGTCAGTAGAATTCAAAGCTTATCAGACATCTCAAGGGTACTGACCAATGTCATCTAGGGCTTTCTTCACACTGTGCCAGAAGAAAAAGAAAACAAAGAAACGGGTCAAGCAGAGAGAGTAACTGCATCCCTTAGGGTATTTTTTTGTTTCTATTGCCCATTACTCCCTATTACCTTCAAGCTCAGAAAAGTGGGATGTAACTTGACAGCTGGGCAAGAACCAGTACAGATGGTAAAAGGGATGCGTGCATAATTATGACATACAAAATCATGGAAACCTCAAAGCATTAATACCTTAACACTACTTAGAGGAATCATACTCGAGTCACTTTGCTATGTTTGTCCGTCTGTCCCTAGGAGTTCAAGGGGTGAAAGACTCTCCTGTCGTAGGTACATGCGCAGATACAAGGAGAAGGCAACGCTTGCTGCAAGGCTGTCCTCCTGCTTCTCGCTGCCCACTTCCTCTCTGTATGACCAGGTCTCCAGGAAGTCTTTGTGGTGACCAGAGCCAGGAGTGTTCCTGCCACCACACGCTGTGACCACAGAATTCAGATCTCTCTCCATCCTGCACCCTGGGATGCAGGGGCAGGATGCTGCTGGGGGGCTGCTCTGCAGCAAAGGCTGCTGGACTCTTGGAGGAGGTGGTTGCTTCGGGAGCTGGTTGAGCTTGCACAGGAGGGAGCAGGGAAACAGAGATAGCTGGTTCATCATGTTGTCAGCTGCAGGTCTGCTCCTTGCGTTGACTCTCCCCTTCCTTTCCAAGGAAACTGAAGTTGCAAGGCAGCACTGGCTTCTGCTGCAGCCACACACCTCCATTTTTAAGGATGCCTTGTTTGGCATTGCTTGCACAGAGAAGCAGCTGCTCTGAGAGTGGCTCGTTATTGCTGATGGACAACACAAAGGCAAATATTTGTGCGTTATAAATGCAAGATAAAAATTAAGTGATGTTTAACCAGGTTGCACTCTGGACTTCAGTAGGCCTTGGTCTGTGCGACACAATAGCCTGCCTGCAAGAACTTGCCCCTTTTTATGACTTACTCTTCTTTGAAAATGGTCCAAAGTTCACGTAGTAGAGGCAAAACTCCGCAAGCAGCAATGGCTGAAAGTCACAAGGTGGGCTGCAGGTGGGAATCCGGCTGCACTGGCACTCAGGACAGTCTGCTGTTGTGTCTGCTCTGTAGGAGCAGGACTTGGCGTGATACTTCGGCACTGGGGAAAGCAGGTTTCCTGATTTGTCTCCGTCTGTGTGTCACCGCAGTGTGCTATCATATTTGTGATGGGGTGCCTTCTGGAGGGCTCAGCACAGCACAGGAGAAGCAATGCTGACATCACCCTGGCACTCCAGGACATCCTGGTTTGTGTCCCATGCCCGTGTAGCCACCTAAGCTGCTTTGTGCAGGGCTTCCGATGGTTACCTCTTTTGTTTGCCTTCTCAGGGTGTGAGTTCTCTGGGCATGGCTTTCTTTGGTGTTTGTGCAGTGCCCGGGAAGTCATGGCTGCAAACAAAGCCAAAGAGTCATTAATCACCTTGGGATAGCGCCCTGTCTGTTTCCCACCAAAGTCCCAGGGAGGTCTGCCCGCGCAGGCCCGGGAAGGGAGTGGATACATTGTCCTGGCCGGATGCCACAGCGTAGGCTGCAGCATCCAACCCTCACCCTTGTTCTCCGGATCTTCTTCTGCCCAGGACCCCGGCAGCATCCCCACGGCAGAGGCACGTTCCCCACACCACTTGGCCAGATGCGTTTGTACTGCCTCCCTGCAGCATTCCCAAAGGAGTGGCTCGAGCAGGGGTTCTGGCAGGGGATGGCAGCGCAGAGGGCAGGCGGAGAGCTGAGAGCCAGGGTTGCCTCTCGGCATCTGCAGAACCCTCTAGCTGCCTCCCCTCTTAAAATCCAGATAAAAGAGACCAGGAAAGGCTGTGTTTTGGTAAAAAAGCCAAGCTGGCCAGTTTAATCCACCCTGCAAGAGCCAATTAGCCAAGGAGGGGGGAAAAAATGAGGTCATTCACCCTCACCATTTTGTGGCTACTCCAAAAGAAAAAAAACAGTATAAGGGTCTGTTCAAGAATGACAAAGAACAACATTTGTGACTGCAGATGCATGCAGAATATATTTAGTCAGTGGTCAAAATGGAGGGAAAAGAAAAGAATCTTGTATGGAAATAAAAATACTGTGAAGTTTTGTTAGGCAACCCATTAATCTGGAATGCAGAAATACAGATAGGGAAAAATGTGCAGCTAGGTTCATATGAAGTCCTAAAATCGCTTATGTAGCACGCAAGGACATCTATTTTGAGTGCATTATTTTGCCACAGTGAAGAGTTTTGAAGAGAATGTGAGCAACGTATTCTCCAGTAACTTTGCATTGTGTGGTAGCAAGGATGAGATGGTTCCTTGAATCTGATCTCACAGGAAGAACAGCACTCCCCTGCAATACCACATGTTGTAAAACAGCCTGCTTATGGAAAGCAGCCAGAGCCTCTTCAAGCCAGGGAGGAATATTTCCATAGACATTACTGGCCACAGTCACTGGCAGAGCTGGTTCCTCCTGATGACACCTAAGGAGTGAATTAATAATTCTCAGCCCTTTCATAAAGGCAGCAGTTTCTTCACGATGGAGAAGGTGCAGATACGATCATGCAGAGCTCCCTCTAACTCACACTGAAGCGGAATGGTCTGTGGGTGTTACGTGCATCCCCCCAGACAACTGTCATCCCAAGCAAGGGCTGCAGCCCCACCGCTGCCCTTCGTGTTTCTGCCTGCAGAGCATTCAGCAGTTGTTCCATGGGCGGTGCTAAAATCCAGGAGAAGAAAGCCAAAGCAGAAAATCAAGTGGTGAAAGCAAGCTTCCTCTCGTCTACAAGCTTTCTCATTCTGCCCAGCAGATCAGCTAGGATTATGGGACCTCACCTCACATCTAAGAGATTAGTATGTTATATTGTGCTCTGAGGGCGTGCTGGAAGGAAAGGGTACATAAATATACAGATTTTAAGTGTAGAAAGTCCCCATTGGACTCCTAATCTGGCATCCAGTCCAAGAAATCTGTGATGGTCATTTCTTCATTAAGACTCAACTTCAGCTGATGAAGCATAGAAAAATGATCTGCTGAACTAAAATGCAAGAGGAGCATGCGCCCCCTAAATCATTGTGGCTTTGTTGGTTTTTAAAATTTTTTTAATTAAGCAGGAATGGGTGTAGAGTTACTCATGATGAGTCACTGAGACTGTACGTGGAGTGGTGAGGCTACTAAACTTTCCTTTGGAGCACTGCTCTCGCACCTGTTTAATCTAGAAGAGATTTGTCTCTGCAAGCCTTACCACAAGAACAGCTAGGAATTAGCGTTGATAATGTCATTATTCTGCAGTCTTTATTTCTTCTTGTTATGGACTGTTGGTCTTGCTGTCAAGCCTTTTTGTTAAATATTTTGGTTTGGTTAGCGTTTGGGTTCTTACTCTCTGATTCACCTTCAGGGTATTCTACCTGGTGGCTGTCTGTCTTTGAATTGCTGTGGCTGTGGGGGCACCTGGGTTAAAGGATGAGGTTTTGCAGCAAATGCAGGCGATGTGCAGGCACCACGGACTGCCCAGGCAGGGAAAATGTTAAGCGTGCCCCTCTGGCTGTGGTGTGGAGATGACTTTGTCTCTGAATGACAAATGTTGTGCACATGATGGCAAGTCTTCAAGCCCATGGAAGCAGGCTGGCTGATTCACAGCTTCAGTCAGTCACTGTTTCAGCTCTGCCACCTCTCACCTCTGCTGTCTCCCATCTGATATATCGGATATATCTGATATACCTGAGGTTCCTGTCTGCCTGCCCCCACCCTGCCGTGGGAGCCGTCAGTGCTGCACTTCTCCTTTGTGTAGCTGCTGGCCAGAAATAGCTCTGGTGGCTTAGAGGTTGAAGAATGCTCCTTCCCACCGGTGGAGCAGCACCAGTTTCTCAGGTGTTTGCTTTTGGCTGCATGCTGGAACAGAGGGACAGGGGGAATAGGCAGGACAGAACTTTTGCCACCATTTGCCCGAGTCCTGGCCGCACGTTATAGTTTTCTCTTCACCTCTTCATTAATGATTTTATCCTTCATGCTCTTTCTGGCCTCTTCAGGCTCTAGCAGGGTTTTAAGGACCTATTTTTAAAAGTGAAATAATATTTAGTTTAAGCTGTTGCCATTTCCCGGCTCTATTTACCACGTGGTGGTAGTTCTGTGATGTGGTTTACTGGTCACTGGAAAGTTGACATCACCAAAAGCATTTCATTCACAATTTAAGATTTTTGTGATGAATTACAGGCCTGCAAGCAAATAACTGGAATTGCAAAGCGGTGGCTTGGGTGCTGCTTCGATTTAATTTTTATCAACAGCGAAGACTGTGCATGAAGGAACTGTTGCATGCAACGTGATTATGATTAAGTCTTTAACACAGGACTCCTCTTTCCCCTTGTACACTCACAGCTGTAAAATTTTCCAGAGTTGTTACTATTATGTGCCTCAGCAGAGCTCCTGGGAGCACCAGCCACAGAGCAGCGCCCATCAAGAAGCAGATTCTATTTTTACTCTTAAATAAATTTTTAGGCAAGCCTCTGAAACTGGCAGTGGGCTGAAGAAATCTGGGGTCTGGTTAGCCATACTGCTGACCCAAACCAGGCTGGGGGCTGGAAGGCTGTGGGCACAGTTGGTACCTGTGAGGGGAGAGGCAGTGGCTCATATATGAAGAAGCAGCAGCAGACAACTGCAGAGGCTATCTTAGCTGTGCTTGCAGGGGCTACTTCAGTTCAGGAAGTGTTGCTCAAAGCTCACTCCTGTTGACAAAGGCTAATAAAGCCCCAAATCCACAGATTTCATTTTCAGTTTTATAGCAGGCAGTCTAAGGGCTGCAAAAGCAAGTGCCTTGAATAAACCTATGCTCCAAGGTACAAAGAAGAAGTGGTCTGTGCAAGGCAGGATGGACTGTAGTTGTCTTTCCCACAGGTACTTTGATGCTGTGATAATAAATGGAGAAAAAAAATGTGCTTTGCTCAGTGAAATGATGACAGATGACTTGAATACTCTCCAGAAACAACTACTCTGATCAAGAAGGTGTCATCTTAAAAGACAGTTACCCTTTGACGTGTCTATTTACATCTCAATTTTTGCAAAACTGAGATTATCGCTAATGAGCAATCCAATTGAGGCCTCAGGTTCTTGTTCAAAAGTGTCATGGGAAAAAGGCTGTGGAAACCCCCGATCTTGTTCTTCCAGATTATTTTCTTTTGAGGGAAAGAGGCCCATGCAACTCTATCTTTTCTGAAATGTGAAGAGTGAGAAGAGTAAGTTTAGCATCCATGACACACAGCTTCTTCTGCCCTCTGCTTGCTCAAGGACACAAAGAATAAATATTTCCTTAAGCCTGAGGACAGGGGTC
The DNA here is from genome assembly GCF_015227805.2 of Hirundo rustica. Taxonomy (NCBI): domain Eukaryota; kingdom Metazoa; phylum Chordata; class Aves; order Passeriformes; family Hirundinidae; genus Hirundo; species Hirundo rustica. The sequence continues at coordinate 84,186,070 of NC_053450.1, forward strand.
TGAATGCTGCTGGTTCTCCCCTTCAGAAGCACCTGTGTGTGTGTTTTTTTAAGGTGTAAGTAACACAGTGGTGCTTTGTAGTGCTGTCATCGATGTTCTCCAACCCTAAAAGCACAAGCACGCTCTTGCTTAGTGTACTTTTCAACACATAAGCAAGGAAAAAACCCAAACCCAAAGCTAAAAAGTCTGCCTGCAGCTCCAGACCAAAACACCATCTTTCTGCAAACCTTGATGTAAGCATGCCTGTTTTTCCAAAGAACTCCATTGTGGTAACCATGTCCTTAAAGGTAAGCAGGTGTTGGTGTACTTTACCAAACTGGATCCACCAAGCCTGGAGGAGGTTTGTCTTCTCCCTCCGGCTTCTTCCCTTCTCCTGAAGTAATATTGATCAAATGGGAAAGCTGCCTGGTTTTTTAGGAACTGGTGCAAATCTGGGTGCTTTGCACACTTTTGAAGTGACAAAATAAATAGGATACCTAGAGCTCTCTGAAGCACTTACGTGCACATGGTGGTGGGATTTAATGAGCAGCTTCATCAATAGCAAGACCATTAAAGGAATGACCAGGCTGGGGTTTATCTCATTTAAACACTTCCGAGGAAGTTGGCACTTTCTCTCTCTAGATAAGAGCTTGGCGGTGTCCAAATCACTCTGACCCACAGGCCAGCATCCGAGGAGAGGAAGGATGTTCCAGGGGTTAGAGAGCAAACTTGAGCCTTGGGAGACTTGGTCTGGTTTCCTGTCACCTCTGTAAAGCCAGATGGCCTCCTGGTACAAGTTCCTCATCTGCAAATGAATTGCACTTCCCCGTCTCAGAAGGACATGTTGGAAGGAATGTGCTGGTGATGGTGAAGCATCAGGTCATGGTGCTGCCAGCAGCACAAGTACTTCTCATCGTCCAAAGGAAGTAAATGTGCAGTTTGAGACAGACAAGTGTGCCTTGGCAGAGGGGTTAACACGGGATTGCCTGACATCAACAGAGCTGTGTTCTCAAAAAGTCTTGTTTGGCTCCCACCATAAGAAAACTCCAGGTTGCTCTGTTTTCCCTTCCTGTCCACTCTTGCCTCAGCTTTCACGTTCAGCAGGTCCAGCCAGTCCATACCAGGCTAGAATCCCTCACCTTCACGTGGAGGTTAGCCCATGGGTGCTGAGAGCCTTGTCTTTGCACCATTGGGCATAAATCAAAAGAGGGAGAATTGCAGCTTTATGAATGCCTTGGCTTGTGTGAAAAGGGGAAGGACACAGACACAGAAGAGGCTGCTTATTGACACAGAGCATAGGTTAATGCAGCTGTGAGCTATTCCGTAACAACAGCCCTCATTGTGTTCTCAGGCCTGGTGGTATAAAACAGTGTCCAAAAGGTGGCTGAGCAATTGGCCTGCTCCCTTCACCTTGGTTCCAGGACCCTGCTGCTTCTCCTCAGGCGGAGTTGTGATTCTCAGAAATTACTCCAGACCCTTCAGCTGAATGCTCCTTAGGAGATTTGCATATCCTTCCGTAAAAAGGATGACTTTGCCCTTGTTTGACACTTCAGTAATTTTTTGAGTCTTTTTGTCTAAAGAGGAACTGTTAAACAGAGGCAAACAAGGAAGAAGAGGACATTCTGTAACAAAAAGCGAGTGACTGGACTTGCTTTTGGTCTTACCACAATTATTACCTTTGTGGATGGCTGGGTAGAGAATCAATTGCTCAAGACACTCGTTGTGCTTGGTTCCACATCATCACCTCAACCCTTTGCTGGCCATCTCAGTGTTTTAGCCTGAGTTGTGTTACAGAAAACAAGCTCTTTCAAGTGTAGGGGTCACTGGGCTGTGTTGCTCTTCAGCTGCCAGGCTGGCCCAGCTCTCCTTTTCCTAGATTGCCTCTTCCCTCACCAGCACTAGCTGTTATCCTGTGCCCCTCCTTGGAGGTGCTGTGTAAACAGGGAATGCGGTGTTTGTTCCAATACCGCATTATCTAATCACAGGAAAGGTACCGCTAATGAATGCAAAGAGACAGAGAAACAATGAGACAACAGAAGACTAGACTCTTAATTTGACCCGGGAGTGTTGTGATGATAAAAAAAAGGCTGTAAGTTGTTTATACCCTGCAAAAATATGAGAACTCAAGACCTCTGACTTGTGCTACTTTTTCTGTTCCAGACACAGCTGGCGCAGTTTTGATAAACACAAGTCATGCACCAAGCCATGCCTTAAACTCCAAGACAAAAGGTGGTGTTTAAAAAGAAATTTCAATCTTTTTTGGTCATCTTAATTTACAAGACCCTTCCCAGCATTAGAAGAGAGCAAGGTGCTTAGGGAAAACTATTTCTTTTTAAAGAGGTTGCTATTGTTTAAACTAGAAAAGGAGGAAAGAGAAGATGTAAAGACTTGGAGGGAACAAGGGGAGAATGCTAGGTAGAGGAATGGGAACCAGCACCAGCAGGCACAGGGTTGACATGTGCTATTAGACGGCAAAAGCTCCCTTTAACCAGCAGCAGAAGCTTTATTGCAGCTTTGTCCAAGTGAATGAAGTTTTCAGGGCTGTATCCAAGAGTGAAGAATTCCTTGCTATGGGCTAGATTTTAAATCACCTTATTGAATTTCAAGATCAACGGCTGGTTGTGAGGTGTTGAGTTGGCCTCCAGGACTCTGGTCTGCCAGAGCAGGGTCAGTGAAGGGCTGGGCACAGTGCTTGGCTGGCCAGGATCCCCAGCACAAGCCATGCCCTGAAGCCTGGGCTCTGGGTGGCACCTCTGTGTGCACAGGCAGCTGAGAGCTGAGAGGGGATGCAAAGGCCCCTGAGGGCCAGAGGCAACTCTGCTGCCCACTTTGCAGCTGCCCCGTCGTGTACCCATTTCGGGTGGATGGGGGGAGAGGGGGTGGTTTGTGTAGCTTTGTGTTGGTTTTGTTTTGGTTTTTTTGAGAGGCAAAAAGCTGTTGGCTTAATTGCATCACCTTTCTGGATGCCTGCCTCAGTTCCATGAGACCACTTCTGCAGGACACAGTGGGAGCCATAAAAAGCTGCAAAATTTAAGTCAAATATTTTATGGGACTAGCCAGGAGTATTTTGTATCCCAGTGGGAAGCTGGGACCTTCTTCTTTTTCAGGAATATAAATCATTCACTTTGCTTGTTTGCTTAATGCTCTGCACTAAAACTGGCAGTTTTCCAGGTCATGATCTGAGGTGATTTCTGTGGAAGAGACTACAGAGGTATCTCTATGCCTTTTTTTTTTTTTTGTCTTTACAATTGTTTTAAAGACACAGATTTTAAATAAAAGAGTACTGTAAGAAAAGGTTATGTAGCAGGCCAAAAGTTCATGACAAATTGCGAGATGGATTATTTATTTGTCATCTGGCTCTATTAAAAGTCCCTGTGTGTATAGCATCAAGTACATACCCTTAACATGTCTACAAAGCACCTTTGAATTCACAAATGCTGGGTAAGTTTTATTGCCTGGCTATCCACAATGCTGTACAGACAGAAAGTCTTCCTTCTCTCTGCCAGCACTGGGCCGGGGTAGGTCTGGAGCTCTCCAGGTGTATTGGTCCTCATGTCCTCTCTTTCCTTCCCTGCTCCAGCTGTCACTACAAATCACTCCGCCCTGTGAGAGCGAACAACACTATGAGTACTCTGGACGGTGCTGCAGGAAGTGTGAGCCAGGTATGTGAGCTCTGACTGGGCTGGGAGGCTGGGAGGCTCCTTAGGAGCTGCTCTGCGGGTCTCTGGTGAGGCAGTCAGCTCTCCTGACTGCTGATGGATTGGCAGGTGCCCTGCAAGTGCCTGATCTCAGGCTTAGGAGTGCCTTCCTAGGGCATCATCCTGCTGGCCTCAGCAAAGGCCACAGCAGCTGTTTCATTGGGATAGCGCTTAACCACTGCAGGGGACAGAAAGCAGCTCGATTCTTGTGCTCCCAGGCCATCCACTTCACAGATGTTTCAGTGCCAAACTAAATGGGGACAGACTGACAAACTAAAAAGGTGCAGGAAGAAATGATTGTCCACAGCAGTGTTAGCACCCAACCTCTTATTTTTCTCTAACATCCTTAGAAAACTGCTCTGCGGCTTTCAGATGACCTACTTGTCCTTTTCTCAATCACAGGGAAGTATTTGTCTGCTAGATGCACTGCTACTTCTGATAGCGTGTGCCAGCCGTGTGGCCCAAACGAGTATATGGATGTCTGGAATGAAGAAGATAAATGCTTACTACATAAAATATGTGATCAAGGTGAGCTGTTCATACCGCAGAACCTTTTAATCCAAATTAGGGAAGCATGAAAATGGGAAAGTGGATCTAGGGAAGTTGCTTTGTTTAGGTGGCCAACGCTGAAAGCTCAGCTTGCAGAAGAGCCTGGCAGAGAGGGAGGTCCCCAGACAACAGAGATCCTGACCTATTGCAGAGCACCATGACTGCAGTCTGTGCTGCTGATAGCGATTATCTTCACTGGGGCCATTCACCCCTGTGAGCTGATTTTAGAAGTTGTCCTTTTGCCCAGCACACTCTGCATTCACTTCCCCTAATGTGTTTGTCTCACCCTTGCGAATGCCGTGTTTATTTTCTACAAAAGCCATAAGGAAATGTATTGTTTAGGAGTGCAGTGGGTGAGGAGCCCCGTGCTGAACAAGGGTCTCCCGTGCTTCCTGAAAGACACCATTTCCTCTAACTTGAATGGTTTTGCATCTGCCATTCAGGCAAAGCAAGTAGGTAGAACAGGAGGTTCAGAAGCTTGAGGCTTGCTATCAGAGGGATTTTTACTTTCATCTGCTTTCTCTTTCAGGGAAGGCCTTGAGAGAAGTGAACCCAGGAAACAGCACGTTCCAGCGGCAGTGTGCTTGTACGATGGGCTACCACTGGAACGAGGACTGTGACTGCTGTCAGCGAAATACCGTGTGTGCTCCTGGGCTCGGAGTCAAGCCTCCTGGTAAGATACAGAAAGGGGATGTACAAAGTGAAAAGTCCAGCTCAGGCCTGCTGGACGAGGCTGGCGTTGTGTGGGTTGTGACATTGGAGAGGGTCCTTTAGACCCTCAGACATCTGTCAACAGAAGATGCATGTCTGAGTTGTCATAACTACCACATATAATCCTCCTGGACTACTCACATTTTGAAGGCCTCTGCCTCCGTAGTTCAAATAGTATCTTGGATCAAGTGACTTCTGCGAGACCTCACGTGGACGTGGCAGTAGTTGCAAGGTGTCCAGTACATTTCTAATGCTTGCTGAGGTGTCTGACTGTGAGTCACTAGGTCATGCGCTGCTCCTGTATTCAGAGAAGCACTCTTCTGAGGGTTGATCCTGAGGTCAGAGTTGCAATCTGGCTTTGTGCAATGACTTTGCCTTGCCATTTTTTAATGTTACAAACAAGTTAAAAGTGATTAACACTTTTCAGGTAGCTCATGTATTCTCTTTTAGCAAGTACTCTGCTTTGGATGGCTAGTAGTGCAGAGGTTTATTACAGACATTTAATTTACTCTTAAGTGTAATTAAAACAACATGCGGGTGTTTTGTGGGAAGACAGACAGTTAAGTTCAGAGGTGTAGTGAGCACTGGGAACAGCTGCATCAGGCATAAGGAACCCCAAAAAAGCAGCAAGTAGTAAAGTAATGGGGGAAAAAATGCTTCATGTGTCCGGAGGACAGTTGCTGTTTCTTCTCCAGCCTAACAAGTCCTGATACAGCATTTTGTTTACTGTGGCTTCATAGAAGTGACAATACCAGTCAGTGTCACTGTCTGTGACACTGCATCTTCATGAAGGAATAAATAGAAGGGGAAGGATGTAACAGCTGAGTGTTATTTTACGATAAATAACACAAATGGCTCCTGGTCATTTCTCATTTTGATCACGTAGAAAAGTGCTCAGGTGAGGCTTACGTGCCCTAATACAACCTAAGATCCCACTCTTTATGAAAGCTTTTAGGGGGATTGTTGGGGGAGAGTGGAGTGGGAGGACGGGGAGAATAGTCACCTTCCTCTCACTTGGAAGGAACCCACAGAAACTCATCTATGACATTTTTCCTTCCTACACACAGTGCAACAAGACAGGGACACAATGTGCATACCATGTCCCAGAGGCTTCTTCTCAAAGGTCTCTTCATCCACCGACGAGTGTAAATCCTGGACCAAGTAAGTCCCTGGGTGTTGTAAAAGGACCACACCAGCCAGAAGGCAGGGAGAGCTTGGGCAAAAGCATCTCTCAGCAGGGTGTTCCAGGTTGCCTGTAGAGCACACAGAGCATCAGTGTTGGCTGTGCAGTGATGAAGGCATTGTCAGGCTGAAGCTTGAATTCTCCTTATAGGAGAACAAGAGAGAGCAGTGACAACAGAACTGCTGAGCTGAAAACAAAGTATCTGAGGTTCTTAGGGGTGGACAAATGTCGTATTTTACAACAGAAAGTACTGCTCTGCATAAGTGTAGGAGGCACAACAAGCTTCCTTGAGAGAACCTAGCCTCTTTGTCTTTCTTTTTTAGCTGTACAGCTCTAGGAATGGAAGAAAGTGTGCCTGGGACTGACAAGTCTGATGCAGTTTGTAAAGAACGGAAGATGCCTGAGCCATCAGAAGATGGTTTGTGTCCTCGTAGGGACTGTTGGGTGGAATGTAGCAGGGAGGAGGAGGGATGTGATTACTTGAGGTTTGGGCTGGCTTTAATCCATTCTCATTGTGGGTGACTCTAGGGAGAGCAGCTGTAGACCAAGACAGTGCTCCTGTCTCTAGGGCCTGTGTCCACCATTAAGCTGAGTTTGATACCTCCCACTAAAACTGCATGACAGCATTGCTGTCATAGCCATGGTGTATCCATGGCTCCATCACATTTACAGCTTGTTCATTTTTATGTGCTTTCCCTGCACACAGATTACATGTATGAAGACTAGCAGCTCCTCTCCTTGCTTATTTTATAGCAATGGATACAGCCCCAGCCTGATCCCTCTCAGATATCCTTTCTTGCCCACTCTCCATTTCCTTCTCCAGTGTGGGTAGGGGTACCAAGGAGGTTGCTTGCCTGGCGTGCAGTGATCCATCATAACCTGAGATAAAGGACATTTTTTCCATTAAATGTATTGCCTCTGTCCCCTGAGTGAGATCAAGCTCAGCCTCGTGGCCTGCTGGCAGCTTGCAGGGGAACACTGAGAGAAGCCTGAACGGACAACATTGCTCTGTCACACCAAGATTCTGGTTTTTATGGAGATGTCTGGGTTCCAGGTACCGTCAGTGTGGCTGCTTGTCACAGAACTGCATGAGTGCTAGAGTTACAGTTCTTATTATAGAAACTAGAGATCAAATAGGAAGGAAAAACAGCCCTCTCCTGCAGGAAAGCTGGTAAAATGAGCAAGGATTGTCATACTGCTGAGTGCAGGCTGTGTGTTGATGGCACTATCTTTTTTACACCCTGCAGGAACAAACAGGATCTTATACGTGTTGATTGTCATCTTGTTTTTCGTGACACTAATTGGCATTGTCGTCTTCATCGTATACTACAAGAAGAAGGGGAAAAAGCTGACAGGTACATCACAGCTAATGGTATTCACGAGTGTGACAACTGGGGCTCTCTGTGCACTCTGATTTCATGGGTAACCAACACATTTAAAAGCTCAGGAATTAACACTGTAGGTTCTATGCCATCCCTCTGTCTGTCCATATGGATACACTTGACCCATGGTGTGACATCCTCAGGGCAGACATGGCTGTGGTTGGAAGGAGGAGGGCTGGTCCTGGGGGGCAGCAGCAGCCTGGCTGCTCTGCAGCACCTGGCACAGCTGATCCCTTGGCTGAAGGGAAGCAGGGACAGATAGGAGTCCTGTCTTCTTCACCTTCCTTTCCCTCCCACCCAAAAACCTGCATCTGGACAGGTTAAAATATGGATTTCAAGACAAAGGCCTGATGTGTGTCTGAGAATATGATGGAGGTGATATTTTTAGCTGAAAGCTGAAGTTCTGATGAGGTACTGAAGAAATACTAGAAGGAAATAGAATGAATAGTTAAAGTAGAAAAATAGAAAAATTCTAGCCAAAGGCATACTGGATAACAGTGGGATACTGAGTTTATTGTTAATAAAATGGAAATACCTTCACATTCCTGCACTCTCTGTTAAGCCCTGGGTCTCTTTAGTGAGGGACATGCTTCTGTTGTTCTGTTGATATTAAATTTTTTTTCCCCTAAACATGGGAAGCTTTTCCCATAATTTCCTTTCCCAAGTGCTAGCAATTTATGAAAAGTTTTGGGAGCAGTGGAAAGGAAGACAGAACTCACTTCTTGTAAAGTATATTTTAGCCTGTGTTTTAGAAAGAGGCTGCCTCTGCCACACTAAACATGGGTTGTGCTAAATCTGGAATTTCTGGGATGGGCTGGAGGAAATGGTGACTCTGCTTGCAAACCAAATACTTGCGATGCAGAGCAGGTTAGGGGGGAATGCAATTCCTTTGACTTTTCTATTGCCCTGCTGCCATGCAGTGACAGTCCCTCATTGCCTTCACATGGGGAATCCTGCTCACCCAAGCCTGGGAGAACTGCAGGCTCGGGAAGGAGCCCTTCCTGCCGGCTGGGCACTGGTGGTAAATCAACATCAGAACAACAGAGTCATTGCCGGGAGCTGGCAGTGGCTGCACAGATGATCTATCCTCAGCCACGCAAAACCATCATAAACTTCAAATGTACATGGGACTTGAGCCCTGCAAAGTCTCCTGCATTTATTAGCACAAACCAAGAATTGCTCACTGTGTCAGTTGTTGCCCTAAAGCATGTTGGACTTAAAGCTTTTCCTTGGGAGATGCTCCAAAGAAATTGGAATTAATTTCCCCATTAAACATACTCTGATGAAGTGGAATATGCTATATTTGAGCCTGCCATCCTGTGGTTTTGGTGGCTTACCCTCTTCTCTCCAGGCTTCTCACTCCTGTCTGGGAAGGGCCTTTGGGCCATCCATGTGACTTCTCTTGAAATAGACAATTTCTGCCGTGAGCGGGTCGTTGTTGGGCCAGTCATAGCCTGGTGTGACATATGACCAGGAAAGAAACCCCATTTGATGTGGAACACAGTTTAACCGTGGTCTATTTTAGGAGCTTGGAAACATTTGTTCCACAGAAATATATCCCTGTTCCAGTTACAATGAATCCTCAGCTAGACGGATGCTGGGACACTTGAACAGGCAGTAAAAACGGGCTTGCTGGTTTTATTTAATATGATATTGCGGGTTGTGAATGACTGTGGGTGTTTAGGTCTGTGGTTAACTTAAGTGCCTGCTATATGTTACAGCTACTCTTTTGTTTTCCCTACAGCAGATCTACAGAACTGGGCTAATGAAGTGTGCAGCCAAATAAAAGGAACAAAGGTAAAGTCAAAGATGGTAGCATTTTCTCTTGGTTTTGTGTTTTCCTCATGGCATTCCTGACACCCCTTCTGAAGCAGACTCCATGTTAATCTTTGGCTAGGAAATAATTTTTGAGTTCCTCAAAAATTGCTCGCAGCTTTGGCTTCTTCAGTCTGGTTTTCTGTAAATGTGAGACATGTGAAATCACCATTCACAAATAGCTTCTGAATCTGCTCTCTGGTTTCAGCCAGTTTTAACAGAGATCAAGGTCTTGTGGTTACTTAATATTTATGATGAGAAAGTTAATCAGAACACCTGAGGCTACCTAGGGGCGAGCCTTTCTAAATCCTAAATGTAGGAGGAGCTTCAGCTGAGTTTACCCCTTGTTACATACCAGAGTGCTCACAGGGAAGAAACCTGGATTTGGGTCATGCCAAAAATGCCAGGCATGCAAGGCATTAAACCCAGAGCCCTCAGCTAAAGAAGCTGTTTGACTCCTTAATTCTAGGGAGGAACAAACCCTGCTTTTGCATTCCAATATGAAGTAAATAAAAGCTTTTGCTCTGGAAGAACACCAACCCCATGCTTTAAACAGATGGTGGCACTGGTTCAAGTTCATGTGCACAGCTTGCTTAACACCGTGGATGTGGACTGTGGTGTCTCAGGTGTCCCACCACCCCTTCTAGGAGCTGTGATGAGCTTAGCTGTTGAAAGACTCAAATTTCATAGCTTAAAAGAAAAACCAAACATACCAAAAAACCCCACCTTTCTGAGCAGGCAGTTCCTCTTTTGTCTCATAAGTCTTATGCAGCCTCCTGCCTTGGCAGCCACTCCGATCCTCTGGGACAGAGGAGTGAATCAACAGCCATTAGTGGCTGGCAGCACTTACACTCTCTTTTCTGTCCTGGAAGATCTGAACAGATGCTAGAAATTAAAGGTATCAGTTCCCAAACACCCATCTTTAAAGCACAACTTGTATGAACTGAAGAAAACCCCTGAAGTATTTCCCAGCCCTTCTTTTGGAGCTGCTACTGAAAATGTCGCTTTACTTTATCCAGTACTGTGACAACAGGATGTCGTGGGCCTTTGCATTCGTTGTCCTAACCATTCAGGTTAATACGACCTTGCTCGTGTTTTCTTTTGGCTTCTGGCTTCTGAATCAACCCAGATTCTTTCTTCAGTCATTGCTGATATTAAAAATTCAGCCCCCAGTGAGGCCTTCACAGATCAAAAGCCCTTCAGAAACATGGGAGTGTTTCCAAAACCTAATAAGCAGTTAGGTGGGTCTTACTAACAGTCAGTAAGCCGTCCAGCCACTCTTCTAGTCTTATTAACTCTTCCTAAGTGCCCTCGAAAAATACTAGCAATAGTTGTCTCACAAGATAAAATGTTACTGCTCCCCAGGCCACCAGATTTCATTCTGAACACCTGCTGAGCCCAGCATCGCCAGTCACGGTTTCACAGCAGAGTAGAATTACACATCAAGACTCAAATAATAGCAGCGCTACTCAACCTCAGCAGCTCCACACAGAGGAAGGACCATGATCTGCCTTTTCCTTCTTTGTCTAAAAAATAACTTCATGTCGATCTATTTGTTAAGTGACATTTTTACTTTTAATTTCTTTCAGGAACCTCCCAGAGATGCTTTTGTTACTGTAAACATCACAAATGCTGCTGTGCCCCAGACCTCTGAAGACACGTGTCTCCTGGTCCCCTCGGGCTCTCCTGTCCCTGGAAACTCGTGCTGCACCTCTGGTCACACTCCTTGCAGGAATGAGAGCCCCAGCACAGAGCCTTGTGAGGCAGGAGGGTTTTCTGCGGTGACTGAGACTGATGACTACCAATTCCCACCAGTTCCCACGGAAGATGAATACATGGATAAGGATCTCCATAACACTGATTATTTATCGTTACTCAGTCAGACTGCCAGTAAAACCGTGTCATCGTTATCAGAACCAGTGGAGGCAGGGGAGAATGACAGCTTGAACCAGTACTTTTCAGGTATTGGGAGCACAGAGGATGTATCAGTCTCTCAAGGCTTTCACCCTCCCTCCAACACAGATGGGGCACACGTTGCCACCGAACAACTTCTACAGAAATCTTGCCAACATGGCCACGGTTGCCCGAAGGAAACAGGCAACAAAGACACAGATCATTTTGCGACAAACTGTGACTCAGAGAAGATCTGTGTGAGGTGTGGCATTTTGTACAGAGAATCTCCCCAAAAGTGTGACAAACCCTGTTGTGCAGCGGCTGACAGCACCTCCACCTCCCCAGAAACTGCTTCTTGTGCCCAGTGCACCTGTGGTTTGAATTCTCTCTCTGCTGGTCAGAGCACTCTAGCAAATGATCTTGGTATGGAAGATGCACCTTCAGATAGTACCAACATGAAGTACCAGAGCACAAACAGAAGCACTTCAGGGACGCACAGAAGCACTTCAGGGACACACAGCAGCACTTCAGACCTCCCTCCAGCATCTGGTAAGCCCATTAGCCTTCACCCATACACATTAGTGTAGGGTTGTTCTCTTTGCTAGTTCAGTAGTATTCAGAAGATCTAATTTAGGAGAATAAAATGATGCTTTTTCACTTAGTTGCCCTGAAGCTAGTCTGAAAAAAAATCTGAAAGTGTAAGGCCATTTGGTTTGTAATGAAGTCTGCAAGAAAAATGAGCCCAGCAAGAGACCACTGTCCCACCCTGATGTAACCAGCAATCAAGAGCCCACCTTCTGGCTGTCACTGCAGAGGCCAGGCAGTTCTGCTAGCAGGTGTGTGTACTGGAGAAAATTTGAAAGAACACAATATAGGGACCTAGAAGCTGAGCTAAGGAAGGATGCATAATGCTCAGGCAGATGATTTTCATTCACCAGTGTGCACACTTATTTTTTGCTGCTAGATTTAAGTCCAGTTACAGTTATACAGTGGTCAGTGAAGCTCCAGCTGGAGCTGTAGACTGGTGTCTGTGACTGGGTCTAAGAGATTATCTACAATTTTCAGCTTATAGCTCTTTCTCTTTGTTTTTATTTGCTGGGATATATGCGTTCACATAAAATAGTTTCATACAGACACTGTTTTTCCATGCATGTATGTTTTGCCCTTTAAACAGCTCTGAAATACTGACTAGTTTACTAATTGTCTACCAATTTATTAATTGAGTAAATATATCAAAATTGTCAAATGAAAACAGGGAAAAAAAATCACTGAAGCAAAACCAGCAGAAGGGAAGTTATGCGCCCTCTCTGGGTGAAACCTTCCTTCCCCAGACTTTTTTTCAGTATGAAAGTCTGCAATCTGCCTGTCATGTGTTATTAGTCATTTTAGATTATAATCTCATAAAGTTGCATGCTCTATTTTTATTTGTATCAGTGCACTGCCAAGCATAATGAGACCTTAGTGTTGAGTGGGACATCCAAGCATTACTGTGATACCCACAGCAGTTGTAAGCTGTTGCCCTTCTTTAAAACCATGTCGTGCCTTAAAATGTCTTACGGAGACATTCTTGTCAGTCTGCCAAAGCCCCAAAACAACACACTTGAAGGCCCTTCCTCTCTCAGCATGCATTCCATGTGGGAATCTGAAAGTGTGTAGCGTTCATCTTCCGAAGAGCAGAAACTTTGTGCTGCTTCGGTTTCCTGAAATCTTGACGCAGTTTTACTGTCTGGTCTATACAAAATGCAGCAGGACTAAAGAGAACACAGCTTATCTTTTTTGTTCTTGTTGGACTTTTGAGGTACAACTCAAAGTTGAACCTCAAGAAAGTCAAGTTATATTTAGTATTGCTTTTCTTTCTAAATATGACGCAAAGAGAAAGAGAAAATACTAAGGAGCAATAGAGCAAATGGGGGAGCTGAGATATAAGCGCTGTGCTAACAAGTGCCATCTTAGATCTTCAGCACAATTCTTTATATGGGATTTTAATTGTGTCTGCGCCTTTGGATATGTACGTGCTATAGTGCCATCTGGTGAAACCCCAGCACAGATACCATGTTCCTAATCTGCCAATTTTTACGCGTGACTACGGGAGGATACTGACAGAGCTGTGGGCAGTATCAGAGCGTGGGTTTGTTGATCTGTGGGTAGCCTGGCTTGCTGGCAGAGAAATTTTTCTTCCCACAGAATGGCCATGCCCCCCTGGCAGCATGAAGACCAGGACAGGGCTTAGCCATAGGTTCCTCACTCAAAGCAGCCCAGCCACGCCGGGGCTGCACGTGTGGGTGCATCAGCATCTGTCATTTTTCTAGGCCTTGTGAAATGCCCAGATGGAATAAATGTGCATGTAAAATAACTTCCTGCAAAGCTTTTCAAAGCAACTGAAACCACCAGGCTTTGCACGCAGTTATGCTAAAACAAAATGGTACAAAAGAGGGTGGATGAAAAATGTGAAGAAAAAGACCATGGGAAATTCCATTAAGTTTTGGTGTTGGTTCGCTAGCACTCAAAATGACAACAGAACTGGTAAACTCTGTCTCTCCTGTGAAACGATCCTAGAGGACCAAAGTGAACCTCTGGACAGGTGCCCCTTTCCAGGGGTCATCACTGGAGATGGAGGTAAGCCTTCAAGCAGTTCTTCAAACCCCACAAGCCTGGAGGCAGTCAGAACATGAAGGGTGGGTCAGTTCAGCCCACCTCAAGTTCTGTGCAAGGCTACGGCATAACACATGAGTGCAGGAAAACTTAGCTGACTCATAATTGGGACTGGTTTTGCAAAGCCTTTCACTTGCAGATCCCAAACCAGCCTGGTTTGGCAGTGACAAACAATTCTCACCACCTAGAGGCCATTAAATGTCTCAGAGAAAATAATTTGCCTGTGTTGTTCCAGTTCTTAGTGAACAAGTACCACAAAAATTAATCTGCTTTTGTTATTAGTATCAGATAATCTGAAGAGATCAAAAGGCTGAAACACTGTAGAGAACAATGCCTTCACTCTGAATGTGTCCCTTATACTTTTCAGGTTGGAAGCACTTTTCTTGCACAGTGTAGGAAGCTCTTGTGTCCATTTTCTGTGCTTTGGGGCCTTAAATATCCTTTTGTTTCAGCATGGTATCTTCAGAAAGCACAGAAGGTTTGCCAGCCACATTCAGCTAAACATTATAAATGTGTTAATCTGCCTTTTTTTTTTCCCCTCCCCACTGTCACATATATTTCTAAATTTTTGATCTCTTGCTGAGCACTGGTAACATTCTTCACAGAACCTTTTGCAAGTGACAGGCAATCTGCTTAAAGACAGACAGTTATTTTTGTACTGCCATTGTGCCCAAGAGTTTTGTTCGTGGCAAACAGCCAAACTGAATCGAACACAGGGGAAAGAACCAGCAGGGAAAATCTCCCACAGAGAAAGCCCTTATGGACATCTCATGTTAATCAACAGCACTTGGAAAGAAAGCAAGGAGCTAGCAATGCAGTGGTTTAGGTGAAATAAATAAGATTTCTTAAGGGGGGCCTATTAGAGAGATGCTCGAGTGCTGCCCAGACTCAGCTCTGAGCTGGCACAGATCCTGACTCCACACAGCTGGAGAGCAGTGCCCAGTGCTGGTGTGCAAACGTCACCCGTGGCCGCTGGAAAAACAGCATTTCTCTGGGCTGGGCCATGTTTATCTGCAAGGAAAATGGGAATGTCTCAAGTGTTGAGGAATGTAATGAAGGAAGGCACAAAACAGCTTAAAGAAGTCAGATCAGTCTGCAAGTAATGATGAGGTGAAGCACAGCAGGAGAAATATTTCTTAGTAAGGGTGTTCACAGGCTAGGAAAATTTTGTTTACTTGGTTTCTTCAGTTTGTTTCATTTTCAAATTTTAGCGAGCCTGTTCGTTTGATGTTGGAAGTTTGTTCTCAGTATTTTCTTTCTGCTCTGAGTAAAGTTTATTAGTTCCCAGAGCCCAGTCCTGCTGTCACTGAGGTCAGCAGCCCAGTCCTTGAATAGCAGAAAGATTGCATTTATACTGAAAAATCTCTAACCTCGGGCAGACTGACTGAAACCATAACTCTGTTTAGTTGCTATAATATAGACTCTGTCTCTTCAACGGCGTCAGTCTACATCCAGCTCAATCTGTGCAGGGGCTAGGTGAATGCCAGCGCGTATCTACGTGGAGGATCTGGACTATATGACGGAATTGTATAAGTTCTGTTGTTTGGACACTGTGTGTCTGTGTGATCTGATGTTAAGTCTTGCAGTATTTATTCAGTAAGCCTGCTATCTAACCCAAATGGTAGGATTGATTGGGGATTTATTGCCTCTTGGCAAACAGTATGATTTCTGGGACTCTTAAGAAAAAATAAATCTCATAATCAGAAATAATTAGCATTTCCTGACAAACCGCAGGCAGAGGCAGATTGGACACAGATTTGTGCATCAGGCAGCACAGGGAACATGAGATCGGCACCTTCTCTCTGGCTTCCCAGGTCACAGCTCAGAGGGAAAATGTTTCCAACCCTTCCAGACAGGCTCCTTGTGCATGACAGACTGTCCTGGGAAGACGAAAATGGAAATAATGAAAAGGTCCAGTGGAAGGCATTGATTATAAGAGCATCCTTATGTCACAGGGGAAAAAATAATGGAACAAGAACAAAGCCACCACGGCAGATTAAGTTCAGCTGCACTAAGCGTCCACCTTGTGAGGGGAAAATATTAATCATGTGTGTCTTCTTTTCTCCCCCCTCCTTCCTTAGGAAATGTGACTGGAAACAGTAACTCCACCTTTATTTCAAGTGGACAAGTAATGAATTTCAAGGGCGACATCATTGTTGTCTACCTTAGCCAAAACTCTCAGGAGGGGGCGACGGCCTCGGGGCCGAGCGAGGAGAACGTGGGCAGCCCCGTGCAGGAGGAGAACCTCAGCCGCTGCGAGACTTTCGCGGGCAATGCCCAGCACTACAAGGAGAAGTGTGCGGAGCTGCAGGGCGCCTGCCCGGCCCCGGGGAGCGGGGGGCCACGGTGGCCTGGGGGAGCCCTGGCCCGGGAGCGGGGCCCGTCCTGCGGTGGACAAGCCTCCCAGCCCGTGCAGGAGGAGGGGAAACTGGGACACTTCTCGGAGAAGGTGTTGAACTGAGGGGACGTTGTGTCCTCGCTGCGGGCCGGGGCAGCGGCACACAGCCCCCGACGGGGTGTGGGGCTGCTGCCGTGCTGCCAAAGTCCTGGCTGCCACAAAAGACTGGGAGACTGTTGCTGCCCCTGGTGTCTCCTGGGAAGTTTTACAGCTGGAAGGACCCTCATGGCGCACATGTCGCTGGTGGTGGTGGTGCTCTGGTTGGAGGTGGCCATGGGGACGGGAGCGTGCGTGAAGCTGGGCGCGCTCCCCTTCTTGCAGGAGGAGCAGCAGGGCTTTCTCCTCTCCCCAACAAGGAGATGGGCTCCCTGCCTGCCCCCCACTCCCTGCTGCCTCTCCCTGGCAAGTGGCAAAAGGGAGCCAAGATCTGTTGACCTGGGGAACTCTGTGAGGAAGAGAGCCCTGCTGGCCAGGTGTGCAGGATGCTCCTGGAGAGGGGACCATGTGGCCAAGGACTCATGGGGGCCCCTGAGCTCTGCCTTGGGTTTTCTTCTTTGCAACTAAGCTGTGCCCATTTTGCTGGGTCTTGGAGGTGGAAGGAAGCCACGGTGCTGCTGCAACCTTTGCCTCCCTGTGGCGATGTGGCAGGTGGCATCATGCCTTCCCATCTTTCCACAAGAAAGCAGACACTTCAGTCCCAAATCAGCACCAGAGCCAAGGTCCTGGGCTGCCCCTTATTGACTTGTGGGTATAAATAGGTGTGTGTCATGCTGCCACAAGCAGATGATAACATGCAAAACACAGCTGATATGCCTTAAAAGCATATCAGATTAATCTCGAGCAAAGTGCATTTGTAGTGACCCTGATTCACCTCTGCCTTACTGCACCCCTCCAGAGGAGTTGAAACCTCTGGAGATGAGAGTGATGTGTGCCTGGTACACTGCTGCAGGAATAACATCACTATAGTTTAAGACAAAGAGCTGCTAGCAGGTGGAGAAAGGGTCTGTGACAACCAGCTCTGGATATTTCCTGAATTACAGGAGACGGAGGGATTTCCCAAAGATAGAGAATTTGGTCAAGGTCAAACACTCATTCTTTCATCTGCCCAAACAATTTTGTCATTCCCTTTGCTGTCTTCATTAATAGGCAGAGATTTACTTAGGTAGCATGAACCTATTTCCAGAACTTGGCCTGTGTGAGCTAAAGTCAGAATGTAGCCTCTGTCACACTGAGAGCTGATGAGCAATGGGACCAAAGGTTTGGCATTAAAGAATAATAGTAGTTGTATTTAGAAGGGAATCTTGGTTACTCAGCTGGCTTTGGTTCATGTCCAATATCCTGCAGCCTTCTCCAGTAGCCACGGTGGAGAGAAAGATGAAGGGAATAGAGTCTCAAGGAACTCCCAAGAGAAAAAGGTAACATTTTTAATGATTTCCTGACAAGGGATAATTTTCTGACATTCTCCTGCAGGTGTAAGTGCTGCAGGAATCTTATCTGCAGCCGGAGCCTTCAGGAGGGCAAGTGCTCTGTTTCCTGCCAGACAGCAAAGGGATCTCTTACCTAGTGTAGTTTTGGCTTCCCTGATGGAAAAGGTCTCTCTTTGGGAGGGCTTCTCCCTGGGAAGGTTTTAAAGCTGAGGAGTTCACTGCATAGCTGCTGTTTGCAGTAGTGCTTTTCTGCAGGGAAAGAGCACCTGTAAAGCTGGCAAGGTGATCACTGTGTCGTGATGAGCTTCTCATGCATAAAACAAAAAGATGGGCTTAGCCACCTTCACCTCTACAGAGAATAATTCTGCATTGTTTATGTATCTGGGATGTAAAGTTCAGTACAAATGTGCAAGACTCTCTCTTGGGTGACTGGCAAAAAGGGCAAATGAGCAACCAGTCTCACTTCCACCTCTACATGTCCTTCAAAAAACTAGATCACACCAGCCTAGATTCAGACAGGCATGTAGAGTGCCCCATTCAGTGATGGCCCAAGCTATCTCTGCCTCTCTGAAGGTAACTGAGGCTCTCTGTCTGCTGGATCTTTTACAGCCTCTTTCTACTCTCTTCTGGAGTAGTTCTGTATCCCCTAGGCACTGGTACAATAGGGGCAAGGAAGCAGAACCACCATCACCTTTAGGCAAGGTGGTATAGATATTTTCCCACTTCATCCTAATTTTTTCAGTTGCTTTTCTCTGGAAAGCGTTCTCCAAGACTTCAGTTCTGCTGGAAAGCATCCAACCACAGCCCCATTTACAGGGCAGGCAGGACTGAATTCTTGCACTCATCTCTGGGTAAATTACCCGGGTCTGTCTTCTTCTTCTGCAGCTTCTTTCTTCCCTTGGTTTGTAACTGCCACCAGAGAGCAGCTCAAAATCCTGGTTTGAAGGGAGGCAATGGGAATTTACTATGTGTCCTCAATGAGGACACATTTTTCACCTGTTGAATTTCAGGTTCCTAGTGAGCAAGGATTGAAACTAGGATCATCAGCAAGCACAAAGAAATGAGTCTCATATGGGAAACATGATGCACCAACAGTCCCAATTATTTTTCTTCCTCCAGAGTCTATTCCAAAGTGAAAAAACAACATCACAGCCATTAGCATGCTGCATGTTCCCTGGGTCTCTGCCTCACTCCTTAAACAAGAATCCCAAACAGGCTTCTTTATCCTCGTGATTTCATTTGTCATCAGTTTGGAGCTGGGAATGGTTTTTAGCATCTGTTTGTACAACAGGGACCTGTGCATTGGGCACTAATTTGGCTTCTGGCTGCTATTGTAATACACATAATTAATGATAATAAAAATCTGAAATACCTGTTTGAGAGAAGGTGAAGGTTTTATTTGAATAAATAGGGAGAATAAAATACATTATTATATGCCTCTGCCTGTTTAAAGAAAAGGAAAAAAGAGCAAAATGTGATTATAATTACATTCCTAGTTACGTTTTTGTAACATGTTTTTATATGTTGAATTGTTTTAACAAGAAGTGCTTACCTTTGACAGTATGTTCTGCAATACATATTCTGCACCTGCACTGAGTCAGGAGCTTTCATAGACCTGGTGTGGTAATGCTTCACTGCTGAGAACTAGGCACTGGTTCCAGCTCATTCCTGAAGTTTCCTCCTGCGCAGCATGCATTTTTACAACTCTTTTAGTTTGAGAAATCACATTAATTATCCTTGGTGAATATACTAGGTGTTCTTGGAAGTCAGCCACTTCCAGACCTGGCAGGACAGGAATAATTCTGCTTATAGCCATGGGAAAAGAGGGACACTGGAGCAGCCCTTCTTATCCCCACAGAACACAACGTGGCATTGAAGGTCAAAATAGACAGGAATGGCTGTTAACTTGTGCACTTTGCTGCGTGTTCACACAGAGACTGGAAGTTACTCTGCAAGGCTCACAGTGCCTGTAAGTGCTACCTGGGAGTAGTACCACTAAAATGTATCTTCTACTTGTCCATTCAGGTCTCCTACTTTTTATCATGTTGATGCTATCTGAGCAATGACATCCCTGTGTCTATCATAAAACAGAACTCTGCTGAAAGATGTCTTTGTGCTTATCAGGTGTTTAATAGAGCTCTCATTTTATCAGATACCTCCATGCACATTAGGCAGCAGTGCCCCTGTAAAAATAATCTACCGTGACTGGAGAATTCACATCTCCAGCACCTTGGCAGATACCCCTGTTTCCCATTGCTCTCACTTTGATAGTGTGGTTGTTGGTTTTTCCTTCTGCCAGGCATCCAAGTTGGTTGTGGCCTCCAAGATGATGGTGTTGTTTCTGCAGCAAGCGTTGCTCCAGTCTTGCCTTCAGGCCTTCCAGCTGACTTGTCACATGGTTAAACATCTGTTGTGTTTTAAAATGTGAGCATTCATAAGCATGAACTTTGTGAAATAAATGCTTTATTATAATTCTCTCTGGCTTCTGAACAAGACAATGACCGCATAACATTAAGGAATCCTCTTGCGGTAGGTGAGGATGCCCAAGTGTCCAGTCAGATGTGTTTTAACACTGCTTTTTTATTTCTCCTTCTTCTGGCTAGCTGGTTTATGGTTTCTTTGTTTTGGCTGAGGATTACCACTGCTCTTCTGGTTCATTTCTTAGCATGTCTCACCACTTGGTTGGTCTCTGGGTGTTGCACTGGTTTTTACTTGCATCAAAGTTGACAGATCTCTTCCATCATGTTTCTATTGGTGGTCTCTCATTTCTGTATAATATATGCAGATGGTTGTATATGAAATTACTCCTATTTCAGCTTCACAGGAAACTGTTGGAAAGGTTTCCAAGGGGAGCAAAGGAGCCCAGGAGTGTTTGGGATCACCTGTACAAGTGGGACATATACAAGTCAATGGGACTTGACAGAATGCATCCAAGGCTGCTGGGAGGGCTTGCCAGCATTATTGCAGAGGCACACTGCAACATCTTTCACAGGTCATGGAGTTTGGAGGAAGTCCCAGCTGACTGGAAAAGGGCAAATATTACACCCATCTACAAAAACAGGAAAAAAAATAGATTTGGGAAATTACAGATGAGTCAACCTCACTTGAGTACCTTGAAAAGTTATGGAGTGGGCTCAACTGGGAGCTATTTCTGGGCATGAAGAAGAAGAAGGCAACTGGAGAAGCCAACACATCCCTCAGCTAACTCAGCCCTCTCTCACTGCCAGCAGTTTGTTATTTGCTTCATCATTGATTCCATAGAGACTTGGAAGCATGACCTTCCTCATGAAGACCAAGGCAAAGAAGGCATAAAGGAAAATCTTCAGGTCTCCCTCTGTCATTTGTAACTAACTGGCCAACCCCACTCAACAATGGACCTACCTTCTCCTTGTCCTGCTTGCTAACACACAATACGCTATGTTAGTACTTTCTTGCTATTCTTGACATCTTTTGCCAGCTCAGGCTATGACTGGACTTTAACCTTTCCCTCTGCATCTCTGCATGCCTGGGTGGTATTTCTATACTCGGCTTTGGAAGCCTGTTCCTTTTTCCATCATTCTCATGTTCCTTTTTTTGCATCTGAGTTCTTTCGGTATCTCACTGTTTAACCAGGCTGGTTTCTTGCTGTGCCTGCTTAGGTGGATGGACTGCTCTTGTGCATGGAGAATGCTGTCTGAAAGTCTCCCAATGCTCCTGAACACCTGTGGCTTTCAAGGCAGACTTCTGGGATAGCTCCTGACAGCTCCCTGAGGAAGGTGAGCTCTGCTCTTATGAAGGTCTGGTGCTTTTCTGTGCTACTCACCTTCTTCACACTCCTTAAAATAATCTTGTCAGTGCAGCCAAGGCTGCCACTGCCAGTCTTCAACTGTTAGAAGATTTTATGTGTTCCCACATCAGGTATTCCATAGCAGACACCTACCACAAGCACTTCCTTGATGGCAACTCCTCTGATTTTGACCCAAAGACACACAGCTGATCTGTCCTCTTGCCCATGTCCTCAAACCACCAGTACGTAGAGTATAATTCCTCTTCTTCCACCTTTTCTATTTTCCCTCAAAAGCTTGAAAGCTGTTGCTTTTTCTAATAGAACTATTTCCTTAGCTGGTTTCTAAAATGATAGAAAAACCTAACATTTCACCAAGTTCTCCACTGTTGTGCCTTTGTCTGGTTATAGGTCAATAAACTTGATCTTGTGCCTGGGAATGGGCCTTCAAATTTCCCACCTGTAAAAAGGGGAGGGTGAGAGGCAAGGGCTGGAGCTGGTGTGAGGAGCAGAGGCTGAGAGATGTGTTCCCTCTTCCCACTGCCCTGTAGAGGTGTGGGAAGAAGACAGCAACTTGCTGCTGCTGGAAATGGCAGCGTGGCCAGCATTATCCTAGAGGCTTTGTCATTCCTGGTAATCCAGTACCAGGTGTTATTCGATGAGACCTCAGTCTCCTCTGTCCTGCAGGGGAAGAAGCAGCTGTCAACTCATCCAAGGTTTCCATCAGATGAAATCAGCCCTGCGTGTCTCTCTCAGAAAAAATCAGTGAATACAAAATGAACTGAATTTGCCATAAGCAGCACATGAGGACAAACCATTTCAGACTGCATCAACAGCCTGTTCCTATTGATCATCACTGGATTATAATGGAAAGCTATTTATACAAAGTCTCAATTATTTGAAGCACCTCAAATGAGTATTTAGAAGGGTTTTTTTAGCATGCAGGCCTGCAATTACAGTTCTCAATTACATATCCTTAGGAAGCAACTTACTTTCTTTATTCTCTCTGGTGTTTTTTGTCATTCATCTATCTCTCTTTTAGTGTTACAGGTGCCACTCAAGCACAAAAGTTCTTGCTCTCTGTAGGAAATACAAAACCGTTTCCCCAGGGACATTTGCCTTTTGCATCATTTCAGTTCTTTGTTGGGTTTTTTGCAAGCTTAGCTGGTCATAAATGAGCTAGACAACAGATGGTAGAGCTCATGCTATAACAGAAAATTTTAATTTAACAAGGGTTTCCACTTAAAAATGCAGCTGCCCACTGGTGCACGGCCAAATTTTCTTCTGAGAACACTCTTTGAATGTATTGGAGAATGAGATGGATGCAAGCAGCTCTAATGATTGTCTCAGCAGGCCGCTCATAAATGTTTCCTGCAATCCGTATTCTTTTCATCCACACCCCATAGATCCAACCTGTCTGCTGCCTGGGCCACACTTCAGGGATACGTTAGAAACCTGTCCAGTACATTGTCTTCACTTACGCAAAACAATCATTGCAAGGATTTTGTCCCCTTTGACTGAAGGGATGGTCCAAGTATTACAGAGATATTTTTTTAAAAAAAAAAAAAAAAAACGCTTAAATTCTTGGGTTTTCTCACTCAGACTGGCCTACTATATTTAAATATTGATACCCTTTGGGTCTGTTCTCTTCAAAGTCATGTTCTTTGACAGGTCCCATTTGGGTCCACCACACTACACTTCTGTCTGCTCTCTTGGAAATGCTGCAGCTGGTGGTTTGTTGATGAAAAATATACTAGAAATCAGTTTCGGGTTTTTTTTGTTCTTACTGAGGAGGAGATGGAAAAACACACTCAAGAATTCTGTCCCAATAATAATTTTTAAAAGTCTTATAAGTCTTGTTTCCTTTTGGATCTTCTTGTTTTGGTTACTTTGGCAGTAACAACTCTTCCATGGCAGCATTTTTTCCCCTTGCAGGATAATTGTGCGTTGGTGAGGATGGCTGAGGGACAGGATTGCTCTAAATTTAAGATGGACTCTATTTCTAAGTAAAATATCTCACATGGTTCCTTTACTGGATGAATGGACACAAAAAGCTTTGCCCTGCTTTGTCATGACCAGAATATGCCTGCCGCAGGGACTGCAGAGCTGTTGAAATGATTCCCTTGGAGTTCATGCAGATACACTAAACAAACCCAATCACAGCCACAACTTCTTTAACTTGCGTGTGAATAACATCAGCCGACTGTGTTTCAAAGAGCAAAGATACGCCTGGGTTTGGGTGTTTTATGGGTTTGGGATTTTTCTTTCCCTCTAGTTTTCTTTCCCTTTCCTAAGCTTACCATTCCTTTTTCGGTGTAAATACAAAGGTCGTGGTTTTCAGTACGGTGGGTGACTCATTCTCATGTTTGAGCAATGTGATCAAAATGGAAACTTAGAATTCCCGGTGTGGCGTGTGTCCCATGCCACCAGCGCGCACGAAGAATGCTTGTGGAGGCCGGCTCTCCTGAAGGGATCCAGCGTCACGTGTGCGACAACTTCAGCGCGCGTTCGGAGCAGACGCTTTTAACCTGACGGCGCTGCATGGAAAAATAAGGCAGATCGCTTTTTGCTGTCGGGTAGGTGCATGTGACGCCGTCGGCATCTCCGTCTGTCTGTCGATCAGCGCGTCTGTCTGTGTGTCAGCCCGCGCCCGGGCGGTCCGTGCCGGCCCCGTCCCGCCGTGTCCCGCGGGGCCGCGCGGTGGCGCCGCTGGGCAGCCGTGCCCTCAGGAGGCGGCGGCGGCGGCGGCCGGAGCGGGGCCGAGGGGAAGGCGCGCTTGGCAGCCAGCCCCTCTCTCCAGAGACTGCTGTTTCCCCCGGGCACGGCTTCTCCCAGCAGCCAGGGAGGAAAGCTTCCTTGCTGTCCGGGCAGCGCAGCGAGGCGCAGCCAGCGGAGCCCGGCCGACAGCCCTCAGCCCCTGGCGGGGCGTCCCTGCGCTCGGTGCCCTCAGCCGTCCTCGCCTCAGCCCCGGGCAGCTCTTTGCCTGCGGGCTGTATGAAACTGCAGAGTCACAGGGCCAGAGGGGCCTGCAGAGCCAGCCTGAAAGGAGACACTGCTGTACGTGAAATGCCGTATCACCTACCCTTAGAGTCATAGAAGCAGAGAACAGCTTGGGTTGGAAGGGCCCGTAAAGGTCACCTAGTTTCAAGCCCCCTGCTATGGACAGGGACACCTTCCACTAGACCAGGTTGCTCAGAGGCTCATCCAACCTGGCCTGGAACACTTCCAGAGATGGGGCCTCCACAATTTATCTAAGAAATCAGTTCCAGTGTCTCACCGCCATCACAGTGAAGAATTTTTTCCTAATATCTAACCTTTACCTACTCTGTTTAAATCCATTCTCCCTTGTCCTGGCACCACATGCTCTTGTAAAAAGTCCCCCTCCATTTTTCTTGTAGGCTCCCTTAGGTACTGGAAGGCCACAACTGGGTCACCCCAAAGCCTTTTCTTCTCCAGGCTGAATAACCCAAACTCTCTCAGCCTTTCCTCATAGGAGAGGTGCTCCAGCCCTCTGATCGTCTTGGTGGCCTCCTCTGGACTTGCTCCAACAGGTCAATGTCCTTCCCTCCTGCTGGGGACCCCAAAGAGTGGGGTCCACTCCAGGAGGGGTCTCACCAGGGTGGAGTAGAGGGACAGAATCACCTCCCTTGACCTGCTGGCCACACTGCTTTTGAATATGGAAGCACTGCAGCATCCTGTGGCGACATAGTGCTATGTGCCACTTCATCTATGGCTAAATAATTCTTCCTGATGTCTAAATTAGGTCACCACTGCCATGGTTCAAGACTGTAGTCTCATTTTCAGGCCACTGTATAGAAAGAGAATGTACTATTCCTGTGCTTTTTAAATACATATTTTAGCCCGTGTCACCGATTGACCAATCCTTAAGTGAAATGTATAAAGCCCATGGGATTGCTGTCACGGAGCTTAACAAAAGTCTATAAATAGGATGACCAGGGTTCTTCAAGGAAATGTAAATATGGACTCAAAATGGAAAATGTATCTAAATCCCTGAAGCTGCTTTGAAACCCTTAGCCGACAAAGATAAACAGTCACAACAAATACATGACGAAAATCTGAATGGGAGGAATAATAACTTATGAACAGATGCTGATGGTCTTAAAATGAGATCTTATCAGCTTACAAAGTCAGTGGGACCTTGGGCTCCGTGCACACAATGCACATAATTATGTATTTTTTCAAATGGATAAACTCAGGAGCTCAGCGAGCTGGCCTGCAGCCAGCACTGTGTGCCACTCACTAGCATGCTTTACAAGAACAGCCATTCAATTAGTAGAAAACAAAATCTAAAGAGGAAATTATTGGTTTTATTGGTCCTGTGCCAGCTAGAAATTAAACCTTTGAAGTCAAAGACTATTTTGTACTAGAATTAAAGCTTTCTTATCTGATTCTTGTTGTACTGGGACCAGAGTTGCCTCCATTTGAAATAATTTCCTAGAAGTCTTCTCATTTCTGAGCTGCCTTTGAGAGTACAAATTCTGGGGGGAAAAAAAAAAAAAAAAAAAAAAAAAAAAAAAAAAAAGACGACCCCTTTCTTAATAGAGAAAAAGATCCCTTAAAATTTACTCTATTGAAAATTACTATGTGAAAGTATTTTTTTGCCTGCTGAATCTGACCCAGGCCTATGTTCCTGACATAAGAACTGCATTCTGCTTAATAAACTCAGCACAAATGAAAATATTCCTTTTATAACTACTGTAACCTCTGCACTTTTGAGTCTGAATGATGACACTTTGGGTTTTAAAGATGGAATACATTTGTGTGGTTTTTATCCCATTGCCATTTCTGTAAAATATGATGTATGGCTAAAATCTAGCTTACCTGGAAGAGTATGTATATATATATATATTTATGTGTATATATATATACACTAAAATGGAAAACATTCATATAAGACTGTAAATTTATGAACAAGGACTACATATTGCAGCCAAAAAAAAAGACATGGAAATGTAACACAGCTACTACAAAATGTTACATTTTTAAAGCAAATATTGGCAGCCTAGTAATATCCTGCTAGTCTTTCATTGCACTAGTAGTAATCACACACTGTTAAAAAATAGTAGAATATTTGTGAACAGATTCAAACTTTATCAAAAACAACACAAAGAGATTTGGGCTTGTTTTTAACAAAGCAGAGGCATTGCATGGTTGGTTAAAGAGTGCATGTTGTATTGCGATGCTGATAAGTAATATTAATAGTATATAGGAAATACATGGTATACAACTCTAAAGAAAAAGCATAAATTGTGAAAGAATTTTTTTCTGTTTTTCCCAAAGTTACATGCATACAGGTTTAAAGACAAAAGTACCAGAAACATTTTCTGGCTGAACATCTTTTCCTGCTTCTTGACTCACCTGAGGTGAAGCATTTGGTGTCTCACGGGGGGGGCTGGTGAGCCTCAGAATCTTAGTGGCCATGGAGGAGTCTGCTTGGTTCCTTTGTGTTCAACCCAGTCTCAATAATCCAGTCCTATAAAACGCAGGTAGGTCCTATCACACAAAGCCCAGGCTGCTCTTCTGCATGTGTAGACTAAAGCAGGGTTTAATGTCTCGAATATCAGAGAATGACCAAAGGTGTGTAGAGTTCAAACCACTCTGTATGGCACTATAAAGAGGAGCCTAATCTTGAGGGTATAGCCTTACTTCACCCTGCTCCTTGAGAGGGCTTAAACCCTCATCCCACTAGGACGGATGGACCTTGTTCACTCCACTTGGAGTAGACTTAGGTCATCTTCTACCTGTCCTCATTCTAGGTTTCAAGTCAGCTGTGAAAATCTTGGCTTCATTTCTCAAAAGTTTTTGCTGTAGGCTCCAGTGGCTACAAATTAAGTAATTGTGGTTCTGCTACAGAGAAAAGAATCAATGGCACTTTTCAGACTGTGTCTGCAAAGAGCAAGACTTGAAGGGTCTCTTTTCCCTCCTGAAAGGGATGTCTGATTTGAGCAGCTTAGCCCCTCCGAAGGCTGTCAAAGTAACAAAGATGTTATGGGCAACATAGGACTCGATTCTGCAAGCAGCCCAAATACGACTTTCCCATTGGAATCATTAGGGGTTCTGCACCTAGAAGCACTCCTTGTGTGACTGGACCACACATAAATAATGGCACATGTGTGGAGAAATGCTCTCGGAAAGGCCTCACAAAATTGAAGCCCGTATTTTACATTCTGAGTAGAAGCCATGATGTTTCCTCCAGCTCCTCCCACAAGCACCTGCTTTGCCAGCAGCCCTTTTACTCCCCCTGACCACAGCAGGGAATCTGCCCTTGCTAGTCCTCCACAGCTGCCTCAGTGGCTGCAACATTAACAGGCTATTTGGTGACAGTGAGGCAATAGCCTCCAACAGTTTTACAGGGAATAAAGCTCTAAAGATGGGTATGACTTGTCAAAAGGGAACTTCTCCACAGGTAAAAAGCTATTTGACTTCTGAGTAATTTCTGTCTGACTTCAGATTGCCTCTCTGTTTTCTATTTAACATATACACACTCCTGTTTAGCATAAAGGGATGCACCAGTATTCTGGTGGATCATGTCCCCCAGAACAATGACTTGCTCCTCTGTGCCAAGCTGTGGTGTTGGGACACCATTCCTCTACCCGCCCTCCCATTTCATACACCCCCCCGCTAACAGAGTCGGAACAGCAGACTGCAAAGGTGAGCTTGCAACACTGCTGTTGAAAGGTCCTGGAACTATGTTGTCTGCTGGGTGGAAAAAGTTTGGAATTTTTCTAAAGTTTCAGACAAGGTCGCTGTGTTTTCAGAAGGTCTTGCTGCTTAGTCCCATTTGCATTTACACGGAAAGAGATGAATTCTCTATCAGTTAATTTAGGTGAACTCCTAGGGCTCTGGTTACCCACACAACTTGTAATCCTGCTTGAATCTGATTACGTTTTTGACATTCACGCTTCCTCCGTAGATTAGGGTTTTGTAGCTCTGACCTATATTTGCTGAGGCAGCAGCTGCAGCTCTGTTTCATCACATACTTGCTACTGCCTCTCTGTTGCTGGCCTCCAGCCCCATAATGAAGTGGAGTGGAGCGTGTGCCCCAGCTCCCAGCTGCCAGACCTCATACATCTTGCTACGTGGCCACTCTTGTTCAGGTTTCTTTCAGGCTAAGGTTTCAGCCAGTGATGGGGGAGTGACCAGAGAGCCAGCACACGGTACTTCCAGTGTCTGCAGTGCAGGTACCAAATAGGAAAGGGTATCCAGGCAGTAACCTCCTAGACTGCTTTCACAGCAATTTCCACAGCATTTTAAAATGTATGGACTATGTAAAAGTGATTCCTTTCTTAACACTGTGCACTTCCCATATTCTAATTTGCTGAATATCCCCTCTTTTTATTACAGAGAAGGGAAAGGAGAACCTCTTGAAATTTCCAGATCATTTCTCATTTACCATGCTTGCTCTCATACCCTCTCCTAGTTTTCTGCTTCCTAAAAAATACAGTCTCACTCCTTCAGATTGCTCTTTAATTGGAAAGGTTTCTTACTTCCTATTCTTTATGAACCCTTGTGATGTGATACTTTTTCTGAAATATTTTAATCAGTAAATGCACAATATTATACCACAGTCTGCCCAGTGCTCAGTCATTTGAAATGGTCTTAAAACTATTTTTTTTTTTTTTTTTTTTTTTACTTGCAACCCATTCTTTAGGCCTTCTCATATATTGTCAACATTTTTGATTGCATGTTAAGCAATGACTTTCACTGAGCTATGCATTGCCACATGGGTCGCTTTATGAAATTGAGGTAGTTAGTTTAGAGCCCTTAAGGTGCTTGAAAATGCTCTCACTACTCCTCCTGCGTGTATTACTTTACATTTACTGAGACTGAATCTCATTTCTGTTCATCTAACCAGTTCTCATCTCTGAAGACAGATAGCAAAGAATTCCAAGAGGGCAATCTGCTGGGAAAAATACAAACTTATGTTTGTTACCAACTAGTCTGCTTAATGCAGAAAACATCCTAAGGGACGCAAAACTCTGAGCAGACTTCCCTCAAGCAGCCTGCTGAGGTGAAAAGGTGGGGACGTTCTGGTTTAGACACTCGGATTTCATATATAAACAATATTCTAAGGCAGCGCCCTTTGTGGTCTGGAATATAGTGTTGCCAGGATTAGTGAATGATGCTTTTCATTTGGGGAACCGAGGCTGGTTGGCTATTGTAACACCCTGATCTAAGAGGTATTTTTAATGAAATGCATCAGATGAAACGGTGGTGCTGGCTTCTTTCTGTAAATGTCTGTCGTTTTGAGTCAAATATGAAATGAAGGCTTTGTCCTAGCTATGTATGGAAAATTTCTGTGCAGGAATAATCCTGGTGAAGGATATTCAGACAGCACATGGATCCAGCTTTTCAGGCAATCCTTTATTAAGGGTTTATTAACACAGCTTTTCCTGCAAGCCAAGGGAAAAAAAAAAAAAAAAAAGTCAGACAGACATTTCATGCGCAAACATGTCTTTCTGGCAGTCTTGGATGGTTCACTTTCAAATCTGGAAACACCCACTCCTCCCTACTGTCTGGAGCAAGGAGGTCACTGGGGTGTTTCAGTGCACTTTAATGACTTTCTGCAGGGAAGACAACCCAGCCTGAAAGCTGCTCACCATCCAACAGATCAACTAATTATTCTAAAAAGCATTAAAATGATTAGTTCATCAACTGTGCATCATTTTATGATCTGTTTTGTGCACTACAGTACATTACATCACCAAGGCATGGTGTCAGTTGTGCCATTGAAGTGTTGGTATTTAGGACGTGTGTTCAGGCTCACAGTGATTCTGGTCACTACAGCTTTTCACCTCATATATCCCCCCTTTAGCTAGAAAACCTTGGAGAACAACTAGTACTTCCCGACACCTTCCTTGTTTTTGTGGGGGAGGGGTTTGGGGAGGGTTGGGTGGTGGGGATGAGATTATTTAAAGAGAAGATAGCTCCAATACAAATACTGGGCAACCCCCCTGAGCATCCCAAGTACTTTGGTACTCTGGCCAGTAATCCAGCTGCAAGGAGATCCAGAGAGGTAATGAACACATCCAGATGCTTCAGTAGCCTAATGCCAGGTGCTGTCCTGCTGTGGCCACCTTTGCCTTTCATTGCCCCACGGTGCTGTTGTACCCTCTGCACCTGCCTCTGCTTTACAGAAAAGCTATTTTAGAGCCTGCCAAATTCAGTAACGTTGATCTATTTCTTATCCCTCTCCCTGTAATAACTAGTTGCCGTAGTTACCTCATGTATCTAAGGCAACCAGATGTTACAGACGGAGGCACTGAAATAGCATCAACAAGTACAAAAATTAAATGTTTTAACTATTTTGCCTGAGTTAAGCCGCTCAGGGCTCTTTCCTTCTTGGCTCTGGAATTTGTCGCTTCCTCTGATCGAACCTGCTGGCCTGTTCCCACCTGTCTACTGCAGCTGTTTGGAGCTGTAGACATCCCAGTGCCTGGGATGGAAGGGAGTGATTCCCCACTCCTCTTCCCCCAGGACTGATGGCCATCGGACTGCTTGACTTTTCTATCAAGGACATATTTCTGGGCTCACAGCATATGGAAAATGTGGCAGTGGGGGAGCAAGGGGTGTTTACAGTTAGCGCAGAGCTGGAAGCAATGACCTGATTTTATTCAGTTTGGGAAAAATCTACTCACAGAATGAGGAGGATTAAAATTAAAAAAAAAAACAACCAAACTCATTATTGGTTTGGGAGTTTTTTAATAAGAAAAATGCTTGCAAGACAGCCAGATGTTTTCTGATTTCTAAGTATTGCCCCATGGAGAACCTGTGATGTCTAAGATATCAACAGTGGTGCTGTTTTCAGGCCAAGTTGGTCAAACTCAAATGCTAAGTGGCTGATCCCAGTTCCTACCTTACTAAGGAGCTTGCTGAGCCAGCAAGGAGAAAAGTAAATGGTTTCTTACATATAATTATTTTCCTTTATAAAGCTGCAGCTGCTCCAAGTTGCCCAAAGAGTTGGACGTCTGGAATGAGTCTTCTTTCAGGTGCAGTACAGCACATGGGGAGTTGGAAATACAACATTCAAAATGAAGGAAGCACAAGGTGCTGCAAGAAATAAGAATGGCAGTGCATGCACATGTTGAAAATCCCTGTTCTAGGATAACTGCTCTGGGTGAGTAATATTTACAAGCTGTGAGCCAGTCCCAATGGGAGTTGATTTCCCAAGTGTTATGTCTGTGCACAAGTTACAGAACTTTTAAGGACTGGTGAGCAGCAATGGTTATGTCTCCCCTCCATGCCCTTCCAAAAAGGCCATGAGATAGAGGGAGAGGGACCTGCATGCCAGGCCAGGTAGGAGAGGAAAGAACATGCACTTTGCCACATGATGGCTGGGAAGTTTATCACCAAACTGCAGTCAAAGGTGTTCCCAGAAACCCTTTTTGGAGCATGTGGTTCCCTGAAGAATTTCTCTCCAGCTGCAATGCTGTGTGGGTGGCTTTGCTTGTACTGCCAAGCTGCCATGCACAGGGAAGGCTGCTGCTTAGCTGCTGACAGCCATGCTTGGACAAAGGGTACCTGGAGGAGGATGCCACACAGGTACCCCAGAAAAGAGAGAGGCAGACTCCCTTGGGCAGTGTGAGATGGGGGTAGCTTGGGTGAGTTTCATCAGTCCCGAGCTTGTACAGCTTTCTGCGTGTCTTAACTAGTTTTGTTTTAAACATGAAAGAAAGAAAAATAATCCAGCTGGAAAAGTTTTGAGGTTTTTGAAAAATAAATTGCAATGGAAAAGGAAGGGTTAAGCAGGGATGCCAACCAGGGATGTATTACAGGGAAAAGTAAAATTAATTCAGTAAGGTGCTGCCTTTATTCTATCATGGGTTTCATCTTACAGCTGTTGTCTTTTCACTCCCTCATTTTTCCAAAAGCTCCTATTTCCATGTGAGAACCCAGGGAGGGCACCTAAGGAATTAATTTCACATAGTAAAAGCACCTTCCTCTCAAGGTTGTAAAAGAAGAAATTAGACATAACACCCTTCTAAGGCATCTTTCTCAGGCTGGAAGGAAGCAGGTGTTTAGTGTTACATTAAATTTAAACCCATAATTAATGTAACTTGAGTCCTGGACTTCATCCAGTTTAATTCATTGTATTCCTGCAAACGAGACTCCCCTGCTGATTTTATGTGAATTCAGCAGGCCAGGTCTTCAGCTACCCAAGCTTTTCCTTAGGATGTTTGGGGTGCAGGAAATGAGGTGTCAGGGAGGTGCCATATGTGCAACAGAGGTGTGGCTGACAGGCTGTGCTCTGGCTGTTTGCTGGCCATGAAAAGGATGTTGGTGGCCCACAGGTGATGGTATAAGAAGGAGCTGCCTTTGGCTCCTCTCACTGCTCGATGCCCTCCAAGATGTAAGATCATCAGAAGCTGCTTAATGAGGTTTTTGCTGCATGCCTTCTTTGTTCTCAATCCAATGGATCTCCTTTGGAGCGCTTACAATTGATGGAGGATTTTTCCTCCAGAGCAATGTCTTGCTCTATCTTGTGCAGCTGTGCTGGTGGAGTTGCTCTTGCTGGAATGGGAGCTATTGTCAGGGAGGAGGGATTTCAAGGACCTTTTATTTTATTTAGTGTGGAGAAATAAAACACCAGGATTAGCACTGAATAAAGCAAGTTGGACTGTTATAACAAATGGCATAAGGGATGGCTTTTGTTTGCCCTCTTGGAAGCAAATTGGTATCACTTGGGAAGCGCGCTGGCTCAGCCTGGGGTGAGGGAGGGAAGAGAATTCAACTAAGCCATACCTTGACTAGCTGTCGATAACCGCTGAGCTTTTGAAGTAACTGTTATTAAACAAAGAGTGTTTTGCACCTTAGGTGTGTGTTTCCTCTGTGGAAAGCTGCGAGGAATTACAAGGGATACTCTGGAGGAGCAGTGCCTGCCCAGGCACTGGCTGTGGCGTTGTGGCTCTGGCACTGCGGTACGAGATCGCAGCCTAGTTGTGAAGCCAGTCGGCGTGGGTCAAACCTGCCTCTGACTTTGCTAAGTTGAGGCTAAATATGAGCTACCTGATTTAACCTTTGCTTTGTACAGCTGCTGCTCGGCAGAAAATATCTGGGACAGGAGGGGAGAATGAGAGGACATGTGAGGGGGAAAGAATTTGTGTGTTTCAGGCAGGACTTAAATTTATCTGAGCACTCAATAGACCAGAAAGAGACAGAAATGCCATTGTGCCAAAACCGCTTGAGAGCCCGCCCTCCTTCCGGGAGAAAGCCGTAAGGTCAAAGGGAGGGGAAATGAAGGCTGGAGGAGTGTTTCGGACGGAGATCACGGCGCTGGAATCTGCCGGGTCACCTGCAGTCTGACACAGCATAGAGACTGCGAAGTGTCATGGCTTACTGGCTATTTACTGAGCTTGGCAGGATATCTGGTAGCCCTGAGTGAGCAATTAGTGCTGATTAGCGGTTCCCTCTGCTGGCTGAGCTAACGAAGTTTTCCCTTCGGTTCTCCCGGAGTGCTTCTGCTGCTGCAAGGGCACAGAGTTAGGTTGAGCACCGTGGTATCTCCACTCGGGAATTAACGACATGAGGCAGTACCACGGGGAAACTACGCAACAAATTAAACCGTGGGTCGCTCTACTGCCATCGAACCCTCCTCTGGTAATAAAAATAGCAGAGCAGCCACAGACTCTTTTTAGGAGCGATTCTGGCAAGCATTTTCCTCAGAGCCATTGCTGGTGTTACTTTGCATTCGTTTGGCTGCTGCATTATTTTGTAGAGTATTTTGCTCTCTGTGTGTGGTACATGCTCTGTGTTATGCCGCTTCGAGCAAGGTCTACTCATCATTTTTTTATAAAGACAGTGGTTTTGATACTCCATTTTTGAAACAGATCAAAAGACTCTTGTTTTTCTTCAAGGAACTATAAAGCAGAGCACTAATTTGACTTAGTCAAACTCGTTAATGATGTGGTAAGTCACCACATCTCTTAGACAAAATGGAGATGTGGTGACTTACTACATCATTAACAAGTTGTGATCTAACTGATACAGACCTCTGAAGGTTTATGTCACTCTGAAGCCAGGTTCTCAGCATCTAAGCCATCTTCCCTTCTGCCCAAATGACTCTTTCTGATGTGGTTCCTCAGGGCAGGAGAGCTCATGGCAAAGCCAGTGTCTGCTCACAGACTTAAACAACAGCAGCTGCAGTCACAGCTCAGTGATCCTATGAAAACAATTTTACAGACAGATGTGCTTTTGTTACCCTTCATGTATTTTTTTTTTTCCTTCTTTGCCCAAATGTGGCCTGTGAATGAGGCCTTTGCTGCTCTTCACATTTTCGTCATTAATTTGCCAGGTGCTTTTAGACACTTTTGCCCGCTTCTGCTCTCTGTGGAGGAGGGTTAATGTTAACTCACCTCTCACAAAGTGCTTTACAAATGACGACAAAGAGGGCTATGAAACTGTTAAGTAGCTGTTTTCACTTCCAGGGTACCTGGCCCAAGCCCAGTGTCTTAGGTAGCCGAAGGCTTTCCACGAGGAGATTCCTATGTGTTTCTGTGAAGAGCCCACCTCCCCTTGCCACCAGTCAGGAGACAAGCCCGAGGCAAAACCACTGCCTTCTTCCTCCTGCCAGAGAAATCCTGCTTCACTCTGGCTCCAGCTGAAGGCTGAAATATGTGCTTCCCGTGCCGTGGCTCGAGCTTCTCAGGAAAACTTCAGCTATATCCAAATTAATAACTGAACTCTAGCATCCCAGCCTAAGACCAGGCTTACTGTGGGAACGGCTGGATGCTGGCGGCGAGATTGCCTGCCGCAGGAGGTGAGGACGGCCAAGCTAAACAACCGCCGTCTGGTCCCGTGTCCTCCTCCTCCTCCTCCTCCTAGTGAGCAGCAGCCCTTCCACTGCTCACCATGAGGCCGGGATTGGGGGATCCTGGGCACTGGCCCCGCTAACCAGGAGGTGAGAGACCCCTTTCCACGCCTGGCTCTACCAGGACTTTGGGATCTAACGTGCCCCAGAGACGCGGGATACTCAATGCACCTGGCTGCGTGAACTATAAATCACTTTCACTTTCCTACCCGAGCCGTGGGAATTTTCATACAAAAAACCCCTTTAGGCTCCATTAAAGGATATTTAGATCGCTGGTGTTAAATAACCAGAAGCAGGCAGCTTAGTTCTGAGTAGAACTTCCCCACTTAAAAGTGAAGCGGTGTCATAGGAAGATTTCCCTAACCTGTTCACAACAGTTGTGCTGCTTTGCTTGCTGGGGCTTCACCGCAATGTTAAAATTGAATTTCTGTAATGACAGGAAGCTGAGTTTCAGAAAAGGTAAAATTTCATGCTATTTTTTCAGTGTTAAATATTTTTACATTAAGTGCTGAGCATTATTTATAGATGCATTGTTTCACCATTACGTAGTGAAATAAATTTAGTTTACGCTGTGAATAATATTAACCAACCAGACAATAATGGCAACAGAGCTTCAAACAGAATCACTTGTCTACAAGTCCTTATCCCCTTTGTGGTTCAAGATACTGGCTCCAATGAGGTAAAGACTAGATCATAGTTAATTACTTTCAACCAACTCCTGATTCACCAAAGCTCGATCAAGGTTCAAGTCACCCCTTGTCACTCAAGTCATATGTTGGCCTGTTTGAACTATGAATCTGTAACCCTCCCTGTTTAAATGGCCTAGGAAGCTCCATTGCAGGTGAGAAAAGCCCCAAATGGAGCAGGCAGAGGTACAAATATATTCTTGACGTGCATTTCCTCTCTGGCATATACCTGTGCTTCACATGCCTTAGTCACAGGGGAAATTCAGAAGTCCTTGTGTGAAAACTCAGAGGTATTGGTATGCAAATAGAGAAGCGTGACTAAGTAGTCTCACTGCCCCCGCTATTTCACGTGAAAAGTGCCAGTACTGACAATGCAAATCTGGCATGCTCTGTATGCCCTATCAAGGCATTTCAGCCCCTGGCTGTGTGTTTGGGGTATATGGATGCATCAAATCTAAGGTAAGAGAAGCACTTTTCCTTAATTAAACAATGCTTAAATTGGTTGCTCTTTGGGATTTCCTACTGGATTCATTCTTATGCTGTAAAAGGATTGTCAGCTCATCTGGTTGAATGAGAGCTGCCTCTGAGATGCTTTCTGTCAGAAAAAAATACCCAAATGTATACAGGGAGGCTGAGGAAGAAATAAGCAGGGGAAAGCATCCTAGGACAAGGGATTCAGCAGCAGCAGCAGCAGCAAATCAGAGGTGGCCTAGGAGCCTATGAAGTCCAGCTGAAAACCACTCTGGGGTTTCTGGGACACTGGTAAGGGCCCCACTGGTGTGTCCAGAGTGGTTCTGTCCCATGCTGCGGACGTGTAGATCTGGGCCACATGAAAATAACCATGTCAGTAGGGTGATGGAGGAAGGCTTGGGCCTGGAAACAGGAGACAAAGGAGTGAGTGGGCAGGTGGGAGATACTCGGCCGAGAAAGATGAGAGGAGGGATTCATAATAAGGTGCAGTAAGAAACGTGTTGGATTTCAGACAACGACACATGCTGTCAATAAACTTGTGTGTTTTAGAGAGAAAAGGAATGAAAATTCATTTTGAAGACCCTAAAAAAAATAAATCTTTTGGAGCAAAGCTGTATTTAATTTGGTTATAATCCACTGAATTGAGATATATTTCAACTTGACTGAAGACTCCCAAGCACAGCTCATAGAGGAAACCAGATCACTTCTGGCAGAGGGAAGAAAAACTCTCTGTTAGAACTAAGTTCTCTCAGCTGGCATGTTTATTGCCAGAGATCAATGAAAACCAGAGGATAAATAAAAGCAGATTTTGAAAATGGACCGATAGACATTCAGGCACCAAAAATACATTTCTTTTTCTGTGTGTCTTATTTTTCTTCACTGCAGAAAATCAGATTGAAACGTGTTTTATTGACAAGCATGGATCTTATTTGCACGACTGATAAACAAGTGGCTCAGTGTCCTGTAGGTCTCAGATTTGCTGCCCCTTCAGACCTATTAGTTTGTGGAGACTTGGACGTGGTGTGTCTTTCAAGGTGGGACAGAGTGTTCTGCTTTAACAGGAAGCACGTGGCCCAGCTTTAACCACGTAGCAGAACTTAGATGGGAATAAACTTACCAAGCAGCATGCTGACTATTTTATAAAAGCTTAACTGTATTTCCCCAGGGCGTCTTGGTATTTCTAAGGGAAGGAGAGAGTAAACAACATGTTTTTATTTAATAACAGAGGTACATGGGCGAGAGCATCCCACAGAGGCATAGCTATATTGCTCCCAGGATCTTATGCAATGTAGAAGCATCTGTGATTAGAGTCCTTGCACACATTGTCTCATGTGCCTTTCTTTGCTTTAAATTCAAATGGACTGGAAGAGTTGAGCTTCTATCCAGTGCTGCCCCACCTGACCTCTCTCCTCCGTGCTCTTTGCCCTCTGTTAAACAGCACAGCATTTTGTTTCCATCTCCTGCAATATTATTGCCATATGTCGTCTGTCTCCCATGTCTCCAACTGCTTCCACCTAGCCTTCCTTCCTAATTTTGGCTCTGGGCTCCTTTTTCCCTTCTTTCTGCCTTTTTCTGTGCCCTTGCTCAGAGTAACACCATCCCTGTCCCCACCAAAATGGACAGTCCCTTGAAGTGATCTTCCCTGCACTGTCTCCACTTTCTCAACAGCTCAGGACATGAACAACACCAGGTTTTCTCTGACACTACTTTTCCTGCTTTAATGGAGTTTACTGAAGGTGTGCACAAGGTTTTCATTAACTGGCTTCACTAGCAACCTTAAGGAACCCTGCTTTTCTATGGTGCTGATAAAAGAAAAGGGCTAAGCCACCAGGGTGCTGAGACCAGGACATTGCACACGGATCAATATTATTTCATTGGTTCCATATATTTGCCCATTTATTGTCCACTCAATCTGGCCTTATATGTGTGCTGTGAACTCTCCATCTTTTTGTTCTGGATTTGTGCTGAGTACAATGGGATCTACACCTTGATTAAGATCCCAAAAATCTATAATAAAATTGCTATAATAAAATATTTAAGAAGAGGAAGAGTAGTTGAAACTTATCCATTACCAAGAGTTGTTATGTCTGGATTAAAAGACTTTAACACAGAATTCAAAGAGAGAAGTCTTTTATTTACAGATTATTCCTGTGCTTTTTGCATATAAACATCTACTTTACAGTGAATTGTTTACAATCTAAGTAAGTTTGAATCTGTATTTCTTTTAGAGAAACAGCAAAGCAAGAAAAAATATGACCAACATGGGAAGGTTGAAAGGTGTTTTTGTCATACACTGTATTTGAACTAAGGCCTACTGTATGATAGCTGCTATGCAGTACTCAAACATCCTGGCTGCAAGAGAGAGAGGTCAGCATGCCTATCCATCTATTGATCTTACTTTATTATTTTTCTTTCTTTCCTGTGAGCAGCACCACTAAAGTCCTTAGATATTAGTAGAAAGTTGTAATGCAGGGGAAAAATGAGGTTGGATGAAACAAAGGCTTGATTCAGTGAAGTGTCATGATAAAAGAGAAGTCATATTTTTCTGGTTAAAAGAAAGGATCTTATCAAGACTGTCTCTTTGATTTGCCCATACTATTTGAAGCAGACTCCTGGTATTTAATGAGCTGTAGAACACAATGACAGCTATAATTTGGCTAATTGAAAGTGACAGGCAGGGATTCTTCCTCAAAGGCAAGAAAAACCCTACTCATTTCTCATAATAGTTGGTTGGCCAGTCTGGATCTTCTCATCAGTACAATCCGGTGAAGTACTTCTCCAGCCAGGTCAGTGCCTGGGCCTTTTTCTGAGACCGCATCCTGGCCACGTGACAAAGTGCGCAGAGACCCGCCAGGCAGCAGTGCCCTGACTGACACTGCAACCCAGAGCTGTCTGGTGGAATGTCCTAAGGAGAAAGTGGTATTAGGTGCCTTGGGAGGCAACAAGTCCCCAGCAGCTTGTCAATTCTGTAAATCTGCACTTGTTCTTGTTACTCTCATTGTTACGTAGGGCAGCAGGACTAGAACTGGCCCATGTGTATCTATTCCAGCCGCACCATTATGTGTTTCCTTTATGCTTTTGTTGGGCAGTTTGTTGTCACAGCTACTAGAAAATCATCTCATCAGTTTAATCCCACCACCTCTTCGTAGCCTACCTTCTTTCACTGCTTCCCCTCCATATACACATTCATTAATAACTTCTTCATATCCCCATTATCTACCCACTCTAATTTAAAACTAAGATTAAAATTTGGTCAAAGCAGCTTTCTTTTCTCGCTTCCCCTTTCAAGCCATTATGTCAGGGAAAGAGGCTTCTCATTTTGCTGAGCTAAGTCAGAGTTGGGAGTTACTGGTCTGAGTTGTGCTCAAGCCTCTGCATCTTCATCCAGGTGCTCAACATTTCTCAGCACCTCAACCTTCTAACTGCAATGTGAGATGGCAAAAATGCCCACCTGTCTTAGATGTTCTGAGCTTTACCATATCGCTCTTGGGAATTTGCTGTAAGATCTTACGCTGGAAGGTTTGCAGGGACATAAAATTTTTTTTTTCTGGATGCTGCTAATGGATTAGCACTGCATTTTCAGTAAAGAGTCAGTAAACAGTGCAAAAACAGCAAAGGGGAGTGGTAGGAGACATTTTGTGTTCACACTGCATGCTTAAAACGTGCATGAAAACTAGTGATTGGGACCAAGCCACTTTGTCATAGTATCCCACCCCTCAGTCCTGCATAATTTTTCACCCTTTGTCTCTGTGAGATATATCCATTACTTCTACCCAATTGTTCAGTTAATTTATGCTTTACTCTGGTGCATATCCATGTCACTTCATCCTGACCACTTCTCCTACCAGCCCCCCAAGTAGGTGAGCATTGCTCTCAGTCCACTGCAGCACTACTGTGTCAAAGCAGTCCCTTCCCTGTCTGCTGGCAGATGCAAATGGTCAGTCAGAGAACACATAATAAGTTTAACTGTGCTAGTTCACAGGAAATGGATGTCCCCAGGAATTCATAAGCATTCTTAACTTACCCAATTTATGTAAATCTGTGTCTTACAGCTTTCACAGAGCAGGATAACTTACCTGTACATTAGCACATACATTCTTATGTGACTGTCTTCAAAAAGGGAGCCCAAATAAAATGTGCTCTGTGTGTAACCTGGCTGCAGTCAATCAAGTATTGATTTCAAGAAAACCCACACCTACTCACTGTGCTATTATAACACTGCATGGTTACAAATTCAGGAGGTCGTCCCACAGTGTCAGTGACACTTTACCAAGTTTGTGGCTTGATACCAATCAAATTATCCTCAGAGAACTAGCATAGGAAGTTCTCCCCTTTCCCCAACAAAAGTGAGGAATAAATAAGCTCCCCCCTTCCTTCACTTGAGACTGGGAAGATAAGCTTCTTTCCTCTCTCTCAATAGCTTTGGAGACTAAAGAACCTCATGGAGGTAAATAGAAGGGAGAGCAGCAGAAAGCACCACAACAGAGAATAACTCAGGGTTTCCTTATATTACTCCACCTAGCAGCACTTAAAGAAAAACTGTCTGAAAAAGTAGAAATCACCTAACCAAAAAAGTGTATCGATTGCCTTTCCCTCAGCCTTCAGGTAACATTTAACCTACAAACACACGCACACACACACCCCACCTTCCCCCATCTTCTCCTTCCTGGAATCAGAAGCCCTGCCAGGTCCCTTCAGTCTCCCCAAACTCCGCCAAGATTGGCCATGAACCATCGTGCTGAGCAGCTGCACTCCTCCCAGACCTGTGCATGCACAGATCACAGATCTGTCAGTGCTCTGCCCCATCAGACGGGAATGATACAGTGTTATATGATGCCACCAGTCATGTCTTCTCCGGCTCTGGCTCCTCCCAGGACTCCGGGGGGAGCCCCCAATGAGGGAAAAGTCAAATACTGAAGGCACTGCTCGTCTCTTCTGCTGGAATCATGGATTGGCACCGGGGCCGTGCACATCAGCTCAGCACCTCCACCACACGTGGCCAGGTGCCCAAAGTGCTGACCAAAACTAGACATGCAAATTATTAAACCCACCACCACTGCCACCAGAGTGCTGTACAAAAAATCTTGCTTTCAATATGACAAGTGACTGAAGTGCCACCTCCTTCAAAATAAAAAGGATATTGAAAACAGACATTTTCATGAATAGTTCAAAGTGTGTGTAATAGGGGATGAGGCCTAAGCTCAGATGTGATAGATAATTACTGTTATGTTTGGGTTGTCTGTTTGGTGGCCTATGCAAAATACCAAGTTTTTACCTTGAACAGATTCCTAGTGTAGTGTTAGCAATAGCTCTAAAGCCACTGAACCATGCCGGCAGATTTCACTCTAGGCTTGAGAAACATCTTGGGTGTATTTCCATGACAGCCTAAGCTGGTCTAAGTCAGAGCTGGAACAAGCACAGGTCCAGCCAGGCACTTGCTTTGCCCTGACACAATGTTTGTCACATGATGAGAACAATTCAAAGAACAAGCCAGAAAATTAACAGACAGAAAACTGCAATTACCAAATCAGAGAAAAAAAAAAAAAAAAAAAAAAGGTATATTAAAATAATAATAATAATAATCCGTGACCTTTTCCTCACTCAGCTGCCTGAACTAATTTGCAGTAGAGAGAGAAAAATGCCTTGCAGCACACACTGTTGTCCAGCAGCCTTACACAGCTGAGGTACATGAACAGGTCAGACACAGGAGCAGAGCTCAGGCTTCTCTCCTGAGCCATGGAAATCACTAGCACCTTTTTTTGTTCTATGCTTTCTTCTTGACCTTACTTTCCTTCACAGCCTTTCCATTTTGCCTCCCTCAGTGTGGCTGACACCTGGCTGTTTTACATTTTTCTTTTTCCAGCTGTTCCTGTAATTGCCTCCTGTAAGTGATGCGACCTGCTTTCCTGTCAACTACCTTTCCCTTTGGTGAGGTCTGGAATTTGGAAGTTTGAAAGGCTTTTCTGTGTGCTGAAGAGAGCATGAGCCTAAAATACAGCATTTCCCGCCAAAAATATACGTGTCCGTTATACCTATACAATAAGAAGTATCTGGAATAGGTTCATTTCATGGACTTTGCAAAAAGGCAGGGTTCTGATGCATAAAATGATGATTCAAAAATTGGTGCAGGGTCTATTTATTTCAACTGTTCTTACTTTATTAGCTGTTCCTTGATGACACCTATGCTGGTCATCTTTGTAGGATTCTTGGCACAGAAACCCACATCTATAAAAGCAAACAGTGCCCAGTGCTTACGCTGTGGTTGTATATGCAAGCTCTCCTTGAGATTATACTCTCCGTGTTCCAGCTCTCACTTATACAGCAGCAATTCTGCACCCTTATAGACACATAAATGGGCTCTTAAGAAGACACGAGTATAATTTGTAGCCAGCCTCAAGACATTAATTCCCTTCCACCATTTGGAAATGTGTTATCAAGCTGCATTAGATTTCAAAACAATTTTAATGCAGCAGAACAAAATTGTGTTGAGGCATCTATTGCAAGATTAAAAAAAACCTCCAATGTTTGTTTCTGTTTGTGCTCTGGTCAACAGTAAGAAGGTAATGCTGTAGTTTTCAGAGACCATCAAGAATTTCATCACAGCCAATGCATCCCTACAAGTCATTTCAGCTTTAACAAGACAACATTTTTCAATGCAAATTCATTTTGCTGGATGTTCTTGTTGGTTCCAATCATCTTACTTCCACTTTAATATCCTTTTTAAATGGTTGCAGTGCAGTAAAATGGATCTTCACATTGAGTGTCAACAGGGTTAGGCAATAGGTGTTAGAATAATTCCTAACATAATGACCTGCCTCTGCTGCATCCCTAATTAGAGTTTGAAAGAGGGATTAGTGCAAATAATATCATTTATGAAAAACAATACTTTTCAGGTCTGACACCATTCACTAATTCCCACTGAATGAAATTGTAGTGGTTTCGCGTTCACCAAATTCTGTTCGCCAAATTTAGTGTAGTGGTCTTAGTGTTTACTCTCTTTCTGTGGGAGATGATCAGGAGAAGCAAAGCAGGCTCAAGCTTAAAAATAAACAAATAGTTTTATTAACACACACTAAAACAATAGAAAAGAAAAAAAAAGTTAGAAAAAAAAAAACCCCAAAATAAAATGAAACTTCAAAACACTCTTCCCTCCCCTTACAAACTGTTAACTTTCTTACAAACAACATAGATACAACCTGTGATTTTCAGTCAGTTTCACCATTTGAACATATCTTTCATCACTTTTGGAGAGGAGTCTCTCTAGAGTACCATGGAGACATTCGCCACAGGACAAAAACAGTCTTGTGGCTCTCAATGTCACAAATCTGCAACCACCTGGAATTTTTTGCAGATTGTGCTGTTCCACCCAGTAGCAGCCTTTCCCCTGGCTACTCATGAGCCTCTCAGTGTATTTGGGGTACTGTTTAAGAATGCTTTTTCCAGTGCAAAACAAGGATTCTCTTCTTCTATCTCTAAAATTGTCTATATCTCAAAAGAAATAAAGACCTCCT
Organism: Hirundo rustica; assembly: GCF_015227805.2. Lineage (NCBI taxonomy): Eukaryota > Metazoa > Chordata > Aves > Passeriformes > Hirundinidae > Hirundo > Hirundo rustica. Next base: position 84,230,016 of record NC_053450.1, read on the forward strand.
TTTACCCCAGGAGCCAAGGGGCTTTAAGTTTCCCACTTAAATCTCAATCATATCAGTCCCCAATTTGGATTAAAACTAGCATTCCCCCAAGCAACATTAAGATGTTACAAGAAACAGTCCATTTCTCCCTAGTTTACCCCAGAGAAGTCCGGTTAAAAACGTCCACATCCTCAATCCCTCCTTCCAATAATCTTTATCAGTTCTTTCACTCTTGCTCCACTGACTGCATGTTAAGCTGCAGCCTCTCCTCCCCTGCCCAGAGCCGATGGAACCCTGGGCCATCTCCACCCCAAAGGGGTGGGGGGAGCAGCAGGCCCAACTCGGTGTTACCTGTTCAGCTGACCAGGAGGAAAAAGGGAAAAAGGCTGACTTGAACAAAATCAGAGTTTAAATGGGTACATCTCAAAGTTACATTCAACATTCCCAGTGGTCAAAGCAGATGCCAATATCCCAAACTTGCCTCTGATAGGTCCATGTCCTTTCCAAAACAATTCTATGGTCCTGACAGGGCAACACTCCACATTCCTCCTGAACTAAAAACCAAACTGTGCCAACCCATGACAGAAATTCAGGATAATTTTCAAAAGCTTTTTTTTTTTTTTTTTTTTTTTTTTTTTTTTTAGAGTCAAAAGTTGTAACTGTTCTGGTGATATTTAAAAGGGCAGACACTGCTTAGGGATAAATCAGTCTACTTGAGTGCCTAAATTTGTTGTCTCACATTATCTCGTTGGCAAAGTTCCTGATCTGCAGGTTTAATCTGCTACTAACTGCGCACTGTGGACCAATTCTGCCAGCCTTTTCAGGCTAAAGCTTTGAGGTGGCCACAGGAGAGACAAGGCAGTGGGAAGCACGCTATCAGTTGCTGCCTTCTGGGTCTTACAGGCAGCAAGTAAACCACTGCTATTCTGATGATGTTGCATGGCAGGGTAAGCATGTGTTCCTCAGATATGCTGTCAAGGTTTTTCAACATGCAGTTCTTTCTATTGCAAGCCAATGTTTCTGGCCAGAACAAGAGAACTGACAGTGCTAAAACGTGTATTGGGTATATTCACCCTGGCAGTGGCAATGGTGGCTGGTGGTGGGTCAGTGTTTGGCTAACCAGAGGCAATGAGGTGCAGCTGCATTTCTCACTTCTCTCTTAATGCCCTCCTGCTTCCCTGCTTGAGGAGATCTGCCTCAGTATTAGGTCCATTTCACAGACAGGAGACAGGAAGACAAGAGACAAGGGAGAGTTAGTGCCACAGCCCGAGGCAGGCTGTGCAAATCACCTTTTGCTTCCCTCAGAGCACACAGGCTCCCCTGAGGCACCACTTTGCCTCCCGCTGCACTACCAGGCCTTTGCATTTTAGTTTAACTCTCAAACTCTCAAACAGGACTTCCAAGTAACCGGTCCTACTCCTCAGCACAATTCCAGTTCACATACTCTTCTTTATTCTCTGTTCATCATTAAAGATCCCTTCCTCTAGAAACTTTCTAATTTCCCCATTCTTGTTCTCTCCAATTGCTCCCTCCAGCCATCACTTCTGAAGATAGAATTGCCAAAGAGATTGCATCCACTGGGAATGAATTCCTAAATGATGAGGCTTAACCATGTTTGTTTCAATTTCTATACCTTGAAAAAGAATGCACTAATTTCCCACTGGTCTCCCAGGAGAAGGTTAAGATCGAGTAAACAATGTTTGAAAAGAATTTTGCAGATGGCAATAGAAGTCCAAGCATTTCCAGAGATCTAGTGAGAGGAAACATCTTGTTAAGCTGCAAGGCTCAAGTCAGTTTCAACAATTTTGGTTTTTTTTTTTCTTATGGTTACAAGTTTATTTAAAAGCAAAAGTAATGTTCAGGTTTTGTGGTACTTGCTGTTTGAAATTCATGTCTCTGTAGTATTCTCTTGGCTTTCCTCTTGTGCTCATTACTATGCTCTCTAAGCGCTTAAAAAACATGAGCTCCTAGGACAGTAGAATTTTTAAATTAGTCAGAATGTGATTCCCAGAGGAACTGAGGGATCTGGGAACTCCTTGGAATTCATTAGATGCCAGATTTAAAGTACACATCCAAGCTAGATTTTCACATTTCAAAGATTATTTTTTAACCTATTTAAACAGAGCGTTCAGGACTGTGGAAGGGCAATCCCCAGAGACTCTTCAAAGCAGGAAATGTAGAGAAAGAATTGGGCAGAATTATGTTGCAACTGGCTTCTGACACAGATTAGTAATTAAACTGGTAAAAAATTAAACTCTTGAAATTATTTAAAATCCATGCACAGAGCATCCTTTCCCAAGGAGCTGGAGTACCTTTTTAAGGGTCCTGCAAAAGGCTGTAATGGTAATTCATTTGATTTAACTGATTTTGCCACCTTTTCTCGGGGAGGTGATAAAGCAGGTTGTCAAGACAGATAAGAGTTCTGCATTGTGGACTGTGTGCTCACAACGTTTTCCAGTTTGAGCTTTCTATCATCAGGGCTTTCTCATCTTCAGGCAAACTCAAAGCATTACAGATTGCAATTCTTTCAGAGTCTCAAAGTGCAACAGGCATATTAAAGATAGAGAAAGCAACATGTCCCAAAGAGAGGATTTCTTAATTACTATTTTATTATGGATCTTATTACTTTCTAGAGGCTTTGATCGAAGCTTTGGCCACTGCACAAATACAGAGGAAGTCTGTCATGGCCAGGTGAGCTTATCGCCAGAACTGAATGTCGAAGTAGAGCATAGAAGAAAAGGAAGTTCTTGAATGGGGACTGGAAGCAAACACAGTTAGTCCACATTGTCTTTGAGGCAGTCTGATTTCTACATGTGATGTCCTCCTTTGCATCAGGCAATTTTGGGACCTCTGCAGGAAAGACACTGAGCAACCTTGTTTGGTCAATGTTGCAAGAGCAGAAAGGGATGACTGGAGCAGGAGGGACCAAGAGATTTGGCACAAGTCGCAGCAAGAAAGCATCATTTGGGCCAAGAACAGATTTATTAAGGGAATAGATTGAATAGATTTCAAAGCCCAGCAAAAGACTTTTGAAGCTCATTGATATCCAATGGCAAATATTTAAGAAAGAGGAACAGTTGTGAATAAAATGGCCCAGAGAGAAGAAAACATGGGATAAATGCAGAAAAATCTTGAAATTGCTCAGTTGAGAAGATGTGAAGAAGTTTTCTGACAGTAAAGTTTTTAAATTTATTAATTTAAAAAAACCCTATTGCCAATGGCTCCTCAAAGTAGGCTTTTTGTTCTTCAGAGCCTGCAATACTTCACAGATGTCTGGGAAAGAAAGGGTATTCCTCTTTTAAACTCTGATTGCTCTTTCAATACATGCTAGAGAAAACTAGGCATGACTAAACTTTTATTTCAAGAGTTAGTAGATTATTGTGGAAGATAATTATATCCTGTTGAAAACATCCCTTGAGGTAGGGATGGAATAGGGTAATTTGTGACCCTTCCCTTGTCTTCAATTACTAATGACAGCCTGAACTGATGGGGAAAACAAAAAAAAAAAGTAAGACTTTGAGCTTCAGCCACATGAAACACATCTCTTTGCTAAACAAATCACAAGCATCACCACTTTCACATTCAAGTTCAAGCTAAGCATGTGTTGGAGCGCCCTTGCTGAACCAGAGTGGGAATGAGGTGAGCACCCACTCACCTCATGGGTATGGAAGATACCCTGTATTCTCCACTTAGAGAAAAAGAAACACAGCTGCTCCTGAGCCTGGGCACCACCGCTGAAACAGCCAAACCGCCCAGCCGGAGGAGGACCTTGTGGTGGGAGTCTGCGATGTCCCAGGGGGTGAGGCTGGAGCCTGGCTGAGCTGAGGGCACTGCACCGGTAAGTCCAGGCATCCAAGCTGCTGTTCTGTGCCCAGACATGCTTTAGAGATTTTCCACTGTACACCAGTCCCCTAGTTCAGCTTTACTTGGGATTTGAGATGTGGACACTAAACAGCAAACCTGATGCCTTGGACCATTAAAAACCACTGAATTTGGGCTATTAATTTCAGTAGGAGTCAGAGCTTATGTAGTTTCCTTTTTTTTTTTTTTTTTTTTTTTTTCTTCTGTAGGAGGTATCCACTCAGCTATTCATTGAATTTTTTTTTTCCAGAGTAAATTTTGTGATGCATAGACCCCAGATTGTAAGACATCCTGCTTATATGCTATAGTTCTAATAAATACAGATCAGACTTAAAGAGCTTCTGTAAATGTCATTATTTTGAGGCAACCTACTCATTCTTCAGAAGTGGAAAGCCAGAAACACCTCCAGAATGAAACACCTACACATGGAGAGACTTCCAATTCCTTCTTCTACTCCCAAGACATTGCCAAATGGAGAACTCCTGTTTTACAAGCAGGGATTCACAGCCGAACTGAATACTGGACACCCCCAAAGAGCAAACAGGAAAACTCTCAAGGACAATTGAACTACAGGCACCTCAAAATAAATACAAGTATTGTGGGAGAGAGCATGAGGAAAGTGAAGGTTGCTTCTTTGGTTTTTCGTATTTTCACAACCTACTTTACCATGACTGAATGTCAGTGTGTAACACCTCCTCTGGTGAGCACTCCTGTTTTCAGGTTAATACATGCAGTGGCTACAAACAAACACCAACAGCATACCGAGGAGTGCTGAGGCTTGAGGATTTTTTAACAGTGATGTTGTGTGCCCTGAGCGGGAGAGGGGGGGCGGTGGGGGAAAGGGGGTGTGGAGCTGAAGACAAACAAGAAGTAGCAGACAACCACCTCACACCTCCAGTAGTACTGGGCTGTGAAGCTGAGGTGTTCATTTTTCCACCATTTTTCCAGCCTGATCCATAGGCTTATGACAGCAACTCTCACCTCAGAGGAAGATCTCTCCTTTTGCCCTTCAGCTGGGCCTCCTGGCAAAGACCTGCAGGGTCCCAGCTTTGTCTAATTGTTTCTGGCAGTTGCAACTACAATTCCTATTTTGAGGGCTTCAGTGGGACACAAGTCATTCTTGGCACGAGGGGGTTCCCTATCTGCAGGTGAGACGCTAAGCAAGGTTTGAGCTACGTAGAACACCACGCTCTGAGCACTGTCGGCGATGGCTTTGCACAGTGACGGCGAGAGCTGTGTGTCTAATTTGGGCAGCAGCAGATGGATCATTTAAGACAGAAAGAGACTGGCACTACCAGCAGAGCAAAGGGATAACGTGTTCCTTCTGCAGCACAAATCTCACAAGTGACTCATGACTCTTCTGCAGCTCATGCTGGCATCCCTTGGTCTTTGTGACAGTAAGTGCACATTTTAAAGGTCAGGATATAGTGCTTTCTCCCTGGTACCTTGGAATCCATGCAGGTTAAGGGTTTTGCTCTGAAGAACCTCCAGTGCACGTGGTGGTTTCCATATGGTCTGATCAGCAGGTTGCTCTTCTCCTCCTTCTGGCCCAAGTGTAGAGATTATGAAATAATCTAGCCAATAAGCATCTCAGTTTGATTCCCGGGTGCTTGTTGCATACATAATTATCATGTACATGACTAATATCAGGCAGGCCTGGTGCCTGAGCCACACCCACATTCCTTCTGCGAGCCCTTATTTCAGAACAGATTTCGATTAACTTTCATCAGATGTTTAAGGTGGCCCAAGTCTTTTCTTCTTTGTGTAGGTGTTTATATTTCAGTGCTTTATACTTAAGGATGTACTTCACTGCTAACTCGAACAGATATGGTTTGGGCATTTGCTTAAATGGTCTTCTGTCTACTGGTCTTATTTAGGTGGCGTTTCCTCTGACAGCAAAGCCCTGGCATCAACTGAGCTGTGTGTACAGGCTGCTCACATTCATGAGTTAGTTTGCTGTACCTTGTGAAAGCACACATTCATGGTTCACCTGTAACAACCTGGAACCACAGGCATTTCACCACTGTCCTTGCTGAAACATCAGAAAGCCTAAAGCTGAATGGTGTTGAAAAGCCCATTGTTTTCTTGCCTGAAATGGAATTGTCATCTAGGCTGGGTAGTAGCTTTCTGTGCAAATTTGAGTTCTGGGTACAAGGTATCTTGGTACTGCACAACCTATACCAGTCTTAACTCAGGGGGACCCAAATCAGTGCAGGCTGTGCTTGGTGATGGTAAAATCCCATGGAGAATTTCAGTCAGTGCAAGGAAACCACTGGCCAGAAAGAAGACCCAAAGGATATGAATATAGCAGTGCTTCTGCACATTTAACTTTCCTTAAATTCTCTTGGTAACTTTACAAGGAGAAAAACAAAGCAATACAATGGCCATGTGTTTTAGAGGCTGGAACGCTGCACTGAAGTTGAAATAGGCCCCCCTGTTTTAGCAGCTTGGTAACATTTCCATCTTTCACAGGTTTCTGAGCTGGATCCAGCTGAAAATAGTAATAACTCACCTTTGACAGTTACGTAAAAGATAGACTGCGGCCTCAGTTCAGCTTCTCTTGAAGGGGGAGCTGAAATTTGCAACCATGTTTCATAACAGTACCTTTATTGGCAAGCTTGCCAAAGAGGCCTGGGATAGGTGACCTTTGCAAATGAATAACCAACAACTTTGACTTTAGAAACAGTCTTTCATAATGAAGCTGATCCTGGGAACACACCCTTTGCCAACACTGAACTTTTTTTTCAGTAACTTTAAATCCAAAATTATATTTAAATCATTTAAACTATGCTTAAAATTTTGTGTTTATTCCTCCACTGGATGCTAACATACTTAGGACTATGGGTCATCTTCTGCATTTAACTACACATATTTAATATCTTGTCCTAAATATCTTTAATATGCATGTCTTCATTGCAGACATGGATATTTTAAAAAGCGCTTTTTAAAACATATCTTCAGTTTTCAAACATAAGCTTGCTCAACTCCTGCTGAAAAAGTTTGAAAGAATAAACCAGCTTGAAGATTCAAAATCTACCACAGCAATAAGAATTAAAAAAAAAAAAAAAAAAAAAAAAAAAAGTAATAACAACCTATCAATTTGACAGGTTTTATTTTTTGTGAATTTGAAGTTGTCACATTCTCAAGGCTTTTTCTTCCAGACCCCAGGGCTAAAAGGTAACTACCTCCTATTTAACGAAAGGTAAGTTACACAAAAAATGCCAACTATCATGAGATAAAGGACAAAACATGAGTCAGCAAAATCATTCCAGAGCTTTATCAAGGAACTTATCTTTTCTTTCAGGTTGTTTTCTTTTGTGTGACATTTGTCTGACATTGCCTGAAATGATTTCCTCACACCTTGGGAGTTGGGCAGGGAGACCTGACAATATTACTGACAGTGGATTAATCACATCTGCAAACTTCATATAAAGAAGCAATTGATCATCCTACAGTCTGGGAAAGGTGAAGAAAGAACCCTGCAGTATGGGCATCCATGCAAAGATCCTCACTGAGGATTTGTTACAGCCTTTGTTAAAAGTGAAAATACTTAGTAGCAGAGACAATACCTGGGGAACAGTATCAACGTGAAAAAATATCCTGATATATATAAAATATATATATATACTACTCTACATGAAATATATATCTACATATCCTATCTGATTTTTGAATAGGTCACAGATCAACTTCATTCCTGTTCTTACAAAACAATCTTAGCAGATCCTTAGTTGCAGTAAAAGAACAGAGACTGTGAAACTGATCTTATATGCTGCTGAAAGAGAAGTCAATATTAAAAAAAAAAAAAAAAAAAAAAAAAAAAGGATTGAAACAAACAAAAAAACCCCACAAAGAAATGTATGTTGATAGAGCTGAAGGTTGCTTTGTTGGTTCCTCCCTTGCTTCAGCACTCAGTCCAGTGTCCCAGTGTTATAGTTTTAATTTTTCTTAATAGTTCCCCCCACCCCCCCCCCCCCAATCTAAAAGCATTGCTGGGGAAGTTTTAGGCCTGTTGAACAAAATCCTGCAATGTCAATGACCTCTTTGTAGGATTTAGTGAGGGAGGAGGAGGTTTCACTCAGAAGACACATTGTGGCCGCTTCTACTCAGCGTAGTGGCACACAAAGTGCAGGAAAACGCCTCTCCAGGGCTCCTGTGTCCCCCGGTGCTCTGCACAGCCCATGCACGCAAGCAGTGATGGTCACAGCCAGGTGGAAAAGCTGAGCCAGGAGGCTCTCACGGAAGCACCTGTCCGTAAGGACATTTCTAGACTGGCAATGAAGCCTCTGTGCACTCGGGAAGCTCCGGGACTTTGACAAACAAGGGTTATGATGTACAGCTGAAAAAAGAGCAGGTGGGGAAGACTCCAAAAAGTCACTACTCCTTTTGCTGCAAATCTAATAGTGGCAACCATGGCTCACTTCAACACGGCTTCTTGCCCTTTGTCCTGGGGTGTCAGACCAGATCTCTGCTGTACTCCAAAGAAAGCCACTTCCCAGAGAAGGTGCTGCTCTGTGTTGCATCAGAGTTCATCTGGCTTCCAGCTCAGACAGATTACACACATACTTTTCCCTCTAAGGCTCTGTACCGTTGCTCATCCGAAGTCAGCATGATTGTGGGCCCAAGTCATTAAAGACCTATGCAATGCTATACATTTTTTTATAGAAAACCAGGTTAGAAAATCTCCAGGGCACGTGCCCTAGGCAAGACAATTTTATAGTAGCTTTTCCCATTGTACTAGCTTGTCAGTGTTTGAGCACTTCCCCTCCGTGTCCTCATTCCATTCACAGTCCGGAGTTTCACTTTCATTTCTCTTGGGCACTTAAGTTTCAGTTCTCTTTCGGCACTGCCCTCTCCCTTGGGTTACACCTCCCTCAGCTACTGAATTACTTGTAAACCCAGTTGGAATATCTTTGTCTTCTTTTTGCTTCCTCATAACATTCCTTTTCCTTTTTTTTTTTTTTTCTTCCTGTCTTCACATCTTTCTCAAGTGAGTTCCTCAAGTATCATAGTTTAAGCCATTAAGAAGGGAAAATTAAGAAGGGCTGAGTTAATTAGGTTCTTAAGCTTATTTGTGAAACCAAGAATCAGCTTGGGAACTTTCACAAATAGGGATGGACTTCAAGTGTTTTCTGGATGAGGAGAGTGTATGTTTAACCATTACCCTCATGAATTTGTGATTTACCCTACCTATGTAGATTTTTTGAGTGAACCAGCGTACCATCTCTTTCTGCCATCCCCTTCTGCTCATTCCCACAAAAATAAATTCCTTTTTCACTCTCCATGGTGTTACCTGTTTGGAACTATGTCACATTTTATTTGAATCACAGTTAAAGTAGGAAATGCTATTTCTAACATTTGGATCCATGTAATTCTGATCTTGCAAATTCTATTCAGCCTAAATATCTGTCCAAATTACTAAGCAGAAACCTCAAACCTTACTTCTGTGCTTCCACAATTCCATCTTGGTACCTCCCCCAAGACAGTCACAGTAATTTTTCTTGGGGAAAAAATACAACAATAATGTGACAAGAATTGCTGTAATTCTAGAAGTAGCACTTCATGACAACAACATAAGAAAATATTCTACTGTGGCATTATGATAGCTGCTTTGACTAATGACTCCAGGGATCTGGAGTGATTCACAGGTCCAGCCCGGCATTACCCGGCAAACAGAATCAAATAAAAGAGGATAAAAGAACTTTATGAGACTTCATGACACTTTTCTTTAGCTCCCTAGTCCTGGGACCAGCAAAGAACTGCTGGCAGTCTGCGATGGAAGGGTGAGGTCTGAGCCACTTTCCAGTCCCCACTCCACTCCTGAAGATTTAGTAAGGACAGTGACAGTGCTCCTGTGACACCAATGAATTAGGAGAGCTGCGCTGAGTCAGGGTCAAGTCCATTTTTGTCACTAGAGGAGGACTGAGCAGCAACTAACATGAGCTACCTTCAAGAAAGTAATTTAATTTTTAAAAATAAAATACGTACGTTTGCTGTACATACATAAAAATGCGGGAAATGGTATAGTCTGTAACCACCACTCAAGACTGCTCTGTGGCAAATCTGAGTGACGCATACAAGACTATTATAATCTCCAAGATGGCCTCTTAGTTGTTTGATAAAGCTCTTCATCATAGCACCGTCGGCTTCTGGACAAACAGATAAGGGGCAGTCTGCTCCGGCAGTTTATACTTTGTGGCTGTAAGCAGTTCAGAGATGCATAATTATAATTTAAATTAATTTTATTCTTCACTATGCTGTTAAGCAAGCCTTGGTTCTCCTTTTAAATACACTTCCTTAACGTAACTGTAGGGGAATCAAAGTGAGGTGCATTGCAACTTTCTGACTACTCAGAGCACTGCTTAATCTTGTAATTGTAGGCTCTTCATCGTGGAACACAACAGTTGGGAACACAATTGTGAGAATGACAGCGCAGCAAGCCTGCTATTTCCTAACAGAGTATCCTTAAGCCACTTTGCTGTACTATATTTTTTTCTACAATCTTTCCTTTATTTCTCTATTGTAAAAAAACCCCAAAACAACAAACTAGGTGGAAAGTCACAATACTGTAACAATAGTAATTTTTAAAAAGCAGACATCTTACAATAGCAGAAGTTTCACCTGCATTAGAATTTAGAAAATAGAAAACAAAAATTAGAAAGGCCTGTAGCAGCCATGCTTCCGCACTCAGCATTGTTCCAACACCGGCACGGCACGGCACGGCCCTGGGCCCGCTCCCGCCGGCTTTGGGCAAACCCACGTGTCTCCGCACACCAGGGCCACCAGCCGGCGCACGGCCTCAGCTCAGGGAAACCTTTTATCCAGGAGATAGGGGAGGCTCGCTCGGACGGGTCCCAGGCGAACTACTGACCGGTTCCCATGGCGTGACCAATGGAACTCGCCGGGCAAACGCGGAGCCCCCGCCCGTTCCCGAAGCGGGCGCCGGTCCCAGCGCCGCGCGGGGCGGGGCCGCGGCGGCCGCGCGTGCCCGGGGCGCGCGGCCCCGCGCACGCGCCGCGCCGCCCCGCCTGGCGCCCCCCGGCCCCCGGCCGCGGGCGGGCGCGCGCGCTGACGCGGGCGGCGCCCATAGGCGGAGAGGCGCGCGCGCGCTCCGCCCGCCGCCCCCCCCCCCCCCGCCCCCGCCCCGCCGCTCCCCCGCCGGGAGCTCGGGCCTCAGCCGGTCCCGCCGCGCCGGCCCAGGGCCGCGAGCGCTCCGCCGCCGGCGCCTACCGGCTGTGCGCGGGGGCCGGGCACAGGCGGGGAGAGGGGGAACCGCCGAGGGAGCGCGCCGGGGAGAGGCGGAGACGGGGAACGGCCGCCGCCGCGAGCGAGCCCCGCCCCGCCCGCCCACTCCCCACTCCCCGCCCGCCGGGACCGTTTCGGCCGCCTTTCCCCCTGCTCCGCGTGCGAGCGCGCCGCTCCCGCGCCGGCCGGGCCGCGTGAGCGGAATGAGCGGCTCCGCCTGAGCGCCGCGCGCGCCGCCACCTCCCTGCTGCCGCCGGGTCCCGGCGGGCGTCGCGTCCCCCCCGCGCCGCCGCCGAGGATGCTGAAGATGAAGCTGCCCCTGAAGCAGACGAGCCACAAGGCAGCGGCGGCGGAAGATGCGACGGCGGCGGGGTTGAAGGAGCCCGGCGGTGCCCTGGACTGTCACCTCCCGCTGCAGCAGCAGGTGCCCCGGGCCCGCGGGGGCGCCGCGGCGGCGGCGGCGGGGAGGGGGTGCGGGCTGGAGAGGCCGAGCCGGCTGCACGGCCTGGGGCCGGGGCCTGGGCCCGGCCCGCCGCCTCCCCCCGCTTCACTGGGCGCTCCGGGCGGCGGCGGTCCCGGCCCGGCGGCCGCCCGCACCGACAAGGAGACGGTGTACGAGTGGTTCGGGCTGGTGCTGGGCTCGGCGCAGCGCCTGGAGTTCATGGTGGGGCTGCTGGACCTGTGCAACCCTCTGGAGCTGCGATTCCTGGGCTCCTGCCTGGAGGACCTGGCCCGCAAGGACTACCACTGCCTCCGCGACTCGGAGGCCAAGGCCAACGGGCTCAGCGACCCCGGGCAGCTCGGCGACTTCCGCGACCCCGCCGTGCGCTCCAAGCTCATCGTCTACCTGGCCCTGCTGGGCTCCGAGAACCGCGAGGCCGCCGGCCGCTTGCACCGCCTCCTGCCCCAGGTGGACTCCATCCTGCAGAGCTGCCCGGCGGCGCGGCGGGCCCCGGCCGAGGAGGAGGAAGAGGAGGAGGAGGAGGAGGGGGACGTGGTGGTGGTGATGGACGGAGCCGCGGAGAACGGGCAGGCCGGGCTCCCCGCCGCCCAAGGCCTGGGCTGCGGCGCGCAGGAGGAGCTGCTCCTGCTCTTCACCATGGCCTCGCTGCACCCGGCCTTCTCCTTCCACCAGCGGGTCACTCTGCGGGAGCACCTGGAGCGGCTACGGAGGGCCCTGTGCGGGGACCAGGAGGAGGAGGAGGAGGGCTTCGGCCGCCACCCAGCCCAGGTAACGCCGCGTCCTGCGCTCTTCCTGCTGCGCCATTTCAGCGGGTGGTTTCGTCCTTCTTCCATCGCTCCCTCCCGATTTCGCGGCCGCTTGCTTTCCCCGAATCCCCCCCACTGGGATGTCGTCCCTTCCGTCCTCCCCTTACCACGGCATTGGCAGCCCCGGCCGCCCCCACAGCCTGCTGCGGAGTGTCTACTACGACTCTCTTGGCGGGAGGGAGGGCTGATTTTCCTAGCCTGTCATGCTTTCGGGAGCGCTGGTGGGTTTTTTGTTTGGTTGATTTTTTTGTTTTTCCGGAACTCTGCCGTGCTGGAGTGCAGGGTGCACAGTACTGAACTGGCTGCCTTGTACGATGTAGGCCACTGTACGAAGCAGGAGTACAAGCAACAGCTTGGCTAAACTTGTAAAAATAGAAATAATAATAATGCTAGATGGAGACCAGATTGCCTAAGAGAGCATTCTCTAGGGGCTTCAAACCAATAGAACACGTTGAAATATTTTTTTATATGGAGCCTGCTTCCTTGCCTCTTCCTAAAATGAGGCACAGGCTTGAACTTGGCAAGAATCAGGGCAGCAGTCGGGTCATCAACTCTGAGGCTGGTTCTCTGAAATGCCAGGTTCAGTGAGATGGCTGACAATGTTGGGGAAGGGGTGGTAGTGCTTCCACTAAAGAAACAAATTAAAATGTCACAACTGGAGCTTCTGTGTAGAGAAAAACTGATTTTTTGGGGGGCTGTCAGGAAACAGCAAAGCTCATCCTGAAAGCAGATGTGCCACTTGTTGCTAGGATGTGGCTGTCACCGGGGATGAGGACTTGCAGTGAGTGGCAACGGAAGCATTCTCCTGTGCAGTAGCTCTGTTTAAACAGAGGTTTTCCCCCAGTGCCATTCACTGCTGCCCTCTTGATGAGCATTAGCTTTAAAATTTTCCCCATATTTATGCAGCCAAGCCGTCATGGAGCTCTGTAGTTTTTGGTCTGTAGATGGCCTCTAGTGCAAAGGGGAAGGAAGGGTTGGAAGATGGGTGTTTGTAGTACTGTTCCAGTGAACCCATCAGGTTTCCGTTAGTTACTTGACCAAAAAGGGTACAAAGCAGTAAGGGTTGGGGTTTGGGGATTTTGTTTCTAAGTTTGCTTTGCAGTGCAATCCCTTTCAGCCGCTCATAGAAAACTTCTACATTTCCTGCAGTCGGAAAGGAATAGCTCCTTCTGTTTGCTAAAGATGGGGCATGCTCTTGAGGAATACTCAGAGGAGACAGGGATCAATTTCTAAGCCTTCAGATATATTAACTAAATGCTTATATCATTTAAAGGCCAAAATGCATTTGGCAGGTCATAAACTAATAGGCAGATGTTACAGGACTGAAATCACAATGAATTCGGTCTAAAAAAAATGTTTATTTTGGCTCATTGGCCTGCATCAGCTCTCCTTCTATCCCAGAATTAGTCCTGAAAGTCCATCTTTCCGGGGAAAAGATTGAATTGCAGGAAGTGGTAAGACTGGACACTGTCCCTTCTGGGTTTAAAGTGCTAGTAACCGGAAATGCACTTCCTGCCTGGGACTGGCACAGCAGTTGTAGCTGCTCGGTGCGTCCCACCGAATTCAGTTGGGAGAGCAGGCTCCCGTGAACTACTGGAATTGAAGTCAGTTTTGTCCAGTGTTCTGGCTTCGGCACAAAAGCAGCTGTCCAAGTTGTGGTTTTGTTTACTCGGGGAACACTGAGAGACCCGAGTCAGCTTGGCTGAACATGCACATCACATACTCTGTAGTCGACACACAGCAGCGAAACGGCAACGCTTCCGTAGGCTTTCCTCCCCCTCCCCCCTTTCTTAATGGCTAATTGTAAATACAGCACAGCCTTTCTGGGAAATAATGGCTGACGGGGAACAGAGGGATCGGTGGGTTTCTGCTGAGTATTTTCAGTGAGCGTTCCACGGGGACGGTGGAACCCTCGCAGATAAAACGCTGGAGGAGATGGAGCCGCTAGCAGGGTTAAAGACTTCCCTGGCAAAATGCTGCCGTAGCATTACATTGAACTTGATTTAAAATTCCGTCGGGTGTCCGCAGGCCTTTTCTCCTTCTTTAATCTCTGAAATTTGAGTGCCTTCAGGGCTCTGCTTTTGTGAGCTAGAACGGTTCATAAAGATCTTTCTGAAATTTTATTCGGCTGTGCTCCATCTCCGGGAACAGCGCGCTCCGTGCCGGGCAGCCCAAGCAGCTCCACTCGGGAGCCCTCGCGGCGGTCGCGGTGCTCCCGGTCCGGCCCGCGGCCGCACGGGACGTGCTCGGGCAGGCGGTGCCCGGGAGGGGAACGGGGATTTTCTCCTCCCGCGTTAGACGGGCACAGCCGGGCGCGGCGAGGCACTAGGACCGGCGGGAGGGGGAGCGGGGCGGACACGGCGCCCCGACCCACCGAGCGCCGTCACGGCCCAGGGAAAGGGGGTGACCCCTCTCTTTGTTTGCGGGGCGGACGGCTGGGTCACGGATCGCCCGTGAGGGCACGGCCCCGCTGCCCCGCCGACCCCGTGCGCGGACAGGGAGACGGTGACTGACGGCGGCCGCCGCTTCCCGCCCCGTCCAACATGGCGGCGCCGGCTCCCGGTCACGTGCCCTTGGGGCGGTGCCGCCGTTGCATAACGGGGGGTGGGGGCTCGCGGCCGCCCCGCGGCCCCGCTCGGCAGGGCGGCACGCGGCTGCGCGGGGCCCGGGCCGCGCGGGGCCCTCTGGTCGGGCGGAGGAGGCGCGGCGGGATTTGCGTGCGCGGGGGCCGCGAGCCCAGCTCCGCTCTTCCCGGGCTTAGCGCTCCCGGCTGCTCTCGGCTCCCGGCTTCTGACCCCTCGGAAGGTGGTCGCTGAGCTGTTGTTCGCTTGGGCCGTGAAATAGTAGTGTATTCCTGTGGCTGACAGCGATGTGAAGTCAGCCTGCAGACGTGAGGGAGTTCAGACCTGGAGCAGAATCGGGGGGGGTTTGTCACTTCTGACTTCTTTAGGGCAAAGGACTGTGTTATAGCACGTGGCGTATCTAACAAAATGGCTCGGTTTGAAGTTTCAAGGAGCCGTAACACCTGGCTTTAGTGAACACCAAGGCTTGAGAGGTTCACCTGCAAAGAATTTATGGGTGATTTACTAGAACATAAAGCATTTTGCTTTTTCCCATTATTTGGGTTATGTTTAATGATGCATTTTAACAAATTCAGCTCAAAATGGAGGAATTTAAAAGTTGTGGGAGGCAGGACTGTTGGAGTGGGATGGGCAGAGCTAGCATCGCCTTACAGTTGATAAATTTTGTTCCTTTATGAAGTGTTCTGAATTAAGGTTCGTGAGTTTTTATATTTGAAGTAGAAATCCTTGATACTGTTTTCAAACTCTTAATTTAAGGTGTGGTTTATAACAACATTTTTTGGAAGAAAGTCATTGGTGCATTAAGCTGCAGAATATCAACTTAGATTCAAAAGTTGAAGTATAAGAATAAATCAGCAGCATTCATTGCTGAATAAAAGAAGCCTCAATGTTCAAAGATCCTGCTGATGCCATTGTATGTTGGCTTAAGTAAGTTAGTATACAATTAAGTGAACACATAGCTTAACTCCAGTGTTGATTATTTTTGTTTAATAAGTGCATCATTATTAAAGCAGTTTATTGTTAATTTTTTTCCGTCCCATCGGATGGGATGGGATCAAAATGCTGAAATACAGAAGGAGCTCTGAATATCAATGAGCATAATAAATGTGGCTTGCATTAGGCACTGGAACATTTTATCAGGCATCCTTGACAGGAATTAGAACCAAGGTTCTGTTGAAATAAGCAATCTCCTGGAGATAATGGTTTGTTGAATAGTATTATAATTAGCTGGCTGGAGGATTCTTCACAGAAAAAGTCTCTACTTACAAAGGGAAAGTTTCTATTTACAGAGTATTTTTCTTAGTACACTTCTGTTTATGGGATATTTTGTGTGCAAATTAGAAGAGTGCTTTTATAGTTGATTTTCAGTCACTTGCAGCAGAATAAGGTAGTAGAATTTCATTTTAGAGTTCTGTCTGCAGTGCACTGTTTTTAGTGTCACAGGGTTGAGTATAAGGAAAAGTGTGTCTTCAGAGTCTGGTTTAAAAAAGAGACATAAAGATAAAAAATGTCATTTTACTCTTGGCAAAGTTCTTTTAAATGGTGTTGCACTCCAGGGAAGTATGAATGTTTTACAAATTTTGCATACTGAGATGAAAAGTATTCAGCTGCCTCAGAGAACCTAACAGCTTTGTCTCTGAACAGGAATTTCTCTGTCTCCAAACAGGAGAAGAATTTCCAGAAACATTACTGTAAGTCTTCTGGAAAGGAAGTCATAGCTAGATAAAAGACCATGCCTAAAATGGAAGAGGTCTATCTAAATGTGCATGCTGATGCTCCGGGAAATTGCAGAGTAAAAGCTTTCACTGCTTTGAGCTGTTTTAGCTGTTTAATTCTAAATATGAGGTGTTAGTACAAGTTTGTAGCCTTTCCCAGTCCCATTATACCGGAGTTAATCAGCCTCTCGCTGTTGTCCCTGACAGTCTGTTCTCCAGCACAGTAAATGATTACTGAGGGTGTTGGAAGTATACCCCTGACTTCCTAATGCTTGTGTTGGATTGCTCTAGTTGAGCTGTGGCCCAGTTTTCAGGGTTGCCCATTGCTGACTTATAGGTAGCGGGGTCTCACTGGGCTTGGAGTGCAGAGCACTCTCAGCTTTTTCTGAAGAGCTGCAGAAAAGGGTGCAGATAGCAGCAGTAAGGTGGTTGTGTCTGTGAAAACTCTGAAGTCTAGGATTCTGCTTGCTTAAATCTGTCACCTTGTTTGCTTGCTATAATCAGTCTCTAGCCATAGCTGTCCTAGAAGACACTAGAGTTGATTCTTCATTACTGTAATTAAAATAAAATACCTACTTTTTCTTCAAGAGTTGGTGAATTTCTGTAGTATCCTCTAAGTCTAATTCTGGACACCAAAACTGACTGAGATCTGGCTAGAAGCTGCATTCCTTTGTGAGTTTCTTGCCTTTCCTCAACCTCTTAATCTTTTTGGGAAAAGAAAGTAAAAATACTTTGAAGCTAAAGAAGATTTAATGCCTTAGGAAGTGTCTTAGGAGCAAGATAACCACAAGATAAAGATTTTTCTCTTATTTGGAGATGCTGTACATAGAAGAATACTTACAAATTATGCTGGAGTTCAAAAATTGGACAAAATGGCATATTGCCCTCTGATGGTAATTAAACATAGTAATGAAGGCATTGTCCCTTCTGAGTACTGACTGTACTTCAGTGAACTACTCTTCAGTGGCAAATGTTTTTTAAATCTTCTTGTCACTCTAGACTATTAGGAGAATAATTTTTTATATTAGCCTGAACTGCTGCATTCAGGTAATTTTACTTTGAGTCACTCAGCTGACAATAGCAAGAGTACCGAACTTGCAGAATTGTTGGATGAGCAACCACCTGGGGATACAGTGACAACTGAACTGGTGCTTGGCTGGCGGTTGCTTCAGGTTCTGTCCTTTGTTATGGACTGGCTAGGTTGGACTGAAACTATGGTTTAGGTCCTGTTAAAAGCTTAGGTGGAGGTGAGACTTAGAACAACACACTGTGTTTCTAGCAAACACAAGGTGCATTATTCCCTCAGTACTGTAAATCATAGGTGTAGCTGCCATGTCTGGTACTTCAAATGTAATTGCCACAGGCTGAATTTGTTCATGTGATGTAAGAGGGTTGGTATGCCCTTTGTCTCAAAATTGTTATGATTTGGTAGTGCTGTAAGTTAGTGAGTATGTGATTGCTGAAGCTGTCACGTGGTGTCATTCTCCTCCCTGAATCAGCTGATGTTTTGTCAGGTTTCTGTCTCCATCATAACGTTTTATTGTTGACTCTTAAAGACAAGCTCTTAACATAGTTTCACTGAACAAATGCTTTAAAGTACCTCTAGGCACCTGTGCATACTCTCTATGCAGTCCAGCTTACTAGATGTGTGTTAATTGGGCATGTGTTAATAGTTAAACATGATCCATTGGAACTGTATGTTCAGCCAGTCAGGCTTTTTTTGCACATATTATGGGATTTTATGTCAGGTCGTAGAGCCATGAAGGGACCAAGTATGGCTGTAACCTCTGGAGGTCATCTTGCTTAAGGAGGGCCATCTACAGCTCGTTCCCTAGGACTGTGTCCAGGTGACTTTTGCGTGTCTTCAAGGATATAGATTCCACAGCCTCTCTGGGCAATGTGTGCTCAGTCACCCTGACAATGACAAAGTGTTTTCAGCTGTCCAGAGGTAATCTCCTGTGTTTCAATTTCTGCCTGTTGCTTTTGGCACTGGTCACTGCTAGAAAGAGCCTGGCTCCATCCTCTTTGCACCCTCCCTTCAGATGTGTATATACACACATACACACACCCATACATTTTTATATGTACAGGTCTTTTTCTGCAAAGCTGCTCTATAGTCTGTTAGGTCCCAGAGTGTGTGGTGCCTGTAGTTATTCCTGCCCAGGTGTCAGGTTTTGCACTTTTCCATGGTGAACTTTGAGATTCCTATCAGCTTATTTCTTTAGCTGTGGTTCTGTGTGGATTAAGCATTATTGTTCTGGGGGTTGATTCTACATGTTAAAAGATACATTAACAGGAGAAATCTAAGTTCTTGGTTGGTTTGGCCAAAAGAGGGATAATTTGTTGGGTCTTTGTGGTTCTAGATCTTGAAGCTGATTCTGCTCTAGTCTTGTAGAATAGAACAGCTTCTCTGCATCTTAGAACAATTGGATGGTGTCTTTGCATAGTTCGGTTTGCAGATTGGAGCATGGCTTAGCATGTGTGTCTGTTGGGCATTTGCCTGCAGTCTTGATCTTGCATTTGCCTAGCAGCTTGTCTGAGACAGTACTGGATTTTTTTGATTAGGGGACAATCTGTTGTATCAACAGTGGTCAACATTAAACAGGTTTTGAAGCATTGCTGCTCTATATGTTTACATTTGTGAGTATTAAATGGTATGATGAATTTCCATTTTAAAATGGCAAGAATGTTCTATCCCTGTATCCAAGCCACACCCCACAGTGGTGGTGTGCAGATACAGAGTGTTGAGTAAGGCTTCCTCTCTGTTGTCCTCAGCAGAGGATTCAGCAGTGCACGAGCACGCAGGCGGTTTTACCCGGTTGTTGCTTTTAGAGAGGTGATGTTGAACCTTTATGCTACCACAGCTATGGAGTGATATATCTGTGTATCTCAGCTGTGAAGCAATGAGGGTAGGAGCGACGAGGGTAAGGTTTGATCTTGTAATTGGCATCACATCTGTTTAATGATTATTCTGACATCACTCAGTTTTCTTGAAGGTGCGGATGCTGTAGTTGATAACTTACAATCATTAGTTAGACCTTGATTTTTTTCCAAAATGCCTTCTTTCATCTGGCTTTGTTTGTCAGTTCCCACTTGTAGATGAATGAACAAGCTGTGCCAGTTTACATCTGCACAGCCTGCAAGGCTGAGTAGTGCTGTCCCTCATGGCACATTTACTGTAGTCTTGCAGAAGAATATTTCATATTTGGGCATGTAGAACTAATCAAGCTGTCCAGCTGCTGTTTCCCTTGTTACTGCTCATCAGAGCTGATGAATGAATACTTCTTTTATGAAAGTGCAGTGCAAGCATCGGAAGACTTATGTGCATCAATTGCTTGCTCGTGATGATTAGTAGGCTATCCAATAACAGATTTCAGTGCATATTGCTAAAGTGATGCCAGCATGACATTGTTAGATCAGTCATCTGCATTGATGGAAGGCAGAGTTTGGACATCTGTCATGTGTAGGTTAGCTGAGATCTGCTCAGCTCACATGGCGTTAGAGCAACATCCTTCTCAGCAGGATGGCTCGCCACTTTAGATATTTGATGATTGTGTTACAGACAAGCACCCCTGGACCTTGGGACACAAACACTCCTGGACTCCTCTTCAGGAGGTTGGTTGGTAGAGTAGCATGGAATAAGCCCCAGAGGGAAGAGGGGCCCCAGAAAACTCACTGATATTACAGGCTCACCTCCTCGGAGCTCATTAGTGATGCATCCCAGGGAGGAGGAGGTCAGGCAAAAATACTAGTAGGCCTGTGTGGATAAGTAAGTTGCTTCTGGACAAACTCAAACATGAAAAGGAAGCCTACAAAGGGTAGAAGGCAGTGACAGATACCCTGGGAGAAATAAAGACAAGCTGGTTGAGCAGCTGGCTTCGGAAAGCTAAAGCCATGATAGAGCTAAATCTAGCCAGGGTAGATGTTGTAGCCAGCGGCAACAGCAAAATCTTCTGTTGGTGCCAAAAGGAAGACTCAAGAAATTTTGAGCCCTCTTCAAAAGTAAATAGCGTATTTGGTCACCTGAGAAACGGAGAAGGGCAAGATTCTCAATAACTTTTTTTGCCTTGGTCTTTGCCAAGTGCTCCAGTCCACCCCGTTGAAGTCACAGCAGCAAAGGCAGGATCAGGGAGAATGAGGAGCCCCCAGCTGCAGGACAACATGCTCAAGACCATATGAGGAATGTGAGGGTGCTCAAGACAATGGGACCTGATGAGATGCGTCCATGTGTCCTGAGGGAACTGACAGCTGAAATATCTCAGGCTCTATGCATCATATTTCAGAAGTCATGGCAGTCTAGTGAAGTTCCTACTGACTGGAAAAGGGGAAACATAAGCCCCATTTTAAAAATGGCAAATAAGGGAGACCCAGGGAACTAGAAGTTGGTCAGTCTCACCTCTGCCTGGCAAGATCATGACACAGATCCTCCTGGAAACTACGCTAAGGCACATGAAAAATAAGGCAGCATTTGGTGGCAAATATGGCTTTGCTAAGAGCAGACCATGCCTGACAAATTTGGTGGCCTTCTGCATTGGGGTGGTAGTGTTGATAGATAAGGGAGGAGCAACTGATGTAATCTCCCTGGGCTTGTGCAAAGCATTTGACACTGTCCCACACGATGGCCTTGTCCCTAAGCTGAGAGAAACAGATTTGTGAGATACTGATCTACCACTCAGTAGATAAGGAGCTGGCTCAGGAAGTTGTTTTCAAGGGCTCCCTGATCCAAGCAGAGACCTGTGACAGCTGGAGTTCCTTGAGGCTGGTACTGGGACCGGTGCTGTTCAGCCTCTTTCAGTGACATGGACAGTGGGATCAAGGGCACTCTCGGCAGGTTTGCCAACGACAGCAAGCTGTGTGGTGCAGTTGTCACACAGAGATCTTGACAGGCTTGAGAGAGGCATCTCTGTGAACCTCATGAAGTTCAACTAGGCTAAGTACAAGGTCCTGCTGGTGGCTTGGGACAGTCCCAAGCACAAATACAGGCTTGGCAGAGTATGGATTGATAGCATCTCCTAGGAGAAGAACTTGAGAGTGTGGTTTGATGAGAAGCTCAGTGTGACCTGGTAATGTGTACTTGCAGGCTAGAGATCCAACCACATCCTAGATATTAGGAAAAAAATTCTTAACTGTGTGGGAGGTGAGGCATTGGAACAGATTGCCTGAAGAAATTGTGGATGCCTCATCCCAAGAGGTGTTCAAGGCCAGGCTGAATGGGGCTCTGAGCGACCATGTCTAGTGGAAGGTGTCCCTGTCCATGGCAGTGGGGTTGGAACTAGGTGATCTTAAAGGTCACTTCCAACTCAAAATGTTCTATGGTTGTATGATACAGTCCTGAGAAACGTCTCAACCAATAAGGTTTTTTTAACATAGTATTTGCTTTCAACCATAGGAGGACGTCTGGTCTAGGTTGTAAGAGCAGATAATTTTTAGGGTGCTCTCTTAGCTCGTTTCACTTGCAAGGAGAAATGTAGTTAATCCTCCAGCCCATCACGAAGATCTGTGTGATTCTCAAATTAATCATCTGGCAGCTGGTTTGGGTGTACCCACATTTCCTGCTTCACTATATTTTAATCATTAGCAGCAGCCCTGTGAGCTGCAGTGAAGTCTCACAGTGGCGAAGGCTTGTGTGAGAGTTAACCTTACACTCATGCGTGTGGTGTGAATATGGGATATGTTGTTTTCATTGACAGGAAAGGCCGAGCACAGCCAGTTCTGTACAGCATGACCTTCCTCAGCAGTGTACCAGGCTTTAAAGGACTAGTGTTCCTGGTGTCACTGGCAGCAGGTAGCAACGCACAATGACACTTTTAAGATTCTTTGGCCCTTCAGACTGCCTAGACTTTGCAGTCACTTGTGCCCTAGAGTTATCTGCTCTGACAGTGACACCTGTATTTCAGTTCCTTGTGGGTTTGATGTAGAACTGTCAACAGCAGGTAACACCAAAAGTGAAGAGTTGTAACTCAGCCTAAGACAGGATCTGGAGCTCTGCAGGCTGTAAGGTAATGTTGTGACTGCTCTGGATTTCCCACTGTCTACCTCCTGCATTGCACTGGCTATTGTGAAAGCCAGCAGACACAGAATACACACAGTGCATCATATTCCTGGTTAACCTTGGAGGTGATGAATTCTTCAAGTGAATAAATTATGAATTTATTATAGTTACAATTATTTTATAATCATTGATGTAATTATTTAAGTAAGGTTTGAAACATGTTTTTAATATTTTGTAGTTTAGAGGGGGTCTTCAAATGCGGTTGTAGTTTGCCTGTTACAGACTGCTGCCATGGATAGAAAAATAACCATTCTAGAATAATTCACTGCAAAAGTATTTGAATGTTGTTACAAAGATGATGTGTGTGCTAGGTAAGAAGCAATTTTCCAGTGTTAGAAGGTGTAGCAGCAGTATTTAATGCTTCTTTGACATGAGCTGAACAGAATACTTTTTTGAAGTAAATCTTATTTTTATACATCTCCTAAAAACTGCTCACAGTTTATTTGACTTTTTAACTAGCAATTATTTTTTAGACTAGACTGTAATTTGTTTTCCATTAATCAGAACAAATATCCTGACTTTGAGTGCAAAAGAAGGTCTGACTTCAAATTTGATTGCTTTTAGATTGGGAGTTAACACAACCAAACCAAAGCACTTCCACTTTTTCTGTCCACAGTTGTTACGAAATGTCTGCTGAAACAGTATCAGTGGGTTTTTTCAAGAGTTCTGGAAGTGATTCTCTCCAGAGCATGCTTGTGTGTTGGCTTGTTGGACTATTTATTTAGTTAGTTAGTTAGTTAGTTTTTTACTAAACTAAACTTGAAAATGTGCTAAAGCTGTTAAAAATTGCAGTCTCATTGAAATACAGCTGTTTTCCTTTCTTACTCCGTATCTGACATTGCACTTGTAATTTATTAGGTGTTTGCTGAGACTGTTTACTGAGTCACTGGGGACTGGTGTGAGTTTTCTCTTGAAGAAACAAAGCAGGCTTTATATTTTAAATCTGATGGCTTTGACACCTGAAGTTACCGATGCCAAGCTCAGAGTACAAACCATACACTGTTTTGATGAAACAGCTGAAATGTGCAGTGCAGTCTAAAGGCACTTGCTACCTGTGGTGCTGTTGGTGTCACTGATCAGAGTTAGGTTACCAGCGTGCCCCAGGGCAAGCTTGATGACTGGACACTTCCTGGGTCTGCATGTGTTGGATATGCTGTTAGGAGTGGCCACAGTTTGTACCTGTGCTGTACGTGAAGTAAAGCTGGATTAATAAAACGAAGCCAGCTTTAGCTGATATATCTTTCACATCTGAAAAAGTTTGTTGAAGAATTGGCAAGGGATTCAGACGTCTTTTGCTGTCTCTGTGCTTCCTCATTCTGATCTTTCTGTTGTGACAGTCTTGGGGTCCTCTTCAACAAATACAGTAACTAATCTTTGCTGACGATTTGTCTCATCACATTGCATAAGTCCTTACAAAACCCCAAGAAACCACATATATTCTGGCACACATATTACGCTTCCTGCATTTAAAAATAAAGAATGCTCTCTAGAGATTTATGTTTTTTTCTCTACCCTTCTTTTATGAAGGTCTTTCAGCGTTCTTCATCCTGAATGAAAAAAATCTAGTTTTCATGCAGACCAGTTCCTAAATGTTTCTGGTGCATTCAGTTTTCTCAAACTTGCTATTTAATCACCTCATATGTTATACTACTTGTTAAAGATAAACAAAGTTGCTTTACTTAAAACAGATTAATCCAAAAGCTTGCTAGTACCTTCCTGTATTTCCTAGTTCTTTGTGGATGTACCTTTCTAAGGCAATGTGTTGTTTCCTTGAACATGGAATTAAGCAGCTACATTTAATGTCACTGGATGTTTTAAAATATTTCTGAGTTTTAGCTTGGTTGTCAGTTTGCTTTCTTTTGTTTTAGCAAGACCTGGTCATTGAAGACCAGGTGTAAATTGATACATAAATGTTTCATCCTAATTTGGAAAAAATTACATAGGCTCTTGTTACCCTAGAGAAACCACTTGTAGTCCATGCTCTTCTAATACTTTTTTTCTTATTTATCATTAGCCTAGATTGTTCTTCTCTTATCTGTCCATGTTATCTATCTCCCATGATTTCTTGTTGTGTCCCTTCTTCTGCACTATATTCTTGTGCACATGTAGTAATATGTCTTGGTATATAATTGAGGTCTGCATGTAAATGTGGGGGTAGGTGAGCTCTCGGTCTGTCCTTTTCTCTATGAAAGTGAGGGTGTTAGGGCACCTGCTTGGGTTCTGAATGTTTAGTTGGTAAGAGATCCATGGATTTAGTTGGTTAAAGATGCATGGACCACATGTCCTCATAGACTGTCCAAGCAATTACTCATGATTCCCTGTACAGAAGAGGTGGCAGGCTGAAGGTACAGGGCATGAATATAATCGAGGAGAATATATTTAGAATGTAGTTAGTAGATGACTTAACACATTAGTAGTTGAAAGAGTTCATACTAATAGTAAATTACCGCTGAAGTTCTGAGCTAATGGTCTTGAATTGTCCAGCTTGAGATACTTTGTTCCCTACCCTATTCTGTTTTTAAAATAAGGTCAGTGAAACATTGGAGGTTATAGGTGACATTTGATAAACACATAAATAAAATAAGAACTGAAATAGCTAATGGTCACTTTATGCCACTGTCAAGAGCTTCAGGTTTTGTCCTGTGGAATACCAGAGAAAGGGTTTGTGGGTTTTTTTGTAATACCTGCTATTTAGAGCAAGCTTTGGTAACAGACCTTCTAGTAAGACATTTTTTTTCTCTTTCTCAATATAGAACGACTTTTCCCATGGTGACTGCATGTCAAGTAATGAGACCAGTTTGCTAGAACGAACCACAGCACCTCATGATGGGCTCCCGATGGCTTCCCACAGACCTCAGCGAGAAGGTATGTTGTCTGAGCTTCCTTTTGAGGGGGGCTTCAGGGGTTTCCTTGGACATTAAACTCTGCTTGGAGTTGTAGCCATCTTGTCTCTCTCTTGCTGTTCATCTGAACAAGAAGCTGCAGTGATTGGTAAGTAAAATAGCTTCTCTGCCGCCTACTTGGTCTTGTCTTTGTTATAACAAGTTGTCATTTGTGTTAGCTGCTAACTACTAGTGAATGCATGCATGAAAATTAGCTGCAAATGGGCTTCCCACTGGAAAACGGAGTAGGATTTGGGAGAAGACAAAAACACTTAATGCAATTGTATTGACAGTATTTAGATTTTATAAGCAAAACTGAAGGCAAAAATATTGGGAAGCAGTCGATAGATTTTGCTTCTGGATTCAGTTGTATTTGATGAAATTAAAAAAAAAAAAAACAAAAAAAACAACAAAAAACAACAACAAACAAAGGAAAACCACCAGATAGTAGCAGGTTTTATAGAAATGGCAGTTTGGAGAAGTGAAAGGTTTCATAGAAGTTAGTGTTTTGGCTCTGTTGGAGAATAAGAACAAGGCTGAGCATAAACAAAATTCTGATACGCAATTGCCAGCAGAATTTCTTCTCTTTGAAGAAATGAGCATTATTGAAAACAGATTTATTCTCACCCTTTATTCTTCAAGAGGATTAGCAAGTCACTTCTCTACTCAAAATTAGTCAACAGATAGTCTGCAGATAGTGAGGAGCCAACAATATGAAAAAACGATTGCTATTTATTTTGTCCTCATAAATGTCCTTTAGTCTCTAGTGTGGAGATTTAACTGCACTTTGAAGGCAGGCATTTTGAGAGTTTTTGATTCCTTGAAAAAAAAAAAAACAGAGAAAGATTATGGCAGATTACAGATAACAAACCTATTTCAAATCCTTTTATCAAAGGATAAAAGTTCAAAGTGTTTGTATTCATGAATTAATAACCTTAGAGGGAAAATCTCTTTAGTAACACTCAAATTAAGTAACAGATGCACAAAAAAGTTGAATAATTTAATCTAGCAAAGAGCTTAAATATTTTTCCACATTTGTATTATCATACTTAGAAGCCACAGTGAACGATCAAAATAACTTTGTGATACTTGCTGCACAGTTGGGTGGTAGAGACTCCCTGCTACAGAAATCTCCTTACTGGGTTAGAAATACCAGTGATAGTAAAACTTGGGGTTTATTCTCAGCTGTGATGAATACGAATTTTTAAAATCTTGACTTAAACTTAGAATGGAAGCAGTGTCATGTATACATGCTTTACTTAATCATCCTGGATGTGTGTGCTGTGTCCTGAATAGATGTAGAGATGTAACATGCCTCATTGGCTTGTGTATTCAAACTTTTTCTTGCGGTCTAGCCATTTAGAATATTTAAAATGTCATTGTGGAGACAGAATTATAAAGGAGTCTGTTGAAACTGTAGAACCAAAGCTGTGCAGCAACAACGGCGTAATTACCTCTTGTATCATGAATTATGATGAAGCGTGCAGCAGAAAGACATTAAGGAAGTTGAAGGTACTCCATTGTGTAATAAATTTTTTTACACCTGAGGACAAATTTTTACTATTGAGAACACTCGGTAGTTTAAAATAAGCACAGTCTCATTAGGGGAAAAAAGCTTGTCTGTGAATGTTAATGGTCTTAGTTTCCTAATTGTGTATGCTAAATATATGCCTATAGTGGAATGCAATTTAAACCACTGTTCTCAGTTCCAGTCATGGGAATCAACTTACTAATTAACTTATGAATATGAAATCCTGTATCAATTTGAATGTTGGCCATTAAGAAATTTTACTGCAGCAGAACTTTTGTTGTGCCATGGTCCTTCTAACAGCACATTAATCTATACCAGACAGGTTAAAATTAAGGTAAATAACCATTCGTCTTTTCATAAAACATTGATATTGTCTATCATCCTTAGCTTATCTCAGATTTCCTTCCTTTATAATAATAAATCTTCATTAACTGGTAGAAATGAAGTGCTTATCTTCCTAAATCCCAGCTAGAGGATTACAACCAGTGTACACCAACACACTCACCAGCACTTACTTTCTCTTTTCTCTAAGAAAATTAGAAGTTGTAGCACTATCACTAGGCTTGTTTGCTGGCTTATCGTTCCTTTATGGAAATTGCCAATACTTAATTCTGTTAGAAATGGCATGTGTGGGGATGAGACTTGAATTGTAACTGTAACAAAATTAATTTTAAAATGTTTACATTATATTAGATGGTAATTAGCTAATATCCATTAGTAAGTTTTGTAACATACAATTTTCAGGAGGTTTAATATTTTTTTTAGGAAAAAATAACTGTTGTTATGAATAGTTCCCAGTATATCCCATGTAAACATGCAGTTAAAAATTGAAAGGAAAGCATTAACTGTTAACACCACCCACCTCCCTCCAGAAAAAGATTGAAAGGAAGCATTGATGATGTTGAGTGGGTTGAACTGCTTTTAAATTTTTTTTTTTTTAACATGTAAAGATGTGTTCAGGCTTGCACTAAAATAAAATTCTGTTGAATTCTTGGGCCAGCATAGCAGCAGAAGTGAAAAGCCCATCTTTGCTCCATAAGGGGTTTTTTACGGAGTGTTACCTGAACAATGCTGTGTGCCCTCAAGAAAATCTCCAGGCCCTGAAAGCCATCTGGTGCTTCTGTTTGCCGGGTCACAGCCAGAGCTCTCCCACTGCTGCATACAGCAGGCTGTGGGGAAGGAATGTTAAAGTAGCAAGTACTTACAGAACCTTTCTTCCTTCTCAGTTCAGATCAATGACACTCTTTACAGTACAACTGTCTTAGTTTCCTGCTTCTTCTCTTTGTTTTCTGTTTGCTGACACTCATTTGTCCTTCAAGCCTTCACTAAATACTTTTTTTTCCCAACAAAGTACCCTTCAGAAATGTGGTTATTTGGCCTTAGTTTGCCCTCATTTACTGCTTGATGTTTCTGACACAGAGGTGTAGAAGGCACTGTCTGGTTTTTATCAGCCCTTGTTACTTCTTGGAGTAAAGATACAATTTGACTTCCTTTTATTGTCTTTTCACTTATAGTGGTTGTATGGTTGTAGTTATGTGACATTTGGTCTAAATAAGCTCTTGAGTAATGCACTCAATTCCCGGGATGTGCACTGAAGAGGTTGTCGTTATGCCAGAGAAATACTTGAAGAGAGCAAGGTTCTACCTGCCTCTGGCAGTTTGTTGCAATAAAGCATCTCCTAAGGAAGAGTCGTGCTGTGTGCTTCAGGATTTAGCTTACAGGCATGCTCAGAGAGCCTGGGAAAGTAGGGAATGGTTTGCAAACTGTCAGTTTTGGAGTGCACAATAAGGTGTTTTTCTTTCAGCTGTACACATTGAGAAGATAACCCTGAAAGACGTATCAAGAAAAAGGGCTGACAAACATTTGGAGTACACATTCAAAGTAAGCAAATAACCTCCAGAATGGTAAAATTTTGTCTGTGTTCTGCAGATACATACAGCTTGTTTCAAAAACCTGCACAGGAAGCAATTCTGAGATTGTTTGGATTATTCTGTAATTCCTTTGAATTCTGTGTGCAAATTAGGTGTTCTATGTAATTGTGGGCATAAAGTGTGAGGGCATAAGGTGAGAAGGTGTAAAACATCAGCCATAGCTGAGTGTTTGACATCACTTCAGGAAGCTTGACTTTTGCTAATTCTTAAGAATTGTAGTCAGTTGTTTGCTCAAGTGGCACAGGAGCACTGTTGTTGTGTCTGCAGCTGTAGATTGCTTGGAGTCATATAGTCATCTTGGATCTTGTTTCTCAGTGTTTACCATATGAGGGTGGATCCTGTGCTTTTTGAGAAAACTGGAGGTTGGTTCCTTTGTTTTGGACTTTGTTCCTTAGGGCAACACCACACAAGCTAGAAAATGTCCGCAAACAGGAAGGCCTACCTAGTATGGTCTTCATCTATTGTAGTAGCTAAGGGCAGCATGTATTAAATAATAGTTGTTAAGGCTGTTGGTGGTGATGTTCTAATTGAATCAAAGTAGTAATTTTCTTAGCAAGGACTGACTAACACTATGAGTCATTGTGTGGATAGATGTGAATCTGGTAGTATACCAGATTTGAAGATAAAGTTAAATGTTCCTCCTTTTCACCCAAAAAAGAATGGTTTGCATCAAACATTCTAACTGGTCATTTGATATGGGTTACAGGAGGTCTTTGAAGAAGCAAGCTTTTAAAAAGCCATTTTGAGCTGAAAGTTGATGTGTAGATTCCAGAGTTTGGTATTCTGTGATACTATATTCTCTAAATGGCTGCACTCTTCTGTTGTTGAGGACATGGGTATGTGGAATGTGGCCTTCAAAGTCTTTTAAGGTTAACTTGGCCAAGTATTTCAACCATGTCATAGAACTTTTTTCCAAATAGTCTGTGAAGTGAGTACGAAGTAAAATACAGTAGGAGATGGGAAAAGTT
The DNA here is from genome assembly GCF_015227805.2 of Hirundo rustica. Taxonomy (NCBI): domain Eukaryota; kingdom Metazoa; phylum Chordata; class Aves; order Passeriformes; family Hirundinidae; genus Hirundo; species Hirundo rustica. Next base: position 84,260,031 of record NC_053450.1, read on the forward strand.
TATACAAAATGCCTATATGAATTATCAATATTTAAAGTCAAAAGCTATTCTAAAGATTCAGCATGTAGACAGATTTGACAGTGGTTTTTGTTAAAGGGGGAATGTGGGGATATTCAGTTATCTTGGAACTCCACCTGCACCAGTTCTTTGAGGAAAGAGTTTCCTTTCCTCATCTGTACGGGTATATACTGTGCTTGTCACTGTAGATAATTTTGTGCTTGCCCAGATGCTGGCTTTTTAAGGTTGTAACAGCAATTGCAGTCATGGCTTCCCAGCTGGGGGCAACAAGGGTAGCTGGCATTTCTGGGGACTAAGTTGAAGGCAGTTGGTGGTTGACATTACTTAATCAACTCTTGAGAGTAAATGAATGTTTATAACTGTCGTGTCCACTCCCATTACCCTAAATCTCCCCATGTAACTAATTGGAATCTTTGGCCCAGAAGGGGGCTTAAAGCCGGGCAGCACTCATCTAACCAAGCTTACTTATTTTTTACTGAAAACATGCATGTGAAGGTGCTGTTTTACTACTTGCATGTTGTGTCAGAATTTTGTACAGGCATATGCCAAAATGTTGTCTGATTCTTGAGTGCCTTCTTTAGTAACATGCAGTACTTTTTATGACTTGTAGCCTAAAACAATTTCTATGACTGTGTAAGACTCAAGTCTGAGGCAGATAAAATTATTTTATAGGTAATACAAACAGGTTTTTTTTGTTGTTTCATTTTGTCTCCTGCTAATGACAGTGAGAGCTCAATCTAATATTTCAGTCCTTTTCTCTGGTACCTGTTTTTTTTTGTAATTAATTATTTCTGTTTGATGCAAGTCCCATAATTACAGAACCTTCTGCCTGGCTTTTTTCTGAGTCAGTACTCTTCCGGGACTTCATTGTATTTCCCTGAATTTGTCCATGCTCACTTTGGCCACAAATAACATGAAGGTGGTCCTAAAATTCACATTCAAAATGAGTATGTCTTTGAAAAAGTACGCCCTTATCCCTGTTTTGCCCAGTGTTTGCTTAATGGTGAACATTAACTCTGAGATTGCCAAAATATTGTTCTGACAAGCTAATTGCTGTGAAATTTGGAAAAATAAACTTTCCTCATTCTTTTTTCCTTCATTCTAGGTAACCTGGTCCGATTTTTCAGTAACATGTGTAACAAAAACACATCAGGAGCTTCAGGAATTCCTGCTAAAAGTATGTATTCAAATATGAAAGTAGTGTTTACACATCAGGTTTATAACTTCAGAAGTAGTCTAGGAGAGCTGTAATTTCTGGGGTGTAATTATAGAAGCAAAAGCATGCTAGCAGATTTTTGTACTTCACAATTGTATTAACTGTTTAATTAGGTGTATTGGAATGAAGGATGTTGATAGAAGAAGCAGCCCTGCAGAATGTTTAGAGAGTTTCCCAGGAGGTGATTGTCTCATCCGAAATGGCGCTTGGAGTTTTAATTGAACTACCATAAAATTGCCAGATGAGTTTTTAATATTCCCCACAGAGCTCATGTATCAGTACAACCACTGGTCATTTGCTTGTGTTCCTGTTGGAAGGACTTAGAGAGTATCATTTGTTATGTTTAATTAGTGAGACATGGCCATAAGCATAAGAGTTTTTAATTTAACTGTTGTATTCCTCAGTAGAACAAAGGCAGGCCTATTCATCATCACAAGGAACTCAACTTGAGGAAGATCTAGCAACTATATATGTGTGCGTGTCCATGTTTAAAAATACTAAAAGTTCTCTCAGTTGTTTTTTCCTGTTCTCCAAGTAGAGAATACATTTCTGTGCATAGGCCATGTGCAGACCCCATCAGTGTGATGACCTCAAACTGTGTGTTAATTATTGCCAGTGTCTAATATTTCGGGTTCCATCTATTCTGGAAAATTATTCTGTATTTAAATTCTTCCCCATTCAGGGCAGTAGTGAGGGATCTGTTTTGGACATGTTATGATGGCATCTGGTGTTCTTAACTGCAGTGTTAATTGTGAGCAGAAAGCCAGTCACTGTACAAAGGTCATGGTCTTGTTCACTGTTTAAATTATCAACAGTGTTTTCCAGTATTCCAGAAATGAAGCAGCGAATAATCACAACTGCTTTAATCTAGTTGAGTATCTGTTCTAAGAGTTCCCAGAGCTTGGTTTGTGAGGATTTGAACTGTCTGGTTGCTGGTGGGTTATCCCACGGCATAAGAGTACATGAATCTGCACCTGAAGAGAACCCTAAAAGCAGTATTTCGTACAGTGTCCTGTGTAGCTCTGGGATGAGTGTTCATATGCATGCCTCCTGTTCTCCCACTTGTGTAAGACAAACATCAGTGTCTGAAATCAGCCTCCAAGAACCTACTTGCTTCCTGGAGGAGCCAGGAAAACAGACATGATCCAGAGCATTGAGGGGTTGTGCTGTTTGACTGATGTAGGGTGTTTCCTGTGCTGGCTTGACTGCTCCAGCAGTGTCTAGGAGATGGCAGAACAAGAAGAAGACAGCCACAAGCTGCTATGAGCTTCCTGAGGTCTTCTGTGAAAAATATGCGCAGCTGAAAAATATATTTGGTTTGTGTTGGTTTGGTAGCCGTTAAGTATAGAAGTAAGAGAGAATTGTTAAAACTTATACCTTGCTTTAAAAAACATAAAGTAGGAATGTCCACTTCATGTTCCCTTGCATTTTGGCTTTTTGTTTTTGTTCCAATCTACATGGCATTGTTAAATAGTATGCTCAGTTTCCTAGGGACAGAAAAGAATGGTCAAAATACTTGATGGAAAATTCCAGTGCTGCATGTGATAGAAATAAGATAATGGTAAAAATTGTTTCAGTATAGAAGCATTGGTGGGGAAACTAAGGTAGTAAATGGCATAACTTGGATGGCATAATATTAAAGACTGGCTTCTCTTAGGTGATAAGCATGAAAAATTGTTTGCAAGTAGGTAATTACCTACTTATGTGGAAGGACTAATAAGCTTTTAAATAACAGGGCTATCCCATTACCTTAAGCTAAGCACCTAATCTTGGGTTCGTATAACTGAATCTTTAACTACAGAAGGTCTTGCGTTCCTTTGAATGGAAGTTTTAAAGACAAAATGTTAACTATTTCCAGAGACAAATCTACATACAAAATACTAGGATAAGAGATTTGCTCATTCCCACACTTCTGCAGTAACTTTCTGGTACCTTTTGGCTAACGCTGACTAATTCTTAAATCAGAGTTCCTCAGTAATGCATATTAAAGCCAGAGGATCTGTTAAGAACAGCTGCTTTCAGCCCTTTGTGGTTTTATATCTAAGACATTTCAGGTGCTGTAGCGCTGTACTAACATAATAATAACAGCGCCTGTCTGTCTGGATTCCAGAAGTTTCTCTTATATATGTTACCAAGCAATTACCTGCATCAGATGCAGCATCCCTCTTTTAATAGCGCTTCATTCAGTGAAAGAATTCCTGAGTGCCGGGCTGTTGTTCCAGGATGCAGTATGCAGCGGACATTCTGGGTCAGGTGTATTCCAGATATACAAGAGGAAGATGCTGCTCTAGTGTAAATTACTTAGAGCTGTTGATCATAACTGGTGGCAGATGTTAGCCACATTAGCAATAGCTTTGAACTTCAGTAAAAAAAAAAAAACCAAAACATTTTTCAGTGGCAGTTTACTCTTAATTTCCCCATATTGAAATATTTTTTTTTTAAATGTAGATGAACAAATTTGATCAGCTTTGATGTACTTAAGTACAATATTTGGAAGTTGTAAAGGTGAAAAAAATTTTGTTCTGGGGAATATTCTTAATTTAAAGCAGACATGCTCTTTAGTAGCAAGAAATTTGCCTTCTCAACTAGAACATCAGAAGACCTTACTTTGTTATATTGACATTGGAAAGTTATAATGAATTTTGATAAGAAGTTTCAGTGTTAATAGCAAGTGGGGAGGGACTTGCTATTGATTAATCTCAGTGTTGCCTGCTGAAGTCTAGTGTATTAAATAACTGAAATGGTTTCCTTTCTATTCCGGTTTATTTAAAATAGTTTCATCTAGCTGAGCGATGATAGTAAGTACAGTGCATTCAGTCGTGCCTGGTTATTTTTTTCATGTTATTTTCAGAACTAATTTCTATATGTGAAAGATCTAAAGAAACAAATGAAAAAAAAAAAAAAAGGCTGTAAGCTATCCTGGAAAAGACCATAGTATTGGTAGATTTCCGAACGTAATTCTTTGAAATAGAGCTTTAAACAGTTTTATGCGTGAATTTGCTGTGAGGACTTACAGCAAAGTGTTTCTCTTGCAAAGCTAGATGATGTTGATTTGTTGTACCTTTGGTCTGTAAAATACATCACTCAGACTGGAACAATTGAGTTTCTTGTTGATACCAAAGGGTATAAAGACTCATAGTGAACAAATACAGTCTTTAAAATGTCAACTACTCGTTTTTCACATTAACCTTTTTCTCAGCTTCCAAAGGAACTGTCTTCTGAAGCATTTGACAAGACTATTTTAAGAGCACTAAATCAGGGTTTTCAGAAGAGGGAAGAACGAAGGCATGCTGATCTTGAGCCCATAATCAGGTAAATGTTTTGGCAAATAGCGTGAAATGCATGACTGGAAAAGTGATTGAAGTCAAGCTAAATGACTCCTATAGACAGTGGAAATTCTGCTACCTAAACCCAATTTGCAAAGAAAGTGGGAAGGCAGTGTTGAAATAAATACTCTTATGACTTCTACTAAGCTTGGTAGAATGACTTCTTTGGAAGTAATTGTACAGTTATGAAAATATTTGTCCTAAGCAGCATTATATAGTAATGATAGGCGCTTTTGGAAGGATACTACCTCCTTTACACAGGGGTATATTTAGAAATACTAGGAACAGTAGCTCAGAGCACATATGTTCTACTTTGTATGACAGGATAGAGTGAGAGACAGAACAGAATTTAAAAGGAGTAAACAGTAGTAGTGAAGCATGTATATAAAATTAAAAGTAGCTCATGTATTTGTAAGAAAATGGCCCGTACCTCGTCACCTGCTATTTAGTGATGAGAGAGCTTGGTGGTCAAATTCTGTAACTCAGAACAGTAATATGAATTTTGGTTTGCCTACTTGTTTTTGTTTGTTTGTTTGTTTGGTACAGATACCTTGATACGTTTGTCCTTTTCGGTCAGGGTTTTTCAGCCCTGTTGAAAATAAATTCATCATTATTCGTCTTGTTAGGCAGTGTCTCTTGATTTGGGGTAGTTGAAGAATCAGACACTGCTTTTCAAACTCCTATTCATAATGTTCTGTTAGTTCTAGCATTGTCCTAATATTTTAGTTAAAGAAGATGTGGAGCCACTCTGAGCCTCAACCACCCCCTTGACAATTTTAAAATAAATTTTGGTGTGTCATATTTGTCTGTTTTCATTGGCTTGATTGTCAAGTCAAAAATTGATCTGTGTGAACAATTTTGGCTAATAAGCATTGTGGTTTTAAATCAATAAACCTGTTAAATAGAGGTTGACTGGAGGAAGTGTATTGTAATACAGAAAGGTTGTGATGCCTTTACAGCCCAGTAATTACAAACCCAAGAGGCTCACTTCTAGGATAACCTTTGGACACACCCAACTGTATTAGAGTAAGCAACTGCAGTTGGCAGGTGGTGTTGTAACTATACAGGAATGCTACGTGAATGATCTAAAGAGAATGGCATTACTGTATTCAAACTCCTTTTTGTTTTCAGGGTCAGTTCCAGCATAAATATATACTTATTTGGGGGTCTCAATATGTGCCCATTTGCCAAAAATTACTCTCCCCTGCCCATCCTCCAAAGAAATCAGTAGTGCCTCCTGGCAAGTAGTATCTGAAACCTAGGTGTGTGGGAAGTGAAAGCCATTCACTGTTGGCCTGTTTTCTTATTTGAAGGTAATAGAATTTGTCACTGACCTGTTGGTAAATGACTCAGACCAGTGCAGAGCAATGTTGAGAATCCCATCTTTTGCTCTTGGAGATAATTATGAAATTCATATGCTGACCTTATAGGTGAAGTCAACTTTGTATTTAACCATACAAACATATTTAAGAAAGAGATGCATTGTTTTGGGAAAATAAATGTGTTCTCAGTTAAAAAGAAAGAAAAAAAAAATATATATATATAGAGAGAGAGAGTAGTGCTTTTTGGACTCAGTCCAAACTCCTCTTTAGTAAAATGTTACAAGGGGCTAAAATGTTTGAATTGGGATGACTCAAAAGCACCTACTTTATAAATTCAAAAAAATCATTGTAGCAATTCCTTATATTGGCCGTACTCCAAGCTTGCACCTAGCGCTTAACAGCAAAGCTCAGAAGTAGCTTTTAGCATTGTTTATGCTCAATATGCAATTTGAAGGGTTTGGACTTCTTAAGAACTGCCTAGTTTGCTTTTAAATGGTACTGTAGTAAATTTTTGTGTTCTTCCTATGATTCTGTTACTTGGTTTAACAAACTGTCCCTTAAATTTCAGGCAGCTATTTTCAAATACATCACAAGCTTTTCTTCAGAATCAGAGAGTGTACAACTTCTTCCAATCAATTTCATCAGAATCTTTGCACACTCACAGTAAGAAATATCCTAATACTGTTTTATATAATGAAAAGTCTATAGAAAGCTATTCTTCCTGCTGTGCCTAAGTTCAGCTTTATAATCTTGTGTTTATGTGTTATATTCCACTAGTTGTATTTGAACTCCTGGTCAATAAATAGTTTCTTGAGCAGATACTCATACTTTTGACAGTGGGAACATGCTATGTAGCATCAGTTTGTTTTCCCTCCTTCCTTCCCTCTTTCCTCCCCTCCCTCCCTCCCTGTACCATCATGCTCTTCAAATAGGCTATTGTGAATTGAGTGTGTTCAACAGTTTGGCATTTCTTCCTTGCACAAAACCTTAAATTTTGGAACAGAAAGTTTGAGCTGACCCGAAAAATTACATCTGCTTTTTGTTTGTTTTCTTTTGTAGATGAAGCATCTGTCTTGATATTTAAACTAAGATTTGTTTTGAGTACAGAAATTATTTTAGAACATACAGAATTGTGTTCCAGCATTTGCATTGCAGAGATTTCTTTGATGTATTACAGTTGTCTGTGCGACCAAAGCTTGGCTTCTTTGTATGGATGCCTTAGGATGTGATCTTTATTTCCACTGAATCTTTTCTTCTTTCAGTGCATGTTATACACCATGACAGTTGAGGCACTGGCTGTGAGGTCACTGCCTCAGAAGTTGCCAAAGACCTTAGTAAGGAATTGAATAGATTGGAGGTTCCAAACAGACTGCTCATATTCGTTTGGTAAAAAATAGAGGAATGACAGCTGACTTCAGTTTGAAATGACGTGTGTGATCTGTGACAGATGTATTATTTCCATGATGAAATAGAAGCACTGTGGTTAGGGTGGAAGCTGTAGATCACTTTGTAACATTTTTTAGTAACAGTACGTTTGTACGTGGCAGTTTTGTGAAAATGTTAAGCTAATAACAATCAGGGTGATTGTGGAACTGGCTGGAATTTACTGCTGTAAAAATGGACACCTCTGTTCTACTGAAAGGCTGCGTGGGGAGGAAAGAGTTTTCAAAGTCAAGAAAGGTTCATGTTAAGGATGGGCACACTGGACAGAGTGTGCATCTTTTATACTGTAGACTACATCTGGTTCGGAAGCATTTGCAAATGCATTGTTGTACATGGTGGTAATTCGAAATGGTTTCAAAAAAGAACTGGTGCCAAGTTCCATCAAGACAGAGTTGACTGGGCACTGAAATGATCTGCAGGGTGGGTAGATCAGGAGGAGACTAGACAAATGTCAGTTCTGTCAGAAGTCTCACAGATTACAAAGTGATCTTAAATGTGAGATAATTTTTATAATAATAAATAATTGATTACATGAAAGTTCATGAGGATTTGTCAGTTGTAGAATGTAGACTGACAGGATGAGGAACTTAATTGTTTAGCAGAGAGGAGGAAAGACTCAAATGGAAGATGATTTAAGTCTTCAAATACCAGAGAGTCCTAATGTAAAGAGGATGATCTGTTCTCTCTGATGGATAAGACAGAAAGTGCTGGGCTTAACTTCTTATCAGGAAGATTAGGACCAGGGGCAGGCAAGAACCTGGTGATTACCAGACAAGTCCAGAGTAGTGAGGCAGGTCTGAGGTCAAGGCAGAAAAACAAGTCAGTAGGTCAGGGTGAAGAACAGGATCAGCAAGATTCATCTCCAGTCACAGGTGGGCTGGCAGTGCACCCCAGGCAAGGGCCTGAGCTCTAATGCAGCTCCCAAACCAAAGGATGGAAGCCTTGGGTGAGGCATCTGCCAGTCCTTTTCCCAGCAGTCACACCCCGAATTGCAAAAGTGCAGTGCACCAGACTGGGTCTTCACTGTGGGCAGGTGAAGCCCTTGGGAGAGCAGGGAAGAATTGCAAAGCCCGTTGGTATGATTCAGGCCCTGACATTGAGTTAGATGATAAGAAAACATTTGGTAAAGGGAATTAGTGTGATAAATCTAAGTGTAGTGGTTTTTCTTTAGAGAAGGGGGACTGGATGACTTATTCAGGGTAGCCCACGGTCCCATTTCCTGTGGTGCAGGCCGTACTAAGACAAAAGTACTCACCTCACCTGTTGCCAAAATCACCCCAGTTAAGTGGCCCCTGAGGGGGGGGGGGTTAATTGGTAGTTTCTGTGTTTTTCTAGGTTTCCTGTTAGGGATTACTATAATCCTGCTGCTTGTTACTGCAAGTTAGTTGCAGTGGCACATTTTGCATGTGGTGACAGTGTTGGGAAAGGAAGCATGTATTTAAGAAAAATCTCATCTAGTTCTCCAATAGAACTTGCAGGATTGACTGACAGACAAAGCATTTGTGCCTTAAATTGGTCTTCAGTTGCTATATAGAGTCAGGGATAAAAATATCTTTTCACATAAATACAGTTATTTAGTAAAACCTATGTGGAAGTACGTTTGGTGAAAGGTCTTTATACCTAAAATAGTTGGGATCTCACACTAAATATTCATTAAGCTTAATTATGCCACTGTGTTCCATTACGGAGGAAATCAATTCGCTCCCTCCTGATTGATAAATTCAGTTGTTTAGACAATTTTTCAGGTCAGAGTAGCCTTTTGACTCCAACATGAGAGCATGATCTCTGGGGATTTAGTATCTTCAATGCAGATGATATTCAGAAGGATCTTCTTACCAATGTTTCAAGCTCCTAAGCAATAACTTTCAGATGCTTTCACCTGCACTAACTTGGAACTTTTTTGAGAGGGGAAGAGTAGACTCTTAGATTTTTTAACAAACTGAGTCCTTTTTCAGAGCATGGAAGTGGTATTTTTGCAACAAAACTGTTAAAATTATTCCTACTTATTTTTCATCCTGTCTGGCATAAAAAGGCAAAAATTACGTGTAAAAACTGTGCTAAGGGCACTAGAAGTCTTTCGCTCAAATTAGGTCTCTCTTGGGAGATGAATGTTGATAGTGGAGGAGTATAATTTGTTGCAGAAGAATGCTACTAACTATTGTTGCTCTCCTCCCATTTCCTGCTGTAACACAAAATGATTACAAAGAAAAAAATATGAAGTGCAGCATTTAGGAATATCTCTAATAATTATCACAATCACAGCCTTTTGAAATTGTACCATAGCATTAAAATCATTTTTGACACTATTTTCTTCAAAATAAAAGGATCTATTAAGAGCTTTTACTCTTGGAGGTGGCCTGCTTTGAAGGAGGCAATGTTCAAATTGCTGCCACAAGTAAACCAGTAATTTCAGTGTTCCATTTCCCTAGCTTCCAGTTTAGTGCAAGCATTCAGGAACTGTCCAGTTGTTCAAGATCTATAAAGTTACTACGTGAACTTTATTCTCTGCAGGTAACTTACAACCCTCTTTGAAGACGGTTAAGACAGCAGAACACTTCAAGGAGGACAGTTCAGAAGCTTCAAGTCAGGAGGAAGGTAGTTGTGTACTCAAAGATGGTTCTTTGAGCTATTTTACCACACTCAGTTCTGGAAATCATGCACATGACTGATTTCTTCATTGGTATAAAGTGGTACAAACATTGAATGAAATCTGCTATGCAAATGAAGAACTTTTGTGTACTTTAAGCAGTTTCCGTAAGAGGTTGTTCTATAACTCAAGAAGTGGCAGCATTCATAGACAGCTTGAAGGCAGAAGTTCACAGCTGTGTTGAACAACCAGGAATACATACTTAACAATTTACTTGAGCCAAGATTATTTATAGACTTCCATGTCTTTACCTATTTATTTTCAGTTACCAGGGTTCAGAGTTAAGTGCGGTATTTCAAGTGTTGCAGACTGTTTTACATTAAATATGCCAAATTTGTATAGCTTCTAGTTTTACACAGAAAGCATGTTCACGTTTTCCTCTTATTCTTAACCTATGCAGCTTTGATACTCTGGACTGTAGTCCAGAGTATCAAAGCAGTTTGGGACTGTAGTGAGTATTGATTACAGTCTGAAAGCTGGTGTTTTTCAAATGCCTCAAAAACAGTTCACACGTGGAAGCAGCAGCCTGGTGGCTGGTCAGTAGTTTCACTCTGAAAGGAACAGCAAGTCAGTTTTGCGTTGTTTTTTGGAAGGAACCAAGTACAAGCTCCTGGTAGGTGGAAAGGATGGGAAAAGGGACTGCTGGGTGAACATGGACCACTGAACACTTATGTTGGCTTTCATGTAATGACAGCACTCTTATCCTCTTTCACATTAATAACTCATAAGAAGTTTGCTCTTGAACTCTGTGGGTTCGGTAATCTATCTATGCAGTTTGAACAGCTTTTTTCTTATGAAAATAATCATTGCCATATTCTTAACTGTTCAGAACAGACCAAGTAAATTTACACTATATTTGCTCAAATAGTCTTTTATATACTATTCTTAAAGATACAGAAATCTCTTCACCTGGTGAAACTACAAATGCATTTCGAAACACCTTTTGTGCCATTTTTGTGGTGTTTACCGGAAGTTTAAAAATCACAATTTTTTTTTTTTTCTTCAAAATTTTAAACGATAATTTGGACTGACGTGTAGGATTGCAGGGAGTTCAGGCAAAATCATAAGTAGCAAGAATACTAAGGTCTTCAGTATCTTCAATTAAGTAAAGTTGCATTCATTAAAATATAACAGTTGCCTTAAAGAAAAGGGTAGACTGTGTCTCTAAAGTTCTTAGTTTTTCTTTATAGACCCTTAGAGTGGTTTGGGTTGGAAGCAAACTTAAAGTTCCAAACCATCTGCCACAGGCAGGGAACCTTCCACTCTACCAGATTGCTTGGAGCCCCACCCAGCCTGGCCTTGAGGCAGTATCTCTTTTTGTCAGATGTAATTTGTGACGCTTTACTTGCATAGTGAATTTTCAGGTTCAGAATGCAGTACTTTAGTGTAGGACTTGTCTTCGTTTGCTAGTCAGAATGTGTGACATAGTTTTGAGATTAATTTCAGTAGTGCAGAAGAAATTAAAAAATGTTGTAGTTTTTTCCTGACTCATTCCTTTCTTCTCTCTGTTCTTTCATACTGAGTGATACTCAATCATGCATTCAGTGCTTAAAACTAAATAGAGAGGTGAGCAAACATTAACATTGTCATAGTTCCTCTCTTTCTGTTTCATTCTTCTGTGGAATGGAAGTTAAAGAATCCTGTTTTTATAATCTTTACAAACTGATCTGTCTTCTATGCAACACCTGCTGATTTCAGCGCTGTAAATTGAGCCTGGCCTGTTTAGTGAAGGTGTCTTCTGCTGTGTGCCTGATAATGGTGGAATAATGAATTTGCTGGATTGATTTAAAAGATGAAATGGAATTGCTGTTGAAATTGTGCTTTGTGGTTTTTTTTTTTTCAGATGTAATGCAACACACAGCAGTTCACAAGAAACATAATGGAAAAAGTCCTGTTGCCAAGTAGGTACTAGGATGTAGTGTGACCATGTTACATATCTGAACTTATATTTGTTAGTGCTTTAAGGGTATCCTTCCAGAGTGTCCTTCTAGATGAAAGCTTGTTTGCACAGCTTTTGTTTGTTTGTGGTGGGGTGTTCTGGTCTTACTTGTATTGTATAGGAGGTTGTTATTAACTCAATCTCTATTAGAAAAATAGTTCAGGAGACCCTATTTCTAAATCTGTAGGTCTAGGTCACTTGGATAGCTCTTCTTTCCCAAATTTTATGAATCTTCACTATTTGAATTGATGTTTTGTGTTTATAAGAAGAATAGCATTAATCTTTTTGGTACGTATTTTTCCGATGTGCACATACCCCCGTGCTTGTAATGAAAATTTCCAGTTTGATTTGAAGCTTAAGCAGCCTCAAAGAGGAGCTTTTTATTTGTTACTGGCAAATGCATGCACACCTTGCTGGTTTGTGTCCATTGTAAGTGGAAGCAGTTTCTAACCATATTGAAGTTGTTTATATATGCCTTCAAATCCCTGAAGTACCTAATTTGAATTCACTCATTAATGTATTTTGATTAAATTAAAAACTTTAGATATGTTTGCACATAGTTGTGCACTAATGCAACTAAATTAAGGGAAAGAAATGGATACAAAAATTATTGTGGTTTACAATTTTGTTCAGTGTTGATTTATCTGTAAAAGGTATTTTTCTTGTGGTGAAAATTTACCTCTAATTCCAGTAATTAGAATGTAAACATAGAACAGTGTTGGTTAAGGCCCACAGATCTTTAACAGACAAAACTCTTGTGAACTCACCACAAGATAACTTAGTGGTTTGTGTCCGCTTTGGTTTTTAACTGTCCTACTTTCAATTTATATTTCCTCAAGAAGAAAGTGTCATCTTGACAAAATCTATGATTACACTGGTGGATATACAACCTACTACAAAGTCATCAGAGCAGGATCCAAATTTAGTAGCTTGTAGTTATTAATAAAGAAATTGTCCTTTTTTTATTCATTGTATAATGAATAACAGTAAGGCTGACTGTAGTTTAGGACCTATCTTTCAGGTAGGAGAGAGAGGGACAGACATTTCCACAAAGTTCTGAGAGTGAAATTCCTTTAGCTAACTATTTATTATCTTCTGTTTAACCAAGAGGGGGAAATGTGTTTACTCCTTGACTGCTAGAGGTCTGTTAGTCCTCTCCTGTTTGGTTTATGTGCCTGTTGTTGATGGGTTGTAAAGAAATGGTACTGAATGAAACTTTTCTATTTTAAATACGCATAAAGCTGTTTAGAGTCACAAGCAGTCCATCTCAAATAGCATTGGTACATTGTGCATCTGTCTACCTCTTGTTTTCATTCAGTATTGCAGTCTTAACTCCTGAAAAGTCCAAAAGTTTACTAGTGGGAGTGAGATCACAGATACCAAACAAAAACTTAAGTAATACTACAGTTTCCATGAAATGACTGCAAATTTGGCAGTGAAATCATTTACCTCCACTTGGCAGAAGTTTTTTAAGTGACCTTGCTTCTATCTTAGCAATCAGGGGCTTTTGTCTGTCTTTTGGGACTTTCTTGGGTTCTTGCCATTTTCTTAATTTTTTTTATATTCTGTTGTGTATCTTTCAAATAGTTTGAGCCCTTACTCCCGGAGGTATTTGATAAGTAGCTACTGGAACTTCAGCATGTCTTGTGCTTTCAAGTGAGAGGGGTTTCTGCCATCATGGGGACATTTCATATTGCAGTAACCTTTGTGAAGCAGCTTGCCAACAGCTGAATTAAGAGGTTTTCAATTACCAGCATAAGCATTTCGATAAGAATTTAAGTGTTCACTCCTTTTTTCTTTTTTTTTTTTCTTTTGCATCCAGCCAGCAGTAAGGCATGATTTTGTATGAGATATGAAAATGTTATAGGTCCTTGTGCCCTACTGACTCTGTCAGAGCCCTGACTGTTTTCCAGCAGCTTTTGTTGACCAGTGGTCTCAGACCTAGTTAAATACTGCTTCTGACCGCCTGCTGCAGAGCAAAGCTTCAGTGCAAATCACTAATGAAGTTCTAAGTAAATGCCAAGTGCAACTTGCCTCTCCCAGCACTACTCAAAACTAGCATTCCTGAAGGTAGAAATTGAAAGCAAAACGACTGTTTTGAAATTGAAACAAACAAACACAGCTGCAGTGTGATCTGTAGTAACTGTGTGCTCCTTCCTTTAAATATCTAAAGAATTCTGAAACGGATTACAAAGTAATTCCAGTTTTGTCATTAATGATAAGGAAGAAAGAAAATGAATTCAGAATACATTTCTATCTGGAAAATTTCCACACGTCTGGTATGAAAATAGCGAAGTTTTTGTGTCTAGAAATATCCAAGGAGACTCTTCCCTCACTTACTGTTTTCTACAAATTCTGTTGTTCTGAATTTTACATCAAATTATAGTAGACAAGTGAAAAAGGAACTCCAGTTATGGTCAGATCATAACTTTAGAGCACAAGAATTGCTGTAATTTGCATGTTTTAAATCTCTTGAAAATTCCAAAGGTTTTCTGAAAGCAAAATTTCCCAACATGATGTGAAACGTGTATGTTGGTAAGAAAAGCCTGCAGGTTTGTTCACATCAGCATAACTTTGGGGTTTGTTTTTCTTTTTTTTCATTTCAGCAGCACTAGCAGTGCAAAATGTTCTTCACTGGATAGCCTTAACATACAGCACTCGGAGCAGAATGGGGTAATGGACTGGAGAAGGAAAAGCTGTATTGTCCAGCAGCACCCAGAACACTGTACTAACCTACTTGACCAGGTGTGTAGCTGTTTATTCTTTAAAACCATATTCCGAGACACCTGAGATGACTGTCCACTACACATGATGAGATTTAGCTTTAAAAGATGAAAAGTGCTCCTAAAATTGTACAAAATAAGCGTTGAAGTTGCTGCTGACTTACCTTGATTAGAAAACCCTTCATAATTCCTTACCACTGTGTCAGAAAGCTGAGTATTTGCTGAATTTCTAAATAAAATTTCCCAGCACAATGTAAGTAATCAGAAAAGTCTAATGTTAATTTCTGATCAGGCACTTCCCTGTTACTGTAACATTGTCATCAGAGAGGATTCCAGAATGCTTGGGCAATTTCTGTTATTGCAAGGAACAAACTAGAAACCGTATTAGTAGCTAAACTGTATTAATGCTACAGCAGGTACAACAGGTTAAACATATTCTTTCTATCTTACCTGCATTATTTAAGTAATGATCCTTGAAAAAAGTTAGTAGATGGATGCATATACACTTCGTCTGAGATTGGTGTTTCTTCAATGCTCAGTCTCATTGTGAATATAAGTAAGCAGAATAATTATTTATAAATAAAATTATCTACCACTGAAATTCGGGGAAGGAAGCTTGCTCACTGCTTATATATTAAAAATGCAGAATGTTAGAATTGTTTGATATTACTCTTACTTATGTTTGGAATTTGACTATTGATTGTAATGTGAGAATTACCAGCCAAACAAAAATAGTTTCCTTATTTCATAAAGCAGGGTAATGAATTGAGGTTGACTTCTAAACATGAAATGGTAGGCTGCATCAAAGCTTAAAATACTGCAAGCTTGAAGCAAGAAAAAGGTTAATTTACTTAAGCAGAGGGAAAGCTATTTAAAGGAAGTCCACCTATAGTAATTTGGACAGAAATTATTTCAGAGTTTTCATAAATTTTACTTCCTTGCCAAATATGAGTTGTTAATAATTACTAATAATAATGAGTAATAGCATACTTTAAAAATTGTGTAGGTCCTATGTTTTTTCTTATGTGCTTGTACGTTGTATTCTAGTGTTTAGTTTAGCAGCTTAAACCTCCAGTTTAAGGGTAGGTACCTGCTTGTCACTATGTAAAAATAATTTGTCACATGTACTTCCCACCCCCAACTATCAAATAATTCCATTAATATCAACAATTTTTGTAGCTCCTTAAGCTTTGTGATCAGCCTTTTTAGCAGGTATGTGATGAAGCACATTTGTTTTTATCCTCTGGAGGAAGAACAGCATGCAAACAGTAATTTGATTGATATCTCTGGCATATTTGCAAGTAGTAATTTGGTGAGTGTTTTGCTGATTCTCATGTAAACACAAGACATGACACATTATTTAACAGGCTCAGTGCACTGAACACGTGGTTGTTTGGGTGGTTATAGCACCTGTGAGCACACTACTCTTGGACTCGTGGACCTGTCGGTCTAGAAGGGGCTTCCATGTTTTCTTGGCTTCCATTACCAGTTCTGTTGTTTGACTGGTGTCTTTGTATTTTCTGTCTAGCACACAGTGGAAAAACGAAGTCTGTCTGCAGTAAGCAAGAAGAAGGGAAAGCCACAGCTGGAAAAGTAGGTTTCCAATGTAACCAGTAATCCAGAAATGCGGTGTAACGAATTCACTCTGATAAACGGAGTCTGCAGTCAATTAAGCGGTTCTGTTTGCCGTGGTGGCACAAGAGCTGGCATAGTGTGAGGCTAGGCTACATAAAAATCCTTATTTTATATTCTGTAAAGAAGTAACTTGATAAATAGGATTTAAGTGAATGCCTTCATTTCTCAAAATATCACTTGGCATTTAATAAAAAAATGAATGAGTGGAAGTACATTCTTAACCACTACTAAATTGTGTTTTTCTTTTTATATTTATTTGAAACTTAAAAGGTGTAAAGCTGTCCAGAATATACTGAAAATCAAATGAGGGTTGACGTAACCTTTAACATTATGAAATGGGTGGTAACTGGCCGAAACGTCTTATTGAAGATAATTTGCACATCAGAGGGCTTCAGAACTTCCTGCAGGCTACACAACTCTGCGCTGTGAGAAGTGGAAGCACTTCCACCCTTACCTAATACTCTGCCTTCTTCCAGGTTTCCAGATGCTATTACGCTAGACTGGTGTAGGGCTGCTTTCAAAAAATGACTTTACTGTCTGCTGCACCATTTCCTTTTTAGTGTCTTCTTATATAGATCTTTATTCATAGTGTTTAGTAACACTACTTGCAGTTTAGTTCCTGGTATATTCCACCAGCAGCCTCTATTTAATTGTTCATTATTTGAATTTGTTGTTATATCTATTAAATACACATTTCTGGCCTGGAGTCACTGCCTTTGTTTCCAGTGTCATTCCATGTTCATTCATGGTTGGTTATTTGTACTCATGCATTTGCAAAAAAGCCATGAAATTATTTACACAGGGAGAAAGCAAAGAAAAGTGACTGCAGGTTGACTAACAGGAGCAATGGAGTTCGAGTTGCAGCATCACAGCACATCCGTACCGGGACAGCAAAAGGTAAGGTGCTTTTTCCAAAGCTGTTAGTAAGAAACAGAGCTTGTAGCTGATTTATTTGAGGTTTTCTGTAAAGGGGAAAGCACAAGTCCAAAAAATGTTCTGGAGCAAGTCAGTACTGGCTGTCTAACTTGGGCTTTGACTCGCTGTATAGAATGCACTAGACTCAGTCTTCTGTATCTAATTGCTTGGGGTGTGTCTCTTCATGCATAGGTGACAAAATACTAGTAAAGTCTGCGTAAGTTGTCTTACGGGGTGGAGTAATTGCAGAAACAACTACTGTTGGGCTACTTCCATATGAAATTTAGCCGCCTGAATGTGTGGACATGGAGCATCTTGCCATCAGTGTGCTCTTTGCAGCTACTTGTTTCTTCATCTGTTGTGTAATGGTTCACAAGAAGCCTGTATAAAACCTGTGGTGTGAACTGTTGATGAACTGTAGTGTTCAAACCAAGTGACCACTGAGCTACAACACAGAACTGCCTGTGCTGCCCTCACAGGGCTTTCAGGTTAGGGTAATCCTAAATGTAGTCCAGGCCAAGACTTTGTGTACGTCAGTCAGTTGTAAGACAAAATTATATTTGTGTTCCTTTAGTAAACTGAGTCTCCTAGCTTTATTACAAATTTCTGAAGGTCTGTGCTACCCATTGACTTTGCCATCATGATGTTTTCAAAATTCCCAATATCAATTGTAATCTTGCCTCTCTTATATGTAGTTCTCATGACAGAAGGTTGAGAAAGAGTTTGCTTTTTTCTACACCACCTAATTGGCATAAGTGTTGAGAGGACTCTTAAAAGTGCCTTGTCTTTCTGTTGTTTCCACTTGCGATACAATCTTGATTAAGTTTCATTCTTTCTTCTCCCTGCTTCTTACCTTGGGGAGTTCCAGCTGGATCCTGTTCTAAATTATTTACATGTTTTATGGGCAGGTGTTTTTACCTTCTGCAAGCAGCATTTGACCAAAAGTTTAAGAACTCACTGTCCACAAGCTTAGCAAAACTAGAACAATTTTGGAAAGCAATAGTTAAGGTTATATTAGATGTTCAGAGTACTTGTTAAAATAATTCAAGCAGTTATGGGTTTAATCCAGGAAATTATTTCAAGAATTGAAGCATAAAGGCAGCTTTTTGATGGGCCATCCCAACATGTTAAACTTCCAGCAGCAATAAAAAATAGGGGGGAAATATTTTATTTATAAATTATTATTATAATAATTAGTGTTCTAATTTTTGTCCTGAAGTTTTGCTAACCAAGGTTTTGCGGGCTGAGGTTTTCAGCTAGTGTCTGTCATGGATCCTGAGAGAGGGTGAATTTGTCATTATTCTTTCTGGGGATGAACTTGAAAGCCAAACCATAGCAGCTCCTTACCCTGAGAGCTGGTTTCCAGCAGACGAGTGTCCTCATTTTTATCACTTTTGCAGTTTACCACAATTTACCACTTTTGCAGTTCACCTCTTTTCCTTTAAACAGGATTTGTTGATAGAGTTTGGTTAAAGCCTGTCCCAGAAGAGTGAGTTGTGAGGTGGTGCATTGTTTTGCTGTGTCCTGCTGAGTTAGCTTTCTGCCTGTCCTGGTGTCACCAAGGAGCACTGCAGCTCTGCCAGCAAGAAATGATGGATCGCTACCGTTCAGAGAAAATCAGTGTTGTAGTACAGCCTGGTATAAACATCACAGGAATCGTTCAGGATCATCATTCTTTTCACTGCTTTGCATAAATATCAATTTTCAGGATCACCTTCTTTAACACCAAGGATTCACTCATCATAAATTTAGGGATGAGGCCAGTCCTGAATGCTGGGAGTAGGAGTGATAGGAATACAGGGAACAGATGCAATTAAGTAGGAACAGACAAAAAATCTTAACTAGCATGAAACG
Organism: Hirundo rustica; assembly: GCF_015227805.2. Taxonomy (NCBI): domain Eukaryota; kingdom Metazoa; phylum Chordata; class Aves; order Passeriformes; family Hirundinidae; genus Hirundo; species Hirundo rustica. The sequence continues at coordinate 84,279,069 of NC_053450.1, forward strand.
TGAGAAAACCAAAATAACCTCACTTCCATACACTGAGATCAAAAAATAAAACTGACAACTTGTATTTTTAGATCTGAATTTGGATGCTGGATCTGGCCATGATACATGTGGAGAAACATCATCTGAAAGTTACAGCTCTCCTTCTAGTCCACGGCATGATGGGCGGGAAAGCTTTGATAGTGAAGAAGAAAAAGACAGAGGTTGTATTTATGGAGAGTGTGCATGAATGCCTTTATTCCTAGACTAATCTCCTTCTTGCATTTATTTTAGTTAGCTTTTCAGTTTGATTAAGTACCTTGTTTTCTGAAATAGCCACAGAATGCGTTTTTCTTTGTGGATTTCATGACTGGGCTGTTTGAATTCTTCTAGCACCATTTAAATACCACCGAGTTTTACATTACTAAACATATGTCATAATTTTCTGGTCTCAGTGATAGAGCTCTCTTGAGAAATTTCCACAGTACAATAATGTGGAAAATTTTTGCATAAAAGGGATTGGGCTTATATGAAATTATGTTGTGGCATGTCCGGGAGCTCCGTCTTTTTGTACTGACAGTTTGCCGTTCTTCCAAATTTAAATAAGCTGTGTTAATACTTTGTAGACGATGAAAATTCCTTATTCTCTCTGTATCCTACTCTTCACATTTGCAGATATACACAAGTCAAAGACACAGTAGCTAGTTGGGCAGGTGGATATAGGCAAGTAATGAAGATTGACCTGGCTTAATTTGGGTGAACGAAAAGAATCTCTAAGTTGTCACAGCTCGGGAAGACATAACTATCGTTCATGTCATCAAACTCAATAGGTTTTATATGGGTAAATGAAACCAGGGCATGATTCTCTGTTGCTTGAGATTCATCCTTCTGACTGACAAATGGTTTTGTCCCCGCAGATACAGACAGCAATTCTGAGGACTCTGGGAATCAAAATACAACCAGGTTTACAGGCTACAGTGCTATCAGTTCATCAAATATGAACAAATCATCTGCTCAGATCTCTTCAGTGAATAATGAAAATGGAAGCCTTTCAGAAGATCCTTTGAATGCAAAGTTTCAGCATATTTCCTTCATGCCTGCCTTACACTGTGTGATGCACAGCGCTGCCCAGAAGCCTGAAGCAGTTGTCCCACCACCTATATCTGCAGATGGTAAAACCATGGGAATGCTGGTTACCACACCTGTCGCTGTATCGCCGGTGAGAGAGTCTGCGAATTCCCCTCCTGCGGGAATGGGCCCAGTGACCTCTGGTGAACCTGAGAAACGCCTTGAGCTCATGGCTTCCCCTTTGCCAGTCCCATCCTCTTTCCTTCCACATTCTGTCCAGCCCGGTAGCCCTGCTTTGCATTTGGCAATACACAGATTGAAAATCCCCTCTCCACAGGGATCATCAGAAAGTTGCACAGTTAATGGACCGCAGCAGCCGACAGGAAACTTAAGTATTGGATCACCAAATACTGCCTTTATCCCAGTCCACAATCCAGGTAGTTTCCCAGGATCCCCAGTTCCTACTACAGATCCCATGACAAAACCTGCATCCCAGGTGGTAGGACTGAATCAAATGGTGCCTCACATTGAGGGAAACCCAGGAGCAATCCCTCAGCCTACCAATCTCAAGGTAGTTCTTCCAGCAGCTGGTCTCTCCACAGCAGCACCGCCACCTCCACCAGCTTCGTACACGTTGCCAGGCAGCCCTCACGCTACCAGCGTGTTGCCCAGCCAGAACACAAACGTGCTGAGCACTGGGGCGACGTCCTCACCACCTCAGTCCGCTGGCCTCGGTGTTGGTCAGGTCCAGTCCACTGTTCCTCCTGCGATCCCGACACACACGCCGGGCCCTGCTCCCAGCCCCAGCCCCGCTCTAACACACAGCACTGCACAGAGTGACAGCACATCCTACATAAACGCTGTTGGGAATAATAACACTAACGGGACACTGTTACCTCCGCAGCAGTTGGGATCCGGCCCTTGTGGTTCTTGTGGACGTAGGTGTAGCTGTGGGACCAATGGCAGCCTTCAGATTAATAGCTATTTTTATCATAACCCACTTCATGGACAAGTCTACAGAGTTCCATCTTTCTTCACTCTGCCATCACTTTGCAATGGCAGCTACCTCAATCAAGCACATCAAAGCAATGGAACACAACTTCCGTTCTTCCTGCCTCAGTCTCCGTATGCAAACGGGCTTATGCATGACCCAGTGATGGGGAGCCAAGCCAACTATGGTATGCAGCAGATGGCAGGATTTGGGAGGTTCTATCCTGTATATCCAGCACCTAACGTAGTTGCCAACACAAATGGGTCGGGACCCAAGAAGAATGGGAACGTTTCATGTTACAATTGTGGTGTAAGTGGACACTATGCGCAGGACTGTAAGCAGTCATCCATGGAGGCCAGTCAACAAGGTAATCATGATAACTCCCAGCGGACTTGCTTTTGAGTTTAGCAGTTTCTCTTTACCTTTCTGAATGTGCTGTTTCTGGTCTTGCAGAAAGGTGTGCGTGCGTGTGTATGTTTCGTGTAAATGGTTGTGCACTAGTGACCTGCTCTAAAACTGCAAAGCATCCTATCTCTGCCTGAAAATCTTGTAGAACAGTGCGAGGGAACGGGGTTCATGGCATGGAGTTGAAAGTGAGTTCAGAGCTGGAAAGTCAAATGATACCAGTCCTAAATTGTCATTCTTTTTCCGCTGGTTTGGTTTTGGTGTTGAGACTTGCATGTTGTTTCGATTTTCCCATTCCCATTCAGTGGGGTGCTTTTTGAGAGAATTCATTGGCAAAAAGGGAAAGATATCAATTATTGTCTATGGTATGACCTTGGATTCCTGAGAATCCAAGAAAACTTCTGAGAATTTAAAGAAAAACCAATAGACTGGCCATTTGATAGTTAACGTTTTCTAGGGCTTACCTTTGCACAATCAGCCATCCTTCTGTGCCCCCTCATGCAATACATTTAACTTTTCAGACGAGTTGCAACAAAAAGGCAGAAAGCGATTGGAACTAAATATAAAAGGAGTAGCTTCCATTTCTCTCTCTGTCCAGAAGAATGGGGAAAATGCAGGGTTTGCATCGAGCACAAGCTATTTTTGATTCCTGCCCCTGTTCCCATTCAGACTTTAGTAGTTTGATTGGACCGGAACAGGAAAGATGAACCTTGATGGGGACCATCTTTTCTTTTCATTTTTCCAGTAGAGCTCAAGTCCTATATCTACACTCTATGTCTTTATTTTAAACCTGCAGTTCTAGCAAGAGGATGAAAGAAAATAGGATAAAGTCTGAGGATCTACTTTAAAAGGACTGGAGGATGATAGTGCCTTTTGAAGAGCATGTCCATTTTGATACCTTGTAGTGGTTTTGTAATCCATTTTAATTGTGAGCAGTGACTTAGTAGTTCTCTTTCCTGTTTTAGGCACTTACAGACTGAGATACGCACCTCCCCCTCCCCCTTCCAATGATACCTTGGATTCTGCAGACTGAAACAAGTAAACATTGCCTACTTAAACTGAAGCTTGGGAAACTGGGGGAAGGTGTGTGTGGGAGGGGGAGGTTGGTCTTGTGTTTTGGGACATTCCCGGTTTTATATTCTTTTGGAATTTTCCATTGCTTTTGCACCTCTGTTCCGTACAAAAGAAGAAGGCTGAGTCCCTGGTCTCCTCCTGGTTCTACAAGAGGCTTGCGTAATGCATGTAATTCACACACACAGCCAAACAATCAGACAGAGCATTTGAACCATGCTTTTGCACTGAAGACTTGAGACATGTGCAATGTTTACTGCAGTTAAAAAAACAAAATAAATTCCTCTGACCTCTGACATCACTGGTGGAGCAGCCATATGGTGAAAGAAGAAACTTGGTCATGTTCCCCACCACAATCTTCTTCCCTCCCTCCCTGTTCTCCTTATGCTGCTGTTTTCTTTTCTTTCCCTGGTTGTCCACGTGGATTCGTTGGACTTGCATGAGTGTTTAGCAGTTCATACAGACCCTGCCCGTACTCTAAATTTAATGCTCATGAATTGAGGGGAGATGTTCAAACATCCTATTAGCAGAGTCCAAAGGAAAACACGATACTGTATGTGTATTATACCGGATGATAATACAGATACGCAGCTCTCGAGAGGCCCAAACAAATGAAAATACATAGAGCAGGAAGGGGCTGAAACTGTGTGGACTGGAACACATTTTTAGAAAAATGAACAAGCTTAAATTGACAGATTTTTCTTCCCTTGTAGCTTTTTAGCCTGTATGTTCAGCAACAAAGGTGAAAAAAAATGGTATGAATGTTGTACTCAGTGTGTTTGCATTTGTAATGAAAGCTGACAGCATTTTTTCCTTTTTTAAAGCTATTCTACATCGTGTCAACACAGAATGAACATTACTTGATTGAATATTTTTTTCCTAAACTATTACAGTGTTGCATTGTACTTAGAATGTAAATGTTTTATTTCAAACTGAACAAAAGCTATGGTTTTCTACAAAATAGTCAGGTATTAGTATTAGAACCTGTCTACCAAATAGAAAAGTCACTATTTTATAACAATTTACCACTATGCGTAATTACGGTATAATGTGAAAGACTGAAATGAGTGTTAAGATGGTATTAAACATGTCAGTATCATGAGTAAGTAAGTTTAATGCTGCTGTATTTTTTATTTTATTTTTAAAAGCCAATATATGTACTAAATTGCTTCCAGGTAATATTTGATTTCCTAAAGTGCACTGAGGTTATCTGGAAGACGAGTGTGTTTTTTGACTGCTGCATTCAACACCGATGAACAACTACCACTGTATATCCATAGGGTTTGGCATTCCTCACAGTTCATGGCAGAAATGTTTTTTTTCTTAAAATCAGACCCAGTGTCCAGTAGAGGGATGAAATAAAAATCAATCTTTGGTTCAACCGTCTAATAAATTGCTAAACAAACAAAAAAAACTTGAAGAAAAAAAAAAAAAGCTTGATTACTACATTTCTTCATAGGTAGCATTTATATTTATAGCACCAGTGTACATTTTGAAACTTTTTTCTTGGGGGGGGGCGGGGGGAAATGGGAGGGAGGTAGATGAAAGCTTTAATTTAAAAAAAAAATCTAAAAAAAAGTTTAAGTAGTAAATGAAAATTATTTTGATTAAAATTTTTATTTGATCTGGGTATTTTTGGACCACTTGAAATGAATGAACTGCGTTTGAGTTGAAGTGAGGGTGTTAAACCACCAATGGACTTGTATTGTGAATTACCTGCCAGTTGTACTTTATGGAACTTATTTTATGATTTAAAATACTGTACTGTAAATAGGAGGTATGTTACCTTCTCTTTATTTGTATGTTTACCATATACTTTGATATTTGAAATGTACTGGAAAGGTCACTTATATTTCTAGAAGAGATTGGATTTTATGCAACCTTTTTCCTTGAATTAACAGCAATAAAAAAAAAAAAAAAAAGAAAAAAGTACCTGTGTGCACGTACTGTCCTTTATCACTTAGAATGGTGAATCACTGCTGCTGAGTGTAGGGATGGGATCATGGAGGGTTTTGGCAAGCTACCATTTTGGTTAGAATTTGTCACTTGAGACAAATCCAAGAGTTTTTGACTTAAACTGAGCTCAGTCTCGTGTCTGAAGTCAAGATACTGTATCTCGATTTAAACTTGTTTAAGATACAGGAGATCTGGTAGTAAGAGGTTGTCCTTGTGTGATAGACCCAGGACTTGGACTTCAGCCCTTTCAGAACAAGTAAGCCTATTCTAACCTGATGACTCCTGGATTTGGGCTAAAATCCAGGTTCAACTTGTTTGTTTGTTTGTTTTTACTGCCATGCAAATAATTGTCCTAGTCATGTAGTGACCAGAAAGTGAAATCTTAGATCTTCTAAAATAAATGAAAGGGCAACATGTGGGCGTATGGAAGAAACTTAGAAAAATTTGCCTGATTGCAAGGGCAGTTGAAGGGTGTGATGGGCATGCAGTGTCTGGATGTGCTCGGGGTTGGACTTAGGGAGAGAACGGTACTGAGGACTCTCATCTTGCTCTGTAAAGTACTGTAAAGTACTCTGCTGTAAAGAGTACTTCTAATTCCTACTGCTTAGCTGCAGTTTATCTGTGGAGCCAAGGGCCCCAGACTATCTTGGATTTTTATCCCAGATTACTCCCCAGAACAACCTACTTCTGGAGAAACCAGTTCAGGTGATGAGGAGGCTGAAAGCTTCCCATGAATCCAACCTTTGTTTTTGAGGAATATTCCCCTAATCATGGTGGGGTATTGAACCTGGGAGTCACACGGACACCATCACACAGCTTCCATTGCTGCAAGTGCCCCATGTCCCTGCCCTAGACTCAAGGAAGTGCAAACACCTGTCCAAGGAATTTGTAAATTGTGATACTCTGAAAATGCCACCTGCTACTTAGAGTGCCATCTTGAGTTGCTGGTATACTCGTTTGCCTCTGTGCTGCAAGCAGCCCTGACTTGGACAGATCCTGGCTGGACTCAATTCTGAAGTGTAAAAACATGTACCCTGTGGCACAGCAAACAGCAGAAACACCTCATGCTTCTGGTGCTTGTTTTGCTGGAGAGCTGACTGCACTCATACCTGGCTGTTCTCTCTGGCTGCACCACTGCTGTCTGTCAATCAGGTTTCACTCCAGCTGCAGCTCCAGAGAGATTCTCTCTCCCCTGAATGCCTTGGAAGCTGCTGAATGCCCGAAAGATAAATGACAAAATCCCACTAGTTGGTTGGCCTGAGCAGCTTTCCGGACTGTCCAGGAGTGACACCTAAGTGACCTTAAGGTGGCAGGGATGGCCTTAACACCTAGGTCTTGCCTTAGCTGATGCTACTGGAGAGGTGAAGGAACAGAGCATCTCTGTGTTGTGCCAAGGCACAGGGAAAGTAAAAAGGTGGGGAAAGGTACACTGAGAACTGTAGAACTTGACCAGTGCCAAGCTACTTCAGTTTTAGAGAGATGGAAATACTACTGTAGCTTGTTACGGCTTAGCTCATGGTGTGAGCCTCTGGAGGTGTGCTGGCCTGGGCTTCCTGAAGCTGCTCTCCCAAAATAAGTTTGCCTAAATTCTGTGCACAGAAAAAAAATCAGCTTTGGGCAAAAGAGCTCCCTGCTCGGGGCTGGTAAGCGTGGCTGCTGGAGTCACGCACAATATATATACAGGCCACATGGACTGCCCACGTGCTTGGGGGAAGAAGACGTGTCCTAAAGGCACAGTCATGAGTTTAGATTATATCTCAAGTGCTGTCTCAGTTTTGGGGAGCTAACCCATAGTCCTGTGCTCCTCGCATGAGGGAGAAGGGAAAAGCACATCTCGGAGCCGGGGGAGCACGTTGCCTCTCTACCCATGGCTGAATTCCTCGACCACCGATCAGAGCAGAGAAGCAGGGTTCTCATTTTGGACCAGCTTTTGAGCTGAGAGCAGCAGACATGGCCAAATGAAACTGTACATTGTGGAAGATGAGAGATCAGAAAGTATGAGCACCTGTATTTGGTCGGGCTGAAAGGCCACCTATGCCCTGCAGCCTCTCACCAGCAGTGATCAGTAGCAGATACTTCAGAAGCAAGTACCTCTAATACTAAAAGAGCAAGACAAGTGGTAATTACTGCAAACGTTGCCTAGCAAAATAACGAGTGTGGGGTTCATCCTCACAATAGGTGGCAGCATAGCTCCACCGGCGGAATATATGGGAATTTCCGAGGTACCGCTTAAGACCACGGAAATCCCAGAATTATTTCTTGCTGGACTCAGTGGTCCGGCAAGGACCATTGAGTCCAGGACTTAAGTAACCAACCCCCACAAGACCTTGGCGTTATTGGCACGATGCTTTAACAACTGAGGTAATCTCAGATGCTTCAGTTGAACTTGGTTTTAGCATTTTCATGCCATCTAGGTAAGCTTTGACTTGTGTCTGATTTTGTAATGCTCATTTCTGCTGAGTTTTCTCATGTTTACATATTTACTCACATGATGAGCATACTACTTGTTACCTTTCAAAGAAATAAGTTTGGTAACTGTGTGGCCAGCAGATTGAGCGAGGTGAGTCTCCCCCTCTGCTCCTCTGTGGTGAGATCCCAGCTGGAGTACTGTGTCCGGCTCTGGGACAGCTCCCTAACTTAAGAAGGATGTGGACCTGCTAGAGTGAGTCCAGAGAAGGGCCATGATAGATGATCAGAGGGCTGGAGTGCCTCTCCTATGAGGAAAGGCTGGAAAAGCTGGAGGTGTTCAGCCTGGAGAAAAGAAGGCTCTGAGGAGACCTTATTGTGGCCTCTGATAATTAAAAGGTGCCTACCAGGAAGGTGGTTTTAAAATAAAAGAAGGATTATTTAGATTAGATAGTAGAAATAAGTTCTTTACTCTGTGGGTGGTAAAACACTGGCATGGGATGCCCAGAGAGGAGGTAGGTGCCTGATCCCAGGAAACATTCAAAGTCAGGTTGGGTAGGGCTCTGAGCAACCTGATCTAGTGGAAGGTGTCCCTACTCATTGCAGGGAGGTTGGACTGGAGGACCTTTAAAGGTCCCTGCCAACCCAAACCAGAGCTAAAATAGCCCAGGTGTCATAATGGATACTGAAGATCCAGAGAATTGCAGCCAGATGTGAAAGCTGTGTCTTAAGAACTGTTGAGGATTAAAATGGTTCTAGATACTTGCATTCCTACAATGACAATTGCTTTGGCTTTCTGAGCACTGTGGAGCTTTTTTTTTTTTTTCCCTTTTTTTTTTTCTTTCCCTGGGAGTAACTCCTGAGGCAGTCTGGTTATCTTTGAGGATAATGTCTCTTACTTATCTCTCTCTGCTTGGCCTGAAGGTCCACAGATCAGACATTTATCTGGAATATCTCATGCTCGGGAACATTTTGCCCAAGAGAGAGAACATAATAAAACTATTATTTTTAATATTGATATGTGTTCCCTGACGGTTGTACAGGGTCACTGTTATATGAATGAGTCAATAACACAAGGTACCAAAGCACAGGCTGAAAAAGTGCTGAACTTGGTAAAAGGAAAGCTGTATCTTAATCACTTGTGCATTCAGCTTAGAACTTTGATCTAAAATATCCATTTTTTATTGACTTTTAAAGTGTGCTTTTTTCCTGAGGCAGAGGATGTTGAAGATGTATACATAGATAAGAATTAAATCCTACCAAAGGTCATTGGTGTGACTACAGAAAGATGAGGATTGTTGCATTAAATACTTACTTGCCACTTAGCTTTGGTATTAAGATACTGCTTAGGAACTTCTTAGAAAAAAATTATGTGATACATAATAAAATATAATTTATATAATAAATTATTACATTTAAATAGTCTTATTTTACATAATGTGTAGTTTGAGGCCATTTCAACATTTGCTGATTTTTTTCTTGTTTTGACCAAAACTAAGATTTGAAACTGATGGCATGTCTAGGCTGAGTAAATATAATGTATAAAAGTAATTGTGTTGCTATTAGAATGCTCCTTTCATTAAAATGTTTTTACAGGATATGTACATGCCCCAGCAAAAGAGCAGACAGCTTAGCAGTCGCAAGACTTCCAGATGAGAACATCATGGGACTTACTTTAATTGCTCCTTTAAGACCAGATTGGCTCTGAGGTACATCTTGACAAGGACTCCTGGGTATTTCAAACCAGGCATGGATATCCTGGCCTCTGTCAGCATACAAAATGAAGATCACAGAGGAGAAGAGCAGTAACATGAGGAGAAGAGGGCAGGGGAAAGCAACAGCAGCACAAAAAAAAAAAAGGAACAGGCATTGGGGTGTGACAATTTCCACACATCACTTGATTCCTTACTGCAGCTCAGATCAATTTCATAGCACTGAACTTCAAAGAGCAACTGCATCAATTTGGTACAAAACCAGCTGAATTCTGCATGTCACCACAGTGCAGTTGGCCAGATCAGACACACGGCAGAGGAGATGAGCTCTTCCAGCAATCTGCATAGGGCTGAGTTATGTGGACATGGGACAGATTAGAACAATACATTCAAAACCTTACAGTGTTCATAATTGTTATGGCTACACAGAGCTAGCTAAGACACTCTTTTGGGTGTTGTCTCCCTTGGATTTTTTTTCCCCCCACTTCTCATTTATGAGTTTGCCAGGGTTGGTTTTTTTTCATCTCACTTTTGCCCTGGTTAGCATTTCTAGGTCTCTTTCCCAGGCGTGCTAAAACCATGGACAGGATGAAGGTGACAGAGACTGTAATGTTATGGTTCATGGCTTAAACATTGTTATGAAGGGCATGGAGGGCCATTTGATACGCTTTAATCGGTGATAGGGAAACTCCCAAATGATAGTACAACTTGCTAATTCAAAAATGCCAGTGCAAGAGGGTAGCTGTCAGAGTCTGAGCCTGTGCCAGTGCCTGCCATTGCAAAGGCACCTAAATGGGAGCTGGGACTTTTCGCTGCACCATGAAAACACATTTTTCTTCCTTTCTGAGGAAGGATATCTCATTTCTAGCGTGTTCTTAGTTGGAGGAGGCAAAGAACAGGATATTAGTTCAGAGTTAGACAGGAAAGCAAATGTGCTTGGATACCCTGCAACTAAAGATTCCCAAAGGCTGTCATGCCTCCAGCACCACTGGGGAGAGCAGCTGCCCTGAGATGACAAAGCTGTCACTTTGTCCACGCCAGAGTTGTCTAGCCAAGCTGTGGAGACTAACAACAGCACTTTCCTAAGTTTTGTTCTTGACTGTGGAAGGGAATATTATAATGCTGTTATTGCTGCCTATTGCCAGCAGGTTCCTGATGCTGATGCCTGCATGGGATGACTAGTTGGAAGGTGCTGTGCTTCACTGGCCAGTGCAGACCTGGCAGGAGCAGGTCTCTCATGCCTTGATCAGCACTCTGCCTTGGGGCTCAGTATGTAGGGACCTCTGCCCAAAACCTGGTACGGGAGCTTGAAGAAAGAGAATGCTGAAGTTCAATTTCTGAAGCTTTTTTGGGCACCTGTGTAAGCCGTGTTTTCATTTGCACCAACAGCCATATCAGCAAAGAAACAAGCAGGAAGTGTTTAGTTCACTTCAGCAAGCCCCATCCTGTGACTTGCAGGTTACATCTCAACCTGCATTTAGCTGGTGATCTGCCCACACCTCCCTGCCCTTTCCAGAGCACCTGGGACCCCCTCTGGCAGGGGGAGGCCACGTCCTGGCCAGTGGCAAGTGACTTGCACAGCACTTCAGAGCAGTTTTGATTTGCACATGGGCGGGGGCGAGCATCCTGCTGCTCCTGCTGGCAGAGGAGTGGGTGCTGTGATCAGGAGCCACGGGGGGACCATGACTGCCTGCTGGTGGTCCATGCTGCAGAAACTTCATTTACAAATTTCAGTTGTTTCTGCTTTTTGACCTATTTTAAAAGCACCTAGCCAGTGATCTTCTTGCAAGCAAGTAGAGCCGGGGTTGGGACGCAGTAGGTCAAGTCCGCCTGACATTTCCAATGGTGTGTATAGCCAGAGTGTGGGCTCCTAGAAGGTTTAACCATTTATTTGGACCCTTTCTATTTTAATTTCCCCAAAATGCCTTCTTGATTAATGCCCTGAAGTTTCATCTTTCAATGCACGTCTTTAACCAGTTTTAGACAACTTCCGTATTCAAAAGACTTTAGTGCTTCAGGCTTTCTCAGTCAGAGGGAAGGCGATGGGAGCCCTCTCCCCTCCCCACTGGGCATTGTCATTCACCCTGTATTTTTCAGCTTTTTTTTTTGTTTGGAAACGTATCTAGTTTCCTTCTGAACTCTTTAAAGCTCCTTACTTCAATGACAGACATGTGTAACACATTCCATATGCTCTCTTCCCTTTGGTCCGTGAGCTCTTCCCGTCTGTCTCTGATGGAGGGACATGCCAGGCTCCTCCTGTTGCCACTTAAAAGCTGGGAAGCGTCCTTGGTTCCTTAATGAAATTAAACAAAATTAATTTTGCTTCAAAGGCCCTCTCTCTCGCAGCACACGGCCTCGCTTTGCTCCGCTTAGGTGTTTGCCTATTGTGCCGTGCTGTTCCATCCGTGCCAGGATATTATTTTTACAGCTGACCGTGCCTTTGATGCAGGGAAACGTGAGGGTTTAGAGGCGGCAGAGGGGGGTGGATGGCGGGGGAGCCGCTGCCTGCGCGTCCCCGGTGGGAGCTGCTCGGCAAAGCGCCAGGGGGAAAGAGCCGGAGCTGCTGCAAAAGGAGCAGCCGGGCCTTGGGAGCGCTCATGGTCCCTGACGAGCCTGCCCGGCCTCCCCCGGGCCCAGCAGCCCCAGTTCAGCTCGGCCAGGGGCTTTGGTGCTCTCCGTGCGCCTCATCCCGGCCAAGCGCCGGCCAGGTCTTCCCAGGAGGGTCTCAGGCCGTGTTTTGGGTGCTTCCCTCTCCTGCTGCTCCTGCCTGGACCTTGGGCCTGCCCCGCTGCTGCTCTCGCTCTGGGGCTGTTGTTGGGCCCGTCCAGCTGCTGGCTCTGCTGGCGGGCTGTGGGCAGGCCGCGCTCCCTCTGCCTCGCGGGGCAGCCTCAGGGCCCTGCATCCCCCGCAAGCATCTCTTCATCTCGGGTGAGGTCCCTTCTGCAGTGTGCTGACTTAAAACCCCTCCCGGGTAAGTCAAGGTTTCCTTCTCACTGGCTCTGTATCGGCTGTGGCGGTAAATAAAGATGGAGGTCAACCAATTTGCAGAGGGCAGAACACAGATGGGGAGAGGGAAGAAACGGTAGAAAGACTCGGACTAAAATATAGCTAATAGAGTCACTCAGTATTGTTTATTTGAGGCTGGTTCAGGTTCAAATTTAGTCCCAGGTACTCTGGAACTCATTTCTGTCACGTAACAAATGGAGAGCCAAAGGAACCTGGTGCTGGTTGAGCCGGCCAGGGCCCTCCAGCGAAGCAAACAGGGCTTTGCATCCACACTTCTTAGATGAGTGTTCTTGCAGCAGTGTGGAAGCCACCAAACTGTGTGGTTATGGATTTCACTGCTCACTCCAGACCTATTAAAATAAGGTATTAGATTGTGTGCCTGAGGCAGCAGGGACAGGGGAAAGAGGGCAGATTTCACCTCAGACTGTAGTTGCCTTATCAAAGAAAGCAAAGTAGATTTCTCTAATTTATAGATACTGTAGTCTCAGCTAAAAACTCGCTTGCCTGCACTTGTCAGCACTTGAGGTCTAAGACATCACTTTTCCCTCCCTGAGAAAAGGAGCGGCAATAATCCTGTGCTGCTGCCTCACAAATGTGAATGCAAATGCATTGAGCGTTGGTTTGTTTATTTCCAGAGACGTTCTAATCCTACAGGCTCCTTGTTGCCAGTCTAGGGTTTTGCCTGCCCTTTGTTTTATCTGTAGAGAGCAGAGTGATTCTGTCTGGGCTCTCACCAGTGGGGTGTGCAATAGCACCTGTGAGGAACAACCCGGGCTCAGCTGGTCACACTTATCCAAATGAAAAAAAGGTCATTTTCCCCTTCATCTCCACTTCCATTGTGCTGCCCCTGTTGGGTCTCATCTAATTTTTGGCCACAAACCATACTGTGCTGCCACTTCCCGTGTTCTTGCCTCACTTCTCTCACAGGCGATGGGATCAGCCACAAAACCCCTGCTTCCCGACCTGCTGCTGGGTGAGTTGGACAATCTCTTCCCTGGTTATGGCATTTTCCTGCTGTTTCCCTGCATTTCATCTCCCTGTGAGTCTCATATGGTGCTATTTGTCTGCCTCAGTGTGTCCACAATGACCTTGTTCCATCCTTTTGTTTTGGGTTTCACCGGCTCTAAGTTATTTCTCTTTTAATTAGTTTATGTATTTTCATTCTGTGTTGTTTATTATAGCATCATGCTCTGTTTGGATAATGTCATGTTTCGGCTCAAAGGGCTTTAAAAGTTCAGAAAATTTAGTTGGAGACAAATTCTCTCTCCAGATTCAGTTTCTTCTGAGCATCAAGCAGATTGCCCTTGTCTTCACACTCATGGGGAGCATCAGCTGCAGTGGGGAGACAAGGCTGCCTGTGTCCAGGACATGGGGCATTGGACAGTCACTGTGGTTTCTGTCCCTTGTGGCATTTAAGTGGAAACCTGGGCATAGGCAAGGTGGTCGCTGGAGCTAAGTGGGTGGCAGGAGGGTGGCTGAGCTCTAGACTGGCGTGGCACGTGGCGGAAGTCCACATGTGTTCTGGATCCTTCTGCTGCCCAAGGGCCAAAGCAGGGCTAAACTTGGCTGTGCTATAGCCCAGGAGAAGCATGAGCCTTGGACATGAGCACTGGTGGAAATCTCACCCGGCACAACAGGTGGACCTCAGTGGCTCAGCAGTGCTCTTGTCCTGCTTCCTCTGCCTGGAATCTGCCTCCTTCTCCTCCCTGAGGTACTTGGGGCATCTTCTTGGACTGAAGGACCTCTGAAGCCACCAGCAGCGTTAGGGGTTGACACTGTCCTTCCCTGCCAGGTTTGTCTCTTTTTTCCATTTTAAGCAAAACTACAGCTTGTGGTTTGAAGGTAAGCTGAGAGTGATTCTCCTTTCCTCTAAAATTTCACATCTTCATGCTGAAGTGACAGCTGAAAAGAAAACAGCAGCAGAAAGCTTACAGATTAATGTACATAGACAAATCACAAGCCAAGCAACGAGGCTCACTCCACCCCTGTCCCTGCCTTCAAGCTTTTTGCTTGTGTGTCTCGATGGTTCTTGTGGATCCCTTCCAATTCAGAATATTCTGTGTCTCCAGCAGCTCCCAGTGAATGCTGGTGAGGTGGGAATATGTCTTCATCTCCTGCCCCTTCCAGCCAGTGCTGTCTGGTCTTAGAGGTCCAATGACAGGCCTGTCATTCCCACCACTGATACAAATGTCCTCTTTAAGCAGGCAAATCAAGAACTACAGGATACTCCCCTTTGATGTTTCTCATTGCAGCTCTTTGATAAGATGCTGTCTCCTCCTGTCCTATTTAACGCTCTTTTATTATTGTAGACGGGGGCTAGATTAAGGTAGTCCAGGTATAGATGTCTAGAATCATTTGAGAAACCTTGGTACATCCCAGCAGGCCTTCAGCTGCCTCTCCAGGCATGTGGATGTTTCCTGTATGCCTTGAACCTTATTTCCTACCTCTGCGCTGCTGCCACAAGTAGCTGTGGGTGGCTCTGGTGGCAACGAGAGGCCCCAGGGCAGGCAGCTGGAAGAGGCCTTGCTGCATGCCCTTTACAGGGAACAAATGGGCAAAATGATCAACCGTCCACTGATTACCAATTTTATCTATTTTTATCAAATTTTCCCTCAGCTGTACTACCTACAAATGGAATTGCAACCAAATGGAGGCACACCTGCTGGAGTCTGATAGCTGAGCTTGACACCTCTGCTTCTGATGGTTCTCCTCTCTGCCTCTGGTGCTGTGCACTCCCCTTCTCTTTCTAGCACTTTTTCCTTTGCTCTAAACATGTTCCTGGGGAAAGGGTGAATGCAACCATGTGCATCATTCCCTGTCCTGCGCAGAGGGAAAACTATCCTGTTCTCCCAGTATCCAGCTGTGGGGAAGTTTGTGGCATTGGACATTTTTCCTTCTCTTTCTGAGTTCAGAGACCATGACTCAAGGAGGTAGCTACACTGTGTAGACAGGTCTTAACATTCAAGTTATCTGAGCACTGAAGAATTCTCTTTATAATTACTTCCATGGCTCCAGGAGACACAGAGATGCTTTTGTCCCCCATCGCACTGATTGTAAACAGCAGTGCGAAGCTGAAAGCTTAAATCCTCTCCTCTGCAGCAGGCATTTGCTCTGGGAGAAATGTGTCCAGCTGGTGTCAGGAGCCCAGGGTTACATCCATGCTCCTGAATCCAGCCTCTGATGGCTGTGGGATGGGGCTCATAACAGAGCCGGCTGCATGCAGCTGACCCCTCTGCCCCGAGGTATGTGAGAAGGACTCGTGGGGAATGTGATGGTGGGCCACAGTGATCATGAAATGGTTGACTTTGTTTCTCAGTGTAATGAGAAAAAAGAAGAGCAGAGTTGCTACCCCGGACTTCAGGAGAGCTAACTTCAAGCTATCTGGGAGCTATTTAGCAGGGTACTCTGGGAATCTGCTTCTGAGGGCCTCGGAGTTCACAAGTGCAGGTCCATTTTTAAGAATCACTTTTCAGATGCACAGGATGAGGGAATTCCACTGCACATCACCACTGCAGAGATTGGAGGGTGAAGTGGGGATGAAGGGACACCTGTGCTGAAACTTGCAGGTATTTTGCCACTGTGAGCTGTTCTTGCTCATCTTTCCGGCTCAGAAACCTGTGTAACAAACCAGGCACCCTTGTCCCATAAGCTCAGTCTCCTCTTGCCCTCTCTGAAACCTGCATAAATAGAAGCTCCTTCAAGGGTCAAAATAAAAGATTAGGAAATAACTGTTTTGTAGGCAAAACTGACAGCTCTCTCTTACCATAAATTGGTGGTGGCTTCTGCAAAGGCAGAAGAAGTCTTTTCCTGAGAGGTGCTGGGTTGTGCCTGTAGGACTTACGGGCAGCTTTGCCACGTGCCTTGTCTGAGGTGCAGCGTTGGCTGGGCAGGCTCAGCTGGCCAGAAAGAGAGGGCAGAGTTGGCCCTGACTTCCTTGAGGGGGAAATGAGTACAACAGCAATTGGCTTTATTCCCTTCTGCCTCCAGCCTGCCTCACAGAGGGGTTTTAATGCTCTTACTCATGGCAATCGCTCCTGCAAACCCTGGGTTGGTGATTTTGTGAGTGGGAGCCTCAGCATTCATTTGCTTCCCACTCAGGGTCCCTTTGCCAGCGTAACCCCCCTCTGCCAGCTCTGCTTCCTTGGCTGTGTGTGGTCCTTTTGCTGAGTCCCGACATTTTTTATTTTTGGTTAACATCAGAATGGAGCTGCAGAATAATTGCTCTTTCACTTTGCTCTTAAATAGGCCACGCTGCTCGTCTGCATAAATGTTCTCTTCATGCATGCTGTCACTCTGCCTCGCAGGCTTCTTGGAGGGGAAAAAAAACCCAAACCACTTTATTTTTCAAAAAGATGCCTTTTCTTCCTCGTGAATTGCCCCTGCTCCGTATGATAGCCGGCAATCGGCCCCGAAGGATGAATACTAAGCTGCTTTGCCAAGGTGCAATTCAGCATCCCATACATCCGGGGCTGTTCTGTGAGACCTTTCAGGCAGGGGATTGAAGCTGGGGCGAGGCCACCTCGGCAGATCCACCCCACTCGAGCGCTCGACCTGAAAGCCAAAGCCACGGGTGTGCAAATCCCACTAAGACGGGCGGACGAGCCGCAGCTGCAAGTCAGTATTCTCCAGGATGAAAGCTTTTGCTGTCAAGCTGTTCAAAGGGAAACATCCTGAGGCTGAAAACTGCTGGTGTGCGCCGGCTCCTGCTCCAGAGGCTGGCCACGTGCCTCAGCTTGCCTCACACCCGCAGGGAGCGAGGGATGGATGGATGGATGGATGGATGGATGGATGGAGGCAGAGAGTCCCGGGGGAAGGGTACAGAGGAACAAGCCAGGCTTTGCAAAGCTGGCTGCAGAGCCTCTGCCCTGCTTGCCCCTGCCTCCCTGCCCAGAGGCAAATGTGTTCGCCTCAACTGCGATAGGACTTGGCCAAGGAACGCACAAAGCTCTGGCTCTGCCATGAAGCTGAGCACCTAAGGGTTTGCCCTCCTCGCTGAAGAACCTGCCGGCGGAGATCACGCAACTGATCACGGCCGATGGCGTTTATGCGACCTGATTACTTATCAGAGTAAAAGCCAGCTCAGCCTTCAATCCTGGTCAGCTTTCACCGCAATGTTTTCCCAGCGCACAAAGGCCACCCTGAAGGAAACGTGTGGGGAAAACTGGACCACGCACTCACTGGGCTGAAGCCTGTGCCACCCTCACAGAGCCAAGGTGGAGGTTGTTACAAAAAGAAAATAGAGAGAGAAAAAAAAGTGTAAGTCAGACCACGGGGAGGGGTGAGGGGGCGGGAATGAACCGTGTGGGAGAGAGAGGATTCATGTGGGAGCAGCGCCCATGCCTGGAGAAGCAAGGAAAACGGGATGCGAGAAGCCACCTGGCTTGCCTGGTGTGGCTCCGTATATTTGGAGGAAAAGAGGAGTGGCACCAAAGCGGAGTGGCCCGAGATCGCTGCCACAAGCTGTGCTTTGCTTTGCAGGCACGGAGGTGAGGGCAAGCACAGGTTTTGCATTTTAAAATGGTGAGGAGGAATGTAGGGGCTCAAGAGACATCATGAGAGTCCTGTGCAAGGCTTACAGCCTCTTCCATCACCCACAGCTCATTGTAGACTTCTGTTCCAGACTGCCCTAACTCTGCTAGAGTGGTAATTAGGCTGGATTTTGTCCTAGTTCTCTCAATAAAAGGTTGTTCAGGAGCGTCCCTGCTCTGACAATTAGAAGCCAGCTAAGAAGAAGGGAGCAGCCACACGGGGTCAGCTGGCGGATCCTTCTGAGTATCGTATGCCCAGCATCAGTCAGTAGACTATTTCAGCAGGAAAAGCAAGATCTCTTAAATTTAAAGAACCTAGGTTATAATCAAACCAAACAAACCTTCAGCCTCCCTGGAAGAAAACATGAAGCATTTGTGAGGCCACATCTAAGTGGGCCATTTCCAGCTGTAGGGTCCTCGGTAGCAGAGCAGGTCCAACAGAAGGATGTGGCATACAAGGAGAGGACAAGAGAGCTGGGTTTGTCCAGCCTGAGGAAGAGAAGGCTGAAAGGAGACCTCAGTGCTGTCTGACACTACATTGCAGGAAATACAGAGCCAGACTCACCTTGGAAGAGCACAGTGAAAGGATGAGGGGCACCAAACAGAAGTTATGTACAAGGAAATCCCAACTAAACACCAGCAAACAACTTTCACAGGGCTGGTGGTCAAACTGTCTCCTGCAGGACTGTGCAAACTTCTCCTGACAAAGGCTTACTCTGACTTTAAAGCTGGCTGTGCTTTGGGTAGGGATTGGGCCAGACAGTCCCTTCTGACCTTATTTATTGTCTGACTCTATGTATTGTTTATAGGTATACCAGATTTCCTTGTTTCATTTATATGTATACCTGCAGCCCAGGCAACTGTAAGTGCAACCACCTTTGTCTAACATCTCTTGTAATAACATCTCACTTTCAATTCCTTGTGGTACTACCAGGTACCACCCAATTATGCTGAAATTACCAGCGAAGCTCTTTGCGCAGCATTTTTCTTTCAGTATGTTAATCATTTCCTTTACTGTTCCAGTTTCTTTGCTGTATTTCAAAGAACAAGATTTCTGACAAAGCCATGACCAAGAGCCAGGTGGTGGCTTGGAATCCAGGCAGCACCTCCAGCATATGTGGCTGGCAGGGTGATCAGGGTTGATGCTCCAGCTGTATGGATGATCAAGGTTCACAACTGAGCTCAGCTTCTGGGTCTCCTTTCTGTGGTGGTCCTTTTTCCCAGACAGTGACACAGACAGCCACCTGTGGGTGTCTCTGAGTACAGCTGGTGTTGGTGGGAGCCCTGCCCTCACATCTCCAAAACATGGCCCTGGCCCGCAGGGGTTTGGTGCCCAAAGGGTGCCTGTGGCTCCTGCAGTGGCTCTGTATCCACACCTTGGGCACAGAGTCTGACCTCTTGGCGTTAAGGCCAATCAGGCAACTACAAACCAAGGTGGGACAGCAAGTCCAAGAGGAAGTAGGTCCTTCCCCTCTGCCACCCAGAGAAGGCCAGTTGCTCTGGATTCATTGCTCTGAAGCCAATAGCGCCGTGCTTGGTTAAAATGGCTGTGAACTCCTGTAACGGTTTTAATTCAACAACCAGGCGGAAATGCCAATTAATGTAGTGGTTTCACGTTAGCCAAATTCTGGTTGCCAAACTTAGTGTAGTGATCTTAGTGTTTATTCTCTTTTTGTGGCAGAAAGATTAGTAGAGAAAAGCAAAGCAGGCTCGAGCTTAAAAATAAACAAATAGTTTTATTAACACACACTAAAAGAATGGAAAAGAGAAGTTGGGAAAAAACTAAAACAAGACAGAATGAAACTCCAAAAACAGTCTTCCCTCCCCCTACAAACTTTTAACTTTCCTACAAAACAACATAAAGTGACAAAACCTGTGATTTTCAGTCAGTTTCACCATTTGAAAATAATCTTTCATCAGTTCTTTAGGAGAAGAGTCTCTCTTAGAGTCATGGATCCTACTGACAACCTAGAACGATTCTCTTGTGCGTTTTTTAACTGCCACAAAAACTGCTGCCCGGGGAAACCTGCCTTTGTGACCCCTCCCATTAGCAGTTTCCCAAGCTGCTTATGGGTCATGTGTCTTAGACTTGCATATTGGGGTGTCACAGTTTAAAGATGAATAACTCCAAAGGGGAAGGATTCTTCATCTCAAGGCACAGAGATATCTTCTCACTTCTTCACTGGCGCAGAGGGCTTCTCATCTCTCTCTCTATGCAAGCATTTTATGGGATTAATATCACTTAGTCCATCACAAACACCTTTGCTCAAATCCACACCCAAATCTAAACAATCATCTCCCCAAACGCATCTCTTTCCCATGATTTAAAGGGATAATCTAAATATAGATTTCATTTCCATGGCTCAATAAGAAGTCTAGCCTAAAATGGAATGACAAACTTCTCAACCCTTGTCCCGATAGTCCTTTCAGTCTCGCTCCACTGACTTTATGCTGTTTCTTCTCTATGTTCACTCTGCCCCTTTCTTTTCTCTCTCAGGGAAGGGTTAAATCTGCCCAGAGTCTTTTTCTCTCTCGCTGAAGCTCATGGTGTTAGATTTTCAAGGCCACGCTGGTGAGGGGAAGAAAGAACTCATGCAGAAAATTCAGAGATCAGAGGACCCGGGCAGTCTGGAATCAAAAAAACCCAGGCAGGATCATAAATGCTTTTTTTGCCACCCCTCAGTTTAAATCGGGGTGGGCCCAGGCCCGTAGCTGGTATCAGGGCCCGGCCGGCAGAGCCTGCCCTGTTCCCCTTGCTGGCAGCAGATGGGCCGAGGCACAGCCCAGCCAGGGCCGCTCCTCTGGGCCCGGGTCAGCCCAGCTGGAGGGGCCCGGCCAACCCCTGGCTGTCCCATGATGTTACCTTTCTCTCTGGCCAAAGGAAAAAGGCTGACCTGCGGGAAATCAGGTTTTTTTTATATGGGTACTTCCCAAAGTCGCTTTTGACATTCTCGGTGGTCAAAGCAGATGCTAATATCCCAAACTAGCCCTCTGATAGGTCTCCGTCCTTTCTAAAGCAATTCAAAGGTCCTGACTGGGAAAACATTCCACATTCCTCCATAATTACAAACCAAACTGCTCCAACCCATGACACCTCCACACCACTCTCTGTGATGCTTTAACTACATCAAGTGAAAAACATCTCAAATAGAGCTGGTGGGGCTCTGGGTTGTGAGCAAGCCCTTCAGCATTACTCTCCATATTGCCCTTTCTGCAGCCTGTCCTTTAATGCAGGAAGTGGCACTTAAAACAGACAGTCATACTCGAAGGACCAACACTCAGTTGTGAACCCTACATGAACCCAGAAAAAAATCAATAAGGGGTTTAAAAAGACTAGCAAAGTAGCATTTAATCTCCTCTGTGTCAGCAGATCTGTGGAGCAGGTTTAGGGTTGTTTTGCATCTGGGACCGGAAAAAAAAAAAAAAAAAAAAAAAAAAAAGCCATGTAGGATTGCCTGCAGGTGATTAGGTTTTGTTTTAAAACTTTAAACAAACATGAAAATCTTAGTGTAAGCTTCTCAAAGATTAAGTACTCATGAACTTGGGAAGAAAGAGCACAAGGCTGGGATTCAGGAGATCAGGAAGATTTAGGATTGCTGTCTTCTCCACCACTGTGCTACTTGGAGTGTGACTATGTCCTGCTCTATTCAAACCAGGTCTTTCACTGAAATCAGGAGGCATAAGATAGCCTCGGAGCCAAGGACTTAAACACCATCAGGAGACATTTGCTGGGGTTTCTCTCCTTCACCGCTGCCTGTGAGGCGTTGCAAGAGCTCTGGGATGAGAACTGGTCCCTACATGTTTGTAAAATGATGAGCACTGATCTTTATTGCTCTTCTCTGAGGGTCCTTACAAGGAGTTGTGTTGCCACATGCTTATGTCCACATTTTGTCTTCGTCTGAAGATACTGATCACAGCTTGAGGTCTGTGGCTGTAAAGAGAGACAGCAATGTCAGTGACTGGGGCTGGGCTCTGGTGATGTGCAGCCAAGGGCTCCAACGAAGCTGAAATGCTTTGTCAGGTTGTGAGGCTGGTGCCAGAGCCCTGAGCCTGCTGGGAGCCACTGGCAGCAGGGTACACACAGCTCCACTCCGTGCATGGCTCTTCATCCTTGTGTGCACATCCACAGCATGTGCAGGAAAAGGTACATCAATTAGGTGTTTCCTCCTTTTTTTTCCTTTTTTCACCAAAAAAAAAAAAAAAAAGGAAAAAGTGTTGAGCTCGATGAGAATAAAACCCCTCGTATTATCAGGCTGCACGTTCCCACCCCCAGTGAAGGCTGCAGCAGAGCTGGCGCTCACTCTGCCCCACAGCCCCGGGCAGCACCAGTGACCCCACACGCTCACGGACACTGGCACCTGACTCGCTTCCTTCTCTGGGTGGAGCAAAACCTCTTGCGTGGCGAAACGTCCACTGACCCCAGGTACAAAGGTTGGCCAGTGCTTGTGTGTGGCCAGCAGGAGCTGGTTTTCTCCTCCTCTTTTCACATGACATAAATGGGAATGACCCAGGTTTTATGAATACCAGATGGAAAATGTCAGGAGTGGAAAGCAGAGCTGCTCCACAAGCCTTGTTTCCATTTGTAAGACTGATTTTGGGCAGGGAAGGTGTCACCATTTGGTACATCAGGGCAAGGGCTGGTAGTTTTTCCTGTGAGTAAAACAGCATCCACCCACGCAGTTCAAATCAAAATCATCACTGTGACGAACCTGCTTCAGTTTCTGACCTCAATTCCCTCACAGTCTGTGGGAAAAAGAGGATTGTTCCCCGTTTGCCCAAACAAGCGAGCGGTGTTTCGGTGTTTGATGTGTCTCTGCACACAGTCGGGCAGGAAGAGGGATGTGCGGTGTAGGAACGCACTTGTGCTCACAACACAGCTTTGATTGCACAGTTTTGTCATAGATGGGGGTGATAACAACAGTGTTGTGTAACAACAGAAGGTTTTCCAGTTACACAACAGCAGGAACCCGTGCTGTAGACCAAGAAACTGTAATTTATTCCAGGTGTAACAAAGCACACCCTGAACAGCGGAAGCTTGGTACATCACACAGACATCCCCCGCCTCGCAACTGTCCCAGTATGGATGACAACCTTTTAATTTATTTCGCATCAAGATTAACGTGCTTGGCATAGGTGAGGGAACAGAGATGACCCTTCTGAACTAATATGTGATGTCTGCTCCAGTGGAAGATGCAAGGTGCCCAACAGCTTTCCATGGAGACCCCATTTGTGAGCACAGGGAAAAAAAAAATCAAAGTAGCAGCAAAATCCAAGTGCATTGAATGACGGTGACAACTCCAAAAAGCATGCTTCTATATGTGGTCACAGTAAAACCTAAATTTCCCACTTTGAAAAGCCAGGGAAAGCAATCCTTATCAAACCTGGCTTCCTCAAGATATACCAGATGCATCCAGGGCCACCCATGTTGCCACAGGAACACATCCTAAGGGGGGGGGGGGGGGGGGGGGGGGGGGGGGGAAGTTAGCTGTTTCTGTTTGTTGTAGCACATTAATTTGGTTTATATTGTGTTTAATTTTTATATTGGGGGTTGTAATGTTTTTCTATTGTATCCCCTGTCCCCCTTGGAAACTGTATCACGAGGTTTGTCCCCGCTCAGCCGTGCCAATCTCCCACACTGGAATGTAACCCAACTCTGTTCCACTCCCACTTTATCCCTGATTGGGCAGTGGCTTGTCCCTGCCTCTGGGCCCATCCCCCCTGGGAAAAAGCCCAGGGACAAGGGGGCCGCGCTCTCTCTGGCACCAGCGTGGATGGGGAAAGAATTCCAGCCGGCAGGAGCAGGACTCCAGAAGAAAGCCGTGATATATCCCCCTGGTGAGGGAGCAGGCTCTTTCCTTTTGTCATCGGCGGTCGTCTGGGTCTCTCTAAAGAAATGCCACACCTGTTTATCTGGCTTCTAGAGAGAGGGGTGATCTAGAACAGCCCTGGTGAGAGAGGGGTGATCTAGAACAGCCCTGGTGAGCTCTGTCTTAGAATCCTTTTCCAGATGCTTCTAGAAAAAATCCTGCTGTAAATCCCTTGCAGTTGCAGCACCTCAGGTAGTTCTGGGAGAGAGATGAAGTTGTGATCTTCTGCCATGTCCCCATAGACTCTTCTAGAGGACAACCAACTCCAGGCAGAGACTCCTAAGTTCAGCTAGGAGCCTCACAACACCAGATTAGGCGGCTGAAGACTTTTCTCTGCATAACACACATTGCAAGGCTTTTGGCAAATGTGCTGTGGCTGACACAGTTGGTGTTGGCAGCCTCTCCCCCTGCTGCAGAAACCCCCAGCAAGGCAGCCCTGGCCACAAATACAGATCTGGTGATGGCTCCAGGGAAAACAGAAATTGATTTCTGCTGTACATGGGAAGCCAGAAAGAGCCTGATACTGGAGTCAGGTAGGGAAAAATGACCAAGAAAGATGCCACACTCAACAACTGAAGCACTCAGACACTAAATGCCCTGCTAAGGAGCTGATGTCATGAGGATGGGGAAATCCACTGCTGTGATATGATGTTTACTTGGCTCTGGAGCTGTAGCATGAAACTTGTGCAGATGTTATGAATTGAAAGTGTCAGGAATTACACATTACTGCAGTGAAAATCGAAGTCAGGAGTTGTCCTCCATCACAAGAGTGGGTTCACACAAAGTCGTGAGATTTCATCTCGCTTTCAGTGTCTGCATTTTATATCAGCTGCCTGTGATTAAATTAAGAATACAGCATGATTTTATACCACAGCCTGTGCTTCTCATAAAATCTCTTGCCAAAAAAGAATTTTTCTCAAGATACACAGTGAAAACAGCAATGCTTTTTCTATAACCACAGAATAATTGTTCTAGATCTACTACTGAACCAAGCAGGACCTCTTCTCTTTATATCTTTTATTTCTTGGCAAACAGTGATCACTGCAATGAAAAATGTTTGAAAGGCAAAATCTTTTGCTAGAGTTTATCCAAGATATTTTTGTGTTCATGGGGTACATTGCTGACAATTGTTCTGTGCTTCATGACAAGTTCAGGGAATAGTAAACTACTAAGAAAAATATTTCCATTTGAAAAATGAGCATTTATGCCCTTCAGTCAGAACCTGCCTGTACTTACCAAAGCTTGGCAAAAAAAAAAAAAAAATTGTCTGTATATTTTGTAAAAGTTTTGAATCCTTTTTACTTCCCTGCAGTTTTTTAACTATTCTTAAGAGGTTTTGGTTTTGGTTTTGGTTTTGATTTTGGTTTGGTTTTATTTTTTTTCCCAGACAAAACATCAAGTCAGAGGAGGACATTACTAGGATCCATGGCATCCCAGTCAAAATCTGCACCCTGCGTCAGGCAAGCCAAATTCCCATTAGCACCTGAGGTTCAGCCAGCAATACAATTCCTGTTTTCCTTTATGTCTTTTTTTTTTTTTTTTTTTTTTTTTTTTTTTTTTTTTTTTTTTGAGCTGATTCACCACCTCTGTCACCCCTACACACCGAGTCAGGCTAAGGACTGTGGCCAAAGGAAAGCAGTAACCTCTGAGCTGGTATCCAGAGGAATGGCTTAGGATCTTCTGCCGGGAGCAGGAGGCATTGCTCCTGCTGCAAAAGAAGTTCTACAACTGCATGTTTGGTATAGAGAAGTTAGGGAACCACCCTAAGGTTATAACTCCTTCGCTTCCTCATTAGCTTCTTTTCAAACCCTAAATGACCCAGATGGAAAGAACAGCGCCTGTGCTTTGCTCACCCGCAATTAGGAAGGAAGCAAGTTTAAACTATGTGCGTTCTGTCTGTGGCAAAGGGAAGACTCGTGCTCCCCAATCTGGCCCCGAAATTACTCCAAATAGGACTAAATAGTGTTTTGCAACCGGGCTCTGGGCAAGCAACGAGCTGCCGTCGAGATGCCCTGCTGCATGCTACCACCAAAACGCCAGCGTGCTTTCGCATGTATCATGCTATTGTTATTATAATGGCAATTAACCAGCTGTAAACAAATTATATGTCTCGATACAACCCCTTAATGAGCGGAGGTGCATACCTAGTGGTAGGTAAAAGGTGAAACAACAGCACCAGGCAAGTCGTTTCTGGAGCCATTACAAGTAATTTGCAAGTGCAGGCATCTCAGTTTTGCAATCTCACTCATCTTCATTTCCTTCGAACCCTGTAT
The DNA here is from genome assembly GCF_015227805.2 of Hirundo rustica. Taxonomy (NCBI): domain Eukaryota; kingdom Metazoa; phylum Chordata; class Aves; order Passeriformes; family Hirundinidae; genus Hirundo; species Hirundo rustica. Next base: position 84,305,328 of record NC_053450.1, read on the forward strand.
CTTGCCAGCGACAGCAGGCTCTGGCTTCTCTTTTGGAAAGGTTTGCCTTTACTCAGCTCTCTTGCTCTGGCTGTGCTTGTGCAAGCACTGGCAAACGTTTAACTCCATTGATATTTCTAGCCTGGAGTAAAAGAGAAGAGCGAGTTTTCCGTGGACAGGGATTATTATTTTCTCCTAAATTTGCCCTTTTAATTATTACGTGAAGAAATTAGGGTTATATTTGCCTAAGGGTGCTTCTTTTGTTACGTGCTTTGCAAGTGCCTGAAGTTGCTGCTCTAAGCTTCATGAGGCAATTTTAGCAAATCGCAGCACGTTCCTGAGCCCTCGCTGCTTATCCCGCAGCCTCCCGTTTTTGTGACCTGCCCTAAGCGCAGGGAGCCGCCCGGCAGAGAGCTGCAGTACAGAGGCACCCTGAGAAACAAAAACGAGAGCAGAGGGACGCACTGGGCAGGTGCCTGCTAAGCAGGACCCCCCCGAGTCTGGGCTGCGGCAGCCAAAAAGGAGAGAGGGATCCTGGCGGGCAGCTCAGCGAGGGGGGAGAGGGGCACACAGACAAACCGCAGGAGTGTCGGGAGCCCCAGCCTCGCTGAAAAGAAAGAGAAATCCACGTGCCAGCAAACCGCTGTTGAGTAAAGCAGCACACATGCACTAGGATTCTGGGGGAAAAGAGCCTGGCAGAGGAAAGGCACACTGCGGGATTTAAGGGATGAGGCAAGGCAGTCTGCCCCGGGTCTTTGAACAAGCAGAGGCCCCCGCACTATAATGCAGCCCAGTGTGAGGAGCGACCTGGCCCCGCAGGTCGTGGGCACCGCGCGGATCCAGAGGCACTGCGAGCCCCGGCACGCTGGGGCTGGCATGACAAAGCCTGCTGTGGCACAGCGCTTGCAGAGCTTCATCTCTCTGGGAACCTGAAAGCCCTTTTGAATTGATAAACCATTCCCATGACATTATAGGATAATATCTTTTGTCCTTAGTGTTTTGGGGGAAAAAAAGAACCCGGCACAAGACAAAACCCAACCTTCCGGCGCTGTGGCTTAGAGAAATTATGTGAGCTCAGCTGATCTTACCAGTGGGAAATGCTGGCTTCTCCCAGAGCAGTGCCTGCTATAAAAAGGAAAAATTAGGATGAAAAAAGGGTCGAATAACAAAAAGGGAAACACAGAGACCATTTTACAGTGAGGGCTTAGGAATGTTTACCTACAACAGCAGCTCATGTCATGGCCAGGGTGAGCAGGGGTCAGATGCTGGGCTTGTACTTGTGCACGGCTGCAGGTACCTTGAAATGGGAGCAAAACCCTCTTCCAAATGGGGCTTTACCATTTAGGGAAAGACGGGCACACACGCTGTGCAAAATGTAGGTCAGGGCCACGGGTGAGTGCTGGGGTGCTCTGCAGGGACCTGTGTGATGGACTAAGCAAGTCGTACAAAGAGAAAACATATCAAGATCCCATACAGCTGGCCTCAGCTCGTATCACTCACTAAATATTTGATGAATGCTAACTGCCTAACCTACTTTACTCCTCTCGCCTACCGCAGCACTGACTGGCTCCTCCATTTTTTTCTCTATTATTGATGCATTTTTGAGGAAGACCCTGTCTCACGGCAAAACAGTGATCTTAGATGTGAGATAAAAAAGGAAACACAAAAAGGGAAGGTGAAACCGACAATCCCAGGAAGAGGAAAGCAATATGCGGTCAAAGGAAAATATAAATTGAGTGGCAGGGCACTATCACCATTTCACAGTAGAATGGAAACCAGCAAAGTTTGGTGATGAAAGTGTGTGAAGAATCACATTAATTTTCTACCACTTAAAAAAAAAAAAAGAAAAAAAAAAAAAAGAGTAAAATTGATTTCAACCTGGGAATTGCACAGGCATGAGTCTTACTGATATAACTATATGGAAGAATTGCCAAGGAACTTCATTGTATATGAAATTGCTCATCATGTAATTTCAAAGTTCCATTCTTATTCATGCAATATCTAGTTTTGCCACCATAAATATTCATCAAGGAGAGAGAAAAGTGGGTGCAGGCAGGACTCCAGGTGGCAGAAAGGTTTTTACATGACAGGCACCTCAGTAAGGTCACTCAGAGCGTGATTCTCCTCCTCCTGCTGAGAGCAGAGATTGCCAAGTCAAGGTGCTCTCTGGCCTTATCAAAATCATGGAAAACAGATGACAAGCAATAAAAATAAAACACAGGCCTATTGGATGAACTCCCACAACAGCCCTTGCTCCAGTATTTCCGAAGCCAGGGTTCAGTTTAATCAAGCATAGCTTTCCTGAGCAGAGCTGCTCATGGAACTCCTGGGGCTGCGCAGTGGCAGCTCCATCAGCAAAGAGCCATTTTTCTTCATTATTGATAAAACATGGCTGGCTTGTGCTTTTTGGTCAGCCAAAGAGGAGGAAGAAATAGTGGGTAGAGTGGCAGAGAGTGCCACTGTTCTTTTTCAAAGATTATGTCAAATACCTGCACCCTGGCATTCCTGCTACCCTTTCCTTGTCTCTCCCTCTGCTGCCTTGGGATGTCCCTGCTCCCCAGTTCGAAACAGCACAACAGCTCTGGCATCAATGGTATGGCTGAACACTGAGTTTCTGTAGGGCTGGTTTATGCTGCAGGGAAGTGTTTTTCACTCTGAACCGACTCCTTTCAATGAAACAGCACTGTGAGAAATTGGCCTCATCAGTCCTGTGAGCTGGGGTGGGACATGGTGCGCCAGGGATGGCCATGCCCACGTGGATCTGTGAATACGCAAATCTCTTGTGCTGGCTCCACGAGCAAAGCCTGGCCCATGCTGTTTCCATGAAATCTGCTGATTTATTGCTTTATTTTACTTACAGTGACACGTAGCAGGGCATGACTCACTTATTTGCTCTCTAAAACCTTTTATTCTTTAGTTGTTGCAGTCTTTCATCCTCAGCACAGGAGGGAAATGCCCAGGAAGAGGACATCTGGCAAGCCAAGCATGTACAAAGTATTGCCCCAACATGCAGGGGCAATCAAGGGCCAAGGTGTGAGGCGAGAGGGGATTGTCAAGGGACACCAGGAACCACATTCTAATGTGAATCACATCAGGAATGCCATTCTATGATTCTATGGTCTCTAATTCCTGAAACAGGAACACTTTCATCGTGCTCCTTTCTGTAGAAGTGTTTAGTGCCTTTAGCTTCTACTTCCCTTCCCCAAAACACCAGCTCCATGTGTGTAGGTAACACAAACACCAGCAACACCAGTGGGAAAGATGGGAGACTCTAACCAGGAAAGAGTTCATGGAGAAGTTAATTATTTGCGAATTGGCAGCAATACTTTGACCTCAGATACTTGAAGACCTGGCTGATGGCACCTCTGGGCCATGAATAGTTAGTTGTCTGTAAGACTTGATGGAGGATGAGCGAAACTGTGACTTGGTATGGTGGAGATGGACAAAGAGAGTGGCTGCCTTTAAAACTGAGGACAAAGGAGAAAACTGGCCAACTTCATGTCAATGCCCTGGAAATACTGGAGCAAATAATCAAATGTGGACTAATTCACACTTGGCGATAAAAGGACTGAGCACTAAATGAGCTAAAGCAAATTTATTTCCTTTTATGGCAATCATCAGTCTTACAGAAAGGAGAGGCAGTAGATGTCATATATCTTGTCTTCCAAGTGCTTTTGACAGTGTCTCTGATGCCATTCTCATCATAAGTAAGCTTAAATGAGAAGTTTACAAGAGGCTGACACAAGGCTTGTCAAAACCTAGTAAGAGGGTGAGTGACAGCAAGGGCAGTGACTGTACCAGGAACAGCAGGGCAGGCTGGTGCCAGGGCTGGCATCATCACTGGTGTTGCTGAGGGGACACTGTGCTGGCATGGGGGGGAACACAGGATGCAATTGAGAATGGGAACAAGCTCATATGAGATGGTGCTATCAGGCAGGAACAATGGACAAATTCAGTCAGGCAATAGCCTGGCTGGCAGATGGCTGGTCAGGAACCTGGCTTTTGAGCTAAAGCCTGGGAGCACCGTGTTTCTGAGACAAAGGCAAACACCACACTGGGATGTGATGCCTTGGGAAGGCTGACCTGGAACAGAGACTGGACAGAGCTAGAGAATAATGTAGATATTTATTGAAAACCTTTAAGGGTACACCTTGGGCAGGATAAGAGCCTGACCAGAGCTGCACCCAAGATGGACTTAGAATGGTCACAAAAATAGACGACTAATCACAAGGCCTTACACATTTATAAGTTTTGGTCCATTTGCATTTTGGGGTTTAATTGTCCAATTGCAGCTTCAGGTTATAATGTTTCTTATTTCCTCTCTTCAGTCCACTGTTGTTTATGCTTTTGGGCCTGAAAACTTGTAACAGTAGCCCCTGGTCTCCAGGAGGAAAAGATTTTTTGTTTTGTCTACCTACTCTGTGAAGAGAGATTACTAACACTTAATATGAGGCTCAGAACTACACCCCTGGGCAGCACAGAACCTGAAAAACATGGAAGCTAAAACTTAAGGCATCAGATGCACCAACAAGGGTATAGCTCGCAAGGTGCAGGTACAAGCCCTTTTCCTCTACCCTGCTCCAAGTCAGGCTGGTTTTGGGGTATGGTTCTCCCCAGAACAAGACCACCCCAGCTGGACACAGGGGCGGCCATGTGGCTGACAGGAGGCCTGGAGAACATCACCTATGAGCAAAGTCCAAAGGCACTGCCCTTGTTCTGCCTGAAGAAGGAGAGAAGGTATTTCAACACGTGGGGCTGCAAAGCGGAAGGCAATTATTCTGCTCTCTGCCTGTGGGGCAGCAAGGCAGTTTCGGGTTAGTCACTGGGAAATAATTACAGCTGGTCAGGGCAGTGGGGCAGAGGACAGACAGCAGCCAGACGTGGCGGCGATGGAGCCTCCGTCACTGCATATCTAAAAGACAACCTGTTGGAACAACATGGGTATAGTTTATATATTATTGTTGACATTATACTATAAGTAATATTTCTGTATGGTATCTATAATACTCTAAGCCAGTAAGAGACCGTAAATATTCCACTGGGATGCCTTCCAGCCTTCATTCTTCATTGAGCACAGCTCAGACTGAAATTCTACATGTTACACATCACTTGTAAGAGAAAAATCACCCATGCAGAGCTCTGCATGAATGCCAAGTAGGAAATGTCCCCCACCACATTGCACTAGTCCATGTTCTTCAGGCCATAGGACACATCCAGCTTTGGGGTGTCTGCCAGAAGCTCCAGAGAGTCAAGATTTGTAGAGAGTTAACAGCACCAGGGCAAAATCTGAACCACCCCTAAGTACTAAAACAGCACAGGCCAGGGACCCTGAAGAAAGATTTTCCTACAGATCAGGGAAGTAGCAAAAGCAGTATCCTTTTGGGTTGGGGGGTCTTAGGGAAAGCTTTGCACATACTTTCAACTGCACCCCTCTTTCTGAACAAGCCGACGCAGAGTTTAAGCCCTTACCTAAGCTGGAGCTTTAAGAGAAACAAAGTAATTTGTGACTTATGCCCTAGGATGTCTGTGGCTGTCTCTTTTCCTGGCCCTGTGCCTGAGGCTGGCCGTATCTGAAACTTGATTTAGAGGGCAGCGTCAGATGTTCCAGTTTGCTCCAAAGGAACTGATGGCAAGAAGATCTACACTGAAGATCTTTTTAGTTGTGGGTGCATAGCTGGCCTGTGCAGTACTGACTTTTATGTCCCAGCAAACAGCGAACCACACTCTAGGAATTACTCTCTGAGCCTTAACATTTTCACCAACTATTGGAAGGCATTTTGATAATTACGTCAAGCATAAGGAAAACATCTCTATAGTTACTCAGTAACTAAGATACTTTGTCAACACAGAAGTGACAGGGTTCTTACTGCCTACTTAGTTACTTGAAAAAAAGGCATTATTTACTACAGAGGCATTCAATATATTTAATTTGCTAATGCTGCATTTCAGTGCTATAGCCATGGAAATCAAGAAGATTTTAATAGCCTAGAGCTTGTCATGTTTGCATCATGGAGGAGCTTCTTTAGAAAAAAAAAAAAAGTTTGCTGGGAATACTTAATATATATAAAGTGTATTTTATTAGATGGCAAATTAAACTGACAATAAGAAGATACCAATATTGTAAAGTTACTTGTTATCATCTCCCAAATAATTTCCAAAGACATGCATCACTTTGCAGGAACTTGCATTACCAGGGGTATTTAAAGGCCCTTGAGTTTATTCAAGTCAGGTTAAGAAAAGAAAATTCTAGTAAATATGGGCAGAAGGAAAAGTAAAGGGTATTCACAAAGGCCACCTTCTGTCTTGGGTCAGTGAAGTCACGTCCTCCTAAGCATCAAGAAAATGAAAGCTGTGCTGTGAGAACACAGCTGTTTAGGAAGATCCTTTTAAACATAGATGCCGGCATACTGCTGGGAGCTTGGCTCTTTTTAATGTTTTGCTACTGCCTTTTGATTTATTATGTGTTCCGTTCTCCCCTGGCCCCCTGCCCACCATTTCAAAATGAATGAAAGAGATTAGCCGTGACAACAGCGTGGGGAATGTGCGCGCAAAAGAGGTGAGCCTAGAAGAATGAAACAAACCGCAGCATTCGATATTCTGCAGTTGGGTTTAATTAGGGTAATTAATTGCTTCTCTTGTGCGAGTGGAATGAAGTGCGCAAAGCCAAAGACAAGTGGCTCGATGGAGCCGGAGGGAGCGGGCAGAAGCCACCAGCTCCAGGGCCAGCTGGCGAGGAAAGCCGCTGTCCCTCCGGGAGCGGCATTACGCTCCCTCACACACCTTGCCGCAACCACACACTCCTGGGGCCATCCTGCTGCCATGGGCCTGGCCTGCAGCTCCAGGGGCTCACCCACACCTCCCTCCCCTGGGAGTCCCGGTGCCGGACCTGGGAGTCCCCAGGTGCCAGCGCTGCCTTGGGGACAGCAGCAGCTCGGCCTTTTGGAGGAGCCTTCATGAAAGCTCCCTTATAACTGTCAGCGAGCATGGAGCATTAGACAAACAAATTTCACTGAAAACGAGGAAAGGAGAAAACCATAGGAAAAGAAATTACAAGATCTCCTGCTGCTCAGAAGCAACTCCCTTGCTTTCTAAAGTAGGCTGCATAAATATTGATCTAGCTGGGATATGCCCTACATTCATTTGCACAGACATTATAAATGTGCTTGAGAATGAGAAATCAATCTTGTTTTCCTGAGTGGTAACCATGTACAGCCAAGAACGTGTACAGATAATGCAAATCACAGTTCTCAGGCTCGCCACTCAAACATGGAGTTGGAAAAGGTGTTCTTGGGGAATGTAGGAGGAAAAGATCTTCCCTATTTGCTTATTTTCAGGTATTTCCATTAATCCCTACACAGACCACTTAAAACACACGCTCACTCCAATTCTAACTATAATCTGTCATCTAACTAGTTTTCTGTATCTTGCCCGCTGAATTTGTTTAGGTTAGTGTTTCATAACCTCCTCCAAGCAAGGTGAGGCACAACTTTAGGCATCCCTATAACTTTATGCCTCCCTCTGTCATTAGCCTTCCGTCTAGCTGAGCACTGCAACACCGCAGCTGGGAAAATCACATCATTAGGTTGCAAAAGCAGTAGAGTTCCTGCACTAGAGAGCCACGGGGTGGCTTCTGAAGCACTGGATGATTAATAATTAATATGTAATTGTTGGATAATCTGTTCAGACTGTCCAAGTATAGGAAATACATGAGTATTTTTTCTTCAGAATGCTGCTACTAAAATAATAAAATTTTAACAAGCCCCCTCTTGTTATGACTACTTAATAAGGGAAATAGTGTAAAACTGCCACATTTGGATATACATTGTAGTGAAAGATTCTGCCTTTTTACCAAGCAAAGTGTATGTGTTCATAAAGTAGATGTGGCAAATGTTAGGTGACAGAGATAAGGAATTGCGTGTCTAGCTGGATTTTTAAAAGAATATGATTCAACTGTTTTTTAATATGTGATCTGCCTTCTTTGAGCTACCATTTGGCTGGTTCTTCTGCCAGTTTTATTGCTTGACTCATTATTTTTAGTTATTTTCATCTCAACTTATGCATTCTAAATAATATCACCCTTACAGAAAGAATTTCAAATGGTTTTATTTCTTCAAAGAAAAAAAAAAAAAAACAAACCCTTCAAATAAAAGATGTAGAGTCCCTTTTCACAAACACAACTCCAGAACAACATGATACAGTAAATTAATGGAATAGGCTTTAGATGGTGAAAATGCTATCTTTAAAGACCTGGCAAAGGCAGGAAGAAAAGATGAGTCAAGTGATCCCTATTTCTTCTAATTGCTCGCCTTGCTGACAGAGCTCATCACCATTGGCCTCAAAATGAAACAATGGTCATGCTGCATTTCAAGGCTGTGATTCAGGAGCTGCAAGACTTGTCTTTCTGTTTCACAACATTGTTATATATGGAGATACTCAACTATACTGTGAGGATGCTGAACATAGAATATTTCTGCATTACACGAGCAGGGGGTTTTTTGAACTCTGGCTGAAATATGCAGAACTTGATAACCTATCAATTTACTCTTGGTGACTAATGATCCTGCATTAAAATGCTGGATATTCTTATAATGGGCAGATGCTCCACATAATAAAACCTGTTTTGTTCAGCAGTACATTCAATGTGATTTGTAGCTACGGTGCAGAAGCAATCCAAAATGATAAATTTGCTTACTGAAGGTAGCTGTCAGGCTATACTAAGTGGAGGAACAGAAGCACCAGCTTTCAGAAAGCAATGCCTCCCAACAAAACAATTTCCGCCAAAGATACGGAGCTTAGAGAATAATGCAATGTTACAGCTGAAGTACCAGGATAATTGAGCCTATAACATCTGCTCTAAATGTAGTGACACCAAAAATAAGCCCTTCTGTCTGTGTTGTTGTTCCTTGTTAAAGGAGAGTGCAAATATGCAACATGACCCCAGCACATCAGGGAATTTGGGAACAGAAGCAGCTTGCTATCACAATTACCCTTCTCCTGACAAAGAAGGAACATTCTCAGCAAAAATATAACAAAGACGATGCTTGGGTTGTTTTCCAAAAACCTTTACAAGAAAGAAAAAGGGACCATACTTAATTAGCCCCTTTAATAAGGGTTGTTCTGGTGACTGTTTTACAACTGGAAGAAAGCATTAGGGTTAGGGTATTTGATTGATTTTTAGTCACAGAAGCACAGAATGTTTTGGATTGGAAGGGACCTTAAAGATCATCTATTTTCAACCTTCCTGCCATGAGCAGGGACAGTTTCCACTAGCTTCCTCAATTAGAAATTGGTAAGTTTCTCATAAGATAATTGTATTGAATCATTCCTGAATGTAAAAGAGGGAAAGGAGGCAGAGAAAAAAATATGGGTGTGTTGTAAGGACAAACTCCACTAAGATTTCCTCTTTGTTCCAAATTACTGTTGAGTTTGATTAACCAGAACCCTTAATTCGAGTATTCACTCTGTTGTGATTTCTCCTGGTTTGAAACAGTGGAAAACCAATCCCAGCTCCTGTCCAGCAAATCCACTCACAAATAAATGCTGCTGGTTTCCCTTCCACAGTATAAACACAAAGGAATATTCAATTAAATTGAAAAAAAACACATTTAAAACTCATAAAAAGGAAATAAATTTTTTGCGCAGCATGCAATTACTCAGCCAAATCCCTTCCTACCTAGTATCATCACAACCAAAATCTTAGCAGGAGTCAAAAGAGGACTGCTAATACATGCATAGAAATAAGCAAGAGCTTTGGAAGGGATTTATATTCATGCTTCTGGGGTAAACCAGATTCCAATCCCTGCAGTTTTGGGAATAGGTTTCTGAGACTGGCTATTCCACACCATCTACCATCACTGTCCTTTCATCTTTCCTTGAAGTGTGTGGTGACAACCCCTTTGCAGCAGGATGCTATCTAGAAGGACCAGTAGTCTAATCCACTTAGGCTGCTGAAAAGATGCAGGTAGGAAATTCTGCAGATGATTTACAAATCATTTCAGTATCCGGACTCTTGCCAAAAAGCAGCCCTTGTTTAGGTATTTGACAATCTGTCGTTACACCCCTTCAACAGCAACCACATTGACAACAGATTCCTGGCCGAGTGACTCAGCCTGCTAATTCCAGCCTGCCAGAACTTCACTGAGGTTTTGTGCACTGCGAGGCCCTGGGTGATGTGATCTCCCTTTGCCGTTTGCCCTGCTCCTGGAAGGCTGACCTGAGGAGGTCCAAAGGTCATCCACCATAATGCACATTACCTGGCAATACTTCCTCTCTGTAGTGAGATGCGTTCATTAGACATCTCATACAGAGGCCTTCCAAATTCCCTGGCTTTCTTCAGTCACTGCATCCTTTCAGGGATGGTCAGGGAGCAGCCTGCATTTGTGCCTGCCTGACTTCTGTCACTCCATGGTGACTCCAGAGTGGTGTGACCACTTCTCTGACATCTGGTCTGCAGCACTGATGACAGAAGCAGAGTCAGTAGAGCCTTTCTAGTGGCTGCATGTTCCTCCCACAGAGCTTCCCTGAGAACTCCTGAGTGGGGTTGCTGGTCTCAGAGACCTCCGTGGTCTGTCTGGTCTGGAAAAGCATGCATTCCCAGAGTAAGTGAAGAGGAGCAGGCATGCCTGGTGGTAAATTCTCCCTCGAGGCAGCAGAAGTCTGGCTAAAGCACCTGAGAACAAAATATCACACGCTGGGAATCGGCGGATACTTTTTGCAAGCAATGCCACCATGTGGGGGAATGATGTGATAAATGGGTTTCCAGCAGTCACCTAAAAACCTGCTGCAAGTTCCTTGTATGCTGGGATCTGATATGAAGAAAATATAAAAGGGCAGCCAAGAATGGTAGGACACAGAATACTTGGCTATCACCCAGTAACGCCTGCAGCCCAGCTGTGCTAAGTGGTGGCGGATGTGAACCCTGGCCAGCAGCCTGACTGCAATCGCTGTGGAGAAGAGCTCTCTGGCTGGCCCTTGTGTGCTGGACTATGGACCAGCCTCATGGAAAAGCCCACCATGTTGGGCTTCTTTCAAAAGCCTGATTACTCACAGTCACAGATACCAAGGCAGCCCCATCCCTCTGCCTCTTCAACTCCATTGGAAAACTTCACCCTGTGCACCACCTTTTTTTTTTTTTCCTTTTTTTTTTTTTTTTTTTTTTTTTAATCAGAAAGTGGATACTGGAAAGCTTTGGTTCCTGGCAGTATGGCATTCCACATCCACTACTGCAGCAGGACAGATCTGTTTGGTGTGGCAAAGAAGTATGCCAGGTTGCTGGAAGATGAAGTTTGTGCTATTATTATGAAAGCAGGTTATCAGTACATGTTGATAGAAACAATGTCCCTAAAAATCCGTCTGACTTTCAAACACAGCATTTCCCAACTGCATGGGGGCCACCAATGGGTTTTCACAATGTGTTCACTGCCTGTCTTATGAAGAGGCTGATGAAAATTTAACCCCAAGGCACATCTTGATCTGCGGAGTGCTTAGATCACAGGCACTGAGTACCTTGGAGAACATGCTACCAGTGACACTGCCTGGGCATGCTTGTGTTTAGGAAAACTAAGAGCTTATTCTACTCCAGCCATGAGAATTCACAATCAGTTTGGAGAACCTGGTTTTACGCTCGCTCTGACCAGAACAGGTGGCATCTCACAGATCATTCAGATCTGTTCTTGGCACTTAGAAAGCAACAAAGGACACCTTTAGAAAACCAAAAGCAGGATGATGCTGCCTCTGAAAGAGTTTGGATGCCAATTATATACACACAACTGTAGTTTGGTGTATTCTGACCAACAGAATACACCTCAGTCAAACCTGGATCCTAAAAAGCTGTTTTCCCTTTCCTATGGTTTCCCTTCCTGACTGTCCCAGGCCAGCTCCTGCACAGACTGACAGAGAGCACAGAGCACGGCATCACAGTAACCACTGTGGGTTACTCTACGGGGATCCACAGGATCTGTTGGTGAAGTGATAGACTCATTTTCCTGGAAGTTCTGTTTAGCCCCACCCATGAATACCAAGCCCATTCCCATCATTCCAGTGTATTACAAAGAGCTCTCTTAATCTGATACAACAGCATGTCACAGCCCTGTGACTACGCAGTCATAGCTGGAATGGCTGAGCGAGTGTGCAGGGGAGGGATGGAGCTCTGAAACCAAGGCACCTTTGGTAGCCACATTCAAGTGCTGCTGACATGGCATATGAAAGCAATTCTGCACAAAAGTTCATGGCTGCCAGCCTAGAAGTCAATGGGCATTTTGTCACTGAAAAAAAAAACCAAAACCAACAAAACCACAAAAAACCAAACCCTACTCTCCTAGACTCAATGCCTTATGGTCATTTTCACCAAAGCTCAAATATGGTCCCTACAGGTTTCCTGAAAGCCCTTCTGAGAGGGGTGCCTGGGGAGCCACAGAAGTGCCAGCCAGCTATTTTAGTATTAACTTCTAAGTTGATCCTGACAATATTTTAATTGTGTAAGGCTTTATTTTGTTAATTTCCTTGGAGAATTTCTATGTTTACTCTTAAAAAGAGACACCTTTGGTGTTGAAGAAATAAATTTTAAAAGGCTTCCTCAAAGGGCATAATGTGCATCTTTGTTTATACTTCAAGTAAAATACTGTAGATACAGCTGTTGATAGCACTCTGTACTAGGATAAATCATCACTAACACATATTTTGAGGGTTTAGCTTCCCCTGTGCTATTCTCACTTCACTGCTTATGACATTCACAAATAAATAACTTGCATTTATGTGATAGATTCTTCAATTCTTGTGTATTGAAGTGATACCTGAGATTCTTCAGGCACAATTTGTTTTAATGCAGAACATTCCCATTACCCTGCTGGCAGCGCTGCTCCCGTCATCCTGGCACACCAGAGTGGCAACACACCACTCAGAAGAGGCAAATACAAGTGAGTAGGGGCATGACCTTTCTAAGCCAACTTTGTTGCCAAACCTGCTGTATGGCAGAAACATATCCTCAGTCTCACATGAAAGGGCTTTATCCACAGCCTTTAAACGACAGACAGTATCCTTCCTCCAAGATATTTACAAGGGAATTAATGGGAGATGACTAACCTCGTGAAAAGCTGATACCAAAAATGTTGGAATCTCTTGGGTCACTTCAAATGCGCCAGTCATGCTATTTAGGGCATTATGTAAAATCATCACATTCAAGTCACTGTGTTGGCTGCAGCTTAATGAATCCACAGTAATCCATCTCTATCAGTAGTGATGAATACTGTACCTTGAGGAGTTGTAGAGCTCTGAAACAAAAAGGGCTTAAGACGCCATATGAGGAAGTAAGATAAAAAGAAATAATTACAAGGAAGGATTTATAAAGTTCTGGAAGAGAATCTTTTAGTGCTTTAATATCTAACAGGGTGCAAAGCTCTTTTTCTTTAAAAAAGCAACAAACAAAACAGATAGCTTAAAATGGAAGAGTCAAAGACACAGAAAGAGGATTAGTGTATGAGGTTGCTGAGTCTACTGGCAGTTGCAAGGTCTAGCTTTGCAAATAGTATCAACAAAATTTAAAAGCAAAATCTGTAAAATAACGGTTTAATTTTAACACGGTATCTAATATAACACTAGAATGTATAACATAGGCTTGTAATCAATCCAGGTATAACAAAGCTGAGGGTTTTTTCCTTTTCGTTTCCTCAAGTTTGTTTTCTCTGCGTGTGGCTTTCAGCCACACAGTTAACTCAGGATCAGCTGCTCATTGCCTTGAACTGCAATGGAGGTGCTGCTGTTCCCTTTCTTTCTTCATATGATGGGAACAAGAAGTTTGTGCTGGAGAAGAAATTCCAAAATTTGCTAAGGAAGCTGTACCTCACAACTGTTTAACTGCAATGCTAACAGAGCTCAGCCTGTGCATGTCACAACGGGAAACATTTGTGTAATCAAAGGATCTCCACACCACGCTGCTGTGGATGGCTTAGGAAAACCCTGCCTTGCTGAAAACAACACAGGTTAGCTGCACAAGGAACTGCAGTTCAAGTGGCCAAGTACTGCAAGTGAGAATCACTGCCACTTGAACAACGTTACAGCTGGATTCTGCACCCGGCTCCAGCCCCTCTGCCCAGAGAGGGCTGGGACAGGACTCTAGTTCAGCAAGAAGGAAGTTCCACAGCTTGGTACTCCACTTTCAGAACATGAAAACCTGACTTGTGCCTATCACCTTGAGAGGTGTCGAATGTGCAGCCGAGAAGGTACGTGCCTCTTTTCTCCTCTCTCCATATTATGAAAATATTTGCACTTACTCTCATTTGTAACCTGCTTTGAAGTGCACTGCTGAAGAGCATGTAGTACTGTTGATATTACTTGTATGGAAGTGGTTTTGGAATCAGAAATACAGATCAAACCTTGCTGAAAATTATTTAATTATTTAGGGAGACGTAGGTACAAATAACCTCCCAGATCATAAGAATCCAGTGTTACTGAATATATAAAAAAAATGGCAATTTTAAGATCACTTACAGCCTTTAAATTATATTTCAGGCATTGAGTAATGGAAACTTCCCTGTTCAAGATTAGTTCTTAATCATATCCTCAATATAAGAACACTTTTAAAAGTAAATGTTTCCCTGAATAAGCACCATCTTAAATACCTTACTAGGCTGAAGGCCTTACATGCTGAGATGAGCACAACTGCCGTGGAACATACAGACACTACTGAGCTCAAGTTCACAGCTGGAGCAAGAATCAGCATAAAATTTCAGTTCCTTGTTATCTGTATATCCAATTTGCTCCTATAGCTGTGGCAATTGCAAATATGGATGATGGGTACAGGTGCATACCTAGCACTTTGAAAAATGAAATCCCTACTGATAAAATATAATTTTGAGAACAGTTTCCATATGACAACATTCAATTTCTCTTTAGAAAGAAGGTTATTCTTACTATATTGTTTAATTTGAAATGGTCCCTTTGCTCATCCATCTCCTGGTCTCTGAATTACACATACAGCGGCAAACGTCTTTTGTTTCAGCATTTTGACATTGAAATAAGTCTCTTGCTTTGTCATCTGTAGAAAAATTCTCCCTTACTAAAAAACAGGCTAGTAAAGAAGAGAGCTGAGTAAGTTCCCTAATACTCTGCAGGGTTGAAGGACATGAAATTCTTTCTTTCTAAGCTCCCTCTCCACCTTCACATGTTAACTGGAATCACTAAAGTGATTCATGCCTTCTTGAAACACAGATGAACATTTAGCAGCATCATTGAAGATGACTTCCAGCAGAGAAAGTATAAATATAATCTTTCCCACACTAGCGTTTCTCAGCACTCAGCCTGTGATCCAGAACTGACTTGTCAGTCAATTTTTCTGTAGTCAAGGACTGAAGATTAAGCAATTCCTGTTTAATGATGGCATATTATTTTGCAATGGTATCTTTGAAAACAAAACTGAAACTGGGTGTTCACTGCATAGTTGACATAACTAAAAAAAAAAATCCCTTTGAGTATAGTTCATGGTAAATCTGAGTCTACAAAAGCTGTTTACTATCTCACTGCAGCAGACATTTCTGAAAAAATCAAGAACAAATAAGCCATCACTGAATTGTCTGGCAAAATATTAACTGTAGCTAAACCAAGATGTTAGCAGAAATGAAGGGTAACAAAGAACAGAACAGAACGGGCAGCAATATGAATCAAAACTGGACCTGGTCCTCTCTTCTACGTTCATAATGAAAGAGTAAGGAAAACCACAGACATCAGCTGATGCCCATAATCTGTCCCTTCCCTTGCAGAAACATCTAATAACAGCACAGTGTATCCCTGAGGGCTTTAAAGGAATCTGTGAGAATCGGGGGAGGCAGATTTCAGAAGAAGCTGAGCAGGAATTAACACACTCCAAGCACCACTGTAGTTACTCAGTCAGCTCTGGGGATGTGTATGGAGCCCGAAGCCTCCTGCTGTAGCCATAGCAGCTGCTGGCAGAAGCATAGACAGTGCAGATCACAACAGCTCCAGCCTCTGTGAGGATTTCAGATAAGGTCCGGTAACTCTGGATGTAACACTGTCCTCAAAAGTCTTCTTGTGGTTTCAAGACCTTCTGGCATTTTCCTACAGCTTTGTGTGTGACTGTATAATTTGTTCATTCAGTATATGGAGTTTTGGTACAGAGTAATTTATAGTATTACTTTTTATTCCCTCATTTTTTGTTGCCAACTCCTGTAATCAGAAAACTCCTCCTCAAGATCGCCCAGGTCTGATCAGAAAACTGCAGATTGCAAGCCATCCTGTTTCATTTTACTGTCTCCCAAACAGCTGGCATCAATCCAACTTTAGAAAAGGGAAACGTGTATTTCAACCTTTCTCCCGTCGAACATCAATCTCAAAAAATCCATCCCCATGCCCGACAACACCAGTTAATCCCTATCAAAATTCACAATTTCAGGAGTTTAAGAGTATATATGAAATACTGAGAAATGGAAAATAGGAGCGCTTTCTCATAAGCTGGAGAGTTCAATTTAAATATGCATATACTTGGAGATTTCAGGCACACTTCTCTGCACAATGCAAAAATAACCAGGCTGGGTACTGCTAACATTTGGAGGTGCTAGGCCACTACAGAAATTGCCGCCTTCATATTCAGCAAAGTATGAAAATCAACCACAAGCTCCCTTTTCTTCTCACAGCTCAACTCAGGATTCATAGGATGCCGGGAGCCTCTGGTTACAGCCTTCTGCCCCTGGATAAATTTCATGGGGCAGAGATAAATCCAACAGCTTCCCCCACCTCAGGACTTTAGTACAGCTACTTTGATTTTTAAGTGCATAAAGCCGTTCATGAGTAGGGCTGCTGGCAGCAGTGAGCTAGCTGGGCAAGAGGAAGAGGAAGAGGAAGGTCAGCTCAGTCCCCGGCCACTTCTCCGAGCTGTATCGCAGACGGTGGCTGCTCCATGCAGACTCGAGTTGAAAATCCAGAGCCCTGGCTACACCAGTCCACCCCATGGAGGATCTGACCCAAAGCTGCCCAAATGACTTTATTGCGTGTTCCTACACTATGGGAACTATGTCCTCAGAGGACACAACAAGAGTGTGTTTAAGTCTATCCAAGAGAGAAAACAAAGCCTGCCAGGGAATACTGTTGCTGCCTCTAAGAACCTTGGGGTAAGGGCTCTGCAGTTAACACCCCCCACAGCTATTTGAGTCAAAGGGCAATGCAATACTGGTATGTGAACAAATGTGCACGGACTACCCATGTGTAGAATTCAGGCCAAAAATTGGAAGGAATTTCCCAACAGGGAGGACAGGGTGGCCCTGGGACAGTCTTCCAGTTAGGGCAGAGGACAAGCCTGCTGAGCTCAGTTCAAATTGATGTTCAGCTTGTGTATCTGCTGTGTTGGGGGACCTCACTAACACATGTAGGATGCAGTTATCTCCAGCCACGAGGGAGAAAACTGGAAGCTCCAGGAGATGTCTATTTGGATCTGTGTTCTGTACTTTTTCTTTGTGTAGATGAGCATTCAGGTATTTGAACAGTTTGAGAAAGGTAGATCTTCTCTCTCACCACTCCCACCAAAAAAGGGAAGGGCTGGAAACTGTTTGCTGGAAACATTTCAAGTATCATAATTAACAATAATGTCCCTAGAGCTTGCTGTCTCTTTCTGAGTGTGTGTGTCTGCATGCAGAACATTTCCGTCACACATTTAAATCAGGGGACCTGGTGTGACCTCTATGAAGTAGGTGGCACAAGGCTGGTGCAAAGCAGTAGAAATAAATCAGAATGTATCAAACAGACAGAACCGGAGCTCATCTACTGAGTTCTGACTTCTGCTGAGTGTTGCTACTGTCAGAGGAGGTTTTGGGCACCAGTTTAAGTCTTTAATGGCCAAGTGCTGCCGTCATCTTCTGTCAGTTTGCGCTCTTGAATTCCGAAGGAGTTCCTGCTGGTCATTGCGGCTCTAGATATGTCTTGGCATGAACTACACAATCAGACCAGTTAATTTTCAGATTGTTCTGTTCAGAAAGTGGATGGTTTTCACATGCAGAAAACATCAGCTGTGTTGTTACAGAAACTTTTAAAAGGCAGCTACATGATTCCATTGTAAATTCTTTGGGTAATGCCTGTTTTCTGTGCCCTGTTACATCTGCTTCTATGTGGTATGAACACAGTAATGTGGAAGTGTGGAGAAATGTTTTAATAGGAAAAGTAAACTTTAATTTTTTTATGGTTCTGGATTATTTTATTACACATATGCACTAAAAAGACTAAAATTGCTAATAATAATAATGTTTTGCTACGAGTTTATCTCAGGGTTCTTAGTGATGATTTATCTCCCCTAATATTGACGTAACTGGTCAATTGCCCAGAACTCCCAATTTATTGCAGTCTATTGCGTTTTTCATGAATATCTGGCAAGATGCTTTGCTGTGTTTTTAGAACATGGATTAAAAAGGAAAGATCTCAGGCAGTCACAGCCCCATCCAGCAGGCATTACTCAGCTAAAACATTTCCAGGAGCATAAGAGATTTCTCTGAATTCCTTGGTATGGTGTCCTTGCAGTATAAAACCTCACATTTACACTGCTAATTGAATGTGTCTTTTTCCTTTTCAGTAATTTGTTTTAAATCTTTTTTTTTTTTTTTTTATGTTTCTATTTAATGGCTGCTTCTCAGCAATACAAGTACTCACCTTAGGTCTAAGTTTAGCCCCTGAAATACAACGACAGACTAACGGCACTGAAACCTTTTCCGTGCCTGCTCACAAAGCAGCTCTTTTTATGGTATGTGCGCGTATATACACAGAGATGATTCCACCCACATTTCCATGTCTCCATCTTGGATCTGGAGAAATCATCTCCCTCTTCAGAGGGGAAAACTGCCCGGGCTCAGTGCTTGGGTTCCACGCCGAGGCAGGCAACGGGGAGAACGTGTCAGGTTGGGCAGAAAGGGCTGAGTGCGATCACCGGATCTGCCAAACCCTCTGACCGTACCAAAGGAACACAAGCACGGAGAGCGGGACAAAGTCCTGGAATAATTCTAACACGGATTCAGCCCCGCTGCCGCCCGTCACGGCGCGGGGCTGAATCCGTGTTGGAATTATTCCAGATGCACGCCGGTGCGTGCCGGCCTCCCGCCCGCGCTCCCGCCCTGGAGCCCGCGCGGCGCCCGGAGCCGGCGGGAAGCCGCGAGACTGCCGGAACTCGCGGCCGCTGCGAGACTACAGCTCCCAGCGGCCCCCGCGCGCCGCCCGCCCGGCAGGCCGGGAGTCACGCTGTGTTTATCGGCGAGGCCCCGCCCCGCCGCGCGAGCGGTGGCGTCACCTTCGCGAGCCTCCCTCGCTCCCCGTGGGCTGGTTAATATTCATGAGGCGCGCGCGCGCACGGGGAGCGGCGGACGGCGGCGGGATCGCTCGCTCCTCGCCCGCCTGCCTCCCTCCCTAATGGCGCTGGCGACAGCCGGGCAGCGGGACTGAGCCGGGCACCGGCGGAATGCTTCCCGCGGCTGCTACGTAATCCCCCCCACCCCCGGGACGCGGCGCCGCGCTCCGCTCGGCCCCCCCGCGCCGCGCCGAGCGGCGCTCCCAGCAGGGCGGCGGCGGCGGCGGCATCCCCGGCCCCGCGGGCGATGGAGCCCGCGCAGCAGCGAGCGGCAGAAGCCCCGGCGGCGGGAAGCGGGCGGGGGGAGCCGGAGAGCGGCTCCCCGGGCAGGAGGAGTCAGGCGGAGAGCGGCGCGGAGCCGTCGGGCGGCGGCGGGCAGCTGGACGGCAAAGCGGCCGGCGGCCCGCGGCGGAGGCGAGGGGGAGCCGGCGGCTTCGGTCCTCCCGCGGCGCTGGCGGCCAGCGGGACTCCGGCGGCCCCCGGCGGGGCCGGCAGCGCTAACTCCCTGCTCCTGCGGCGGGGAAGGTTGAAGAGGAACCTCTCCACCGCCTCCCCCTCTGCCGGCGGCGCCCCGGCCCCCTCGCTGGGCACCCGCAGCTTGGACAGGAAGGCGCTGCTGCTGCTGAAGCCGCCCCGGCAGCTGCAGCCCTTGCAGCCCCCGGAGCGGGACTGGGTGCGGCGAGACCTGCAGCGGGGCTGCGTCCACGTCTACGAGCGGCACATGAACTGCTACCTGCGCCCGGTGCTCTGCACCCTGGAGACCACGGCGGCCGAGGTGGCGGCCCGGCTGCAGCAGCTCGGCCACCGGGGCGGCAGCAGCGTGGTACGAGTGCTGGGCAAGGCGGGCGCGCCGCCGCCGCAACCCCCGCCCGAGCCGCCGGCGGGCCCCGCCGAGGCGCCGCCCGAGCCCGCGGCCGAGGGGCTGCGGCCGCAGCCGGACGAGAAGCCCAGGAGCCGGCGGGGGACGCGGAGCGGGCTGTCCGGAGGAGGCTGCGGGGAAGCGGCGCGGCCCGACCGCCTGCCGCTGTGCAGCGGCGCCGAGGAGAGCGACTTGGCCGGCGGCCGGCCGAGCCCGGCGCCCTCCGACTTCAGCCCCGGGGCGCCGCCGGCCGAACTCTACCTTGCGGGGCCGCCGCTCTCCTGCCCCTCACTGCTAGGGGAGCTGGGGCCGACCGGCTCCGACACCGAGAGCTTCAGCCCCAGCGCCGAGAGCGTCTCCGACCGCCTGGACCCCTACAGCAGCGGCGGCGGCGGTGGCTCGTCCTCTTCGGACGAGCTGGAGGTGGAGCCGGCGCCCCCCGACGGGGTGGAAGAAGCAGGTGCGGGCCCGGGCCGGGACCCCCCCTGCCCGGGGGAGCTGCTCCCCGGGCGGGCAGTGGGGGTGCCGGCGGGCGCGGCCGGCGGGCGGGAGCAGCCGGCGGGGCCGCCCGCCCTGTACGTACAACTGCACGGGGAGACCAGCCGGCGGCTGGAGGCCCACGAGAAGCCGCTGCAGATCCAGAACGACTACCTCTCCCAGCTGGGCTTCCGGGACCTGTGGCGGGTGCAGGAGGAGGGCATGGACTCGGAGACCGGCTGCCTCATCCGCTTCTACGCCGGTGAGCGGGGCCGAGGGGCGACCGTGGGGAGGGGGCGGGAGCCGCGCCCACCGCCTCGGCTGTTGGCCCGGCGAGCGCCGCGGTGAGCGGAGGGCGTGCGGGCGGGCTGGGCGCTGCTCCTGGGCTGTCCCCTGTCGCGGGGAAGGTGGCCCGGGGCTGTCCCCTGTCGCGGGGAAGGTGGCCCGGGGCTGTCCCCTGTCGCGGGGAAGGTGGCCCGGGGCTGTCCCCTGTCGCGGGGAAGGCGGCCCGCGGGTGTCTCCGCGCCGGGGAGGGGCCGTGCCGGGAGGTCCCCGGCGGCGGCGGGAAGCGCTGCCCCGAGCCGGCTGCCGGGAGAAGCCGCGGTGTCAGCGCTTCAGCGCTGTGCCCGGGGCAGCCTCCCCTTCCTTCGGCGCCTCGGTAATGGAGGTCGCGCTTGTGTTGTTTTCCCGTTCCCAGCAGCGGCATTGGGTGTTCGAGGTTAAATCAACCTTAATCTACTACTGCTTTCCCTGGTGACGAGGAATTGCATCGGTGCCGCTGCCGGGCACGGGAGGTCGAAGGCTGTTTGTTCCAAATGTTTGCGGGATGCCGGCAGCTCGCTCGGGGTTTAGTGGAGCTGCGTGCTCGCCCCATCGCGGAGCCGCGGGCACGGCAGGCTCGCTCCCAAGGGGGAAGCCCCGCGCAGTTCTTGCCCCTGAAATCAACAGGGGTTACAAGAGTACAGGGCGTACAGATGCCTGAGAGGAGAGCGGTGCATTCCTGCAAACAAGATCCTGCCCCTAGCTTTCCGCGTTGTTGGCATCAGTTTTTCCCGTTAGCGTGGTGGGACTTCACCGAGAGACTGAGGGCAGTAAACGAGAGAAGTAGGGGAAGTGTAAGTCATGGTCTTTGGAGGCGGGGTGATCAAAACCTTTGTAATGAAAAGGGAGAAGCTTTGTAATGCGGCTTTGCTATTACAGCACACAGTACAGAATTTGGAGAGTGTTGGGTGGAAAAGTTAGCTCCCACGTTGTAATTATGCAACCTTCTACAGTTTTAGGGAGGTTTAAAAATACCTTGTGTGTCAGTTGAGTTCGTTTGTGTAGAAGACTTACTGTAATCTCTGAATTTCTTGGGTTTTAACTATTCTGTACGTATCTTCAAAAAGAAGACATTGTTTAATGTCCAAGTATGCATTCAAATACCTTGTAAGTGAAACAGGTAAACGTGATATCCTGAGATGAGGTCATGCTGGCAAGGTAGCACTTGCCATCCATCCCCTTGCTGGGTTGGCTGAGCAGAATGGTCCTTCAATGAACCGTGAGAATTCAGTGCTTTAACTCTGAAAAATACAGAGATTCTTTTCCAGAGTGAATTCTTTTGAATGTCAAATGGAGTCGGTAATGGTGGGGTGGGAAGGAGAACAGTACGCTGGATAAGTGCCTTCCTTTATTCAGAAGAGAATGTGGGAGTGGTGGTAAGTGGTCAATTCAGCTTTTCTTCAGATTTTCCTGATTGTACAATGAACCTGGGTTAACGAGTGCAAAAGTAGTATTTGTTAAAGGAATCGACAGAAATAGGTTAGACGCATTGGGGTTAGAAAGTAGCTTAAAATACTTTTTTTTTCAGATGATGATTGTGGTCTTTTGTGTTTCTCTACCTTCTCTTGAGGATGGAAGTCAGCAGGTGATGCTGAGAGGGATGTTGCTTCCTTTATTTCCAGTCCCACCCCAACATTAAATGGGGATGTATACACGTGTTTTAAATTGGGACAGCTGTGTGCCTCCTTTTCTAACAGGATGTGTTTTAAAGAAAACACAATCAGGAAACGTAGCGAAGTCTTACGCACAGTTAAGCCTGTTTGCATGTAGTTTTAATGCATTAAATGATTAATTATACATGCTAAATGAGGATCTTACGACTCTGTTTTATTTCAGTGTCTCAACTTGACTGCTAACCTAGGTTGTACATTTTAGACTTTCTTGTAAAAAGCTACTGGATAGAAGAGCATTTCTGTGAGCATACATAGGATTAAATTAATGCAAATTTCTTATGCAAGTTCATATGCTAACAAGTATGTACTTCAAAAGTGCAGCGTTTTTTGAAATCCTTATCTCTTTGAGGGGATCTGTGATCAACATCTAAAACACCTGTGATCAGGTGCTTGTAACAGAAAGGTTGCAGCATCTAAGGTATCAGACCAGCCAAAAACAGCTAAGAAAATATTACTGACATGTAATCATACTGATTTTGTGTAACTGTCTTGGCAAGTTATCTCTGCTTCCTTATTTTATACACACACAAACCGAAGATGAAAGGGAGGGAAGGAGAGACACTTAAAAAGAATACACACCAAATTACACTGGAAAGGGGAGCAATTTTTTTGGCCCCAAAGTTAAGTGTTTTGCTTAGGAGAAATACCTTTTTAATAAGTGATCCTCCAGGACCATACACCATAAGGAAAGCTTTAAAACAGTGATTTCCTGTTTTCCTAGGACTTCATTGATTTAAGCAGCCTGGGTTGTCCCAATGGATAGAGAACCACTAGCATCTCTATCCCTGTAATTTCCTGCAAGCTGTCTCAGTAGGATTTGGTGATACTGGTCTTGTACTGATGTGAAATGGCATAAACCTAGGTTGGATTTATTGCATTGCTTCTAAAAGGAATTCTTTCACCTAATCTCCCTGGAGTGGGGAGAAGAGAGCAAAGTGATGATTTTGGCTTTTTTTTTTATTTCTGCGGAGAGATGGTTTTAAGACTGGAAGATGACCGTACTGAAACTTAACATTACAAATTCCACATAAGACAGTACAGCAAATAGTTTTGGTGATTGCTGTAGGCTGGTAATTTCTCCTGTTGTGGAATCTGGAAAACACAAATTAAAAAATTATTGCTAGGAGAACTGCAGAGAATCATATTTTTCTGCTATGACAAAACAGTTTCCTCAATAAATAGCAGTCCACAAATATTCTGTAAATGAAATATCTGGACTTTAAAAACCCTCAAAACCAAAATGAGACGCTAAGAAGGTAAAAGTGCTTCCTGTACATTGCCTTGGTTTGTTTCAGAATGTGGTTAGTGCATATTTATTCTGGTGTCTCTGCTCATTTTCTTCCTTAAGAGTGTGAATGTGGTTGATTTTGTCAGTGTCTTGACTCTTAAGCATTAAATGGATAACACCACTGCTAAAAAAAAATCCCTTACAGCTTTAAGGGGCTGTTCCTACTTCCTGTAACATCAATTTGAGCAAAACTGGCCATTAGTGATTGGTCAGGCATGTAAATTTTTCTCTCTGTTGATATCTATCTTAACAGAAGATAATATCCTCAAAGTTTGAAATACTTAATCTCTAAAAGGACGTGGTTAAATAGCTTTCTGCTGAGATACTGTGCGACTGAGTTATGGAACTGTGTAAGGATCCATAGTGCAGTTAGAGTCATGATATTGTCACTGGGAGACCAATTAGGTCACACTTCCTAAACTATTCCTAAAACCTCAGGAGTGGCTGTGATCCAGAAGACTTCTCGCAAACAAGTTGTATTATTCCTTAATGCTTTGTAAAAATAATTGTTGTCCAGTGGCCTTGACGTCCCGATAATTTGCATGCAGAAGGAAAAACAGACTAATACAACAATCTCATTAAAAGCTGCAAAACTGCTTATTTGTTTTAGATCAAAAATAAGCATGGAATTATATGCTGTGCTGTGTTCTGGAGCTTCTGCATGGCAAGGGGCATGAGTAATATGATCCTGGCCTTGAAGACTGGTTCAGTACAATGGATGTTTGAGGCTTTTTTGTTTTAGCGATGAAAGGTGATGTTGTTTCTGATTCTGGCACTTGGCCACTGTTAAATTCTCTGCCCCCTGATGTGACATAGGGCTTCTGCACCTGCCGGTGTCATCAAATGTATCACTTCTTCAGTGGGTGACTGCCTATAGACAGAATACGAAGAAATGCCAGATGTAATTAAGAGTGTTAATTTTGCATCTGGCTGTCAGATGTTATTTGGGAAGAGATCCTTTTGGCTCATGTGGCCTTTCAGAAAGCTGTGAAAAAGATAAATGAATCTAGCTTGGTCTTGAAGCACGTTATAAGGGGTGTTGTTCTGTCCAGTAAAGAAAAGGAGGGGAGGATCTAGTTTCAGGATCAGTTGCAGTGCTCGGAGCAACTGCGTTTGCTAGCCGTCTTTAAAATAGTGCACCTTGTAGTTGGGGTCATACTAAGACTTCCAGGTAGATGGATGGAAACACGGTTTTAGATGCTTAGTTTAGAAGGTGCCAGAGGCCTGGCAATGCAGAGCTTTGTGGAATATATTGAATTGCTGGCTCCTTGTTGTGCTACTTGGTGAATAACTCAGTTCAGCTATTTAATACGTTGATAAACTCAATTTTAAACTCGATTTAAGGTGACTAAGTGCCGTTATGGGGGGGTAGCATGCCAGAGACACTCTTTTTATTATTGAGTGTGGAGAGCAGCTGTGCCCTAGAGAGCTGTTTTTGGAGCACTTGACATAGTTCTGACATCTCATATCTTTAACGTGAAAGTAATTAATTCACATTAATGTGAATGGATATCTTTTTGCAGGTGTGATTGGTCAGGAGAGGTCTCCATGAACTTGTCTGAAACCAAAAGGAAAAACAACCTCTGCCTAGGGCTGCTATGATCCTGCTTCTTTTTTTCTTCCTAAAGTGACTTGGATGAACATTCTTTACCTTGTAATCATTTATGTGTTGGCATCTCCTGCAGAGAGAAGTACTACCTAAAATTTTCCCCTGTGGGAAACTCACATTTCAGCTACATAGCAGTTTAAATCTGGGCTTGGTCCGTGTCGGTCCCGAGGTAATGGCATTTCTGTTCTGCAGGAAAGTTTAAAATGGTTGCATTGCCTTTGGCTGGCTCCACCTGCTTATCTCCTGTTGGAATGGGGTCTTTTTGAGGTAGGCAGCTTTCAGGGGCCTCTTGGGCTCCTGTGAAGGAGGAGCCATGCAGATAATGCTGGAATGCTGGTGCAGCCGCAGCTGAGCTTTGGTATGTGACAGCTGTTAAGTGCAATGGTCTTTGCAACTTTTAAATTCTGTTGTACTCCTGGCTAGCATCCACAACTTAAGTATGTGTTAAGTACCGACACGGGAGATTTTAGTGTGATGTACATAGCAATTACTATATATACTAAATATGTAGTACCTAATTTGGTACATCCAGGAGCTGAATTTCTTCACTGCTGCAGCACAGAACATGGCATTCTGTTTCCTTTCTTTTCTCTTAATGTATTTTGATACTGTTCGTCTTGCAATTTTTACCAGTTACCAGCGCCACCCCCCCCCCTTTTTAAAGTTGTACAAACATCCTCTTGATGATGAAATTGCTGATATACCTAAGAGCCCTTCTCTAATTAAAGCATCCATCTGTTCTGTTAGGACACTGACAGACTGCTGTGCATCTAAGGCACTTCATGGTTCTTGGGGGGGAGGTACTGCTTAATAGTATGAAAAAAAAAAAAAGGATTAATTTGATCCAGTGTTAGCAACTGGTGTGTGCTCCTTAACTATCAAAACCTACATTGATAGTTTTTAAAAAAAAATCTCTTTATAAAACAGTATAAAGAGATATTTGTTATTTAGGTGGTCCTGTAGAAAAGAGGTATGTGTAAGATAACCTGCCTGAGCAGGTCAATTTAAAACATTTATGCATAGAGAATTCCATAGAATTGAAGTTCAGAGATTGAAATCCTGGAGACTGCTGCTTCTTATACTCAGCTTTCTAATTTGGAGGGAACCTGTGCCTCACATGGTTACAGCTTCATTTCCCTCTGTGTTTAAGGGGTGATCATTATTAATAACTATTTAAGATATTGGAATATTAATCTGGGGGGGAGGGGTAGAAAAAGAAACCAAAGTTTGACCTTCTATTTGCCTTGGACAGAAGCAAAGATAGTTTGACTTAGTTTTCAGTGTTTCATTATTTCACTGCTTGTGGAAGGGGGCACACTGGCATTTTAGTTCAGATCAGAGTGCTCGTGTACTTGTTTTCAGCTTCCCCTGAGTCAGTTTCATTGCTCTATTTTAGAACTTCTGTGCTCAAATGAGGATTTACACTCTGGGAAGCTGTTTGTCTGGAGTAGCTCTGTAATAACTATTCTTTAACCCAGAGATCTGAATGCTGTAGTTACCTTTGAGGGTATTTTGGTAAAATATTTTGTGTATGTGTATTCATATGGAATAGATTTTGATGCTTCAAGTCAGTTGCAGTTTGTGTGGGGAAACTTAACCCAAGTAAAAAGGGTGGGGTGTGTCAAAATATCTTCAGGTTTATAAACTTCACTGTCTTGGCCGTGTGATTCCAGCTTAGGGTTTTTTTTATTCCTCTGAGATGTTTAAGAGAAATGTAACTGACCTTCATAAACAACTAAAAAGTTGTAAACTCACCGAAAAATGAATGTCTTAACTTTTTCTATATTTGGCTCTCAGACAGGAGTACTGAAGCTCTAAGCCCTTCACAAGATATTTAAGAAACATCACAGGAGGACAATGGTCCTCATTTAAAAAAAAAACAAAAAACAAGCAATGATATCTTTCTTCTGAAAATCGCCTGAGAGATTGGAAACCTCTTAAAATTATACCTGCGTGGTAGTGTCAGAGTTGTGTATAGATTTGAGGTAGTTAAGGTCTATAATTTTTATGGCAGAAAATTTCTGTGAAAATCCTAGATTTTTCAGTTATGTGCTTCATTCCAAAGTGCCGTGTTTTATTCTTCACGTAACTTTTGTCCTTAAATAACTCTTCTGGACAGTTGAATCAGCTGTAGTGTTGCCTTTTTTTGTGAGAATAATCTGTACATTTTTCACTAGAAAATAACCTGTATTCATTGTAGATCAGTTATTTTTTTTCAATTAGTCTGGCATTTATCCACTGTGGTATCTTAACATAGATACCACTTTCTAAAAATAACTCGTGGCAAATTTAAGTTGAACATTTTCCCACTGATTGCTGTTACATACCGAAGTCACCTTAGGTATCTGAGAATTTTAAACTTAAGTATAGTTATTTATGATATATTTTATTTAACTCTTAGTTTACTTTTTATCATATGTGTGCTATATGATAAACTGTTAATGTAAAGAAAAAACCCATTACTTGCTGTTTGGAGTGCAGCAGCTGTTGTACCATCACGGGATGTATGTGGGTTTTAAATGAATAACAATACTGTGTTTTGCTGAGGTTCCGTTCAGGATTTCAGGTTGGTGAAATGAATGGTAGAACTGGTTTTCTGTGTTGTCTGTGCTGGCACAGCCACTGTGGTGTTCGTTTTTTTTTTTTAAAGAGGGCACTGTCAGTAATTGCCCATTTGGGGTCTTGTCTGTTATTCACCATGGGTGTGGTCACCAGGGCCCTCTGTACTCCCTGCCGCTGTAACATAAAATAATTTAGCGGATAGTCCACTTTTTTTTCTGCCAGATGCCCCAGCCAGGGGCAATTTTGCTTCCCTGGTTAGCTAGCTAGCTAGTCCTGACCTTGGGGTCTGATGGCTGAGACTTACTGCTCCCATGGATGTGGTTAAATATGTGAAAGAATGGGAATGATACATAATCTCTTGGGGGTTTTGCACCCCCCTTCCTGCTTCATGCCCCCGCTATTTAGGGGGCAAAAATTGTTCTTTGGAGGACATTGCATTTAAAAATGACAACTGTAAAATCAGGAAGAAAGATCTCCTGGAGTGAAGTCATTTAATTTCACAACGTAGCACACTATTCTTTGAAGCTTTTTCTTTCGATAGGGAAGTAAAATTTCTTCCAGCTGGCTTTGACTTATTTGGAGGGATGCTGAAAATACTCATTGCTCAACTAACTCTGTGTTCCTCGATTTGACAGCTAAGAATAACTATTTACATATTGATGCAAAATACCAAGTTTCAGGGAAATTTTCTCTCCAGTTTTATCTAGTTTAGTTCTTGGTAGAAGGAAAATGAAAATTGTGTAAGTGGGCAAGATTTTTAGAGGTTAACTCAATGTGGTTTTTGTGGGCCAGAGGTAAATTTGTCCCTCTGCAGGGTATTAATTGTTCTTGGTCTTGTGCAGTGGCAATGGGAATCTTCAGCTTTACTAGGCTCTGGATTGTAGTCATAATTCTCAAAACCCCATAACAGCCACTTGAACCAGTTCTTCTCATCTTGGAGCACTCCAAATGCCGTGCCAACTTATTTAAATAAAGACAAAACAATGGGCCTTGGTCCAGGGGGTAACGAGGAGCTGGAATGCCTTTGAAGTTCAGGACCCTGGGCTGTAGGTGCAATTTACATAAACCTCTTTGTGTAATCTGAATGCAATTTCTCTTCCTGTTTGTTCGATTTATGAAGCTTTGTGTCCAAAGAGAAAGAGATAGTAAGACCTGTAATTAAGATAAGTAGCAGGCCACTCCTTTTCTGAATATGTGCTCTGGGGAGTAGGGAATGTAGATGCAGCATTAAGGGTGGAACAAAACCTGCGGTTCAGGCACCTTCAGTTGATGAGAATAATTCTGACTCTTTTCCTTTGAAAAAGCTGCATGCTTCTTTAAACAATAACTATGCCTAGTTCGAACTATTATTGGCTCTAATACAAATGGTACCGAAGAGCTTGAAGTCCTTACCAGCAACAATTTTGCTTTTGTATACACCGTGGAGGAGCTCTATCTAAGCAGCTCTCATCAGTTTTAAAGCTGCCTTGAAAGTTGTGAGTATCTAAGTGGACAGTGAATTTTCTGATCAGAATTGTGTACAGTGACATTTTGTTGCTCTCATTCAAACATTTGCTTTGCCTTACTCCCAGATCCTCTCTAACCTTTTTCTTACAGCAGCTAGTAGGTAGGAGCACTGCGTTTGTGCTTAGGGTCCTACAAGCAACAAAACTATGTGTGCAGTCTGCTTGCTTATTAGATGATTGGTCAGCTGAACCAGTGACTCCTTATCATGAGTTCTTTTATGATTATTGACTCAAATTCATATAATTGTTGAGGTTGTAAAAGACTTCTAAGGTCATTGAATCCAACCTTTGATTGAAGACCTCCATTCCAACTGAACAATAAGTGCCATGTCCTCTTGTTTCTTGAATGCCTTCAGGACTGGTGACTTCACCGCCTTCCTCTGCAGGCTCTTCCGATGCCTGACCACCCTTTCAGTGAAGTAATTCTTCTGGATGTCCAACCTGAGTTTGACCAGGTGCAGCTTGAGGCTATTTCCTCTTGGCTTGTCCCTTGTTGCCTGGAAAAAGGGGCCACCCCCCCACATGGCTACACCTTCCTTTCAGGCAGTTACAGAGAGTGATAAGGTCCCCCCGAACCTCATTTTCTTCCAGCTTAAACAACCTGAGCTCTCTCAGCTGCTCCTCATCAGACCTGTGCTCCTGACCCTTCACCAGCTCTGCTGGACACACTCCAGCCCCTCAATGCCCTTCTTGCAGTGAGGGGCCCAGAACTGGACACAGGATTCGAGGTGCAGCCTCACCAGTGCCAAGTACAGAGGGACAATCCCTGCCCTGCTCCTGCTGGCCCCACTACTGCTGATACAGGCCAGGATACCTTTGGCCTTGCTGGCCACCTGGGCATTCACTGGCTCGTGTTCAGCTGCTGTCAACCAGCACCCGCAGGTTCTTTTCCACCTGGCAGCTTTCCAGCCTCTGCCCACAGCCTGTAGCTCTGCGTGGGGTTGTTGTGACAAGTGCAGGACTCGTAAGTGAGGAAGGTATTTTTCCTTTTTCTCCGTGTTACTTAGTGGGACAGACAGACCTCTAGGGGACATCAGTGAGCAATCATCTTATTTATAAAACTTAAGAGGTTGTCTCGGGCATAATTACTGTGTGTCACTGTTGACTTTCTGCATCTACGTCTGTTTGCTTTCATGCTATGAAGCTTGTCTGTTGAAATAAAGAAGTTAATGACAAAGTGTTAAGAATGAAGTGGTGAAACATCTGGAAGGTGGCTAGCATGTCTAATGAACTGAAGTTAACAGTCTACGAGCTCTTGCTTTCTTCTGGTACCATTTTGTGGCCACAAACCCTAAAGCATGATAGTTTGCAGGTTGCAAACGGGATGTGTCTCAAAGAGAAGTTAATCATATATGTGTGTGAGATGCAATTTAACATTTTAGAAATACCAACAGGAGTTTGTTGAAAGCTGTGCAGTATGTAATTATACAAAATTATTCCAGAGTTGAGGACCTCTTATGTACTGTCTTGGTAGAAGTATGGTTGTGTGGATTAAAAATTGATCTGAGAAGTAGATCTGAGTTTATATCCTTTCAGAGCGAGCAGTTAACCTTTCTGTCATGGGTGTCCTAGCTAATAAAAGAAAGGACTGACTGAAAGTATTTGAAATGCCTAAGCTCTGGGAAGTTGCTGAAGATGTATCTCTTTTTTTGGGGGGGGGGCAGGCAGGTTTGTTTAATGGCATGAAAAACATGTCCCTGCTCTATACTAATTAAATTAGAACCTATAGTCTGCATATTTCTGTGAATAAACAGAAGATTAATGTGATACATTTCAGACTATCAAATACAGAAAGTGTTTCCATTTCATGACATCCAGAACAATGGTATCATCTGTATAAGCATATTCATCCCTGCTAAGATTAGACTATAGCACTGCTTGGTGTGTGTCTCTTTAATCTCCTTAATCAAATGACAACTTTAATTGCTGCTAATACAAGAAGAGTACATTAAATTATTTTACTTATTTTGCTTTACGGGCTACATATTGGATGTGTCTCTTGTAAGAAAAATGCTTCAGAATGCTTCTTTTCTGGATCTGTGTGATTAAAAAGTCCTAGTTTATTTTGCAACTTGGAGCTTCTTGTAATTGAAACCTAGAATGAAAATATATTGATCAGTATCGCTAGATACTATAGTACGGAGATTAAGGCAGCTTGTAACCTGCAGTGGACTAGGTCATATTCTGTGAGTGTCTGAGTAAATGTTTCTCTGGATAAAACAGTCTGCCCAGAGCCTGAGGTCTATTTGATGTGTAATTTGCAACACTGGGTGGGATGTGATCCTTTGCTGCAGTGCTCCATTGGAGAGTGAGCAGTTTCAGCACCTCTTGCTGCTTCAGTTCTGTGTTAATAGGATATGCATTTTGAGTTCTGGCAAATAACTGATACTACTTACTTACACTGTGGAAATGGGGAATGCAGATTTGTCACCTTAGTTGTGAACAGCACTGCCTTGAGGGTGTCAGCAGATTGCAAAGCAGAGATCAACTATAGATAGTTTCAGCCCAGAACAGGCAGCTAGATACTTCTCACCCCTTTTGCCTTGTTTTTGTTTGTTTGTTTGTTTTTCTTTATTTTTTCCCTACTTTTTTTTGCAGTGCTTTTATTTTTCTTCTTTTTGTCTTTTTTTCTTCTCCCCCTTTTAAAATTGCCCCCCCCCCCCCCCCCCCCCCAGTTTTCCTTCTCCTTTTTCTACTGGAAGTTTTTGGACATTCTTGGCTGCATTTACCAACTCAGCCATTTTGTACGTTTTGAATCTTCTTATTGAAGATTTTGAAGGGTTTGGTTTCAGTATGCATCTATCAGCAGGCCTCTTTGTGTGTTCCTCATTCTCCCATGCCTGCATCTGTAAGGCTGTGTATCAAACAGTACCACTGTATTATATGTAGGGAAGAGCATTTGTTCTAGCATGGCTAACACAGGACACAGGGCTGCAAAAATAAGTAAGTAAAATTCTCTCTAGAGAGTCACAACACGTGGCTGTAACAAATTCAACAAATTGCTGTCTGTATATGTCAACAGTGTAAGATTGGGCAACAGTGTAGTCAAAAGAGATAAAAAGAACTGCAGTTTAAGGTGTACTGAGCCTTTATATTACTTGAATAAGCATTTGAAAAGTTTTTAAAGGTTTTTTTGTTTAAATAAAAAAATCTTGTGTCTCACGTGTGTTCTTCATCCAGCAGAGCATCTCTAGCAAATGTAGGGTTTTAAAAAGCAAGAGTTGTGTCCTGGGTTGTCTGTTAAAAGAATTTATAGACTGATTATGAAATAAAGGAGAAAAAGGCTGATTTTGCATAGTGAATTATGGCTGATGGTAGAAGAGCTTGTGTTGTTATAGCCTTTGACCTAGAATTGGATGTACTGATTATTTAGCATTAGACTGACTTGCAAACATTGGTATTATATGCAGCACATCCTCAAAGCTTCTGCTTTTTAGGAATGTGTACAGCACACATGGAGGAGGTTCAGCATTTGGCACTGCTTTCATGTTTGCTGTCACCAGCTAAGCTAGGCATGATCAACTAGACAAGTTAAATAAAACATGCAGTTAACAACCATTGTCCTTTATGAATTGTGAAGGAAAGTGCTGCTAGGGAGTACTGTACAGGGAAGGTCTAGTCTCCTCTTGTAGCCCTGAAAAAGGCAGGGTTCCTGGTAGGCAGGTCCCAGGAACTCAGTGTTCAGACTTCTGTTTCCGGAAGAGGATTGCATACCAACCATTTGAATTTCAATGGGGCAAGTGCCAGATTCTGCACCTGGAATATGAGAACCCTGCATGTGCACACGACCTGGGGAATGAGAGGTTGGAGAGAAGCCTCACAGAAAGAGATCTGGGGATCCGGGTCAATGGCAAGTAGAATATGAGTCAGCAATGTGCTTTAGCAGCCAAAAGGGCCTAACAACATCCTGAGGTGCATCAGGCACAGCACCACCAGCCAGTGGAGCGAGGGGATTGTCCTGCTCTGCTCTGCTTGTGCAGCCTTGCCTTGAGTATTGTGTGCAGTTTTGTTCACCACAGTATAAGAAAGATTTCAAGCTGTTGGAAAAAGTCCAAAGGAGGGCTACAAAGATGGTGAAAGATCTAGAGAGGAAACCTTATGAGGAGTGGCTGAGGTCAACTTCGTTTGTTCAGCCTGGGGAAGAGGTGACTGAGGGAGAGAGAGACCTCATTGCAGCATACAGCTTCCTCCCAAGGACAAGCTGAGGGGCAGGCACTGATCTCCTCTCTGGTGACCAGTGACAGGACCTGAGGGAATGGCATGAGGCTGTGTCAGGGGAGATTTAGACTGGATGTTAGGGAACCACCAGAATGTGGTTGGACACTGGAAGAGGCTCCCCAGGGAAGTGGTCATGGAACCAGGCCTGCCAGAGCTCAGGAAGCGTTTGGACAATGTTTTCAGACACATGGTAGGATTCTTGGGGCTGTTGTGTCCCAGGTCAGGAGCTGGACTCCAGTGGTCCTTGTGGGTCCCTTCCAGCTCAGCATATTCTATGATTCTATGTGTCCTTGTCACTGGTGAACACAAGGATAACTAATTTTTGTAGAGGTGAACTGTTCTTACATGTGTGTGTACTTTACTCTGAGATTCTTGACCACGTTGCACTTGGGGAATTGCCTTTCCAGATGTAGCATTGTTAGTTCAAGTTTGTTCTGTTTCTGTATGTGTTGGCAGTCCTTAATTAGAAATGGTATTTAACATGCTCTTCAGTAGGTTCCTTAGTCATTGTGCCGTGGCACTATATATTAATGGTCGCCCCGGCATTTTTCTTCACATTTTCTGCTCATTTTTCACATTCAGGTTTTACTTTAGCTCATATCCACTCATTTTCATGTACAGCCTGTTTTCAGTCGAAAATCCTTTGGACTGTTCTCTGTAGACATGACTATATTGCTTTGCAGTATATAGTTGTCCAAATACATGGTTGTCCAAAGAGGGTTGGAGACTAATGTCTGACTTTCATACCTAATGTAGATGCTGTCCATACCGAAACAAATGCTGTGGCCTAAAGTCTTTTATGCCTACCTTTTATTTTTATAAACCCACCAACCTTTTTGCAGCAGAAATGTCTGAATAAAACGACGTCTTCATCCGTAGCAGGGAAATAGTGCAATACCCTTATTTTCCTAATGCAATATTAGACAAACCTTGTTTTATCATTCATGCATAAATGTCCTGTTCTGTCTTTTTGGATTCTCTTGTGCATTTGCTTTCCACACTGGAGTTAGAGTTGTCCTTTTGGCAGCTGATGCTGAGGAGAATATACCCCCTGGGACTGTCTGCAGGCAGGCACACCTGGCAGTTTTGCTCTGGGTGGGAGTATTTGCTTCCCTTCTTGGTAGTGAAACGCATGGTGGTAGCTGGTTGCAGGTCTCATGCCAGCATGGTCACTAGCACAAGCATTTCACTGTGATTTGATGAGAGGTAGGGCTGTCACCTTACCGGCAAGGCACGAGGGTGAGGTGCTGCTGTCTCACGTGTACCAGCCTGGGTTCCCAAATTGCAAGCACGGCCAGCTGAACTGTAAAAATAAGTGCACAGTGCTCTGGGTCATTTTGATCTTTCCCTCTGTGTGCTATTCTTGCCCTATCCATTTTCTCATGTGTACGTGAGGCTGTTGAGAGATTTGATGAGCAACAGAGTCCTCAGTCAGAGGAAGCTGCTCTGACTTAGTTTCCTAATGACCTGTAAGGCAAATTGCTGAGTGCATTTGTTCCTTGGTAGTTATAAAGCGGAGGAAAGTAGCACATGATCAGGAAAAAACCCCAAGTTTTTGCATCTCATTGGTTACTCGTAGTTGTTACTCTTATTATTGTGTGCTTTGGTTTTTACTGAAGGCACTTGAAGTGAAAAGAGGGTTTGATTGCTGACGTATGAGTTCATCCAGTTAGGGGTTTAAGGTACAGAGATAAATACAGTTGTAGCTTGCTTGCGAGTGTCACGAGTCTCGTGGGGAGTGAAGAGCAAAGGTAAAAACCCGGTGTGGTAGAGAAGCAGGGCTTGTCTCAGACTGGCTGGTGAGGACTCTTGCCTGCAGGTAGAGCAGTGCTCTGCCTCCATCGGCAGCTCTGCTGGATCTGGCAGCAGCGTGCTGGTGACATCACCCCGAGGAGAGGGAGAAGGTTAGGCAGAGTCACTGGGGCTGCTTGTTCTGCGCAGGCACTGGGGAAAGGGTTTCTTTCGTATGCTGTCTAATAGATTCAGCCTTTTATTTTATAATATAATTAAATAACCAAGCCTTTGTGAGGCTTCTGAATTCCTTTAATTTAGCGGCAGCACAGAAGCTGAATTCAGAGTATTCATGGGCCTGTACTATCTCCCTGACTACTTGCCAGGTCTATTCATGCTGTTCTGAGTGCAGGAAGTTCTCACATTCATTCAGGCTTGGGGGGTTGGGGGTGGAAGGCGTTGTGTGGTTGGCTTTTTTTTTTTTTTTTTAAGCAAGGGAAATGGTTATAAGGAAAATTCTTCAGAAATTCCCTGGGACCAGTTTACCAACTGTTAATCTGTGAGTAAATAATGGGAACAGTTTATACACTTGGCAGCTCTTGAGAAAGAGCAAAGAATCATGAGAAGTTCACAGTCCACAGCCCCAAGATAGCCGAATCCTTTGGTATGTTCGGATGTGTCTGAACAGGGATAGATTAGTACTTTTTTGCTAGTACATGTAATCTTAGATATTCTGAAGTGCTGAGTTTGATGAGGAAAACTTTATGCTGGCATGTGGTAGCTGACTGGTTACGTTTATCTTGCTCAAGTTAAATAATTCTTTTTCTATTTGAGTTTTAAGCCTCTAGCCAATATGTTTGTCATCCATGGACTGTTACTAATGCCCTCTCAAGGAGGGGATGAGGAAATTTATTTGCTGCCTGGTGAGAAGAAAGCTGGTAACAGTGGCTTTCCTTTGGTTTAGGGAAGCGGGGAGAGAGAGAGGGGACAAGAAGGTGAGATAAAACTGAGAAAACAATGACTAAATCAAAGCTAGTAGTCACAACTACAAAATGCTCTGCAAACTTAAGCATTCTCAGGAGCTGTCTCACATCTCTGATCTGTGGTATCTAATCTTTGTAGCTAGATACCACTAGTGCTAGACATTATGGACGCATGTAAGGGGCATTGGAAAAGGGAAAGTGACGTATTGGTGTGGGTTTTCTGCTGCTACAGCTGAGGCATTGAGGAAAGCACACAGCTATCTAGGATGAGTATAGCAGGATTTGGGCAAGTTGCCGTTTTCACCTAAACAAACAGAATTGGGGTGGTACAGACTCTCCTGGTATTTGCTTGTTAACGTACCTCTGTATTGTCTGTTGCAAAATAGAGTCGTGTTTGACGGAACAGTGGATATACAGGATTATACCTGAATGGCAAGAAAGTCCACAGATTAAAAGCTTTTTATGTAGACGGGGTGGGCTACATCCAAAATGTTTCATCTGGAAACTGAATTGGAGGTGAGGAGCCCAAAGTTTGTGTGTCTGGCTTATATATAAGTGTGTGGTGAAGTACGCATTTTTATGCTGGGGTATAAAACCTGCAAGCCAATGTACCCTTAAAAAGAATATTTTAAACTTGGATTACCTTAAAGCTACATAATCGCCTTTATAAGGTTCCACCTTTATTGGGATCCTGACATGTATAGGACTTAAAGATTGCCCTGCATTTGAAACTCTGATGTTTTTGTAGGACAGCTTCCTGTTCTCCTGAAAACTGCAATGTGTTTTTTGAGTGTCATTCTGTTCCTTTGTAGTTTCTGTATGGAAAAGCATCGTGCTTATATTCTGTCAGTGAGTATTTAGGTGGTTTTTGTCCTTTTCTCTTTCTATGCTCTAGATTGCAGGTTTTAGAAATCAGTCTGTATTACTTTTCATAGATTAAAAGTCTTGTGAACGAAGTAGTTTTCCCAAGGTGTTGCTGGTTCTGGATCGTGGACTGTTAAGAACATTTATGTACAGGTTATGGCACCTGTTACCACATGTGCAACTGAGAAACTAATGCCAAGCGTCTGGATTGTTCTAGGAAAAACAAGGAAGTGGGGAGTGAAAAATTGTTGCTGTTAGATAGCCTGGTCATATTGCTCCTGCCCTCCCCCCCCCTCAATGTTCGAACTATGAGTTTTGAATTCTGTTTTCTATTATAAATACTGGTGCTGAATATCCATGTCAGCTTTCCTTTTAGAACAGCTTACCATTTTAAGTTCTAAAAGTACTGTGGTAGCTTTACTTTTTACAGTGTTGTATTAAAAACCTTCTGCTTGCTTGTATGTATAAGATTACACATGATGTATAAGATTTTAATCTTTGTGAACCCAATTTCATAACAAGACCAGAAAGTGCATGTAAGCACAAATTTTCTTCAAAGTTGGTTTTCTGGTATTTTTTTCAACACCTTGTGAAAGTCTTTAGCAAAATGAAGATAAATAGCTTCAGCTATTCCACACATTCTTGAGTACTGGAGGAGGGGAGTGTGTCAGCTGGGGGGAGGTTTACAAGTAAAACTCCTGTTGCCAGGCAGCCCAAGAAGTGCGTTGGCATCACTTGGAAATGAGTGCAAATTATGGGTTGCTGTTGGAGCAGAGTGGACAATGGAGATAAAGAGCGTGAAGAGAAACTTGATGGTTTTGAAATTAGTTTGTTTCACCTTCCAGAATACAGGATATTAAAGTTAAGGTAACTATCTTAGAAAGTCTGACAGTACTGTGGGTAAGAGGAGAGCTGGGCTACGCAGAAAGTGTAATTCCTATCCTTTTTTAATTATTATAGCATGTTTTAGTGAGTTAATGCGTGGTATTACAAAATGGGGTGTTGGAAAGTGTAGTTATGCTATTGCTCCTCCTAGCTGTTAGCCTTGTGAGTAGATGAATGCTCAAGAGCTGCCTGTTCTGTTGTAGTGCAAAGTCTTTTTGTTTAGCTTCTGGCTTATATAAGCAAATTGAGCACTTGCCACAAGATGCTTTGTGCAAGATGCTATCACCTGAAAGTACCAGTCTCTGTAGGATTGTGTTGTTCCCTCTGCCTTTATAATCTGGTATTGGGGACTATCACACAGGTAAACTAGGAGTCAGAGGCTTAGTACTGTGTGGATGAGCTTTACATATGAAAACCATCTTGGTTTTCCTTGAAAGCCACTTCTTGTGTGTCTCCTGTCCCCACTGTCAGTGGTGTAGGATTTACTCTGTGGAAACATATGCCTTTGTAAGATTAAATTTGTAAGTGTGTGTGTGTTTAGCAGAATGTTGTAAGATAGTAATTAATGCTGTAGCCATCATGTGAATGGAAAATATTTCTGCAAACATGTCTACGTATCTAGATACTTAAGAGGATAAAATTAGGCTTTGGAATTTCCCTTTGGTCCTGTTTGATTTAGCCAGCTCTTAGACATTTTATTATGGTGGTAATAGTTATCTGTCATTGTCTCACTTTTAACCTCAGCATTGCACTGTCTTGCAAGAGCATAACATGCAAACCAGTAACAAACCTGGGGCAAATCAGGACAGTAAGATGGAGGTTATGTTATGTTCTGTCACCTTGCAAGCTTCTGTCCTTTTTATTCAGTTTCCTTGCGAGTTTAAAAACTGTTGTAGTCCCCGTGTAGCACCTTTCTTGAAAATATTTTAGTTTTTCTACTTTAAACCCTAGAAGTCGGAAAGTACAGGCATATATTCATTCACAGGTCTTCAGTGTTTGCATTTTATGATGACTGTAAAAGACACTGATTTAGCCAAGACTCGAAATTCCTCTAGGATTCTTATGTCCATACAAGAAAAAACTATATGATCCTGCTCATAATACAGTACCATGTTCTTCTTTTGGATCATGTATTTTTGTGAGGAAAAAATATTGTGAAGGCAACTCTAGTGGATATTAGTGGATATACCATGTTGTCTGCTTTTATTATTTTTTTTTTTTAATTGCTTAACTTTTTCTTAAGTATTTTGAGATGAAAAATTGTTTAGGAGGGTTTGGGCAAGATGGCAAACTTTGTGGCACCCGATCCTTTCCCCTCCATATTCCTGATAGTGGTGAGAAACATTTTAGCATATACTCTGCTTCCATAGTTTTGATCTTAAAAATACCAGGGGTAATGGTGAATTATGTTTTTTCCTCTTCCCTTTCATTTCTATAATGCACCCAGAAACCCCCTGGATTTTTGTCCTGTTAGGAGTTCTCTCTTGGAAGCTGGATGCTTGCAAGGTGGAGATCTTTCTTCTGTGGTATTACTCTAACAATGTGGAAAGTCACAATACCAGCAGCCTTTTGGTTTCTGCAGTGTGAGGGTGGGCACTTTCTTCCGAGGAAGCCTTCCCACAAATTGGCTGGGCATGATGCTGTGCTGTCATACCATTAGCTAAAGTAGTCAAGCACTCTTCCATTTTAAGTGACTGGACAGTCCTGGAGCTGCATTCAGGTTGTGAGT
Organism: Hirundo rustica; assembly: GCF_015227805.2. Lineage (NCBI taxonomy): Eukaryota > Metazoa > Chordata > Aves > Passeriformes > Hirundinidae > Hirundo > Hirundo rustica. The sequence continues at coordinate 84,345,341 of NC_053450.1, forward strand.
ACCAAAACAGATGTTTCATGTGGCCCTGATATTGGAACATACAATACCTTGCATTAGCAAATTGTTGGGGTAAATAATCCAAAAGTTCAGTAGCCACAAATCCTTTGTTTTCCTGTTAACTTGTAATCCAGTTGCAAGAAGACGTTGGAGTGCTTTTCCAGAAACATAATTTGCTGAGGAATCAAGTGGTTGCTTGAAGGACTCAGCTCTTCCTTTGTGTTCACTTCTCCATAAAAAAAAAAAAACCAGAATTTGAAGATCTTAAATATAAATTCTATACAAAAAAAAAAAAGGAGGGGCTGGGAGGGGTTTGAAAGGCAGAAATTATTTTTAATTGGTCCTTAATAAAGCATAAAGAAAATCAGTTGTCTATTAATATTTTTAGCTTTTAAACTTTATTTCTGCCTGGCTTCGTAACAGTGTAGGTAAACACTATCGATCAAGTGCGTTGCTCTGATTTTTGTACACTTTAAACTTTAATCAGACTTAATAGTGTTGCTTTCAAGCTCAGATGCAGTTATCTAGATGACTGAGATTAAATATTTGTGATTTTTGGAGTTTTTCCTCAGCTTTTCTTTGGCTGTGTATACTTTCTGCTGCAGGAAAAAAAAAAATGCGGTCATGGGCAAGGGCGTTGTTGTTGTCGTGGTTTTAGGGGCAGGCAGTGGGGCATGCAGAGAGCAAATACAGAATTCCCAAGGGGGGAGGCAGTACAGAGTGCTCTGCCAACTCCATTGCCCTATTGCCTGTTAAAAATTACTAATTATTAATTAGTGTGGAAAAATGGATAATCCTTTTTCTTTTTTTTTTTTTTTAATAAAGCAGATTTGTTTGCAGCAAAAGAAGGATTCTTGATTGGTGCTTTCAAATGTGCTGTCCTGAGCCACTGTTCTTGGAGGCTCTGGGGAGTCAATCGCTGCTTGCACAGCTTCAGGCAGCTCTGACCCTTGAGTGCCAAAGGGCTGGTCTGGGCTGAATGAAAATGAAATCTGTTTCCTTTCAAGGGATTTCTGTACCGAAGAGAGCACTCCATGACATTTCTTCAAGAAAGCTTCCTGGAGCAGCTGCTGTCAGAAGTTCTGGGTTTAGGTGGGGCTTTGTGCTCAGCTCTTCTGAATGTGCATTCAAAGAACACCCTGTCTTGTTCTTACTAGGCTGCTGGGCATGGTTAAGTAAAATCTATGTTGTCTGTGCAGTGAAAGGATAGTTATTGTTTGCTATCTCTTCCAGCCCATAGAAATGAGTGGGATAAAACTTTTGAAAGAGGGAATCTTGCTTTGGCTGAATGGGTGGGTGTATTTAGCCGTGCTGGCTTGGTTTTTACTGTGGGGTGTGTAACACTTCTGTGCTCTCTTAGCATAGTCTCTTTTACTCCTCCCTGTGCAGTAATACGCAGTACTTTTTTCAAGATTGACTGATCTTTATAATGGATGATGTTTGTTTTGATAAGTTAGTTGGTTAGTTTGTTTGTTTGATTTAATTTCTTGCCTTCAGCTGCAGTAACAAGGCCTCGCTTTCACATCCCGCAGAAGTGATGCCTTTTGAGCTTGGTGCAGTTTCCATGGGCCTAATGCTGCTCACTAGGACATGCCACTTTCAGGGCTGCCTTCCGTAGGCAAGTTCTTCCATCCTAATGTCTGTAAGACACCGAGTCTGAAAAACGCGGTTCTGGGGGTCAGATCTGTAGCTTTCAGGAAGCAGTGCTTTTTACCATCTCCTTTTTGCCTTATTGGCACTTGGGGGCTACAGAAATTCTCAAGATAAATGAATGTGTCAGTACCGTTTGTTTACCTGTGTCTCTGGGCATCTTTTGTATATCCGAACAAGGAGTAGTGCTGTTTAGCTGTGCACTCTTGTGTGTGAGTGTTTTGTTTTTAAAAAGATTTGGTGTAATGGTCACTGCAAAATCAGAAGGTATTGATGTGACATTGTTTTTATAACATCTTAAAAAGCTGCCTTTTGAAGTATCTAAAATAAGGAGTTTGCATGTATCTCTAACATTTGTTGAATTCTCCCAGACTTCTAACTTAAGCCTTCTTAAAAATAAATGTGTAAATATTTACTTGATACCTTTTTCAGTGAGTGTTCTCCCACGACTCCTGCTGCATACCATCCAATCCACCTATTACAGGATATAGTTAGTAATATGTTGAACCTCTGCTGTTATTCTATATTAAGTATGATAATAATGTAGTTTTAGCACTATTCAGTCAAAACATGAAACTCTAGTGTTTTTCACTTTGGTTTATTTTAATGTCTGGATGCAGAAAAAAAGACAAGTTGTGTGCAGTTCAATGACAACTTTTATAAGGATACAGAGGGACAAAGCTAGAACACAAAATCCACAGTGTCTTGTTATTCGAAATTTGTCAGTTAGGCTTTTTTGTATAGGAATCATAAATAGTGTATAAAGGCTGCACGTACAAAACTTCTTTTCCAAACCTTTCCTTCCAAGGGGAACTGCATCAGTATGATTAGTAAAAGAGACTTGTCTTCCTATTTTTAAGAAACAAGGGGAAAGTTGATCTTTTTCATTTTCACTACCTGGTGCTGGGCTATCAGCTTGCAGAGATTTGCTCATTGTGTAATTGGTGTTTGAATTGTGCTTAACTCTGCAGAAAGCTTTCTGACTATAGAGTATTTTATGGTGTGTTACAGCTAAAGACAACATTTTCAAAACTTAAAAATGACTAATAAAAATGGTCCACCAGTGATGTGGAAGAATTTGAAATCAAGAAGACTGCACTTTTGAACACAAAAATTGAAGGTTAAGCCTGGATGCCCTAACTTGCATAACTTTTAAAGACTTAAGCTCCGGGCATAAACAAAACAATCCGTCCAAAGTAGCACTTGGTGCAGATTAAAGAATTGCTTGAGGGTAACTTGCACAGTAGTGGTGGTATCATGTTGACATGTCACTGGCATCCCCTCGATCCAGAGGTCAACAGGAAGGATTCAGAAGTAGGAGAAATTAGTGGCATGACACCATGAAAATGGTATGATATTAGGAGATTGATTAAAACTGAACATTTTGCGCTGGTACTTGGGTTTTTTCCGCCTCTCAGTTTCTCCACTGTGCCAGTGGCCAAAGTGTTTGGAGGGAAGTCCTTTTGCTTTGTGGAATGTATTTGTTTTTCCTGGGAGACCCTTTGAGGGAAAAGGTTCTTATGGCCTACCTTGCTGACAAAGCAAGCAGAGCACCAGATAAAAAACTGCAGTGGGAAGAAGTGATTTCTTAGATCTTTCAGAGCTCCGCATTTCTTCTAGGTGTCTGATATTTGTGGCATAGGGGGATGATAAAAGAGCCTTATTTTGGGCAGTATTGCCTTGCTGAGGTTTGTCTAAAATTCATCAGCTTGCAAAAGCTGAGCAGTTACTGAGTAAGCTTACCAGTGACTAACTAGTGTTGCCATATGAAATAGGTATGTCACCCCTCTTGCAGCAGTTCTGTTGACATACATGTGAAATGCTCACACAGAGAATTGACTTCCAGAGTAGAAGGTGTTGGCTGTAAAATACAGATTTTAAAACAAATTTAAAATGGGTGTTTTTTGTAGTAATCAAATGTCCTTGCTTATATTTAAGGCAGACATATTATGGGAGATTCAAGAAGGTCTTTTCCCTCTGCACTGTAGTGGTACTTACACAAGCAGTACTGGGTATGTTCTGTGCTTGTGCGCTATCCCAGAATCATGGCTAGAGAACAGGCTACTTGGCTAACAGCATAGCTTGGGCAGCTGTTTTTGATAGGATTATGTGTGTTCAGACACTGTTTCAGAAGAAGCTGGGTTTGCATGAATTTCTGGAAAAATGTTTTATTGCCTTCCTTGAAATTCACCTTCAGACTATAGCCAAAATTAATTGATGGCTGTTACCTGTTCTTATGGTAAGGTTTTAATGCTAAGAGAGAAACACATTTAAGCATAAAGATGAGTTGGGTGGGGGGGAAAGAAAAAGGGATGTATGTGTTACCTTGTCCCTTTTTTGTCACTGGTCTCTATGATGAGCTCTATTTTCTAGAAGGAAGTGCTCTCCTAAGGCTATTTTGAGGTGTTCATGTGTAATGGGAAAAGAAACATGCATTGTACTAACCTCCTCATAAGTACAACATATACTGGAGTTCCATGTTCTCCTTCAATGTAGGTGCCTATCATAGAAAAGGACTGCTTCAAGTAGTTGAGAATGGAATTTACAAAGTTGGTGTTGAGCATCTTTAGATGCTAGCAAAATGGAGTTTGGGGAGGATTTGATCTACGCGTGAATGCTTGGGGTTGAATACAATCCACACCTCGGTGCTTTTGTCCTGTCTAACACAAGGTTGTTTCAGCCATCTCTGAACTGAAATGTAAGGAAAATAAATGTGATTTGACTCTGTTAATGAGTATTTTTGAGGGGTATGTCTATCTCAAAGGTCCTCAACTACCTCGTGTAATGAGATTTTCAGAATTTGCCTTGGAGACAAATGAGAGGTGCAGGGAGAAAAGGAGACATTAGTTTGTGCATATTACACTCTTTCTTAGATGCTTAGAATCATCTCTCAGTGCTGCACTGCTACTTAGCAGTTAAGATCTTTCCAATTTAAAACTGTGGTTTTCAGTTTTTTTTCTCCTAGAGAAGAAATGAATGTGACGTTTTTCTGCTGTCAGTGGGATGAGTTCTACCCCATTAAATATAGCTTCAGAGGTGTCTGCCAGGGTGTTCCTCCTACAGCCTTCTTGAATAAGCCGGAGTCTGCTTTCATGTATTTGAGTACCTTCCCTGCTGCTCTGCTTCCTCATTCCCATCAGGATCTTGTGCTCCAGTGTCTCATGGTCACCACAAGCACAGTTGCTTTTGACTGCTGTAAGCCCAGTCGGCTGCTCTTTAGTCAATAACAGATCAAGCTGTAAAGGATAGGGAAATGTGTATTAAAACTTCCCTGAACTGACTGAACCTGGAAAGTCAGATTTTATATCTGAGGTCTTTTGTGAGTGTTTCCAATATCCCTGCTTGAAGAAACAGCTCTGAAAGCATTTAAATACCAGATTTGCTTACAGATTTGCTCTCTAACTTATACTTACTGTCATAGATTTACCACCTCCATTTAATAGTTCACTTGTGCTCCGTTTCTTTTTGCCATAATTACGGGAAGTAATTGGTGACTAATTTCATGTTTTACTTAACTCTTCTCTCTCTTGTCCCCCAGTGTAGTTTTGGTTTTTTGTAGTGTCTAAAGGCCATTGAAGTGTACCAGAACAGTGCTAGGGTGACTTCCTGAAATTTAGTAATTGAGGGAGAAAATGTGTAGCACCCTGTCACTCTCTCTCTCTTAGAATGGGTAAAATACTGTGTGTATATATCTGTATCTGTGGAGGAGCGAAAATACAAGTGTAAAACTGCAATGTTAAAATCAGGTGACTTTGGTTGCCTTACTAATGCTTAGGTCTCTGACCTTTTTGAGTCACCCAGGAGCATGTAATTCTTATGTTGCTGCAGAGACAGCCTTTTACGATAAGTAAGTTAGATAGATAATTGGGAGCTTGGAATACTTTGGATGTTAGGCTTCAGGGAGAGTACCTAGAGTCCTCTTCTATAGGAAAAGAGGGAAAATGTTCAATTTCATAAATACTGCTATAGGTATTAATAAGACTTTGTGGTTTCTGGATTTTGTTTTATTCCATGATTTGTCTAGTTTGGTTTATCTTTTTTGTCTTCTATCTGTAGAGGGTAATGGCAGTTATCTCACAGTAAACCTGTCCCAAATGAGACTCTTGAATTTTTGTTCAAAGGTCCAGTAAAATGAAATACATTTTACTGGTGTGTTGTGGTGGGTGTTTGTTTGTTGTCTTTTTTTTTTTTTTTTTTTTTTTTTTTTTTTTTTTTTTTTTTTTTTTTTTTTTTTTTTTTTTTTTTTTTTTTTTTTTTTTTTTTTTCCCTGCTGGACTCACTTGGCGCTTAAAATGTTATCCTTTGTTACCCATGTTTACCCATGTTACAGAGCCGGTACATCTTTGAGGCTGTCAGCTCAGGAATGTTTCCATCTGGGGTCTAAATTTCTGTTACATTTATAAAACATTGTTTTAAGTGGGACGAAGTTAATTGATGGGTGAGCGAGGACTCGGGCCAGCTGAAAGGATGAACCCACTCATGAGACTGCATGAAAAACACAAGAGTTGGAAAGAAATAAATTGTTCTAATCAAAGGTTACATAGGAGGTGGTGGCACTGCACAGCAAAAGCCAAGAGGTATGGTACTTGGGTGTTTGAAGATGGACTTCTCACAGATGAGCTGTGTCTGTATGGAAGTTGCCTGAATATAGTGCAGGAAGAGTTGGAGGCAGAATTAGACCAAACTGTTGAGGCTTTTCCAATAACAGAAAGTAAAGGTAATACCATTTGTGGATCTGGGGGGAAATGGGATGCTAGATTAAACAGATCTAGGTCAGAGGTGTTAGAGTTCTAAGAACTTGTCAGTGGTGGGTCTTTTACCTGGATTTATATGTGTAAAGACTATCTAATAAACAGTAAGCTCATAACTTAGACTGTGAAAGCTGCATGTTAGTGGGAAAAATATCTTTCCAGGTTTCTAATGTTTGTGTTGCTGAATTGGAAATTAGGTCTCTTGTGAATTAGAAGTTAAGATTCATTAGCAGCTCTGCATGGAAATATATTTTTGTTGTCCAAATTAGTACATTTGTATGCGAAATTGCTTTCAAGCTGTTTTAAGTGAAACTTTCTATGTCAATGGATTAATTTCTTGATATTTTTAGAATATGATATTTTGCCTTTAAAAGATATTAACTATTTCAGAGTTGAAGAACAAGTAACCCAAGGAGATTTGAAATAACTTTATGGAACCTGGGCAAACCTTGTAAAAATATTCTGCTGCTTTTGCAGCAATAGTTCGAACTGCAAGGCATATTCTCCAGCTCATGGCTGTTGTAGGTCCTCTCCTATTCTGCAGCTGTTTTATTGAAGTAAGGGAGTTGAGAGGTGTGCTGTGAGTCATTTGTATTAAAGTCCACTACCTCTTGTCTGTTCCAATATCTCCTGTAGACTTTTTCTTCATTTTTACTGCTTAAAAATGTAAACAGGAGGAGTTTAATAGCAGAATCTTCAACTGTATGATCTAGAAAAGTAACTTTGCGTTCTTACAGAAAGCACTACATATTATATGACTTCTCTAGATGACCCATATGATCTTAATACATAAGATTAGTAGGGAACTACCTTTTATTTTGTTTTTCAGTTATGTAAATAATATCTTTGTCAGAAATGGAGGCTAAATCCGCCTCCAATTGAAGGTGTAGATTGGGATTTATTTCCAAGTAGTTACTCTTTGTTTTGTCTTACAAATGTTATGCATATTCTTTAAAACAGTTTACACAACCTGTATTAAGAGGTTCTTTAATCTTTATAAGGACATGTTTAAGATTTATCTTATCTTGGATAGCATGAATAAGTACACTGTCTTCTGTAAGCTATGGTAAAAACATCTTAGATAAACCAGTTGTGTTCATTAGTTTGCAGAATTGGGTATTCACTGATAGAAATGACACTGGCTTTATTTGATCCTTTTGAGAGTAATGATATTTAATCTAATTACAGGTGAATTCAGTCTTTATTTATGAAAAACCTCAAAACATACCCAACACTTGAATATTCATAGGCTGAAGTACTAGTGTGCCTGCCTTTTCTTGCTAAAAAGTCCAAAAGTATGCCTACCTGTATCCGTTTGCAGTATGTGAAGCTTGATTCCTTTCTGCGAGATGGTGTCTGAAAACACTCTAAGATTGGTGCTGAATTCTGTGACTAAACAAAAATTGATTTTGATTGTGATGCATAACTGAGTGCAGAAATCTGTCTTCAGTTTGGATTTTTATTTTCTGAGTGAGGCAACTTGTGTATCCTATTTGAGGAAGTATGGAAGACTGGCACCTTATCAATGCCTTGTTGCAGTGGTTTTGTTCAATTTGTATCTGTATTCCGAAGTAATTAGCCAATATTACAGCAAACATGGAGGATTAACTGCTAAAATACTATCAATCCGTTGACCTTACAGAATTAATACTTTTCTTTATACATGTGATTAAAATCTTCCTTTTAAATGTGACTGTAATGTCTGAGATGATGATTGTTCCCTGCTAATTTCCTTAATGCCTTAGCAAAGGCTTAGATGGCAGTTTTACCTCATGCTGCCCTTAACATAAATTACTGCATCAGAAACTTGGTGTAAACATGAAAATAGGTAGTCCTGGCTGCCAGGCCCTGCTGGATTAAAACCTGAGTGCATTTCATGGGTTTGTAAGCTGAGGAGTTTTCAGGAAGAGCAGAAATTGAATAAACGTGGCGTTATTTATTTAAAAGAGAAGGGTAAACAGTATTTTGAAGGTACCATTGCGCAAATTTTTAAGCTCTTGAGAGAATACTTAAGCTTTTCTGTTTAGTGGTGAACATAATTGATTCACCTTCTCATTGCACAGAACATAACTCAATTATGGTAGGAGCAAACATTGTCTCCAGGGATGCAAGCTTGAGTGGATATGTGAGATCCTGGCCTCCATCCAGCAAATGATGCCATTGCTTCTCTTTCTTCTGGTGCTTAAAATCTTATACCAGAGTCTGTCTCTGGGAATTAATACAGTCAGAGCAGAGGGTGAACTGAAGTAGTCTATTTAGTTTTAGATACCTCTATAAAGCATTGCTATCAGTTTAAAAAAGATGGAAACTTGTGTTTATTTGTGCTCTTCCAAGATACTTGCTTACTTCTGTTGAGTAAGCAGAGAGTTAAGGGGGGTGGTGGTGTGGGTTTTTTTGTTTTGTTTGTTTGTTTAGTTGGTTTTGGGTTTTTTTGTGTGTGTGTGTTTGGTTTCTGTTTCGTTTTTCTGCAAGAACTCTGTTTTGGGACCTTTTTTCTAAATTATTCATGATCTAAATGTATTTGATGTATTTACCAGAATGGGTTTGTTTCAAGAGTCAAGTAATGAGCGTTGTGTTTTCTCTTGTTTTAGGTTACTTGTGTTATTTCCTAGTAGGAACCAAGTGTGAGGTTTTTGCCTTGAGAATATAAGTGTTGAGGCTTGTTTCAGAAAGACTCATGAATCTTTTAAGCAGAACAGTTACTGTCCTTTTCCACAGTACTTCTGTTGTGTCTCTTAGTCCATTTTATCTGCTGAAACTGGCAGGGTGGAAGAAGCATAACATAAAGCAAACACAGGCTGCAACAGACATTTTGGGTTTTCTTTAATTAAAAACCCAAAGCAGAAATTCTGGTCAGAAGGGATCTCTGTCTCAGCTGGCATCACTTCCAACTCAGTGCAGGTCAGGCCTGGTTAGATTAGGTTATTCCAGGTTTTACTTGGTGAAGTTTGGAATTACTTCCTTGGAAATGGGACAGCCTGCAGTTGAGCTTTGTACCACTGACTACAAGCCTTGAGCCGGGTGTTACTGTCCGCTCGGTTTGTATCACTAACCGAGGATGCTATGGGAGACCAAGCAAAAGGTTTTGCAAAAACAGCAGTGAGAGGTGTCCACTTTGCCTGTGCACGTGCCTACTTGTGTCCCTTGAATACAGTCAGGTTGGTTGAGTGCAGTCTAAGCCCATCTCAGTCACATCCTTGTTCAGGTGCCCAGAAATGGCTTCCAGGAGGACTGGCTCTGTTGTGACTTTGGTTGTGCCCACAGTCCCCAGGTCTTGTTTCTTACAGAGGGACATGCTGTTTGCCACCCAAAGAGGATGGTGGGGCTAATGACCTCTGCTCTAACCACTGTCTGTGATCTTAATCCAGTGTGATTATCAGTGAACCTGGGACTGGTTATTGCAGTTTATGCTGCTGGCACCTGGAACTTGTGAAAATCTATACTTTCTAACCTACAGATCTGAGCATCATTTCACATGTGCAGCCCTTTACTAAGACACTTTTTAGGCTCAGTTTTTTCTCTGAGAAATGATTTCAGAGCAGCAGCAGTCTTGTCTTGAGCATCTCATTTTAATGTATTTTTTGGTTCACTGAGGAGGTAAACCTTGTATGGATTTAGTAGGGAGCCATAGTTCTCTCATAAAACTTTCAGGAGCTGAATTATTATTAAGTGCAGAAGCATTTTGTTTTGGATCTGCAATAAAACAGAGGGTATCTATATACTGCTGCGAATTCTAGGTTCTATTAGAAATACAAAATGGAAACTGTAACTGTTTTTAGCAGGTTTTACTAAGATTTGTAGCTGCAGGCTACATTTGGCTCTAAGTGTATTTCTTCATAGGAAGAGCCAAAATACAGACAATTGTCTCCTGAAGCTATGAGTGTTCTCTGGCAGGAAGTTGCTAAGCAAGAGGGTTCTTAGATCTTGGAATTTTTGGTGGAAGGAAACGTTTGGCTGGAAAAGTCTAACTTCTACTTAAAATACATTGTTGGTGTTAAAATGAAATAATTATCTGTTATTAGTGCCATTGTTATGGCCATCTATTGAAAAGTATAAGCACTGGAAAGGGAAATAGAATTGTTACCTCTGTGCCTGAGCTGAAGCTTTTGAGATGGAGAAATTAGCCTTGACTAAGGAGGTACTGTGATTATTCAGGATTTGTAAGCTTGCTTAAACTTGTGTTTGTATTTCTGGCAGTTTGGAAAAATTGGTTTGCCTTCGTGAATGTACTTCTGGCTTCAGGGGTCAAACTTTCGAAACTGAGCATGAGTAACTTGAACAGTGCTTGTTTAGTCTATTTGTGCTGCTATGGTTGAGATTATAATTACATGTTCAATGCAATGTGCCCTTCTGGAAAAGTATGTGTTGCTGTTCTGCACGAGTCCAAACAAGTATTTGTATTCAGCTAATTGCATTCCTTCAGCCAATGTGCAGTCTTTAAAAATTAGAGACTTAAATATACTTACCACAGTAAATTAAGTAGCACAGTTTGTCTCCTCATTTGAAACAGAATATATTTAGAAATAATGTTTATAAATGTTTTACGCATGTTTCTGTAACAGAGGAAAGTGTGAAGTGTGTACTGGTGTTATTTGATTTTGTTACTTGAATTTCTTACTGTCTCTAGGTTGGAGGTTACTCAGGTATGTAGTAGGTAGTGTAGCTTCTAAAATCCTGTTACTTCTGTTGTCCTCTCAAGACGGGACAGAACTTTTCCAAGCATGGGATAGATACTGCTTTTTTTCTATTTCCCATGCAGTATATCAGTGTTGTTGCTCTACTCTCCTCTGCAGAAGGTAAAGACATGCAAGTAAGGAGGGAATTGGGAACTCACACCAGTTTAGCTAGGAGTTTTCAGTCTTGTTTTTAATGTAAGCAAGATAGCTCTTAAAATGCTACATGTTGTTTTACAAGATGGAGTCTGATTTTTCTAAAACCTGCCTTGCAGTGTGGGATAACAGTTTTCTCAGTCTGAGTGCTTTTGTGGGTAAATTTGGTAGTGGTTGTAAAATAAAGTGGACATTGAGGCAGGATTTGTTTGAGTGTGTTAGAGTTCCTGATTTACAAAAGTCTAAATCAGCGCTGCTATAGGATGTATGGGGGTCGGGGGGAGGAAAGGAATCTGGACTTCTCACCTGGGTAAGAGGTGGAAAGTTAATAGCTTGTGCTTTTTAAAATTTGAGATTGAGCTTCAATGTGGAGAAACTTGAGACCCCACCCAGCCAAAAAGAAAAGTAAATGCAGGCACAGGCACCTTAATTCTGTTTGTTATGGACTTTGCGAGTTCATAACATTGTTTCTGCTGTTAAACACGTATGGATGCTCTTCCTCTTCACAAAGTCTGTGCCTCTGCTGTATAAGGTGCAACTTTCCTTACTAGCAGTAGATTACAATGATTTTAATATTTTTCTGCTGCTTATTCTCTGACTAGCTACATCTAATGCTTCTAGATGAAGCTTGGATAAATGTATGCTCAATTAATAGATTACTGGGTGGTTAAATTGTGAGCTGTGGGCCAAGCCTTAGTCCTGGTGCTTGCGTGGATTTTCACCTGTAATTTCTTACAGTTAGTACTTTTGAGTTCTGTCTTGAGCATTTTTGTGCTGTCTGTTCTGTGTGTGATAGGCTTAGATAAATGCTAAATTGTAGTGCTGACGGTAACAAACAGCCATTGTACTCCACTCTCTAGAATGAATGTCTGCTGTGTTCTGTAATTACTCTGGGGTAAAAGAGGACGCTTGAGTTCTTAAACTCAGCTATTTTCTGCTGCTTTCCTGAGTAGCAGTCATCTAGGCTGTAGAGAGCGCTTGTGCTGTCGCTTCATGCAGAAGAGTTCTGGTTTATTCCAGTCTGCTCTCCCCACTTGGTCTAGCCAGAATCCTTCAAGTAACGGGAGCTCGTGCAAGTTTGTTTTATTGCTGATTTCGAGAAGGTGTGTGAGGTGAAAAATTATGTGTAACATTGCAAATAAGAAAGCTGTGTTTTAACTCCTTCTGTGGCTGGGACTTACTCTGTATTTCTGTCTGAATGATTCTATCCCTGTGTCCCCGATGTGTGGTTACATTTGGAAAAGTTAATATATTGGGACAGTTGAGCATCCAGACTTCGGGCCCCCAGTCATCAGTGGATGATGCTAGCCACTTTTTTGCTCGGTAACTGGGCAACATCATGACGGATCTGTCTTCCCAGAAACAGTCGGGATGTTCAAGCCATACATTTCTTTGTTACTTTTAATCTTGGCCATTCATTTGTGTGGTACTTGGAGCTGGAAGATAGCATGTGGTGTGGGGAAAGGGGAGAATGATTCTTGATGGCATCTGCAACAGCAATATGAAAGGTGGGAATTTGGGTTTCTCTGCTTTGCTTCTGTGTGGTTTTCTTCCAGAGTTGTTACTCTGTGCAAGAACTAATGGGCATCCGTGTGGTATGATGGTGCCCTACACAGACCGAAATGAATGTTTCCATCACACTTCCCAAAAGACAATGTGTAGTCTCCTAAGCAGCTTTTTTAAAGCAAGTAGCTCAGTTTCCTGAAAATATCACAGCTTCAAATATTTGTCTCTTTGAAGGAGGGAGGGCTTGGGCTTCAGACTGATGTGGAGAAAGTGGTGTAATCTAGTTCTGGCTCACCAGCCTGGGTGGTCAAAGATAAGCTGTAGATCTGATTCTATACTGATGTTGGTTACTGAGGTTATCTAACTGTACTTTTTATGTTTTTGATGGTAGTTATTTGCAGGCTTTGGCAACCCAGCAGCTATCTTAGAGGCAAAAGAGATGTCTTGTGATGGACTGCTGAATGGGATTGATTTTTTTTTTTTTTTTTTTGGGGGGGGGGGGGGGTTAGTTTTTTTGGTTGTTAGGAGGTGTGGGATTCTTTTTGTTTCGTTTGTTTCTTTTTCTTCCCATCCTGGAATGTTCCTGGAAGTAATATCACCTTCATCAGACTGCTTTGTGAGAGGGTGAGAATACTGAGAGTACACCTGCTGGCTGTGGTCTCTAATCACAGCAGCACTGAAGTGCTGATTATTTATCCTGAGAAGTTACTGACCATAGGGCTGGAAATTCTGTTCCTTGAGAAATGGATGTGGTTTTAGCAAAGAAGGATTAAAAAAAAATTCTTTTGGTGTTCACTAGTGGATTTTCTAATGCCTACTTCTTCTACAAGGGGAAATAAGAGGTTTGACAGGAGCAGTGGCTGATTTTTAGTACATGAGTCCCTGCTTTTTCCAGACATCCAAGTGCAGGGAAACATCATTGCTCTCATGAGGGTGCTGACAGGAGTAGGCACTGCAGAGTGTTCTCCATGTCACTTAGCACTGCGAAGGAGCTGTGCTGGAGGTGTTGGGTGATAGTGCTGGACAAGGGCTATTCCCTTTCCATGGGCTGGCACTGTGAAGCTGTTTGAAGTCCCTTCTGAGAGGAGGTGAGTGTATTATATTAGGGCTGTTCTGATGCCTCCTGTAGGGACTGTGCTACACAGCTTTTTTGTGATCAGTGTTAGAGGCAGCTGAAGTGTCACAGTGGTGTGTATGAGCTGCAGTTGCTGTGTCTAAAGATGCTTCTGCCTTTATTTTAGGTACTCAAAGGCTGATCCTCTCTTTTAAGGTGTATGATTCATATCTACTTTTTTCTGGTTTGATTTATTTTGTCTGGTAGGTTAAAAAAAGAAATGGAGAAGGCTTTTTAACAAAACCCTGACCATGATGTCTGGATTTATATCCTCTGCAGCAAATAGCTAAGGGGGCAAAGAAAGAAGGTGGGGTCTTTGGAGCAATTACAGAGCTAAAATTTTTCTGTTTTATGGCTTGTAGAGTGAAAACTAGTAGTGATCCTGCATTTGTTTGCTTTGTCAGACAGCTTTCCTCTTTAAGAGATAGCAATGGAGTTGCTGGTAAGATGGCCAAACTGTATGGGCTTATATTTTCCATACAGAGTATCTGCTTATTTCTGGAAAACTGCAAGAAAAATATTTAAACTACTTTCAGGGAAGATTAAAGCAATTAAATTGTCTTCCTATGGATGAGGTAGGGCTGTATGTATTTTTGGTGAGGGGACGAGTGTTAACAGCTTTAGCACTTTGGTATTCCAGTGAACTAAAAAAATGTGAGACAGTGTGTATTTTACTCTTTCAGTGAAAATACCAAACTTCTCAAATTTTCAAATGACTTTCGAAGCAACTGAAAATCTTACTGTATACATAATTGATGGCAATGTAGTTTGGAAACCGTGATCTTGTAAGATAGCAGCTTGTGTCAGACATCGAGCTTCTGGTCCCCCTGAGATGCAACGAGGACTTAGACTGCATCTACTTGAGTGTTCAGCAAAGGCTTTGAGGTGTAACCAGCTTCCTTGGATGACATGTCTCCAGTGCTGTGTTTTGCCCATACTGGAATCTCATTAACTTTCATGAATATTTTAGGTTTAGGAGGTGACTTATGCTTTGTGAACGCTTCAGGTGCCAGTGATAAACTCTTATGCTCCAGCTGTTGGTCTTTGTGTAGACTAAAAGATATTTCATCCTAAAACAAGAGGAGGAGTTGCTGCATGATTTCTGGCTGAATACTTAAGGCAGTCTTACAAAATGAGTGAGCTTGACGTGTGTTTATTGTGGAAAAGGGTCCCTTGGTATTTATTATTAAAGACGGGAATTTAAGTCTAGTTTTCTTTACTGCAAAAAAAGTCACTTGCAGGCTTCAGATAAATGATTTTTTTAAACATGATTTTTTTCTAAGCTAGGCCGTTTCAGTCTATTCTTGGGTTTTTATTGCTTCTGGTATTTCAAATTGAGACCTTTCATTTGTAGCTAAAGACTGTGTTGTAAATATTTTTAGAAGGTGAAAATGTTTGAGATTTGGAAGAAGAGGAATTGTCTTGCTGTCTCAAATCTTTCAGGCAAATTGAAAAATTCAGGGACAGAGCAGTTGATTCCAGCCCTCTTTAAGACAGGGGGGCCTGATGAACATAGTGTGGTTTTTTTGTGTTGTGTATAGTGTAGTACTCAGCAGAATTTCCAGAAGTAATTTTCTTTGCACACAAACCTGGAAAAATACTAATGTCTTAACCAGAGTGAGAGTGGATTACACTTCAGAATGTAACTGTACTCTCTCTGACACACAAAATGAATAGATTGTATGGTTCTGACCTTGTTAAATAGTTGTGTGGTTTCTCTCCAAATATAGATGCTTAAATTAAGAAATAGAATAGGATTGCTCTGAGAAATTAAGTAATGAAATCATGAAAAAGAGAAGGAATGCAGGGAAAAAAAATCGCTCCTTTCAGCTTCTCCGAAGCTCTTCAGTGAGAAAGAATTGTATTTCACGTCCCTGGGAATTCTTTACTAGTGTGTGCTCTTGCTAAGTTAGCAGTCAAAGAATAATGGGGAATTCTTGTAATTGGTACCTTTCCTATTTAGGCTTACAAAGACTGGTGACAGGTTTTTAAATTTAATTGCAAACCCACGTCTGAATGTTCTTAAAGAACTCGTTAGTACCACGAGCTGCTGGAATACTGGTTTCTCTCGTAAAGATGAAGTTTTGCCAACAATGACGTCTTAACTGCTATGCAGAGAGTCTTTAAGATTGTGTTTTATGAGGAGGGTGAGAGAAACTTGGATGGATCTCAGCAAAATCTTTAGCAGGGAGTGGAGAAAATCTGAGAGAATTCCTCCTAATTTGCTCCCTGTTGTTAGATTTAAGATCAGTTTTCCTTCTGTACCAAATAGTTGCTTCAGCTTTTGTTATGACACGATATGAAGAGCAGATTTTGCTGAACTTGCCAACATAACTAAGCCAATATTGGTCAAATTCTTAAGCTGCTTCTTAGTTCATGTTCTGTTGCTTACTGGGGAGACTGCTGATACTGAGAAGGAAGAAACTTCAGTGAGGTAACCAGGATTGGAAAGTTGAAAGAATAATTTTTTTCAGACCTGAAAGTGTTTGGACTTAAAAAGATACATACTTGATATTCCTCTTTCATTTTGCAATTATATTTCACTTAGAGAGGAAATGATGAAAATATGTCAGAGCTTGCTTGTTGTTCTAGTCAAACTATGCTTTTGTCCAAAAAGATACATTAATATGTTTTCATTTCTGAAACACTGGACTCCTTTAGTTAGGCAGAAGAGCATTGTGAAGCTAGAAGATTATGGTTGCTAGTCCTCTTCCAGTTGTACGTGGAATTTTTCAGATATGTCTAAGGATGGTTTCTTCTCATTCAAGCCATAGAGTTCATACATAAGCTTTCTTCAAGTGAGATTCTCTGTCCTCATTTTATGGAGGTTTGTTTTCTTTTTGTTTTCCGTGTTCAGCCCAGCCACCTTTTGCTGAAACTGATTGTTACATGTTGCCAAAGAATAGCTCAAAGCAGAAGACAAGAGGTGAGAGAGACCTTTTCTTGCTTTGAATTGTTCAATAGTAGGCCTCTAGTTGACATTTCTAATATTAAGCTTTAATAGAGGCTTCTGTCCTCTGGTAATCTGTCTGGATTGCTTGATTAGTAGACAGTGGGGTTTTTTTCATGGAAGCCATGAAATCAATTAGTAGGAAACCCTGTGCATCCTTCTGTAAAAGGCTTCAGTCTGAATATCACCAATTTGAGAAGTAAGATAGCACATCAGTTTTTGTCAAACTGGCCACTAGTATGTGGCAGGTGCACTTTGAATGATCACCAGCTTTTCAAGGGACAGTATGAAATAACTACTGTTGGTGTTTACTGACCAAAGAGAGTCTCCTTTTCATTGACCCACACCCCTCTTAGGGCAGTTTTCATCCGGGATCCTGGAGCAGCAGAGCTTCGATGACTTGTACAGAAATCCCTCTCAGTGAGGCAGCTGGCTGAGTACTGTTACCCCCCTGGCTTTCTTCAGGGGTTGGCTTTTTGGCAGAGGAGGAGACATGTTTCTCTCTGTGTGGGTGTGTGTGTGTGTTTGCACTCTTGAGTTGAGAGGTTTATCGTCATGGGCAGTGCTGAGGGGAAGAAACAAACTCCTGCTTTACAATGCCATCAGCCCTCTGGGAAATGGTTGCTGGTGTGTCCATTGTGTCTTGTAGAACAGCTTTGAGTGAAGGAAAAGCTTAATATACTGGATGTAAAGGCAAGTTGGTATTGGAGCACTGTAGCTGACTTTAAGGCTAACTTGCTTATTAATATAGCTTGACTTTATACATTATAAATAATAAACTATGTTGGAGAAGTAGCAGGAGTGCCAAGTCAAATGCCATTCTGCAAGACGATCAGCGTTCTTTAATGCAAGGGTGCTGTGCTGGTAGCAGATGGGGAAAACAAAGGTTGACAGTCATAGCTGGAAGACAAGGATAACTTCTGGTGTTTCTCTCATAGCAGCTGGGACTCTAGAAAGCAGGAACACTGCAACGAAGGGTATGGAATGGAACAGACAGAAAAGATGAAAGGGAAAATATGCCTAAGCATACAAATTGCTGAGAGTTGCTGCCTCCTCCCCGCCCCCCCCCCTTTTTTTTTTTTTTCCCCCTCTGCTTGCACTAAATGTACACAATTTCCATGGCACTGGAGCAACACAGGCTGTGAAAGCAACTGTTACTATTTCAAGGCAGTATTTATTGAAACTGTTTTAATTTGGCTTGTTATTTGTCTCATCTAAGTTGCAGTACCTGATAAGTAAAACAGGTAAGGGCTTTTCTTGTTCTGGAGACAGTGAAAGTGAATGTTACTTAGTTTCAATGCTGTCATCTCGCGAGGAAAATAGTCCAGAGTGCAGTGCTTTAAACACCTTATGATATCCCCTTAAGCACTCCTTCAGTAGCTGCTAGCAGAACAGTCCGGTGCAGATGAGGAAATTCTGCCATGGAGACTGCAGTTTAAAACGGACCAGCCAAAGTCTGCCGCAGAAGGAGCTCTTGCTATTTCTGTCAGCAGAGACTTTGCATTGTCAGGGTATCTTATAAAGCCGGAGCCACATCAAAGCTTTAAATCAGTTGGTAAAAGCTCTAGTGCTACATCAGTACTGCAGAGCCTTGTCAACTCAGTCATATGCGGAGCAATTGCCATCTTACTGTGTGTTGGAGTGGCATCTTCAAAGACTTGAAAGCATTTTTTCAATAACAGCATATTTTACATTTTTTTTAAAAAAATTTATTTAAAATGTGCAGTGTTGCCCGGAATTAGGCCTTTCTGCTTTGTTTTCCAGTTTCCTGTTTTTCCACTGCAAATGAATTATAGAGGTGCAAGAACTGCAGAAACAGACTTGCATTTAAATTGTCACCAGAGAGAAACCATGGCTGTCATCAAGTCCTGAAATGCCTAAGTTTCATCCAATTATTACATAAGCTGTACTAAAAATACCACTCTTTTAGTCAACACTTGGAAAACTCAAAGGGAAAGGGTTTTTTTATTGGAGACATGCATTGCAATTGTCCACCTTTTGCAGGCAGCATAGAAGTCTTTCTGTGCACAAATCAGGCTTGTAATGACAAGGAAATAGTTTGTGGAGTTTATGCTTTATTTGTGATCGAAGTTAGAGATGCAGTGACTGCAGAGTGTGTCTTTGTAGTTAGCTTCACAGAAAGAGAGTGGTTTCTATCCTTGTTTTTTTTATCAAGGCACTTACTGAGTTACTTAAACAGCAGGTTTTTAGCAGTTACTTGTTTCTTGGTTTCTAGATCTTTCTTTTTAATTGTACTTTGGCAAATCCAAGATATCATTTCTCAAGACAGTGGGAGTTAGTAAAACTTTGCTGTCTGAAGGAAGGAGCTGAGCAATGAGAGATTATGAGATCCTGCTTCTACCACTGACTCACCGTGGCCTGGGGCAAGGCTGTCTCCCTTAACTGTCTGCAGAATGATGATGATGCTTGTCTTGTGGTGGTAATTGGTAGCATGTGAGACAGTTAATGTGATCTTGGAGAAATGAAGTGTTCTGTACATCTAAGGAGTGAGTAAGGCAGAGGCTGCTAACTAGAAGATAAAATATTTTCTTCTGATTTCCCGAGAAGGACACCCTGTGTTCTGAGGTTACTGCTTTACCCAGGTAAACTCCCTTTTTTCAGATGTGTGAATGCTCGTTTGCAGAGTGGAAGATTCTTCCAGCCTTTCTTTTCTAATCTTTCCCTTGTGTATTCATATTAAGTTTCAGCTGATAATTTTAAAAACTTTGAAGGCCTAACTGATGTAGCCTCAACATCTTAACTGCTACTCAGTGCAGCATGGGGTTTTTTTGATATGGCAGTAATACTTGCAAGTCCAGTAACTTCTATTGTTACTTAGCAGAGCTTGTGAGCAAGCTCACTTTGATTACTCTAAGATGGTTTTGTAACAGGAGATGACAGCTATAATGCATGTGAAAGTAAGGAACCATATGCCACTTGTGAGGCCTGGTGAGAGGAACTTTAATATTTCTTCATGTCCTCTTGACATCTGGGAAGTAGGAAACTATTTCCTTGTTGTTGCTCTTAGTATTGACAGAGCTGATCTAGAATATCTGTTGAGCGGGTGCAGCTTTGACAATTTTCATTATAATGCTCTGACTGGAAATTAATGTTTTCAAAACCCTTTTTTCAGGGAAGCAAGTAACTGATGACAGACAGTTGTCCACACCAGTTTCATAATATATTCCTAACATGAGCTCAACTTCCAAATCCTAAAAAAAAATCAGTTTATTTTTGGTATTTTTTATTCCTTAGCATATTGAGAAAGTTGTAGTTGTTGGGTAAAAATCTTGTTTTCTGAGAAGAGTGCATTTGGAGTGTGACTGAGGTTAGGGGGTGTAAGACCAGTAACTACGAAGTAGAATCACTTTGTCTGACAATTAATTTGTTAATTGTGTTATACATGAAGATTCAAGTCATGTTCTTCACAGGAACGTGGAGGCATTCAGAGGAATGAGGTCCTTGAAAAAAGTAAGCTATTTAGGACAAGCATGTGTTTTGTGTGTGCATGTGTGCCTGGTTTTTTTTTTTTTTTCTTGTAGGTATGTATTTGTTGCTTGTATTCAGATATCAGCTGGCATGGTGGATTCCTGTGCTATGATGAGAATTCCTGGGTGTTGCAAAGTGAAGTAAATACTCACAAACAGTTAAAGCAGATGGCGTAGATGAGAGCTGTTGAGAACAAAGGAGACATGAACAATGTGGTGACAGCATTGTGGAGAAGAGTAGTGAAAGATCTAAACATCTTTAATCTTACCTTGCTGGCACATGGCGCTTTTTTTTTTTTTTTTTGCTTCTCTGAAGAGATCAGAAGGGTTCTGAGCTGGTCTGCAATGACTCACTTGAAGTCACTTAATTCTCTGGGATTCTGCATGTAGAAAGTCCATCCTTCTAAACTCTGTTGACCTTCCTTTCAGAGTCACAGCACTTTTCAGGAATGGCCGATTCGTGTGAAGAAAATCAATGAAGTCTATTCCCTGTGGCAAAGTGTTATTTGGTAGGTTCACAAAGCAATGCAAAGGTGTGAGACTACCCTTGAGCTGTTTTGTGTTTCTTTTATGTTCCTGACATTCCTGCGTGCTCTTAACTTGCTAAGTTCTTCATATAAGAAGGGGAGAGTAGACTTAACATAAGTTCCATGATGGTAAGGGAAGGCAGTATATTAATTTTGAATTAATGTTGCCTGGAATGTTCTGTGATGACTGAAGGCACCTTCAGCGCTAAGTGTGCATTTTCTGGGTTACCTGGCTCTGCTGCAGTGTTTTCCTCTGCTAAGGGTAGTTAGTTTGTTTTCTAATTCAGATTAAAAAAAAAAAAAAAAAAAAAAAAAAAGTCTTTGTGGGACCCTGCTCCCCTAAGATGTCCTTAATTTGAAAAAAAATAAAAGATGACATTATTTTGCTTATATCTGGAAGGGACTGGGTTTGTTCTTGGAGAAGTTCAGTCTGGTATGAGAGGAGAGGGGATACTGCTGTGTTTTGCTTCCTGGAGCAAGAAACAGAAAGGGAACTGTATGTTGCTTAGATAATAACATTGATAAGAAGGTTAAGTCTTAAATTCTAACAACATATCTGTGTGTGCTATCTTGTCTGAAAAGATTTTAATCCTCCTTTTTTTTTTTTAAAGAAAAGCATAAAGTGGGAAACGTTCAGAATGGGTATTAGTTTTTTCTTTAGGTGGAGTATTACTTTTAAATGAGTTTAGGGGAAAAAAGTCTTCAAGTGCAAAATCAAAATCAGCCATGCAGGTGGGACAGCTACTGCAAATTTCAAAATGGTCTCCTGGATAGGTTCATTTCAGTAGCTCCAACTGATATCTGTCTACTGTTTACATTAGTGGTATAGATTCCTGAAAGGAAATGTTTATTAGCAGAGCACATCTGGTGTCTTGTTCTGAAGTTTTTAAAAGAACTGGAGGCTTTGGTGTTGAGGCATTACACATCTGGGAGGATGCACTCTTCTGAGTCTTTTTAGCATCTGTGGTAGAAATCATTGTAACAACTTAAACTGTTGCTTTGGTTGATAATGGCTTAGGTTGAGGTGGTTTTTTTTTTTTTTTTTTGAGACCCCCAACCTTTGAAGATCTGCATAGTGCCTGGACTTGACACCAGATTTGGTGTAACAAAACTTAATATATTTTCAGCTCCCTGCTGCTCAGCAAGGTTCTCTGCCATGAGCCTGCAAGAACAAATAATCAATTACATGGTGAAAGGAACTTCCTATGAGCTACTCTAGCTTCTTGCTTAAGCTTTACAAGTCCTTTACATGAAGTTTTGTTTGGAAAGACTTTTTGTTTTAGAGATGTTTCCAGCACTCAATCAAAACTGCAGTGTGTGTGTGTGTGTAAAATGTATTCCTGTGTCCTATAGGATTCTTGGGGGGAGAGGGGGAGCTTTTAAGGTACTTCACCATTAAGAAAGCACTTATTTTGCTTTGTCTTGTAGTCTAACATGTTTGATTTCAGCTTTCATCGCAGTCTGTTGTTCAGACTGGAATTCTTGAATTTTTCGTCTGGGAGAGAGGAGACTTGAATATTGAGTTGCTCCTTTTCCTTTCAATCGACTAAATAGATCACTGTTCATAGATTTCACTTAAGGGCTGATCTTCAATATTTTTATTTTTGTTGTGTTTTTGTGTTTTTGTTGTTGGTTTTTTTTTCCCCCTCTCTTTTATCAGATGTCATTTTAGTCTTTAAACTGTGATTTTCATAGCTGGCCATAGTATTTCACTAGGAGTTGTACTGGTACTGCAACACTATTAATCCTATTTACTATTGTCTATTTATATTCTCAAGGATGAAGTCAGCCCTTTTGACCTAGCAGCATGGAGCTTTTCTGATTCAGGTGGGAAAACAGACCAGACTCATATTTAAAATTGCTGTACAGGGATGTCAAATCTGACCTGTTGTCAGGACCACCATATGTATCTTGGGTTAGCTACTGCAGGTACATGCTGAATGTATTTTTTGCTGTTGTGGGGGGGGGGGGCGTTTATTTGTTGGTTTGTTTTCCCCAGCTGCATAGAAGTAAAAGGAGGTCCTTCTAAATTAAATAGCTTCAAAATATTTCATGTACTGTGGCTGATGGCTAGCCATTCCCACTTAGGCAAAGAGATCTGAATTTCATCTAAGCCTGTTAATAGTTTTCTGGAAGCCAGGGTCTGTTACTTTTACAGAATTGTCTTTCTCAACTATTTGTGAACTTGTCCTGTGAGAAACAATTTTAATTTTTTTTTCCTCCCCTTCATTCGTAGCTGCCACCAGATTAGATATTCCATTGGCACCCCATGACTTTCTTTGGCTGAACTCTCTTCAAGAGGAGTCTTTATAGGATGACTTTCCTTACACCTCTTTGTGTGTTTACAGTGATGTTCGACTCAAAACACCACCCACAAAACTGACAGTCACCAATCAAGGTAGTGGCATTAGTTGCTGGGAAGGAAATCACAAGTTAATGAGATGCAGTTTGGCTGTCTTTGGTACTCTGGCCTCTGACACCTGTC
The DNA here is from genome assembly GCF_015227805.2 of Hirundo rustica. Classification (NCBI taxonomy): domain Eukaryota; kingdom Metazoa; phylum Chordata; class Aves; order Passeriformes; family Hirundinidae; genus Hirundo; species Hirundo rustica. The sequence continues at coordinate 84,368,638 of NC_053450.1, forward strand.
AGAGGTGTCAGCTGGTTTGCTGCCTGAACCTGCATGATCATTCATGGCTTCTTTACACATTGACTGGTGCATGGATTCGTCCTCTGCAGCTCATCTAGTTGGCAGTGTATTGATGACCGGGCCTTCAGTTATTTGCTGCTCCCTCTGACTTCTATTATGCTTGTATCTGAAAGCATCCCTACTGGCCCTCAGGACACTTGGCTCGTCTTGAACCTTCTGCATCTTTTATGGCCTGCTGACCAGTGGATTTCATAGTATTTTACTGCACAGTATGAAGAAGCTGTTAAAAGCTTACTAGAAGTCTTTAGCAGAATTACTGTTTTCAACTGCTTACGAAAGATCTGTGTTTCTGGAGGGATGAATTTACATCTGTTTTGGTTAAAAATGATTTGATATGAATGGACTTACTTTGTCATCTCCTAAAACAGTATGTTTTAAGACTGCTTTTCAGCCTAGAAGGCCTTAAATACCTTGTTCGCTTAGGAAAAGGTATGGCTTTCCTCCAGTGCTGACTTTTATTTTCCTCTTTTTCCCATTTCTTCTAATTCAGTAGCATTGATAGAATGATCAGTTGTAGGATGGGAGTGAGGTGGAAGAACCTTCAGAGCAAAGACTTTTTTTTTTGGAGTCAAGATGGTGGTGGTGTTGGTTATTTTTGTTGTTGTTGTTTTGTTTTGTGCTTTGTTTGGTTGGTTTTTATAAGCTTCAAAATGTAACCTGCCTTTTTCAATAAGCAGAATTAGGAATGCAGCTTCTGCCTAACTGTAAAAACAATAAAATTGGTACATAGGCAAGCTGACATTTAATAACATATTGTGCAGGAGTGTTTGTGAATAATTGGATTGGGTTCCTGCAACGCTAGGCATTGTACAAAATACTAGTTCCTGCCCTTGAGATCTGTGTATAGGCAAGACAAAACCAAGGCAGTACCAGCAAGTGTAAACAAGCGGAGTGACAAGCAGAGTGGGGCAGGTGTGTTTGTTAGGCAGCTGTGTTGCTTTCTGGTCTTGATTAAGTGTGGATTAACTAAATGGAAGGAAGTGAAGGGGGGAGTTGCAGGGGAGCAGGAGGGAAAGGTGGGAGTAATGTTGCAGTCAGCTATTGAGAAGCTGGATTTAGAAGCAGTGGGGGAGAAATCACGTCTGGCATAAAGAACCAAGTCATTGCCTCTCAGTCTATTAGAGGGAGGACTGGAGGAGGAAGAATAGTGAGGATGAGGCTGGCTCACAAAGCCAGCGGCTTCCTTGCAGTCTGAAATGACTGCACAATGAGATAGGATCCTTCTGTCCTTTGGACTACGAGAGCTGCTTCCCCAGCTTTGTTTGCTCTTCAGTGTGAGATGTGGCAATAAAAATATTTACAGTAATTAGAGAAACGAATCCTTTATGAGAAGCAGAGGCAGTGATTATACCAATTACAAGTTATCCTTATGCACTTCCTGGTGTGATGAGAAGCAATTGTTTATCTGTGTGGTTCTCCCTCACCCTTTCTTCATTCCCTCGTTCTTTGGTATTTGAAAAACAAGTATTTTCTCCCCTGCCTCTTTTACAGATGGCTGCTTAGTGACAAGGATGTTGCTGAGGATCTTGCTTTAACTGAAAGAAGTTGATCAATATGCAATTTGGAAGGCTGTGAAATTGAATTTTCCATCACTCCTGGCTTGATACCTAACTCCCGCATTGCCAGCAGCAAACCTGGAAGTATCAGTGCTCTGTAGGACGTGGAGATTCCCCTGAGGTCTCTCCTCTTCTAAGGGGCCTAAAGCTGAATCACGGTTGTCCCCCTTGTGGTGCCTGTGAATCATTATAGCTTTCCTAATGATGGAACACTGGTCTCTTGTGGTCTGCTATAATAACATGAGTCACTGAAATGTTGTCTAATTGCTGTTGAAATGTCTTAAGGTAATTTTCTTATTTAAGTTATGTATTCTAAAGGTGATGTTCGTATTCATTATCTGTTACTTACAATCTATCTAGTTTACATTATCTGTTACATACAATCTATCTATCTGCAGCATCCCCTCCTGCAGATGTAGACAGTGTGAACTGCAGAGGACAGATTTCCCTGGTGTTGGAGGGCAAAGGTGATTATCTTGTCTCTAAAGAGGAGCTTTCTTCAAGGGTCCTGGGTTGATTTTAGTGTAGGTAATTACAGTGAGGTAATTAAATGTTTCCATCTCTGAAATGGCTGAGGAAGTACCTGGTCCATGGTTTATTGCTTCAGAGAGGAATACCTTTTCTTGTTTAGTGTAGTGGATGGAGCGGTCTGCTATATGTACCCTCACAGTCCTGTGATTCCTGTATCTTGAATGCTGTTTTTGTTGCATTATCTCTCCTTGATCAGTGGTGGAAAGAGGCTCTTTCAAACACTCTGTAGTTGTCAAAATATGCTACAAATGCTATAGGTAGCACCTTAGCACTGGGAAGAAGTGGTCTTAGCTATCAAAGATGTGGATGAACTACCAGAGCTATGGTAGTTTTGGGATTTTCTTTCATTTGTCACGCTCATATTTTAGGTTGGAAGGGCAGGAGATATGAACACTGGACAAATACATCATCACATGGGAGGATTTTATGAATGGATAGTGTCTTTGGAGAAAGTTCCGAATTGGGTTCACCTCCGTCTTGCAGCAGAGAAGTGAAGCTGTGGCTCTGCTGAAGCGGGATTGCAGCAGGGTAGAAAAGGTGTTGAGGTCAATGCTGTAGGACTCCAGTGCATGGAGGACACTTGAGTCTCCAGCAGAGAAAACACTGCCAGTTTATAAGTTACAACTGATAACTGGTTTTGCTTTTCATCACTCTTTTCTCTAGACAAGTCTATGCCCCTTGGAAGAATCTACCAGGAGTATAATTGGCCCAAGACTAACTGCAGCTGTAAAGCAATCTCTGGTGTGTTGTGCTGTTGGCACGAAGCTAAATATTAAAAAGGGAGCTTAACTAAGAATGGGATATTCCACCAGGGAGCTGTGGGCTGTTCTGTCTGACTCTGAATTAACTCTAGAGCTCAGATACGAAGTTTGAGAGCAAGCAGCCTGGAGGCTCAAACAATAAATAGCAAATTGAGAAGTGATATTTTAAGAATTTTGTGAGTGTAGAGGGGTGAAGAATTATTGTGCTTAAGGCATGCTAGTATGGATGAAAGTCTAGTTTTTTCTGTGGATAGTAGTTTTAATGTGTTTTTGTTGGTGGTGGTTTTGTTTTGTTTGAAACTTTGTGACATCTTGTCACTTGATTTTGAGACAATTTAAAATTTTATCTGAATTCATTGACTTTTCTGCATAATCCCAGCCTTTTGTTAAAGTAGTTACATGAAAGAGCAAACCTTTGCGATGAGTTTGAGGATATCTCGTCATAATTCATGGGTTTTGTAACCATTGTGGAACAGGAGCACTTGTTCCAGATGCTGTAATATTTGCATGAAATAGTAACAGAAAAGGCATTAAAAATATGAATTTGAATAATGCTTGCATTCACTTATTTGTATATAACTTTGGAAACTTATCTTGCATCTCTTAAAAGATTCTATAAACGGATTGATTTAGAAGTAGGTGATAAATGTAGTCATGGAAATTAAGTACTGACAAAGCCTTGAGGAATTCCTGTCTTGGTATACTCACCTTACTTTGTGTTCACTATTCTGTGTCAATCCATTTATAGAATCTTTTAAGAGCTGTAAGGTAAGTTTCCAAAGTTATATACAAATAAGTGAATTGCAAGCATTATTCCAGTTCATCATGTTTACTGCCCTTTCTGTTACTACTTTTTGCAAATACTACAGCTGCTCTGATGAGAATAAGGAAACAATTTTGGGGTTACAGGACAAATAAGAAATTTAATATTTTTTTCTGCTCTTAGTATTTTTCCCTTGTGAGAGGATTGCACAATATCACAGACACCTAGAATAATAAATCTCCAGAATGTGAAAACTGAAAACACTAGGAAACTTGTCATTGTTCCTTTTTCTTCTCTTGCACCTGGGGCTAAAACCAGTGTTAGTTAGCTAAACAGAATTGCAGACTGTTTAGGTTGCAAGGTGTGTATTGTTTTGAGGGGTTACTACACAGTGAAATCCAACTGCTACTTTTTTTCCTTGCTCCTGAAAAGCTTAAAACTCCTTACAAGTTATTTAAAATGAGCAAATTTATGAAAACCAAATGAATGAGGGAGCACAGAGGTGCTGCTGCTGACCTTACAGGTGGAATAGAATGTGTCTGTTTACAGCAGCATAAAAATAACCCCACCAGGACATGTTGCCTAGACAGGAATAGCCATGTGAGACTCTCCTCTTAGTTTATATCATTCTTATATGAACAATACCAACTCGATCTGTTAATCTATGCATTTATTAATCCAGTAAAAACTGAAGTTGAATTATCTGATATTTACCTGAAAGAGCCAAATGGCGTCAGACTTCTGTGAGAAGTGTCAGACTATCTGATGGAGATGATAGACTATAACACTCAGTTTCCATGACGTTGCTTTTCAGTGACATTCCTGGCTGTTGCTGTTTTTCCTGCTAGTTAGTTAATACAATAGCCCGCTTTTCTGGCATGGTATTTTTGAGGCACTAAGCCTGTAGGCAGGGAGCCTGTAGAGCATTCAAGAGGCAGGACATGGGCTCCATTTGGCATATTCATGTAATGTAACTTTCTGCATTGCTGTTCATCACAGCAGCTCTCAGCTCAGCAGCCTTTCTGCTCTAGAGAAAGGTTTGACACATATTTAAATGAGCATGCTCTGCTGTGGTGTATCAGCTGTGAGGCTTGTTTGTTTGAAAGGAATAATACAGAAACTTTTGTTGCCAAGGAATAAGAGACCTGCATTTGACATCAAGGTCTGGAATGTGCAGGCTTTAATGCTGCAACATTGTGATGCCTTGTTTCACAGGCAAGCAACTTGTTGAACAAGTTTTCCCAAATAAATACAAACTATAAGATAATGAAGAGTTGTGGTCATTTTCTTCCTTTTTGAAACACTATCTGGAGTAGGTTTTGTGCTCCTCTTTTGTAGGTAAGTCATTTTAATCTAAACTGGTTTTGTGGAGATACTTGGGGGTTTCCCTAGCTGTAGTTTGGAGACCAGTATGCACTTTGTACATGCCCTAAGTGGTGTTTTGGCATGGGAAAGGTTCAGATTTAGCCCACATGGTTTGGGTATGTTACATTCAACTGGTTGTTACTCTTTGCCTTTTCTGAGTTTGTTTCCAGATCTTAAAGATTACTTCAGCTGTTGGTCTCTGATTTGGGTGTTGACATGCAAATGAACATGTGACTAATCACATGTAGCTGTAAAACCTCTTGCCTGTTTTCCTGCTACATGTCCAGTTAATGGAAACTTCTTTGTCTTCTGTGTTTCCACTGAAAACCACACATTACCATCACTTCTGCAGACTGATGGAAGTGGTATAATTTAATATAGTGGGAGGGATGGAATGAAACGTCACGTAGTGATTATGATTAGTTTGGGAATTTAGATCAAAAGTATTCCATGCAGGAGCTTGCTGCCTGACCTGTTCTCTCTGAATTTTAACATGTGAGGGAAGTCATCTGCACTTAGCAGGTGTGGAAATTACAAGGTGAGAAGGCGATGGGCAAGGTATTGGATTTTGAAGGATTCGATGAACAACAGTAGCTTAGAAAAACTAAAAAGAGAAAGCTGTTTCATAGCAGGGTAATTTCATGGTCTGACAAACCGTGTGTTCCCACAAACAAGTGTGCTGTCATGGCTGTGGGTGGTAAGGGAAAGGAACACTTGGAAGTTAACTGCAGAAGTGGGGGTAGAAGGGATGAGAATATCTTTGGAATGGTCCAGCGGCTGAACTGGTGACATGGTGTTAAGAAACCATGGTCTGAGGAAGAACCCTAAGGGAATGAGCGCTCTTGTATTCTGAGTGCAGAGGCAGTATGCAAGGTGGCTGTATATGGAGTGAATTGACAGATTTTTTTAATATTTCATTTTGACGGGACAGTGTTTGTTCTGTTTCAGTATTGCTAAAGTTAGATTGTTGAGGAACGTGCACCTTGTGGCTGCATTTAATGGAGATTTCAGTCCGCAAAGGGAATCAACTCGGGGAGCAATCCTTTGGGTTGTGAAGGAGGGAGGGGGGAAGTTGTTGCGGAGGTGAGCTAGGGAGATAGCAACCTTGTGGTGAAACAATTTGAACTGCTTGTATGGAAGAAAGAAGTCGCCTCTCTGCAGAGCCCACATGATTCTGCGTGCCTGTACGTAGACAAGTGGCTGCAGCAATTTGCAGAACTCGTGTTAACACTGTTGATGCTGCTCTACTGAGACCTACCTGATGTGCTTTACTGTTGAAATACTATTAAAAGATTAATACAGTGCTTCATCATTGCTGACAAAACAGCCCCATAGCAGCAGCACGGCAACTTAGACTGCCAAATGCAGCAACAGCATAAGTATACGCTGTTTCTTTCCTCCTACAGTACAAAAAGGGTGTTGTTCTGAGTAATTTAGCATACTTGCTGTTCTGTCTGCTCCAGCTGATGTTGAATGTACCAAATGCTTACCTATGCTAGAAGTTTTAAGAGTGGCTTCCCTGTATATATTGCTTTAATGTGAAACTACTCGTAGTATTAGTTGATGGCTTTAGAAATTGTCTTCAAAAGTGTTTAAGAGCATGTCAGTTGTAAAGTAACTTCTTCCTTACTTTAAAAGATGAATTAGGTTGACTGGACTGTAAAAAAAATAATCAGGCTGCTACATTGATAAGTCATTATCAAACAATGGGTTTTTAGTCCTTCATCCCCACTTCCTCTCCCACAGTGAAAGTGACTTTCAGACTTTCAGTTCAAGAGTGATGGGGTTGTGGCTTACGCTGGAAGCACTTGTATGGATATGAAGAAATGCTGAAATAATCCTAAGCATACATGATCTATTGCAATTTTAATTAGAAAAAATGAGACTTGGGAACTTGACAGCCTTACAAATTAAATGGGCAAACTCAACCAGCAGAGTACAAAACCCAGTAAATTTGTATTTTTTGAGAGCCTGAAAATGTTTAGTTCCTCTAAGTGTCAAAGGATGGATAACTGTTAAACACTAGCTGTTGACCAGATATTTTTATTGTTTGGTAAGTGGAGTAATAAAAGTCTAATTTTTATTTAACAAATTTTTAATTTAATTTTTTAAATTTAATGTTGAAAGCCTATTTAACATTTTGATTTATTACACCAAATAATTTATTCTATAGTCAGTTTTACTGTATTTTCTGTAAGCTTTCAATTTGTCTGACAAGACAGAATAAAGTTTTTCCTTTAAAGATTGTAGCATTGTAGCTCTCTTTATATAGTTGTGAAAGTACTGACGAAAAAACATTCAGAAAAAAATTTTTGGTGTTTCTTTTGGTTTTTAATTTTTTTTCTTCCTCCTGTGTAACAAGGCTAAACCTTGTTAAATCTTGTGGTGCCCTGATACTTGTTCACAAAGCTTACCTAATTTTCTCACCTTATGACTGGTACTCTTGTTTCTGCTCTTTGCCTCCATGTCATGCCACTGATTCTGGGTATGTTAATGTGGCTTCTGTAGGGTTACTTCTGTCTGCGTTCCTCACTAATAGCTGTAGAAGTTGGGTGAAGAAAGGCATCGATAATCTGTCACATGGCAGGTCTTTGGTAGGAGAGCAGCCTCGTGTTCTAACCCTCACTTTAATTACAGACAATGTAGTGAGTTGCAGCTGAGAAGCACTTGTGGCTTTTTTTCACCCTGCTAGGTTGGTCCTGTTGTCCTGTACTCCTTGTAAGGTGTGGGTGTGAGCCTTAATGTCCTTTTGTTGCTTTAATAACAAAGCCTGAGAAATCAAAGTGATTGAATATCCTCCAGCTGTCTTCACTACTGGATTTAAGCTGTTAAAAGGGAGCCACAGGTTACAGGACTTGAGTGGGGTTTCATGTAGTTTTAAAACAGGACTTGAGTCTTTTCAGTCTGTAGGAATAATAATCTCTTAGTCACTAGGACCAATATTATAGTTAAGCTGAAGTTGGTGTGAAATACCCAAATTTCTGAGGAAGGATTTCAAAGGAAAGGTAAACAGACAGGAGCAACTCGAACCAACAAAATTTTAGTTGCATTTATTTCAGAGTAGCCTATTTCCCATTCAGCTGTGACATAAATAGGGATTGTATATATTTGAATTTGTGTAGTCTCTGGCTGCACTAGGTGTTAACTCAAGTGAGATATTTGAAGAGCAATATTGTCATTTCTGCTCAGCTGAGAGTTCTGCTTCCTCTGCTGTGGAGAGGATCAGCTATTTCTGTGTGGGCAGTGTTTGCTGATGCCACATCTGAGGTGGCTCTGAAAATACTGAACATCAGCAGCCTTCAGCTTTTGGGTTTTTTTTTCCTTTTAAGGTGGTGAAGTTGATCTACCACTTTGAAGGTGCTAGTGGGATTTTAGGAATCTTGTTTTAAGTTACGGCTGTGACTCATTACTCTTTTTCTGGCTTAAGAATGCACAGGGATTTGGGGACAAAATGATGCTTTATGAATGTTAGAGAAGAATGTTGTCTCCAGGAAACCACAGACAAAGATTTTTATTTGGAACACTTCAAATCTGCAGGTGGCTCCTTTTTCTTGTGCCTCACTGAGTAAGTTTAATGTTGGGACGAAAACAGCTTTATCTAGTTCTTAATAAAGTAGTGTGCTCCAAACTTGAAGACTGTTCTTGCATTATCCATGAACTTGTGGATGAGGTGGGCCATCCCCCATTTTCATCAAAACTGAGCACTGCACATAGGCTGTTTTTTACTTAGGAAATGTGATTTATTTCTGTTTTGTACACAGCTGCTTTGAAGTTCTGTTGCAAGCATAGTTCATCCTAAACTTTGAGGTATCGTAGCTCAGGAAAAGAAACTTTATCTGAGCTGGATTTTTAGCTGCAGCAGTTTGTCAGCATCAAGGCCCTTCAGAGATTGGCTTATCTGTCTCCAAGTGACAGATTTGCTTTCTGTTCCTGGAAACCACAACATGTGCTGTGGAATCTCATCTGTGTTTGAAGTAAAGATATCTTTCATCTGAGCATGGAGCTGTTTTGTTTAATGCTTCTGTTTGCCACTGGCATTTCTAGAGCAAGTAGAAAAGTACATGTGCAAGTAAGACTTAGGAATTGTCTTCTGGTTGAGAAATGAACATGGACAAATTCACTTTAAGCTTTCTAGCTTTGTGTGATCCTGTCTGTTCCTGTAGGCTTTGGAAGAGATGAAGATGGATCAGTCTCAAAGAGAACTTTATATCAAAACAGGTGACTTCTCCTACGCTTGAAGACTGGAGTAGCACGTTAGCACACCATGTAGAGCAGAGGGGTCTCCATGTATGTGCTTTTCTGATAGCTGACACCATGTGGGTGTCATTACTTGGCTCTGGGTGGTGTGCATCCTCCACTGTGCATGGCGGAGGCTTGCTGGCTCCTTTACTCCTGAGAAGGAGCTTTGTGCCCTCCTGGTGATCTCTGCAGGATAATCTTGGATGGCAAGATTTGTGCTCTGCAGCAGATGGGGTAAGAAGCAAAAAACACTACTTGCAATATTCTTAGATTCTTACATTAGATCTGCCTTGAGCATCTTAAAACCCTGACAGCCCTCTGACGCAGAGGTGACTGAGCTTGAAAATTCATGTTGGTGGTGGGAAAATGGGGGGCGGGGAGAGAAGGAAACAGTGGGAGACCATAGTGAAGAGGGGTCTATGACACTATTAGTTTTGGTGCAATAATATGTTTTTCCCCCCTTGCTATCACGTGACTTGGCATAGCATTGGCATTTCAGGTGTTAGGATCTGTACTGTGGCATGTGGAAAATAGTTTCGTGAGTCTATGAGAATAGAACATACCAAAAAGACTGATCCACAAATAGCCAGTCTGGTCAGAGAATCAGAATGCAAGATGCCTGTCTGGTGTATGCTTGTCCATTTTGGAAATGATTTTTTTAAAATTTGGCTTGGAGAGGAGCTTTCTGAGTTTTTTGTTTTTCTTCTTGCTGTGTACAGCAACCTGGCTGAAGTTGCTGGATTAATCGGGGTTTGTATATGGGAGTACTTAAACTGAGGAATCTTATGCTTTAATGGAAGGATAGAGAATTTATGCAAGTTATGAAATTAAATAGTACTCACCCCTGTAGTACTGAATCACTGCAAAATCTGATGCTATCTTTTCTCTCCCCAAATTCTTAAACCTAAATGAAAAGGAAAGCACCAAATATGGAGTCTCATTTCTGGTTTTAATATCGCAGGTGGGGAATTCCTGAAACTGCATGGTTTGTTTTTTATGGATTTGGTCCTTTTTAGAAAATAAGCTCAGGGATGTGAAATAGCAACACAGAATTTTAGGTAGAACCTTTTTTCAAGGTCTTTTTGAGGACCAGTGACTTGCACACTTAGGCACCTCTAACCTTCTTATTGTATACAGATGATAGTGGAAACAGCACTTGTTGCATCAGGGGATGGGCACTCTCTAGAAGAGCATTGTTTTCTTCAAAAATACCATATACCTTTAGCTATTCACTAGCCTTGTCTCTTGAGCAGCATTTCCTTTCTTCAGTAGAAACTGAAGTGCAAGGAATTACTTTCTTGAACGCTGAACAAGAGTGGAACTAACTCTTCCACTGGCAGCAAGGATTCTTTGGGGAAAGTATGTTTTTATTCACTGTAGAGTCTTGTCTGTTTCTGCATCTACCAGAAAAACGTCATGGACTTGATAGGGATAATTCCTGTGCAGCTGATGTAGTAGACTTGAGAGTTTGAGATAAGCAGTACATATTCCTGCTCACGTAACTTTAGTGCAGATCTGCCAGCCCCATCTTTGAACTTAAATACGCACAAATATATAAGAGAGAAGGTAATAAATCTTGTTTAAGGAGGCCTGTAGGCAGGTAAGTAGGCTTGGGACAGGTTTGGGGCTCCGGTAGTCTTTGAGAGTCTCATGGTGGAAGAGACTGAGTTGAGCTGGTGTGTGGGGCATGCAGAGCATCAGGGGCCGACACCAAAGCTCTGCTGCTGTCACACGGCTCGTGCCAGTATCAAGAATCAGACATTTCAATAACCTTGAAAATACAAGTTTGCTTTGTAAATGGGCAGGGGTGGGGGGTAGTGGTGTGGTTAAGTTTATCAGTGTTGTCTGGCTAAGAGCCATGAATTTCTTAAGCAGCTGAAGGAACGTATTTTTTTCTTTACAGTGTCAGGTAGTGAAACAACCACAAAGTTCTCCATTTACTTATTGTGAGAGATGCATACCTCTTGGCCCCACTACTGCTCCTCACTAAGTAGTGAGCTATGGGAAGTAGGTTTAGGGTGCCCAATATGATACTACCCCCTATAAACAATAATGCATTTTTTTTCCCCAGTAAATTCTGTCTGGCCTACGTATTGTACCTGGCTGACTGCACTTCCATAACCTATGTGGTTTCTTACACGAAGCAAATCCAAAGGCTAACTTGCTTGATTGTTTTCTGTGGAAATCTTTCCATCTTTAATAGGTAGATTGAAAATGACTCTCAAAGAGAAGAGCCCTGAGAATGTACCCACCAATTCAGGGAAGCTGCTTGCTTTCTTCAAATCCAAACAAAGAGCAGACAGTGTATATTTGAAAGCCTTTTTGTCATGATTCAGATCACTTGTCCTAGTTTCCAAAGCCAACTTGATAATGTCAGCTTGAGAATTACAATGGGATATGTCAGTATTTATTCTACCTCTTCTCTACTTCATAACATCCTAGTCTCATTATTTCATCTCTGCTCTCCTCCCATTGTTGAATAGCTTGATTCTGTCAAGTTGAATAAATATCTCAATTCTGTCCATTGGAGAACGGCTCAGTTTCATCAGCAGATATAAATGTGCACAAGTTCTCGAAAATGGATAAGCACATTGGTGCTGCCTTTGTCTGTCTTGTGGGCTACCCCTCTGCAGAAACCTGCTAAAACTGAGATGAAGCGATGAGAACTACAGCTCCTGCTCTCTGTGGGCTCTGCCTTTTGTGCTCTAAGAGAGCAGGCACTTGTGAGAGCCCAGCACCCGTGGGCTATACTTTGGCTGCCCGTGTGTTCATAAATCATGGGTGATGGTAAAATAAAGTGTTTTAACTGCTGATTGCTGCAGACATGCTGAAGTACCGTGCTGCATTTTGTAAATATGATTTGGAGCTAATGAAGCAGATCAGAGAGAAGCAGTCTTTTACATAATGCCATTGCTTCAGCACTAATATGACTAATCTGTTTGGACAAGTAACGATGAACTTCTGAATGGCTTATTGCAGGATGCTTGAGTAACTCGGTTAGAAACAACAACCTTTGTACTGGCATGATAATCTTTTTATAAGAACAAGTGGCTCGGTTGTCTTCAGAAGTGTACTATTTTTGTTTCAGAGAAGTGGGATGACAAGTCTTGGGGTAATGCATTAATAAAAGGACAGAAAAAAATCATCCGAACTGCATTATAATAGCAGACTGCAAAATATTATTTGGATCATTATCTGTGGATACAGAAGAGGGAGGAGCATGGGACTAGGGATGCATAGTGATGTAGGAGGTCTGTTGAGGGATTGCTAAAACTGCTAGTGGCTGCCCATAGAAAGTTTGCACCTTTTGCTTGAACATAGTTTAAGTATTTTGTAATTTACTCGTAAAGTAAGGAACTGATAACAAAAAAAGCCCTAAGTTTCAATGTACTTGGATTTTTACAGAATCTAGATAGATCTGGTCACAGAGTATTTTTGTGGTTGGTAGATTCGCGGATTTCTTTTACCTTTCTGACTCTGTACTTACATGTTACGTGCTGTACTAGAGGAACAGTGCCAGAAGATTAAATGTCTAATGATAGACTGAAGGTACTTTTTTCTGCAGATTGGGGTAATGCTGTTGGCTTGTCCTCTTTAAAACGTTACTTCTGGTCTGCTACCCTGCAGTGCTGGCTAACTCTCAAGGAGAGGAGACAGCAACTCAACTTATATAAGTATGTGAGTTGGTTGTAGCTATGTAATTTTAATAAATTGAAGTTGTCTTTTGTGAGTTAGTGGTATTATTGTGGCTTTATGCTTCTCCTGTAGAAGCTGGGTCGGTTTTTTAAACCTCGCAATAAGACAATGTACCAGAGAGATGTCTGGTTCGGTGAAAAGCATGCCCAGCCTTGGAACTTGGCGCATCCTCTGTCTTCCAGCCTGGTATGTTCTTTGGTTTTGTCAAAGGTACATCTACAGGAAGAAGCTATCTATGCTGTGCTGGATAAGTCTTGTGCTTTATAGCATCTTTTATCTTTCAGTAATATACCTCAGAGAAATGTGTCTTAAATGTGTTCTATTCCTCTTCTGTTTTCATTAAATAATAAATTTAGCATTGCCTTAGAGCATTGCTGTCCTTTAGCTTAAAGAGAAATTTAGAAGAGTAGACCAAATGATGGCCTTATTCAACCAGATATTTTTGGGGGGGTTGTGTAGATAAAGCTGAAGTTGATTTGATAAAGAGTCCTGTGCTTTGAAAGGACAGATTTCTTGAATGTGCTTTTTTCGTTATTGTGATCTTTCTGGCCAGATCCCTCTCTAAAACTGCTGCTGTCACATTTTTACCTTACAGCAGGTTTCCTTTACAGAAGAATAATGAGCCTGTCTGATGCATCTCTGGGAAAATTATATTTAGTCACAGGGAAACTCACTGTTGCAAGTATTTCCAAGAAATATAAATGTAGTCCTGAGCTGTTGTAGTGAGGTTATCATTGTGACAGTTCCTAGTTAGGACTGTGAAGTTTGCAAATAGATTTTGAAGTCTAACTTCAAGTATTGAATTGCAGTTACTTTGTTCCAAAACAATTCCACCCCCCCCCCCCCCCATGAGTGTTGGATGAACACAGCTGCTCTGCTTGCAGCTTGCATAGAAGTAATTTTGTGCTTCTTCTTTCTTTTCTTTTTCTCTTCACCCCGCACCCCTGAAATGGCAAACAATGCATAAAATTTAGAAGTCAAGAAAAGCAAAGGATAGAAGTTTGGGTTTCGGTCCCATATCCTGAGGCCTAGCACATGTTCTCTGATAATTTCCACATTCTCTGCAAGCAAACTTTACTGAGGGAACATGAGAATTTTCTTTCCATGCATTAGATTCTGTGTGGTGAAAACTTAATACCATGTGTGGATTCAGAATGTCTTTTTTGCATTAGCTTTAAATATCTTGGAAGAGATCTTCATGTTCATCATGAATTAACTACTTCTAGTACAAAAAAAAAAAAATTCCAGCACAGCAGTATAGTCTTCTTCAGAGGTGTTCTATGTTCTTAGTTTAAAATTACTAAGTTTTTTAGATTTGACTATTTCAAATTATGCTGTTAAGACCAATATCTCTTTCAGATTGGACTTTGAAGAAAAAAAGATTCTCAGTTAAAAAGCCAAGTTGTTAGAATGTTGTTTCCTATAGTGATTAGGTTCTGGTGGATTGATGAGTTTATTTTCTGAAGATACTCCAGAGTTCCAAAGGATTTGGAAACTATGTGAAGTCCTCAGACTGTACTTCAGTAAGACAGGATGTCTGTGACAGCTGCGAAGTCATTGCATCCTTGGAGATGAAATCTCCAAGTCTCCAAGTTCAAATTCAAGCAAAGCCTGTTTTTTGAAGAAGTGGCCAGTTTTGTTTCTGTAGCAAGTTCTGATTGGCTTGCTGTGTATATTACTGAATATTAGAATATGCTGGCCAGCATTCCTCAGTGGTGTTCTACAAATTTTGAGGGCCTTTTTTCTAGTTTATTAGGACAAGCGTTACATAGTTTGTTTCAAATGTAGACATTTGTCAAGCCTCAGTGACTGGTATGGCACTCTTGGTTCCAGGTTGGGTAGTGGTCTAGTAATGTGCTCTGTATAATTTTTGCCATGAATTTAAGGTATTTGATCAGGGAAGTGATCTCTGCCATGTTAAGTAACTGTGGTCTTAGTTTATGGGATAAGCCTTCCTAACAGGACTTTAGTCTGTTCATGTCATTGTTGGGGAGCACATGAACTGCTGCTGAAGCCAGCTTTTGGAGACAGTGGTGAATTCTGCCCTGGGAGTAGCAAAACCTGAGCAAAGGATTAGTGAAAGCATTTCAAGGAGATGGAAAGAAAGTGATTATAGGGTAAAACAACTGCCCAAGAATTGCTGAAATGCCAAGTTGTATAAATGTTTGAGTACAGTTGCTATGCTTACTCAAAGCCTCTCTGCTTGTGAACAGCCTTAACAGCTGTATGCTTTTGTAGGAAAAAGACAATTAAAGTAAATGAGAATCAAAGTGTTTTTAAACTCACCTAGCGAGTTCTCACATTATATTAACAATTCTAAGAGCAAATAGTTCAGTAGAGCAGAGAGTGAAAGTATGTCTAAACGGCTTTTCACACTACAAGTTAGTATGCACAAAATGCAAATTGGATGAGGTAAACTGCACAGATCCTTTTTCTTAATTACATTCTGGGTCACTGGCTTATTTGCTTCAAAAACCAGCAGCAAGCCACTACAAAAACTCAGAGTAAAATGTTGAGCAAGACAAACTGGGGCAATAAGGGGAAATGTTTTCCTACATTGGAGGGGCAATTTTCCCTCTCCTTCCTACTTCCCATTACACTTTTGCAGATGTTCCCATGGTGTAGGACTGTTCACAAGCCTTCTTCTCATCTGGGTTTGATAGCAAAACGAAAATACAGGTGCCAATGTTCCTTGAAGCTGAAAGCAGATCCTGATGGCTGGCTGCCTTTTTCTTACGTTGCCAAGCAGCTGATTCCTCAAGTTTTGAGGAGTTGCTTCTGCTGGTAGTAGAGGCTTTGTAGGTTCCCTGCTGGGTGTTCCAGCCAGGGAGAGCCTTCTCTCAGGGCAGGGTTGGATATTGGGAAAAGGTTCTTGCCCCTGAGGGTTGGGGCACTGCACCAAGCTCCCCAGGGAAGTGGTCAGAGCACCAAGCCTGGCAGAGTTCAAAGAAGCACTTGGACAATGCTCTCAGGCACATGGTGTGAGTCTTGGGGTGATCTTGTACAGGGCCGGGACTGGGACTTAAGGATCTGGATGGGTCCCTTCCAACTCAGCATATTCTGTAATTCTGTGATCTGATTATTTTTCATTAAAAATATTACATTGAATAATTTTATGGTGTTTCAGCTTATTCTCATTGTCCTTATGTAACTGAATGTGATCCGTCTAGCTATCTCTAGATATAATCTACCAGTAAAAATGCCTAATAATGAGAGTATCTCAATCTGTTAATGTAGCAATACTGTATATGAAACTTCTATTTAAAAAAAATTCAAAACATGTGAGTTCTGCTGATCTGAAGTATTATAAAATTATGTTATTTGGGAGGTTGACAATGTTTGGCATTTTGTACCCAACATGCTTCCTACGTGCAAAATAAATAGTTTGTAATTAAAATTAATTATTGTGTTGCTCCTACTAATAAATTTCACTGAATAAATTTTTGTTCCTGTGATATTATAAAGTAAAGTGCTGCAAAGTATATATCCTTGACCTCTTCCTTTCCTTTCTTGCTGATGTGGAGATGAAGATATTTGGAACATGAATAGAAAGTGTCAAAAAAAAAAAAAAAAAAAAAAAAAGGAAGAAAAAGTCTTCAGAAGTCTCATTTCTCCCTCAAAGGAGGGTGAGTAGGCAGAGGAATCAAAATGATAGTATTTTGGGAAGGATTCTTTTCAAAATCTGTCCAAATGCTTTTAAAACCTAATCCTGCAAATGTTTGTGAATGAGAGAGCATGACAGACCTTTCTCAGAGCAAAGCTTCATGTGTGTTTTAGAGAGAGGAGTTGCAATACTGATCCTCGTGGATGTGTGGCTGTGTCCACTCACAGAGTAGATCTCTGGCAAGGGGAGGTAAATGAGGGGATTTTGATCCACGGTCTCTTGTTTCCTCCTCTCTATTTAGGTGGGATAGCACCAGAGAGGATTTCTGCCATTGTGGTGTGTGTTCATAAAGTCCAAAGATCATTTGCGTTCCTCTGCATGGAGGTGACCTGTGAAATGGCTTTCAGAAAGACAAATGTAATGTGATCCCTTCCTCTGTAAGGAGCCAGGCACTAAACATTTGGTCAGTGAGAGTGTGTGGGTCAAAATGGAGAGCCTGCTTAAACAAGATCTTGCATATTTTAGGTTTTTCCCCTGATTACAGGGTGGAGCATTCAATACAGTTTTAATAAGATTAAGATGTGCTGAACTTTCAAAGGATGTGCTTTGGAAGGGGAATGGTTTTGGCTTCGTTGGGAGCTTTTTGGTTGTTTTTAGATGCCAGCATATTGGGCAAGGATGGAGAGTAGAACAGTTTCAGTTGCTCAGCTTTTTTCAAAGTAAACTGTTTAACTAGTGTGACTCTGTGTAGCCACAATATTTTTTCCAATGGTAGAGAAAACATTCATTTCTAGGGCAGAAAAATGAAATACTATTATGGTCTGACCACAGTCAATATATTTAAATGGACTTACTTGTGCTGTATATTATACTGAACACTGTTCAGCTGGGCTGCTCTTGTGGTTGTTGAGAGGTTTGGATTGAAATGCCAATAGAGATGATGCTCGACTTTCAGGATGGGGTCTTCCCATATGTAGATGGGCTTTTCAGACTCGTCTGGGTATTTTCACTGAGAGGAGAAAACTTTGCCAAGTAGCCCCAGCTTCAAGTTGATCCTACTAGTGTTGTACAAAGTGCTCATGGTGGATATTTATGGATTCCTTCCTAAAATTATCATGAATCAGAGTTGAAGTGGTGCTCTGATGAATTTGAGTTCCTGAGGTTGTTTTTAGCATACTCACTTTCCTGTCAAAGCTGAAATTTATGAACTTGTTTTGATTTCTCCTAGATAACTTCCTGAGGCTTCAGGAGTTCTAAATCAGAAAGTGTACTTGTAAAACTGGACCTTTGTACAGGCTTTTTCCTATTCTTGCTATGGGTGTGGGAATTTTCAAGGTTTTTCTTATAGGGATGCATAGCATCAAAGAAGAAACTTTACAGTTAGTCAGGCTTATGAGCTAGTACTTGTGATTATCCTTTCACAGACCCATGGAGTGCTTTGGACAGAAAACTGATGGGTTTGGAGTTGACTCAGATGTGTGATAGTTGATTTAATTTTAAAAGGGAATGGAAAAAACCAATCTCTTCTGTTTTTTTCCTCTCCTTTGTAATAAAACCGTATGATGTGCACTAGACAATTCCCATATGCTATCCAGTTACTTCTAGTCTCTGAGGTAGGAAAGAGAAGAAACTGTGTCAAACCTGATATCTGTGGGCATGTGATAAATCTTCTCTGCCTGTTTCCAAGTGTAGAAAAGCATTGAGAAAATGTTCTCTTTCATGTTTCTTCATGATGCATATCTCTTCCCACTGTTTCCTTCTTCACACTTTATAAAATCAGCTTTCCTTCTGTCTTTTTTTTTCCCCCCTCAGGAATGTGGTCTGAGGTACAGAATTTTGCTGCTGACACACATGTTTAATGTATATCAGCATAATCCAACCTTTGTCATGTAGATTTGAAAAAAAGAGAACACTTGAACAATTGAAGTCAAGTTAGTGTGACTCAAAGGGACTGTGCTCTTTAGCAAGAAAACAAGGTGGATGGCTACAAGCAGGCAGAAATCCAGGTAGTGAAGATTTCCAAATGTATCTGCAAATCCTGTCTCTCCTTTTTCATCATCCAGGCCTCTGTGTGATTCTTTGAAGCTGCTCTTGCTGATAAGAGAAGTGAAAAAGAGGGGCTGTTAAGGGTAGTGTTAGGAATGGTCTCTACAGCGTTGTAGGAGAGGGAGAAAGAGGCAACCGAGACCGTCCTTGTGGCTTGTTGCAGCTCTCACTTTCAGCTGCATATGTACTCTGTGCCTACTTACTGAAGTCAGAATCAAAACCATTATTGCTCTGACTAGCTCCTTAAAAAAAGTTTATATGAACATATTACATAAAATCACATGCACGTGCAAATATTGGTGACTAGTACATGGGAAAAGCAGCCAAGATACAGACATAATGTGCATGAACTAAGCTTACCTAGCAAGTTGTGAACACACTGGCTGATATGATGGAGTAAGATTGGATTATAAGGTCAACCAGAATTCCTTCTAGCAATAGCTTGGAAATCTCATGTTAATGAAGCTGAATTTTAAATGACAGATAAGCCTCTGACTAATTGCTTGTGCTGTTTCTTCTGGCTTTTGTATTTCTCTGTCTTTGTGCAATTTAAAGCAGTAACTCAATCTTTACCTACCGAGTTGCTCTTTTTATTAGGTATTGTGGCTTTTGATTGTAGATGTTGCCAATTCCAAATCCTGTTTTCTGATCTTCTCTTTGCAGGGCTAAACCTTGGGGGGGACTTGATTGGACAAATTACACATTTTTCAGTATTGTTTCATATCACAGTTATTTGTGATTTTTTTGAACTAGACATAGTTGAGATGTGCTAGTAATAGCCTTGCAATACTCTACAGAATTGTTTTGACATAAGCTGCTTATCAGTTGGGTCCTATGATAAATCTTGAGTTTAGATTTTGATCTGTGCAACAATGCTGGTACAGTGGTAGGAAGTGTCATACCTAAAATATTTTACCTTAATGGGATTTAGATTACTACATGCTTTTAGATATGTAGGATGTCTGACTTGTTTCTTCTGATGAAAGAACAAGGAGAAAATCACCGTACTTGGAACTTGAATACATTTAACACACAAAATAGCTAAATCATCTTGCAGTTGGTGGAATTTTAGTCTAGAATACATTGAAAGTTGACATTTGTGTTATGTAAGAAGTTCATACAAAACAATTCTTGACCTAGCATGCACATGTGTTCCTCTGTAGCTTTTTAAAAATGTTTGACTACCCACATCTTCCATCCTTGGGGCAAGGCAGGTATGTGCAAGGGCATGTGGGGATTTGCTCAACTTTTGCTGGTAAGGGGCATGGAGTTTTATCTTTGTGTTGTACTACTAAGACATACAGATGAACTTCTGCCAGGGCCTGTCATCCTTCCTTCTCAGAGGAGTGTGCATTTGGATGGTTATTTTGAGCTTACATTGCCAGGCCTCATGTTGAACATCTAACACTGATAAAAACTGAAAGCTGCTCTTAGCTTCAGTGTAATTTTGCTCTTCAATTCCATCAAGACTCAAGCTTTGCCTAAAACAGTTGGTTAGCTCAGAGCTTTCACCAATACAGCAATTGCTTTAGACAGGATAAGTATCCTTTGGGATGCCAGGGATTTTACTGTGCTTGTGGCTTTATTGTTCTTTGGGAGTATCACAAGAAATCAATTTTTTCATGACTTCGCAAAAAAAAAAAAAAAAAAAAGGCACATTTCCAGCATTTTGTTCAGCTGTGCTTTATAGGGGCTGAATTGGGAAGAAAGGGGAAAAATCAGTTCAGCATTTGTTGAGCTCCATCCTGCAAAAGCTGTACATGCTGTCACAAAAGTCATGGCAAGTACTGGTGAGTTTCTAAGTTTATTTTTTTTGGTCCCATCTATTACATGTTCACTTCTTTAATATCAGTCCACAGAACTGTAAAACTTGAAAGTGGAGTTTCTTGAGGCCATCTTAATAAGGACTAACTTGAAATGTATTGCTAAAATATTATTTTAAAGAAATACATGTAAGGAATCCGACCAGATTTTAACAAAAGTCTTCCCAGTGTAAGACTAACTCTGTTTTAAATTTACTTGGAGCAAAAATACTTAGTAGATTATGTCACTGAAGAACTTAGTCAGTAGCTTCCTTAAATGAATCCTAAGTTCAAGATGGTGAAGTTGTTTTAGACAAGACTTCCTGGAAGCCTCTAGACCAATATTGCAGTTTTTTGCAACTTTGTTAAAGCACAGGAGGAAGATGACATTTTTTTCTTGATGGTACATTTTAAGGCTATTTCAGTTATTTCTTCTTGGAGAGGTGACATATGGTTCTTTCCCTAAGGAGTTGGTATTGAGTTTTGCTACTGGAAAGCAGGTGAATCTCTCCCTTTTATAAGCTTTCTTCAAAATGAGATACTTCAACAAAATTCAGTCTGCATCTCCATTGTATTTTTAATGCTGGCAGAAGTTTGGACATCAAGTGTGCCTTAATTTTGCTAAAGTAAACAACCCTGACTGCATGTAACTTGCTTGGATTTCCTGCAGACAAGTGAAGTGAATGGGGATGCATAGGTCTGAGAGTTCGAATATGAAGGACCTGTGATTCAGCTGCAGGAGTAGTCTGTAGGGATAGATGGGGGAAAGAGTTTAGGAACAGGTGGGTTTTCAGTTTGTTAGTGGTGAGTCTGTGTTTATGGATATTTGCTTGTACAAACTGAACTTTAAAATTTGTCAAAATAACATTGGAGCAGCTAGATCTGGAGTTCATTTGTTGAAATCAGAAAAATTGCATTCCAGGGCTTTGTGTTTGCTGTCTCTACATAGTAATCCAGATGAATTTCCACTGTGCTTGCTTGCTTTTAATTGCAAATAGCATCCTGTCCACTGCTACATATCCTGCTTCAGCCTGTTGCCTTTATTAGGTTGTCCTAGTGTAGGAGTTGTGCTGCTTAACAATGACTCTTCAATGAATGCTGCTGAATCACTGTTAGGTTTTTCTTCAGAAGCTTTTCCTTATATATGCTTATATACTTTGATACTTAGTTTTTGACATTAGACGTATTACAGCCGTCATCCACAGATATACATGACACTTGAGAGACAAGCTTTTCAGAGAAGTAATTTTGGTAACATTTTGCCTGTGATATCCTTGGAAGTGTTGACACCATGGTTTTAGGGCTCCTGTGTCGAGATGGTGAGTCTTGTTGAGAGCAAGATAAAGGGAGTGATCAAGTGAACAAAGACTGAGCTCTGTCTCAGTGGGGAAAGAGGGATATTTTCTGAATTATGAAACACATACAAACCTTTCCTCCAGTGAGAATTTATTCTAAAGTGGAAGGGAGGATTATGGTTATAAAACAATATTTTTTATTGTATCGTATCATGTAGTGGTAATGCTTGCTTTTAAGGGTGATCTTCCTGTAAAGTGGTAGGAACATCTTTCACAAAGACTGAAGGCGTGTCTGTGTTCTACTCTGCCAGTTTTGTCTCATAGTGAATGTTTCCTTAAAGAAAAGAGTGAGTTTAACACAATTCAGTAAAATCCATTATTTGGAGTGTGCTTGTCTTTCTCAGGTGAAAAGGTAACAGTCTTCAAGTAGTAGAGTTAGAACTGCTAATACCTAAAGGAAACTTTACTTCAGAGCTTCCCCCAGCACCCATACAATACAAAGCGCAGCAAAATGAGGAGTACAATTAGTAAATTATGGAGTTATGCTGATAGTTACATGCCCTTAAGAACAGTATAATGGTGACCAAGTCCCTCCTTGACCGGGCAGTACAGAATCAATCTGCGGCCTTGTGTTAAATCTTGCAGGAATCATTCAGAATCTAAGTGGATTTGAGTGCAAAAATTCAATTGCTGATTTTGGAATGATTGGCCAGGTGAAACTTTCATGTATATTCTTGGTCTTAGTTAAATATAAACCCTGCTAATTCTGTGCCTTTGTTCTTAATTTTTGACAGTGTGGACAAGAAAAAATACTTCTAATAAGCATGTATCTGTATATAGGTTTTCTTTTTAAGTTTCAAATAAAAAAAAAAGAGAGCAGTGAGCAGTATAATAGTTTGAGGTTTTACTTGTTTGTGGGTTTTTTTTTTTTGTTTTTTTTTTTTTTTTAAATCCAACTTAGTGTTTTATTTTTATATCTCTCATTGCACTGGGGCTTGCCTGAAGTCATCACTGCTATCCTTAGTTTGACGAGAATGGAAGGGGAAGCAGCCTTACATGACTGAAAAGCTTCAAAAACATTGCAGGCAGTAGCTTCATCTGTATTTAATGAAAGAGCTTGAGCAAAAGTAGAAATCTGCAGAATGATCTGGCAGTAAGGTTTCAGCAGCAGCAATTGTGGCATAGTTTAGCAAAAGGTGGGCAAAGACACTCAAGGGTGTTCACTGTTTTGAGCTAATTGAGGCCTCTTTGCACTTCTCTTTAGGCCGGACCAGCGCTGAGCTTTGCTTTGCAGGTTTGCAGGCGAGGCGGGATGAAGTGCTCTGGTTTTGGTTCAGCGGGGCGCTGGGGACGGTGCTCCAGGCGTGAACTCAGGGGCTGCCACCCACCCTGCTGGATCCCCCTGACCAGCTAGGAAGTAGCCCGGCTTTCCCAAGTGGATTCAGATCAAAATCTTCAAAATGGAATGGTGGTTTTGGGGTATTCTTTCTCTCCAATGCGTACAAGAATTGATATTCACAGAATATTAGTGTGTGAAATACTTTGTTTCTGAAATGACTTGCTGAAAGCTGTGGGTGGGTTTGATTACGTATCATCTCCAGCAGCAGCCGCTGTATCACAGCTCTGGCCCCTACCTGCCATTCCTCTGCTCTCCATGCTGAACTACTCACCATGAGCTGTCCCTAAGGCCTCTTAGTCAAAAGGGGAAGCAAGAAATTAAAGCAGCCTTTTTTGTCTGATAGGGATAGCTCAGGGACAGCTTGCAAGGAGCAGCTGATGTGGTGGGGCTGATGCAATGCTGGCCTCAGGCTGGGAGCCCAGCAGTGTCCAGAGGAGGGTGATGACTTCTTGTCCTAGGGTGACTTTATGATGCTTGTATCCCCAAACGTCCGTTCTGTTTGTGCTGTATATTGAGTTCTGTGCCTTTAAGATTGGTTGTAAGAGCAGGGAGAAGCGCGGAGTTTGTTTTGAGAAAACAGCCTGACTCCAGAGGCTTGGAGAGACTGCAGGACAGAGGGTTTTTTTTTTTTTGCTTTTAGTTAGTTTCAGCTAGCTAGGGCAGAGAAGTTCCCTGGACTGTTTTTTTTTCCTTTTTCTTGGAACTGTTTAAACCTGCCCTGGACTGAAAACCCAGGGGAGCACTGGGGGCTGCACCTGCGGCCCACCGGGGTCTGGACCTCGGCATTTTCCAGCAGCGCCGGAGAGACTGGGACTAAGGAGAGACTGAGAGAGAGCCGAGCTATACCCACGGCAAGGACTTTCTCAGTTTGCCATCTCACTTCAGAAGGAGAGGTTTTATTGTTTCATACTATTCATTCTTTATACTTGTATGCACTTCATTTGTTTAGTAAAATAGTTTTTTCCACTTTTCTCCAAAGAAGTTTTTCACCGGACTGGTTGGAGGGAGGGGACACTTGGGTTTGCTTCCCAGAGGGATCCTATTCAGAGGTTTTCTCCCAAATTTGTCCCTAAACCAGGACACCTCTGTAGCTGCCCAGCTGTAGCAGGGAAAGTACATCCCTAAATTAGGCACTCAGAGTTAATTCAGTCACTTCTGAAAAGTCTCAAACTTTGACACTATTTCTACTGAATAATAACTTAAGCCACTCTTACCACTGGCAAATACCCGAGACGGCTCAGGGCGGGCAGCCTCTCCAGCTGGCCAGGCTGCCTGCATTGTGCAGGTCATGAGGAATTTTTAGTTTTCATTCCATCAAACCAATATTAGTAATAAAAATAAGACCTGCTGCACAGAAGTGAACGTGTTTCTTATGTCAACACTTGTCCCTGCTCTTATTTTGGTAATGTCTTAAGTCTCTCTTTAGAGGCAGACATTACTGGCTGTACTTTTCAAACAGGGGGGAATACTAAGTACTTGCAACTTAATCAGCCGTATAGCTGAAGAGAGGTTTTTTTTTCTCCGCAAGTACTTTTATGTCCCATAATGAGCTGGTATTTTATAACTTGTGATGGTAATGTATTCCATATGCTTTCCATTGCTGGGATAA
This sequence comes from Hirundo rustica, assembly GCF_015227805.2. Classification (NCBI taxonomy): domain Eukaryota; kingdom Metazoa; phylum Chordata; class Aves; order Passeriformes; family Hirundinidae; genus Hirundo; species Hirundo rustica. The sequence continues at coordinate 84,393,364 of NC_053450.1, forward strand.
AGAGCTTTACTCCAGAATCCAAAGCAAGTGGCTGTGGGTATTTATTTAATAAGGTTTGAAGTCTCTGCACCGGGCAGGATGTCAGTGTGCTCTGTACCCGAAGCTTCTTGTGGTGAGATCTTAGTTCTTTAACATCATGGAAAGATCACTCCTGTCTCATCCTGTTTCCTATGAAGCGGGGTAAGTTCTATGGTTCCAGTGACAGTCCTGCTGTTTCAATCAAGTTCTTTATCCTTTTGAATGCCAATAATTTCCCTCCAGGACTTGGGAGGAGTTTCAACTGAGAGGAATTCAGCCATGAATATCGAGATAGCCAAATGAGTGGTCTGCTCATAATTCCTTGAGGCATCTCTTCTAATGCCTTGCACAGAACAAAAGTCCTGTTGTGGGGGTGCTTAGGAGTTGCTGTAGTCTTGGAGACCTGGCAGGAATGAAAAATAATCTTTTTGTGGTTTCTTGCTAAACTGATTTGGTTGAGCTTAGCATTTGAAAAACGCTTTCTGGTATGTGACTCTTCTGGATGTTCTGGCTTATTTTCCTTCACTCTGATCAGTGCAACAATAATTATATTTAAAGTTTTTGGCAGGATTCAAGTATATGTTTCAAGTCACAAAGGATCATCATTACCATTTTGTCTGCATGACTGTTGGCTTTAGTATATTATCACAGGCCCCTGTGAAAACTCATTTGCTTCCTTCAGGGTTAGTTAAAACTGAAGAATAATCTGAATATGAATCTCATGCAGCCTTCTAAATCTTGAATGAGAGGTCTATGAGGCTGATTGAGGAACATAATTTCAGAACCGCTGATGCTTTTACTGAAAACAGTGCTTCTACTGGCACTCAAACCTCAAAACCAACAGATTTTTGGTGGTGATGCCGTAGTTTTGCCATAATTTTTGGTGTTTGATTTGTAGCCTAAAAGCATTCTAGTGTAGTCCAAATTGCTCCCCTTCTTTCTGTACACTTGGAAGAAAAAAGGTCATTTGCCTTGTGATTTGATTATTTTCCAGGTCATAGAAAAGGCAGGTGCAGTTCTGACCCTTTCTCATCCTCCACTCCCCAGCCTGTCAGGAATGAGCTGTCTTGCAGGAGACTCTGCCACCTGCTGCTTTCCTCCCTGAAGTGAGGAACAGTCAGCCTTAGATCACTTCACGCTCTTTCCAAACCCCATCCCATTTCTGCTGTGGCAGAGCTCACTGTCATTTAAACTTCTGCTTTTATGCTCTTGTGGCAGCTAATATCTGAGCTCTTTAAAGCTCAGTCTGTCCAAGCTTATTTTTCAGTAGGCAAGGCTGCTACTTTTCAAACAGCTTTTGCTCACAGTTACCTGCAAAAAATACTTGGGCAGATTTAGGAGTCTAGGAATTTTGTTCTACAGCTAGTTGGTATGTCCTTGGTTAACCTCTGCTTAAAATCAATATAAGCCAAAATCAGTAGCTTTTGACTATTTTTTTTCCCCACTTGCATGATAATAGTATCACAGTGTTTTATCAAATATCAATTATTACAGTCCTTAAGCAGGAAGAAAACTGAATATGTGAGCAGATTGCATCTCAGGCAACAACATGTGATCCAATATTAAACATGAGCTTTTCAAGTTACAGAATCATGGACGAGCCCAGGTTGGAAGGAACCTTGAAAGATCATCTGGTCTAACCAGATGGTTGGTTATGTAGTGGAGTAGACAAGAATAGGAAGAGAGAAACCATTTGCTTTAATGAAATAGGTCCAGTGTTTATTTCTGTATGTCCTCATCAAGAACCTTCTGGCTTTCACTTAGCAAAGGATAGTACTTGGGGAAAAGCACCTTAAATCCTCTGAAGGGTTCCTTTGAGTTTAAGGGGGTTTAATTTTAGGGTTTGTTTTTGTATTTGTAGGAGTTACTTAACGTTCTTATTCCAGTAGTTTTCCAGTCAAATATGAAATTTGAGAGAAGATACAATTCATATCTGGCAGGAATACTAGTGATAGCTCTCTTCCAGTTTTTCTAGTAAACCTTTACTAATGATACTAATTGTTACTGTATCTTGTGACTTACAAACTCTGTGAATTTACATGAAATTTTAAGAACTACTTTTTAGAGACTTCTGAGTAGTTTTATAGGTCCAGCTGTGCCTAACATCATGTATCTGGTCCAGGAGAGTCTCATACTAGAAAGCAGATTTCTCAGGCATATGAATTTTTTTTTCCCCTGTAACTTTTTCCAAGACTAACTTTTCAGTACCCTTTGTGAAGTGTGAGTGCTTAGTGTGGAAATATTTTTACCACTAGACTAGGCATAATGCTACCACTAGACTAGATAATGCTACTACTTGATTGTTCCAGAAAGGTGTTGTGGTTCCTACCAAGCCTTTTGACTGCAGCACTGTAGCCAGAGCTTGTACTCTTTGCTATTCTCAATACTCCTGAAAAAATTCTGAGGTTTGGTGTTTTCCAGGACACAGGTCTGCCCATATTAAGTGCAAATTATGCCTTTGTTCCTGAATGTTCATCAGAGTTGCATTTGGTTATGTTGTAGGCTAACTGAGCTTGACTTCCCAGAGATGGAGGCTATGCCTTGTAGTCTTAAGGGATTTCTATCAGCAGTGTGTTCTGCTTTTCCGGGGAAGTTAGAGAGCACACAGTCAGAAAATAGACCGGGGAAGATGATCATAAAATGTAATTTTTAGAGGTGCAACTACACTCATCCCTGATGGCTATTCCTTATGCATTTGTGGTGTTAGTATTTACCAGACACTTTTTACTCCATTACAGAGATGTGGGTGTTCGCGTGTGTTAATTCTTTAATCAGTGCTCTGCAGCATGAAGCCTATCATTCTGCACAAGCCAGTTAAATTCTCAGTTATTTCAGGATCTAAATGTTTCATGTTCTAAATGTAATGTTCGATTCAGGTTTAGTGTTTATTAAGGCTGAGTTGCTCTAATTTTACTCACTTGTATTCTCTATCAGTTGTCTTGAGGCTTTGCATGGAACAGGCGTCCCATTTCCCTCTGTTAGGCAAAGAGTTAATCCACAGCTTCTGTGGTTTGATGTGAATTTGCTTGGCAGAGTAACTACTGCTTTCTTGGAGCACCTATTTTTGAATTTGATGCCGATACCTTGTGGGCATTAAAGTTTCAGTGTTTCAGCTTCAAGCAACAATGATGTTCCTGCGGATCCAAACCGGCAGACATTGGTAGCCTAAATGCTAGTGTTTATTAGAGCACAGCAAGGCTTGAGGGTAACTATGCCAAGTGTTGGCTCATTAAATTGGCAGGAGGATTCAAAAAGGCTGCTTTTAAAGATAAGGACAAGAATTGGTGCGGGCTAGGACTGAGGGAATGGAAGTGGGTAGGGCATGTGGTAGGTGTCTTCTATCTTTCTGTAGATAATTTGAAGGCAAGAGCAGACTCATTGAGACAAATGAGCTGTCATGCAAGCAGGAAAAATAGCAAGTTGAAGTAATAGCGTGCAGCATTTGTCACTGCTGGAGATCAGTAGGCACAGCTCTGAAATACCGGTGCTAGAATCAACTCTTTGCTTTTCTGGAGTCCTAAAAAGCTATTAATTCATTGTATTTAAGAATTTTGGTAAACATTTGTGCAGGAAAATTAGTGATTTATCTTTTATCATGATGGGGAAGCTACTTGAAGTTGACATACCCTTTGATTTGTTTATCCAGGGGAGCTCCCTCCCAAAGTTCACCAACACCGGTGTTCTTACATAAATGGTTTAACCTGAACATGATTAGCTCTTGTCTCTGTTTGCAAAATACTTAGATATATTTGGATGACTCAGGGCTGGACTGTTTAGGGTTTGGTAGGGTAACTTGGTGTAGATAAATCAGATTAGAATGAGTAAGTTGTGCTTCCCATTTACATCCTGAAAGAGCAGAGATGAGAGATGCTTGTCTTTGTGTTGCTGTCACTCATAATGTTTTTTGTAGAGCAGAATCTTATTCATAGATAGTAGAATCTGAGACATTTAAAGTAATTTATCAGAATTGGCCTAATCGGTCATTATGCTAATAATCTGAATTACTAAAAATAGTGAATTCATTGTAATACAGACAAAAGAACTTCACTCTTTCCGAATCTCTACTCAGACTAAAGCAGGGTCTTTGAGGGGTTTCATCTAGGTTGCACCTGCTAATGTGTAATGGCTGAGTATGCTGCCTCTGTTACGGGGTTTGGACTGAGCAATGGGCTGGGGAAGGTGGGACCTGTGTTCTTTGAGAAGCCTTTGAAGCTGTTTGAACCATGACCTGAAAGATGGCTAGAAGAGGCATGGAAATGCAAAGATACAGGTCAGCATGCGCTACATCACCCCCTCCTGCAGTTACCACATGCCATGTGAACTCAACAGGAACCAATTACTTATTGTTGCGGATGAACATTTGATTTCCAGGTCCTATAGAGAAGGTTGATACCATTAATTGGTGCTGCTATGATTATTGCAGATTATTTAATGTGATGTGCTCCTCATGATACCAACCTGTCATATTCTTTTACCTATGGAAGAAGACTGTACTGAAGCTTTATTAAATAAACTGCTTTCATGATTTTGAAGCTGTCATGCTGCAGTTTGTAGCTTGAAAAATTGCTGATCGAGTCTCAGGATGACTTGAGTGAAAGAGGCAAAGATTTTCTGTGATTAAGTGCATGCTTTTGTTTCTGTTTCAGGAAAGCCCCACAGCACTGGCAGCTCCGAACGGATTCAGCTCTCAGGAATGTACAATGTTCGAAAAGGGAAAATACATTTGCCAGTCAACAGATGGACAAGACGCCAAGCTATCCTTTGTGGAACATGCCTAATTGTCTCATCAGTAAAAGAAAGCCAGACTGGAAAGATGCATGTCCTCCCTTTAATTGGTGGAAAAGTAAGATATTTTATTTATTTGCTTGGTTAACAGGTATCTTTTTATGAAGAGGAGATTGCATCCAGTTAGGATGATTCTGAGTCTCAGAAAGCTTGTTTCTATAAATGGGATTTTCAAAGTATATAAATGACTTCTGATTATGGTCGGTCACATTTAACAATTTAGAAAGCTTGAATTAAAACTAGAAAGAAAAACAACCGATGCACAATCAGTGTCTTTTTCTTGTGTACAGTGTTAAGTGGTTTATATATGCAATAGCATACAGCCAAAAGATACGTGCAGGTCTGTTGCGATCGGTGCTGTTACTCGTCATCCAGGTTTTATCAATGCTGGGTTATTCTTAAATTCTGAAAATTAACAAATAAGGGCATGGGGGAGTGTTATTCTGAACATTGGGGGAGTTCTGAGTGTTCAGCATTGTATGAGTAGTGGTCTGTTGTAAGCTAACGGCAACAAACATTTTTCCTTCTGAAAAGCTGGAACTGAACTTTTTTCTGATAGATTACATCTACAACCTAGGAGTTCCAGACAGCACAAGAAAATTTATTTTTTTCCCATGGTGATGGTGACTGAACACTGGCATAGGGTACCCATATGGGTGATGGCATATCTATCACTCCTGGAGATACTTAAACACCATCTGAACATGGGCAACTGGCTTTAGGTGGACCTGCTTGAGCAGGGGATTGAACCAGATGACCTCTAGAGGTCCCTTCCTACCTTAACTCTTCTGTGAAACTGTAGTGAAGACAGTAAGACTACAACATCACTGTTTAAGCTTAAGTAGTGTTTCAGAAAACTATTACTGGCTTGTTTAGCTGAGGTAATGGGAAGAGACTCATCATCTTGAGGATGAATTTACACCTTAAGTAATCCTCCTTTATGTACTGGTAAGTTGAATTCTGAAGAGTTATTTGGAGATAAACAAGCTTCACAATATCATATATGAAGACTAGAGCTGATTCATTAATATTCTGTACTAACAGTGTGAAAAGTAGTGCTGCCTTCTACGAGCTGTTTTTCCTGCCTCTTTTGGGATTCTTCACATGATTCTCCAACTCTTCCTGGGAGATACTGAAGTAGAAACATTGTCCTCTTTTGGCTACAGTGTGTGAACTCCTGGGAGTGAATTGTATTCCTGGCTGTAGGTTGCTGGAAAGGACAGGATTAAGGTTCCCATTAGCCTTCTCTTTGAGATGAATATTCTTTTCCTCTCAATAGATTTCCTTTAATTTAAAAGAGAAAGGATTATGTACCATTTTAATTTCTTAATGTGGAATTTCTAAGTAGCTTTTGCACAGAAATGCCTTATGTGATGTAAAACATGCAGACTGTGTTAAGAAAGTTGACAACAAATTTTAAAAGAAAAGGATAACTAAGCTCAGAAAAATGTACTAAGGGCTTCTGCTGACAAAGCTTGGGAGGAGGGTGCTTGGCACAGAACTAAGTGTTTTTTAAATTATTGCTCAAAAAATATCCTTCCTCATCCCCATAAATACTCTGTACTTCCTGGTTTGCAAAGGCTTTCCAGAATGCTGTACTGAGACATTGAGACCATAAGTTGTGTGGGACTTCTCGTGTATGGTAGCAGAATGATGTATTCTGGGTGTTTTTCAGCAAGTTGAGAAATGCCAAAGAATTTAATTGGGCTGTAAGAGAAGCATTTTGTTAAGCCTGTTTTTAATAACCAGGGAGTATAAATTGTACTTTTTTAGGTTGCATAAAAACAGCCTTAAATGCGTTTCACTGGCAAACCTTTTATGGTGTTCAGTTTCTATTAAAATGTTTATATTCTTGGTGGCTTTCTCCATTAGTTCTGTCCTCCTTCTGTTCTCATTCCTGCTTGTGTAGATTTCCTGAATATTTGACAGCCAAGATCTAGCTTGAGTGTTTGAGATGGTTAATCCAGCTCTACTTGATGACATCCTCTTGGGCACACTTTAACTTTGCCTTGGGGAGTTTTGCAAAGAGAGTTTTGATTCTTGTTGACTCAGTTTTGTGTCTCTTCTGTAGGTGGAAGAAGTGAAAAAGCACCAGCACTGTTTAGCATTTAGCTCCTCTGGACCTCAAAGCCAGACCTACTACATTTGTTTCGATAACTTCACTGAATATCTGCGATGGCTGCGACAAGCATCAAAGGTGGGAATGCCGCTAACTCTAGTGTGAAAGGGATGCTCAGAGAGTTTCCCTCAGTTCAGTCTTCTCCATGCAGCAATACTGTCCCTCTTCTGGGTAGATTGCTAAGAACTGCTATTAGTGCTGTTACTGTTGTGTGGAAATACTCAATCTGAGAACTCTTGGTAACAGGAAATAAGGAGGTGAATTTTTCAGCGTTTACACTAAGAATTCTTTCTACTGAAGTTGTGTATGCAAACTGCTGTACTGAGCTTCTTCCATTTTCTTATCAGCTGGATGGATCTATTGAGGTCATTATAACAAAAAGGATGACAAATATAACTGTCAATGTTTCAGTTTAAAACCTTTTTAAAATTCATTCCTTGCACAGAACCTAAATATTAAATTGCTAGAAAAAGGATTTTTTTTCCTGCTTTGAAGTTGCTGTACCTCTCTCTAGTTTAATAACTATTTAATTTTTGGGTTATTTGTAATAAGCAAATAATTTTCTGTCAGTGAAAAAAGGTTACTAACTAAAACCTTTGTAAAGCAAATTTTATACTGGGCTTAGAACACAATTAATTATAGGAATTTAGGGCCTGCATTATTTCATTTAACTCTTCAGTTCCACTTATGTTGTTGAAAAGTGTTTCTGCAGTTGTCTGTTTTATCTCTTTATCCCTGCCAGTTTTTTGCTAAAGCCTTATATATCATGAACCATTATGGTTTTCATACTTTTTACAATGGAGTATTTTTTGCTGCGCTGTCAACATGCTCTCTTTGGTTTTGTAGCTGGACCTGAACTGTTCATTAGTTCCATACTTGATAGGATTCTCCATGCTCTTTACTAGTTTTATGTAGCAGTACTTAGAGACACTCATGTAGCACTAGATCTGTTTTGGGTTTAGATTGTAATAATGTGTTATCCAGCTAATTGCCAATGATATTGCCTAGGTTGTGGGCTTTTTTAAGAGGCTTGATTATATGTCAAACTTTCTTCAGACAGTAACTATTGCACTTTCTATCACATGCCTCATTTTAAATGTCTTTCAGGGATTTTTTTTCTGGTAAATTTTAAAATTCTTTAAAAAGAAGTTATTCTGGCATATCTGCTTAGGTCTGTTGAGCCTCAAGGTGGAAATCCCCAAGGCATGTTTTATGACATGGTGAGGCACGGTCTGTCAGGTTTTTGAATTCTTGCCTCTTTTGGGCTGTCTCTAGGACAGTATTGTTCTTTCATCTCCAGAGAGTTTGACATAAGATAAATGAAAGGCAAATCTAATGAGTGAGGAAAACAGTGGAAAACAATGAACTTCAGAGCTGGAGATAAATGGCCAGAAAGCCCCTCTGAATTACTGGTGGCATAAGCTTGTTCTGTGCCATGCTGTGCTTCTCTCTTTCTCTCTGGTTCAACCAAATGACTAACAGCATCGGGATGATAGCCAGGATGAGAACATATCCCCATGCACTCATGATAACCTCCCATTTTATGTAAGTGGAGAAAGAAAATACATAGTTTCAAGTGTCTTTTCGGATTGTCAGAAGTGAAGAAACTCTCTCTGCTATTCTTTTGGCTGGTGAAACATGCTTCGAGGAAAAATACAGGCATTTTCCCCAGCCCCCGAACCTTGGCATTCTGTGTTCATGGATTTTCAAACAGTACTTTGTCACTTCAAGTTGGTTTTTTTGATGTTTGAGGTTCCTGTCCTGAGACTGAAAAACAGAGACAAGCATGATTGTATGCAAGGCAGTTGTGTGGGAAGTGCTGCACAGTGTCTGAAGAACAGCAACAGGGAAACTCGTAACGCTGTAACTCAGACTTCCTCCAGCTGGTGCTGTTTGTGTCAAAGTGCTTAATTGTAAGGTGTACCACACCTCATTTACATGTATAAAGAAATGAGAAAAGTTGAATCTTCAGCTCTGTAGTTCAGGCAAACTAACATTCTTAATGCTGGAAAAATACCCCAACATTTATATGAGGTGTTCTGCCTCGGGTGTTTGGAAACCAGTGAAGTTCAAAGCTGCTGAAATATTCATGCTAACCAAGAAAAGACTGTGTAAAGCACTGTGTTTCTAAAAGCAGGGAGGTTTAGGAAGGGATGTATTTATGGCTCTGAAACTTAGCTTCTGGTTGCTTGCTATGGGCTAGGTCACATGATGCTTACAGAGTCTTCCCTAATACTGGTGTTTTATATAGTACTTACACTTTTGTGAGTTTTTATGAATATTTAACACTATTTTAAATGTAAATGTTGTTTACTGGCATTTGTTTTGAAAGTGACATTTTTGTTAACTTATATTCAGTGGTAGTTCTTCAGAGTAGTTCTTCTCCGGTGTCCTCCTGATATGTGCTGCTGAGAACTGAGGCTTCTGACTCTTCCTTAGTGTAATGAAAGCTTTAATGATAAATTTTAATGCAGAAGGAAATCCCTGGTAAAACATTTCATTAAAATTGCTTAATTCAATTTTTAACTAAGAAAAAAAATTTCACGTCTATCTTTTGTATACTTCAGAAGAGCTAGAAGATGATGTTATTTTAACTTTTAAATAACAAGCTCAATCTTGAAAAGAGACTTGCAAAGAATGCTTGCTCTGCAGTCTTTCTCCCCACAGAATATTGGCAATGTTGACTTTTTAGTGTTGTTTCAGAATGAGACAAATCCTAACGCATCACTCCTGCAATAAATATGTGTATGCTAGAAAAGATTTGAATTCATGTTTGCAGAGGCTGGGGTTTAATTTAATTAAAAATAAGCACTGCTCCTTGTATGATCAGATTCATTCTAACAGTGGAATCTATTATAGCCGAGACGGCTCTTGTGCTCTACCTCTGTACATTTTTGGAAGGTGAATAGCTGTTGGGATTGGTTTTCCTGTATGTATGTGTCCTGAGGTGAACAGAACTTCTGTTTTCAGGACAGACTAGAATTATTGCACAAATACTGACCTGAATATCTAAGTTGGTGACATACTTACTCCAAATAGGTCACTTTTAGGTACACTGATTTAGCCTCAAACAGAATATTTTTAAAAGCTGGAGATGTGTCTTGTTCATTAATATCGATAGTTCTGTACCACAGTGCATTTCTTTCCTTTTACTTTCCAAAAACTGGAGGCCTAATTAAGGAAGCTTAAAAGGAAAACAACAGCAACAGATTTGGTCCTTTGTGATCTAATGCATTCGTTCTCTTGCCAAATGTTGAAAAATAAGCTTATGCAACTGGGAAGGGGGAGCAGAGGGGAAGGAAAGGAACATCTTCACAGCTTTAAAGAATTTTGTCTGCATAAAGTTATCATGATGGTTCTGGAACTGGCATAATTACTTGCACAGCAAATCTGCCACTATTTGCTACTTGAATGTCAAATGCAGAAGGACAGGGCAAAGAACGTGTGTTTAACGGTGAGGAGGACGTGATGAAGGCGTTCCTCATTTGCCACTTCCAAAAGCAAAAAAGCTACACCCTTAATGTAGAAGAGAGAGAGGTGTTACGCATACAGTGGTAGGGAGTGGTGGGACTTGCTGTTGTGAGGCTTTTATTTGGGATGTGGTCTATTGTTGGATGCTTCTAACAGGTAAACCTAATCATTTTTCAACACATGAAATTTCTGTCATGATTATTGCCTGTGATTCATGACATGGATGGTTTGGCTGGAGTATAAAAGGATTAGCAGTCCTCTATGTTCCAAGGCATGCAGTTAAAATCGGATGTCAAGGTCTGCCTCAGAAATTCAGTATTGCAGAGCTTATGTCAGGATGCATTACAGAATTTTATTTTCTTGGAAATGGTGTGCCCCAGGCATCCCCAGGCATGCTGGGATGAGTTACCTGACCCCACAGGACTTCTCCCCTCTTGGCTGCAGGAGAGCAGGAAGCATGTCAACAGCTTCATGTGATTATTTCCTGCTTTAGTGCTTGGTTTAGAGGGGCAGGTAGAGGAAGAGATGTGATGAGGGACAAGGTCCCTACAATAGTGCATATCTGTGTTGGTAGGGAGAGATGTACAAGCACAGAGCCTTGTGTGCCTGCACACCATTGACCAGAGTTGGACAGCTGTGGCTGGGAGTAAGTTGTGTGGGGCTTAGGTGCCTACACACAAAAGAGTCCTGCTGTTGAAAATTCAAGAAATGTCCAAAAAGAGGATTTAAGACCTATGAAATTTAAGAGTTTTCTCTGGTGTGCTTTTATATTTTCCTCTCCCTGTTTCAGTCACCTCTTTTGAAATCTGTAGTGGAAGTGTGTGGTGTTCCAAACAACTGTAGCCTGTGAAAAAGGAGACTAAATGATGATGTCAGTGTACATTATGTTTAAAACATGGTAAAAATAGCAAGAATAGGAAATTCAACTGAGAAGGGCGTGCTGCCATGTTGGCCTTATTCCTTTCATGTCAGTTCAGAATGCTGTCTTCATACATTTATTTGCACTGTGAAGCTAGCAGAAAATAAGAACAGATTAGAATTTAGCTTATACTATATGAGTAAGTAATGCAGGAGCCTCTACAGCTGTAGTCTCCACCTTTCCTCAACTTGTATAGAGATCTACCTGAAGCAGCAGTACAAAATTACTGGTTTTGCTTTTTTTCTCTAAAGTTATTTAGTTTTGACCATCTGGCTTAGTCTTCTAATTACTTTTTTCAGTACAAATTTGACAACTGTGTATACAGAGACTGATGTAAAAGGGGAATATGAGTCCTATAAAGAGGACAAAGCTGATCTATAATTCTAGTGCTATGATATTTATTTTTAATGAGGAGAATAGGTTTGATTTCTGACTGCATACTTGGTGCTACAGACTATGTTTATATATATAAATTCTACAGAATTCAGAAATTAATTCCTGACCTTGGCTGCAGTTCTGCAAAAATATTACCAAAATAGGAGACCAAGGTGGTTAGCTTTTGGATGTGTTTTACAGAAACTGTGCTGAGGAAATGCAGTGAGCAACAATTGAGCATTACTGCTAAAGATGTACCTGCTTTTCAGCTGTGCTTCATCCACCTTTGAGACAGGGATAGATCATCAACCGCGGGACTGCTTTTTCCTTCCTCACATAAAATTCTGCTCATTAATTAAATGGGAAATAAGGCATATCCACTTGTGCATATAGCTTCATCTTTATTTCAGGTGCTCTCAGATGTTAGCGTTTGGCTTTCTCCTGTCAGGCGTGGTCAACCAGGAAAAGTTGTGTGATAAACTTTCACACCAGCTTCATTGTGGAACACAGACTTTGCAGTGCTTTTTAATACAAAATACAACTTCCAGTCTGTAAAGAAGGCTTGAAGCCACTAGTCTCATGATTAATTAGCCCTACATTGTATTTGCCTTGGCTTGTCCTCTAGGTGATTGACCTATTTCATATTGTATTTCTGGATACTGTAATGAGCTGTCTTCATAGACAGAGTTCATCATTGTGCTGATTTTTATTACCAAGCTTCAGTTGTTTCTGGAGGCATTAGAGACAGGCTTTTCTAATGCTTATTGGTCAAAATGGGCTCAGAATACCTTTTTGCAGAGCTTTGATGACAGAGCAGCACCAACATTGAGCGTAGGGAAAAATCATATACAGGGATAAAGCAGTTTATTTTAAGTGTTTTGGGATGTTATTTGTTGCAGTGCTGACAATTCATATCTTTATATCACTGGATGCACTGTCTCTTCTTCATTAAGTGTCTGTTAAGCCCCCTAAGCAATGGGTAACCTTCTTTTGGAGGAATACTGTGGAGAACTTTCCTTTCCATGCGATTCAAATTTCTAGATTAGTATTGTTGATTTTACCTTTTGCTGTTGGTTATCACCTATGATCATTCTACGGGGAGTGACTGTAGGCAACTGTAGGCAACAGACTGACTATTTGTGTTGCAGTTGGGAGTTTCTGACATTTCCTTTTAGCTTTGTAGTCTTAGTCTATGTGTTTGAATGTACCATTCAAATCTGTGATTCTGGGCTGCCTCGTTTTATGGGTGCTGGGGACAGGTTGGAGGTCAGGAACGTGCTGGTTGGTCACTGAGAAGATGACCATGAAGTAGTTGGTTTGTTTCTTATGCCAGTTGAGCTTGGAGGCTGGAAATCAAGTCTTTATTCTAATATGACCTAAAAATTAGTTCAGTGTACTGCCAGCATCAGTGGGCATCTTTTGACAATGGCTTTTAACCAAAGCTTGTTTTCTTTGGGAATAACAGTTTGGGTGTCTTCACACTTGAGACTAAGCAGCACCATTAGCCTCCTAGAAAAGTTGATTCAACATCTAGTCAAGAAAAGAGAACCCAGAAGTATTTTCTCATTTTTCTGTGGGTCATTTTTTGAGCTGATCCTTACTTCCTTACAGGAAATAAGATGACTCTAAGTTTAGTACAAGGAAACCATTTTTTCCCCCTAATACCATAAAATGACAATGTTGAGATAATGCTTTCGCTAAAAATAGATCCCTAAAAATAAACCCACAGCTTCCTTTTGGTGGTGATTACAAATACTCAAACACAAACAAACCTCTGGTTTCCCTGTGGAACTTGACTTCCTTTTCTCTGTGTGCGCGAAGTCTTCAGTATTTGGGACTGTTGCTCTGAAGTCACTTCTGGTCATTCTTGCTGCTGGTGGCTTCTTATCATCTCAAGTTTGAAAGCAGAAGATTGGGCAAAACAAACTTCAAGCCAATTTTGTTGCTCTTTTGATAATAACACTTGAAAGCATTCCTCCTCCTCTTTCCCTGCAAAGCCTAGTCTTTTGTGCCTTTTGTTATTAGAGGTTAGTTGACATTTTGGAAATGAACTGTGTGTTTCAGTGTAGTCAGTTTCTCTTAATGGTTCAGGAGGGAAGCCTGGTATTTTGTCTCAGCTGATTAATTTTGCATGTCTAAACAGTTTAGCTGATTTTAAAGTGTAATGGTGACTTCAAGCTCTTAATTTATGTTTTTGAGAAATTATAGTTTCACGGTTGTGTGTGTTGTTGTTGTTGTTGTTGTTTTTCCCCTTTCTTTTGCTGGAATTTGGAGAATTTGTGGTTCTTGTTTTGGGCTTGCTCCCTTCCAGTTAGTAATGGTTATTGAAGTATTGTAGCCAAGAGTGAGAACAGAAAACTAGGTATCGCTCACACATCTGGAGTAGCATTCAAGTACTGTCTTTTGAAGCCTCTAAATCATGTTCTGGTATTATTGAAGCTGAATTTGTGCAGCTCTTGCACAAATACGGGAAAGCATCACCTGGAAGCTCAGTGAGGTGTTGCATATGTTACCTTTTAAGGTGTGTTCAATCCAGAAGGATCCCAAAGTGTTTTCAGTAATCACTGGAAGTGGGAGAATGAGTGTAATGTTGCTCTTAATGAATCTCAGGGGAACCAAGTGTCTGCAGTGAGCATTTCCCGTTAGATGGGAGGAGATTGCAGGGACTGACATATTGCGCAGTATTTTGGTACGTGTAAGGTGATAATGGAGTTGGTCTTGAAACTGAATGGCTGTAACACTGAAAACCCTTCCAAGCAAAGTCTAGCAGCAAGGAAGAAAAGAGAGGTATTATTAGCAAAACCTAAATTTAGGGACATTTACTCTCCTTAGGCCTCTTTTGTAGTCAGTGGAGAAGGATTAAAGTCTCCAAGGAGAAGAGAGAATGAGTGCTGGAGACGAGTTTTAGGCCGCAGGCCAGTAGAGCTATATCCATGATGATTTATATGACAAAACACTTGGTCCAGAAGGCCTGAGTCACAGTGGAATAATAGCATGAAAAGAGTTAATCTCAGTGTAGAATTAACCCATATGATACAACTGTGTCAAAAAACTTAGATCAGAAATTGAGGACCTAGCAAAAATCTCCTGCTTAACACAAACAAAAAACCCCTACCACTCCCTCTATGTGGGACTGGGGAGACTCGGATGAGTGAACTTCCAATGTAAGTCTTACTGGCAAGAGTCTGAAAACTGTAGTATATATATAACCATAGGATGGTTTGAGTTGGTAGAGACCTTAAAGATTACCTTGTTCCAAAATCCCCACTGTGGGCAGGAACACCTTCAGGTAGACCAGGTTGCTCAAAGCCCCATACACTCTGACCTTAACACTTCCAGGGACAGGGCATCCGCAGCGTCTCTGAGCAACTTCGAGACTTTGTGGTCTTCCTCTGGACATGCTTTAAAAAGTTCTCATCTTTATTGTGTCAGAGACCTTAGACCTGGATGCAGCATTTCAAGTGGGGTCTCACAAGGGCAGAGTGGAAGGGGAGGATCATCTCCCTTGCCCTCCTGGCCTCGTCTCTTTTCAGCAGCCCAGCCTGTAGCTGGCTGCCTTGGCTGTGAGTACGCATTGTTGGCTCGTGTCTGGCTTTTCATCTACCAGAACCCCAAAGTCCCCCTTCATAGGGCTGCTCTCATTGATGACTTCTACCAGTCTGTACTTACGTCTGGGGTTGCCTCCTGACCCAGGTGCAGCTCCAGGGACTTGGACTTGTTAAACTTCATGAGCTCTTGTGGGCCTACTTTTCAAGTTTCTCCAGGTCCCTCTGGATGGCATCTCTTCCTT
The DNA here is from genome assembly GCF_015227805.2 of Hirundo rustica. Classification (NCBI taxonomy): domain Eukaryota; kingdom Metazoa; phylum Chordata; class Aves; order Passeriformes; family Hirundinidae; genus Hirundo; species Hirundo rustica. Next base: position 84,408,841 of record NC_053450.1, read on the forward strand.
CTGTTGTGTCATCTGTAAGCTTGTACTTGATCTCACTATGTCATTGATGAAGATACTAAAGAGAACTAGTCACAAGACCTGTAAATCCTGAGGGACACTACCATCCACCAGCCTCCACCTTGACAGAGAGCTGTTAACTGCAATTCAGATTGCATCTGTCCAGTAATTCCTTATCCACTAAATAGTCCACCCTTCAAATCCATGTCTTTATGCTTCAGAGATAAGGATGTTGTGTGGGACTGCGTTGAAGGTCTTAGAGGAGTCCAGGTGGATGACATCGGTTGGTCTTTCCTTGGTGACTGCTGCAGTCACTCTCATAAAAAGGCCACCAGATTGGCCAGGCATGATTTGCAGCCAGTGTCTTGTATGCACCATAGCATTTCTTCCATGAGGATCTGCTGCATGATTTTCCCATGCTGAAATGAAAAAATGCTGAAAGAAAGTCCTTGCTTGAGGCCTGCTCATTTGCAAAGTCTGCAGCTTGTCTTAGTAAAAAAATAAATCTAACAGGCATAGTAAGAAGAAAAAGGGGTTTTTCTTAATTTTTATGAGACTGTCACCTCTTTGGCAGTATTTGCAAATGAGTTATTTTCAGTCAAGCTGTTCTAAGGATGTTAATATTCTTTGCTTCACCAAATGGAGATTCACATGTCTGAATTATAAGCAGCTTAATGCTATAGCTAATTACTGTCACTTAACTTGAAGTTACATATTAAGCCTTGTCCTTGCATGGGTCTTAGTGTGAGCATCCCACTGTGACCACCACCAAGGTACAGAGTTGGTATCATTCCCTGGGTAATATCGATACCATTACATGATCTCTAAAAGAAGAGTATTTTTCCTCCAGGAGGAACAAAATTGCTCATATTCTGGTAATGACTTCAGATACTACATAGCATTTTCAAATGACCAATGATGAATGTTACCTTTTTTGTCAAATTCTTGCTGTCAAGATCTTTATATTAAACTTGGGACACTGGCTTTCACATCTATGAATTTTTTTCTGGTCTCAGATCATGAAAAGTAAGGGAGCCCAACTTCTGGTTAACCCTCTTCACACTTCCCCCTCCCCACACACGTTTTCTAATGCTGTTTTCAGTTAGAAGTTGGAGTTGTTAGAGGTTTGCACAAGGGCCAAAAGTAGAAACGACCTGTTTGTTTATAAAACTTTGTACAGAGATAAGGAGAGCAGAGAAGGGACAAGTTTAAATTATTTTTGTGCCCCTGAGTATTGCTGGCATGAGATATTTGTCCCAGAGGCTTTTGGCTGCTTCACCTGCAGAGGAGAGATGGGGCAAGAGTGCTCCGTGAGGGCTGTCACACTGCATGCACTTTTGCCCTCCATCTTAATAGGGAATTACTACTCTGACCTGTGGCAGGGCCTGTTGGGTTTGTGGATCTGAGTGACAGGCCTTCAAAAAAACCCCTTCGCTGGGTTTTATATTTTCTGTGGAAGGCCCTTAGGTTGAGTTGGTGTGTATCTAGTGTAATATTTGAAAGAAAACGAGGTGCCAGAAAAGCTGCTACCCTTTTACCCTTGGGCTCCACCCCTTTTAACAATTGTCATTTAAAAATGAAAATACATGGCTTTAAAGAAAAAGCAAATGTTTTATTTGCCCCTCCCCTTCATTAAGTTTTCTGGCATTGGATTGTTTACCAGGCTGAACGGTTCCTCAGCTCTTGGCTGTGGCTGAGGGCACCGATGTGCTTCTGCTCAGTGGAGGGAGGGCTCTCTGCTGAGCAGGGCTTTGATGTTTGAATAGAAAGGAGGATTAGCATTTGAAGCAAGGTTAGTTCTGAGGTGAGGAGAACCTGTTTGCTCGGTTAGTTTAGACAGTTTAGTTAGTTTAGATTTTGAGACAATGTATCACTGTTTAGTTAAGGCTTATGCAGTCATTGGTGGGATGTGATGATTATCAAACTGTTTAAAAACAAATCCTAAAGGAGAGAAATTTAAGCTGCCTTTGTATTGCACGTCTACAGCAGGTATAATTTAACACTGTCAGCTCAGTTCAAACAGACTGGGAATTTGGCTGCCTGTACCAGTGTGGGCTGTTTTACTATTTTGTCTTCTGTTGAAGTCCTGTGCAGTAATTTCTTATCTGAACAGAGCTATAGGAAATGGGATGAGGGTAAACAGGATAAAGACATAATTACATTGGTTTAAATTCACACCACAGGTTACACCAAAAGATGTCCTTGTGCAAACAAGACTTGTGTTTGTCCATACAGCTGGGTTCAGCTGTGCCTATTGCTGACATCCATTGTCAGCAACAGATCATTTTTGTAGTATAGCCAAGGCTTTAAAACAAAGACGATAATCAGTCTTGTTACATAGCTCAGTGACAGAGGTGTCATTATTCTGATGGACAAAGCAAAGTGGTTTTTCAGCCCTGTGTAGCAAAGAAGCAGCAAGATTATGGGTTGATGCAAATATATGTCTGTGTTTTTGTTGCCAGATGATAAAGATTTACAGTGAACCCATACCATATTTTCACAAGTCTTGAAATACTGTTTCCTTTTAAAAAATAGTAAGTAAAAAAAAAATTAAAATCAAAACACTTTGGCAAATCTTTTTTTATTATTATTTGAAGCATTGCTTGGAATCTAGGCATCAGAGGCACTGCTGGCTTTTTTGGGTAGTTGTTTTTATTTGTAGGTGTATGGTGGCACAAGTAACACATGTATAGAAGTGAGTTTTCATATTAGGGAGACTCCTGTTTCTTTGGCATGTGTGCAACTCTCAGGTGGGGAGGAGCAGGAGGCATACTGCCCAAGGGAGGGAGAGCACTCTGCTGCAGCATTCTTTTTGAGACATTTGCAGAATAAATCTGCATTTCGTTGCTGCTGTGGGAAAATTAAAAGCACAATGACAGGTTTTTGGTGTTTGCAGTGGGTAGACCCAGGGCTTTTTGTAGGCCATGTGCTACATTGTGTATCACTTCTTCAAAACTACAGTAAGTTTGCCATATTCATGGGAAGACTGAAAAAAATAGAACCATGTAGGCTTAGGATGCATGACTGAGGCTGCAACAAGAACTGGGAAAAAAAGAAAATCTTGGACTTGGCAGTTTAATGTACAAAAATCAGTGTGGTCTTATCCTAGTACTACTCCTGCGGTATTACAGTCGGGGACATTGCAACACGATGACAGACTGTAAAGTATTTAGAAATCGTATCCAGGGAATGGAGAAAGCAGCATATTTCATATTGTTTATTTATGTATTTTGATGATTAAATGTCCCAGCTGAAAAACAGACTTCAAAAAGTGTGAGATCTTGCTTTGTGTTGGAGCTGCATGGCTGTCAATGTTGCATATCTTGCAGAGACAAGCGTTGACTACAGCTGCTGCTGTATCTCTTGTCATTGAGAACTTATGATGTACCATCTTCCGAAAAGGTCATTGCTCCAGCCATTTCCTCGGTGTTATTAGTGCTGGAAATGCCTTGGTTTGTTGGTGCTGGAAATGCAGTGGTTTCATGTGACAAGTGCGGAAGGGTCTGTGCAGTTTGGGATATGATGGGAAGACATTTGAGAGGGATTGGTTTGGGCCATGGCGGCTTCTGCTTGTGGAGTTTTGAATTGTGCTGCTTGTGGTTTTGTTTTTATATATGCACATACAGCATATCAAGCAGCTGTACTTGAGTTTTCCACAAGAAAACACCAAACAAACCGTAACAAGCACTTAATACAGGTTCTCTGTGTATCCAAAAAGCTCTTCCCTCTAGCAGTGCTACCACACCAGCTCTCTTCACGATTTTTGTAGGAGCGTGTATGTGTTGAACACAGTCCAGATAACTTGTTAAGGTAGTTATTTACAGTGGGATGTTTTGGGGTTTTTTTCTTCCAGTGGAAGCACAACTTTCTGCAGATAATGTCCTTTTCTCCAGGTGCATTTTATTCTTTGAGTGTGAAGGATATTCTACTCAGCATTTTTCCACCCTTTATCAGCTTATCTCTGCAGTGGTTCTCCACAGTGAGCCAGTGCTTTATTAAAGAATTGTATCATCTTTTAGAAAAAAAGTATTTACTTTTAATAAACAATAACAAACTCAAGAATGTGCAGTCTTGCTACGCTCAAGTCAATTGTAGACAATTGTAAGATTGATTTCAGAACAACATGATTTCAGAATTTCGATATTCAGCTTCAGAATAACTGATGAAAATTTCTGGTGAATGAAAGAAAGTATTAAGATGATGTTTTCCTTTGTTGCTCTTCTTTGTTTTTCATCTTGTTGCTCTATTCTGTAGGAATTTGTTATAGAACAGTATTGAGCAATGAAAAGAGGAAAGGCTTATCCCTGCCTGTGAGAATAACTATGTGTGTATATATGAGCCTTCCTTGTAACAATTTGGGAGTTAATTCTTAGAGTACTGTTTGATAACAGAAAGACTTTGATAAAATTACAGTTCATTCCAGAACTAACACCTTTTAAAATATGGTTTTAACTTTTACAGCTATCTCTCTAGTAGAAGCATCATTCAATATTTGTCAATTGCGTGAAAGTCTTAATTAAATGCTTTGTATAATAAAGTGTTCCTTAAAAAAAAAAAGTCGAACAATAACCAGTACATACAGCCTGTAAAAACAAAATTAATTTGAACTAGATTTATTTCTCAGGGTTTGACAGTTTTAAGCAAGGACTTGCATCCTTTTTTGAGGAAACAGTAGAATTTGTATATTTGATTTTGTTTGGCTGCATTGTCGTGATTCCCACTCAGAGATGCCATTTCTGGTTCTTGAGATATTTTTAGAGTAATGTGCCTTGCTAAGCATTGCTAGATTGCTTATTGCTGTTCATATCACATTCCAAACAAGTAGCTGTAGCAACAGTGTATACAAGCGTTACACCTGAAATTAAACATTTCTCCTTTTTAATTTAACAGGTGTCAGCAGTTTTTCATCTGTGTTTGCAATGTGATCAGAACTGTACAGTACTGAGCATAAACAGACTGAATACCCAGCATTCAGAGATGACTGTTCAGTATAGCCTATGAATAATTCTTGTCTCATACTACAAGGGGAAGAAAAATACTAGCTACTGTAACAAAAGGACTGAACTAATTGAGTAACAAAAATTCAAGCGTTTTAATGGATGTGGGAGGACTGAATTATTCACAGTTGTGTTGGAGAAAAACACTGCACTGTCTGTTCCCCTTGAAGATTATGGCTGTTTGTATAATAGCAACCACTTATACTAAGGCCTGTGTAGCTTGTGTTGGGGAGGAAAAAAAAATTCTGTGGCCTTCCTTTCAGCTACTTCGCTTACCTCCTCAAAACTTGATGCCTATAGTTTCAGAGGACTTTGTGGCAGGGACTCTGTCTATGCCCAGAAGGCTGAGTGGTGTGTCCTTCATCAGAGTTGAGAAACACTTATGTCACTGGGCATTAATAAGGAGTTGTTGGGTCTTTTCCTCTTCTTGCCCCTTAGATGTGGTGTTTGTACCTCCAGAATCCCAGCATAAAAGGTCAGTGAAATGATAGCTGTTTTTGGTGCGAAGAGCTGACAGAAAACTGTAACCATATGAGCACTGTTGATGTGGTCCCAGAAGTCTAAAATGGTGGCGAAGTTGTTTGCTTCTCTTTCTTTGGTTCAGCCATGCCTGCTCCAAAAATGCCTCTCCTTCTTCTAGCGTTTGGCTCCTCCTCCTTGCCCACCATCCCCACTGCCTTGCATTACTGTGTGGTGGTGCTTTGCCATGTAGCGTGCCTGTGACACTACTTTGTGAAAGAACATTTTTAGTACTGTTGGACAGAAAATATAAGCATTCTTCATTGCAGTCTTGGGTTTGTTTTTGATTTTACTGGTGTTATTTTATTTATTTTTAGTAAAGTCTAGTAAATAAGTAAAACAGGAAGATATAGTTCACCGAGGTCTATCCTAGAGATAGGGAAAGGGGCACTGTTGCCATTACTTGAAGAAGTTGCGTATAGGTCTCTCTGGACTCATGCTAGCCATTACATATATAGTGGTAGGTGGTATGATATTTTTTTTAGCCTATATAGATTGTTTTACCTTCCTCTCGCTAGAAAAAAGTGTTAAGCCTCAAAATCTCAGTTTTGTTTTTGTCATATTTTTTTATCACTTTTGGACAGTCATCTAATTCATTGAGAAGAAATGAGTGATTGGTGCTTTGCTGCTGGGTTATTTTTTCTCTTCAGTAGGGTGTAAATGGGATAACTCTTGTCATTTAAAACCTGTCTTATGGGTATGACGTATGAAACCAACACAATGGTGATGACTGTTAACCCCTTGCTTCACTCACTTGGAGGAGGCAATGCTACCCAAAGGACTAAACCAAAGCTCATGTCAAATACCTTATTTTTTTTCTGGCTGTAAAGTATTGCATAATTTCATAAACAAAAATGGATTCATTTCACATATTAATTTGAGAGACCTTTGCTCTTTTCTCCCTGCTAGCTGTCTGTGGACCTGGTTTAAGCACTGAGGCCAAGAAAGATCATAGCATAACTTGAAGCAATTATCTAAACTGTGTTATATCAGCAGTGTAAGCCAACAATGGCTTCTGCCGTGCTTAAAAATCAGCTTATCTTGTGCTGGTAGGGGTGAAGGAAATGTTCTTTTTGTTATTACTGTATTAATATATTGGTGTTGTACTTGACTTCCAGGTTGCATCACAACGCATCAGCTCAGTGGATCTTTCATGCTGTAGCCTGGAGCACCTCCCTGCCAACCTGTTTTATAGCCAAGACCTCACTCATCTCAATTTAAAGCAGAACTTCCTGAGGCTAAACCCCAGCCCATCCACAAGTAGAGCGCTTAGTGAATTACAAAGGTAAAGTGGTGTGGTTCTATTATTCTTCCTCTGTCTTTGGCGCCATGATGTGGAGGAACGTTCCTAAAAATTACTACCTCCTCTTGTGGAACACTGGCCTGTCTGTAATGCTTCAGAAATTGGTTAACTTTGTGTGTTAGAAGCAGACTGGCTTTCATAAGAAACTTCATGCTTTTCTTGTAAATAGAAGGATACTTTCAGCCCAAAATACAATTTTCATAATATGTTTTTATCTACCTACTGTAGTTCTTTAGCCTTTGACTCATGTGAGTGAGTATGAGTTGGTGAGCTGCCCATCAAAGGCAGCCATTCTAGGCAAGAACAGTAGTGAAGTAGGAACTGCATGTGATCAAGTGAAGAAGTTTTTTGTTACCCCCCCTCCCCAGCAAAGAAAGCCCTGATTTCATAAATTCAGTCTGGTTCCTGTCCTCTTTCTACTCTGCTCAATCCTAATTCTTCTTCCTTAGTATCTGTGACCTTCCAGTTCTTTCCACTGCAGCTCATCCGAGAATGTAACAAATGGGCAGACAGGAGCATGATTGGTGCTCTGAATGATTTAATGTATGTGTTCTGGGGAATCAGCAGGCTTTTTGTGTTCAGAAAGATGAACGTTCCCATACTGAATATAAAGCTGTGATTTTAATTTCACTGGTAACTGAATTGCAGAGTACCTCAAGATTATATTTGTGGATGGTCCTGTTCAAACAAAATGTTTTAAACCACATTTCTAAATCCCTTCCTCTTTGAAAAACAACCGAAAAATACAAGACGGATTGTGCGGGCTGTTGTATTTTTGTATCATTCCAATTTCACTTTGGAAAAATAGGAAATTTGGCATAATGAAAGATGGATGAACCCAGCAAATCTGCTTCACAAACAAAGCAGGCAGCTATTCCAAGGCCTTATGAACACAGTCTGGAGTGGAATTCTGACTGGACTGTGAATGTCAGTATAGGTCTCCTGATAGCAAGTGGAATTTTAGCATAAGCTACTGATGAATGTGGACAAATAATCAATGTCTCTAATTTTAATGACTTCTTTTAATTTTTCTTCTTAAATATCAGAAAGTGTAAAGGAGATACTTGATTATGCTTTGTCTATGTACCTACAGTTAATTTCTGTTTGGAATAGATTTGAATTTGTCTATGTACCGGTAACTAATTCTGTCTGGGATTAAAAAGCAGTGATAATTAATGTCACAGGCAATGTTCTCTTGGTATTGCAGTTGAAGGAACAGCTGATGAGTCTTGCTGATAATTAATAAACAATTACTTTTTTTTTACTAACATGAGCCCGATCATAAAAGAGTGAAAGAGTTCAGGTGACAAGATATAACTCTCCTGTTTCTAGAGGAGAATCTGGAGAAGTGGCATATACCTGAGGTGGTGCAAAACTGATTGTCTCTTTCTTTTGTGAGCTGGTCCTATACTGTAAGCGAGTAATAGTCTGCTCTGCTTCCGTTGCTTTGAGCTTGGCAAAAAGGCACGAGGCAGGGCTGGGAACTTCTGGAGGAAAAAAGAAAAATTAGGTTACACAGCACTGTTTTGGTGTATCTGAGTTGGCGAATCAGAAACTCCTGCTCTTGATGTTTCCCTTTGCCTCCTTGATGTCCTCCAGCCTTATCTTCACCCACCACAGGTAGCATCACTCAGGGAGTATCGGGAGAAAGCTGTTGCCACTGTTTCCATTGCTGTGCCAGTGGGAAGGGCTCTGTGAAGTAGTTAGTGACAGCTCCTGCTGAGGATTAGGAAAAGTGATGCCCCTTTGGTTGTCTTTTGCCTCCCTACTGCAGCAAAAGCATGAACCTGATCCTTGAGTGTATTCCCAAGCCGTTCTCCTCCCTGCCCTAAGAAAAACAGAACGGGCTTCTCCTTCGGGTGGAAAAACTTGAGTTATACTTGTGTTCCCAAAAGGTTTTGAGCCAGCTTGACTGCTAGTAAGTCTGCTTTTCTCTAGTGAATAAATGCACAAATATCTAGAAAGAGTAAAGCACCATATGTTTTGAAATTATTAGTGAAACCGAGTATCAAAAACATGTAAAGTGAAGCTCATTGTTCCCATGAGCACGCTTTGTCTGATTTATTTTTTTGTTTTAAACCAATCCCACAAAACCATTTTCTGATCTATAGGGGTTGCACAAGGTAAAGCTTCACTGAACAGACCAAAAGTCTTTTTGTTCACCCATGTTCTTTCAAATCACGGGAAAGCAAGTACAGAATCTCTGCCGTTCTGATTTGGTACTCTTGGCTTTTCTACAAAATTCTCAATTGCTAAATTGGAGCACACACAAGGCACAGAATCACTGAATCAAGCCTACAGGTATTTAAGGCTCCAAAATAGCCATGTGCTTGGATGCTGTGAAAAAAAACCACATTGGCATTTATATACCTACCCTTCCTGGTACAATCTTAAAGTAAAACCTGGTTAGCAGCGCAGTCTAGGAAAACTTGTCTTGCTATAAGCAATTCTTGGTGCTGCAGTCTTCTTAATAAATCACTTTGGGTGGTAATTTAATGAATGCTGGATTTCAGAATGAGTGTGTCAAAGACACAATAAAATCCCAACTTTTCAGTCACCCGCTGAATAGACCTGCAAGCTCCTGGGTCACAGTAATGACATGCTGAATAGTGCACTGACATGGCAAGTACAGTCAGAAATGTATTGGGGGGGAAAAAGGAATATCTATTTTTGTTTATGCAGTTGCTTCTTTCATTTGTTAAAATAATATAATTTGTTGTTTTTATGAATAAAATATTTAGTCCTGATTAGTGCATGGTATCTGAAGGTGTACAGAGGTGTAGATGTACTTCTCCCCAGTAGCTGCACTTTTACTTGTTTTACTGTCCACTCAACCCCCTTTTCTTGCTGTAGATGTTCTGCAGTTGTGAACTTCCGTAACTAAACTCTCTGAATATTGAAAGGCAAATACAGCTTTCCTCTATTTTTTTCCCTGCTTATCAAGGAGTACATATTTCATGCTATGTATACAAGTAAGCCATCTGAAAATTCATCTGTGCTGGAAAAAAGTAGCAATTGATGCTACTTGTTCTTCCTCACAGAATCTTTTTTAAAACTACTGGAAAGGATGTTTCTCTTCTGGAGAAGAGAGGAGATTCCCCAGTTGAAATGGTAACAAGAGTTCAGACTTGCTAATTTTGCAGAGTACTGTTGCTCTGGGTTTGAGGCAAAAGAATAGACCATAGTCTTTATTTAGTGTTGCTCTGCTTCACTGGACTGAGAGAGCTTTATAAGTAATTGTTTCAGTTGGTGTTGTTGCAAAAAGTGGTTGGCATCAAGAATGTTATTTTCTTGTTAAAGTTGAGAAGTAAGTTACCAGTATGTGGATTTTTAAGACAAGACTGTTGCAGATTCAAAAGAAAAATAAGAAAAAGGGAAATGTAATAAGACACAAAGATGTTTTAAAAATAAATAAAATTATGCTTTCCAGTTTTATCTAAAGCATGAATGATTATTCTGATTGTGATTGTTAATTGTTAACAGTGATTTTACGGATTTTTATCTTAAGATGAGTTGGTATCTTCTCTCCCAGAGCCTTTATAGAAATGAATTGCCTTCTCTGGCATCTCAGGTGAAACTCTTTGGGGCTAGTGGCAGAAATTTGAAGATGCATCTCTAGGTTATGAGAAGGCTAGAGCACTCTGAATTACTGATGCAAGTGTTTCTGAAATCCCTTGCATTTTCCAGTTTTTATCTGAAAACCCAGGATTTCAGGCGACTTCAAGCTAAACCCTCCTTACAAATTGATTGTGCAATTAGGCAGTAATTAAAAATGTAATCTTTGTTCGGAGAACACTTGGAAGCGAGGGGAAACCAGTATTGCCAACATTACTGGTATGAACCCTACAGGCAAGGTTGCAACGAGTCAGTGTGAGATGCAGCTTGATCTTAGCTTGTACTTGGAGATTGAGGAGCAGGGAGGAAGGTCTCCAGCCTGCCACTTGGTTGGCCTCTAAGTGCTTTGAGGTACTCCTTGTGATTACTGCTATTAGTGTATGAAACTGAGCTTAGTGGAGAAAGTTGGATGGTTTAATGAATGTCAATTATACATCTTCCCCCTTGTCAGGCCCCATGGGGGCACTGCCAGTAGATGCACTGGAAAAGATTGGAGCTATCTCCTTCCACCCCACCCCCTTTATTTTGAGGGGTGTATGTTTGGGTTTTGAGGGTCTTGTTTTCTTGCTGTTTATGGGGTTTGGGTTTTGTCATTTTTATTTGGTTTGTTCGGATTTTAGGGTTTTTTGTGGGTGGTAGGTGGTTTGGGTTTTGGTTGGGTGGTTTTTTCTGATACTCAGATGAATCCTAATATGTGGACCATGCTAACTTTGCTTGCTCCATGGTGTGTTAAGATGTGGGGAGCTTCCTCTCACACCTCTGTTGGTCTTGGAGAGGAGGAAATCTTACTTTTATACAGTTTTTCCTATTTCACTTGAAGTCAGACACTGAAGTGCAGCTACCTTGGCAGCAGGGCAAGAGGAAAGACTGGTGTGGTATTGACAACCAGAGGTCTACTAGTAACAAGCTCCATCCAGTGCTTGCTATATTTTAATGCTGTGCTTATTTTCTCATCTCTCTAGCTTTGGAATTTTTTTAAAAAATATTTTTAATGCTAAAGGTGGCACTTGGAGTTTGTTGTTTACATAATTTCACTGCTTTTGTTTTATCCAACTTGTAAAGACATTGAGGAAAGAGTTTGCTTTTGTTAGTGCATTTTTCCAAACCTTCATGATTGTGTTCTCCTTAACTCCTGTGTATCTTTGTGATCTCAAGAACGTGCCCTTGTGAACACCCAGAAAAAACCAGTGACATTTAGTTAAGGAAAAATTAAATCATAAAATTAAGTCTCTGCAAACGACTAAGTGGGGACAATTGCAAAATTGGTTTAATGCTTGAAACACATTAAATTTTTTAATTTTATTTTTTAAATTGGAACAGTAAGCTTAATAGTGATATGAGAAAAATAAATGGCGGTAAGATATATGCTATAAAAACAGCATTTTTAAAAATTGTGTATTTTAAAAGTAGAAATTACACTTCGATTAATTGAGTTCCCTTTAGTGAACTGTAAGACTCTTCCAAGAGCCAATTACTCTTCCAAGTAATGTTTCAACAAGTGAACATATTTATGGAATCCAGTTTATTGTGTATCAATCTCCAATTTACTTGTCTAGTTTTTTGGACATGGCTTCCAGAGTAAGGGTTTTCTTTTCATGTAGCTAAACATGCTTCGGTTTGGAAGTCCACCCCTAGTTAAGGCTTTTGTATTTCAATTATAAATTTCCAATAGAAAGGAAGTGAACATATTTTCACTATTTTGTCCTTCCTCCGAGGTCAGTCTTTCTCCCCGTATGAAGCAGTGTATGATAGGTATGTGCAGAAATTGAGAACTGCATTCTGCAGTAGTGTAGGTTCAGGTTATTTCTACTAACAAAACATAAACTTGATTCTCTTGTCTTTATGGTACTCTTACCAATCATGTAGTATAATAAAAGCTTTATTGTTGTTAAGTTTGGAGGTAGTCTGATTTTGACTTAACATCTGATTATTTGTTCATTTGAATCATCTTACTAATTTAAGACTTTTGCAATGACGCCTTTCTGGAAAGTAAATGCTGTGACAGTATTTCTGGCACTGGGCTAGCAGCTCTCTTAGACAGTAAGGCCATCCAACACAACTGCAGAAAGGGAATAAATTGCACCTTTTATTTCCAAGGAGGAAATTGCCATGGCAGAATTTTCTGGAAATTCTCTTCATGATTCAGTGGCCAAAGTAGCAGGTGTTCAAGAAGGTGTCAACTTTTAGTTCAGTTCTAAGACTTGTCACAGCACTGCAAGGCAAATGCCATTGTTCTGCTCAGAAATGGTCCTGAAACTGAGGGACACTTATGTTGCTGCTTGAAAACAATATTGAGATATAACCATGGCACAGTCATGAAAGGCCAGGTTCTGCAGATAGGTTTGGGGAAGTGATTGTTTTCCTTAGAATGAGTTCTTTATTAAGCCATGCCTTCTCTTGCACATGTAGCAAAATACTGCTTTTTAATTGGTTTTGGTAAGAGTAGGGCAAGACCAGTTTTGTCAGATGAGCCTGTTATATCTGGATTTCAATGATGGTGTGTGACCACCAGTTGCAATACACTATTCCTCTTGCCCCAAACATAGTGGAACACAAGTGCTGTACTGTGTGATGGAAATTTCTCTGATGTTCACACTGGGTAGGTCTGACTTTGAAATTAGCGTGACAGTCGGTTCATTGCTTTGCCATGATACAAACTTCACTTATTAGTCCCTCTCCTTATTTTGCATATGTCAAACTAAAGCCCTTCCTGAAGTGGCAGCTTCAAGATTAAATAAGTGGGCAGGTTTTGGCTCAATTAGGGCAATTAGTGTTCAGTCATATTGCATGTTTAAACCCAAGGGTTGACATGCCAACATTCTGCTCTAGCTTAAAGCAGAGCTACTTTTGTTCAGTGAAGTGAGTGTTTAAGTATTGGCCATTGCAATAAAAAGCTTTGTTAAGCTAACTGAGCATAGTGTATTGAAAGGTTGTTATTCAGGTTGACTTTCACTAAGAGATAACAAAGTTGGAACTGTGGAAGAAGGGAGAAGAGGACGAAAAGATTATGTATGGACTTGATATGAGGTTATTACACTGTCCTGCCTCAAACAAGCAGTGTTGTGCCTTGTTTTTCTTTCTAGTGATGCCATGTAGGCAGCATTGATGATGTGTGTGTCTGCTTCTGATAGGAGTAAAGATTTAGATGTGAGAAAACAGCAAAGAGGTTGCTCTGTAAAATCTATTGGAGGCCTGATGCTTTGCAAACTCAGCCACAACAGAATTCTTGAGTCTGTAAAATACTTCTCTCCTACCTTATTTATATTGATGGAATATGCAAGTGATACTGGTGTGACTGACTGTAAATCTGCCTAGATATAAGAAGTGCTATAAAGAATTCAGCATTTTTAATGTGTAGCATGGCAGTGCTCCATAACAGAAGTGCACTGGCATGTTTGTGATGTGGATAGTGGGAAGTGGCCAAAGATGAGAGGTAGACTTAGATCTTAACTTTGAATAAATGCCTGCAAGTTTGTCTCATTAATGTTCTGTGTTTGACAGTGCTCCATGAGAAGAAATATTGCTTTAGCATTTTCTAAATGAACCTGTTTGCAATGAGGGAGGAAAATACCTCTTTCTGGCCAAATGTCTTAAATTAGTCTTCTAACTTTAACTAAGACTATGGTGTCTGTCTTTAGCATTTCTGTAAATGTGATTCAACAGTGGACTTTGATTTGTGGATATTTTGATGTACACTTCTATTTGTATTTTGTATGAGTTTATCCAATACTGGATGTACTATTTATCCTCACTTATGCACTGTATAGACCGGTTAAGCCATTCAGTTTGTGTCCTGGGTAGTTAGATTACTCAGCAAAGACCTTTAATAAGCACACATTTGAGCATACATTAGAGTAGTAGAGATGTAATCCAGAGATGTCAGTTGGGGGAGGACCTTTTTTTTTTCCCTACTTCACTTTGACCTAGGGCAGTTACGCACAAGAATGTATGCAGAAAATCTTGAAGCTGAACATGACACTGGAGTTATTGTATTTCTTAACTTCCTTTACCACCTGCTGTCCCAGTCCTCTTTCCTCTGTTAGTTTGATCTTCTGTAATTTTATCTCAATATTGTGTTTGGGATCTTCCAGTAGATTGTTTAGTGGACAAAAGGCCTGAGATTATCCTTTTGAGACTACAGAGTGGCACAGGTAAACGCTGTTGCCTTGGTGTGGTTGTTAAATGAGTTCATTCTTTTTTCATTGTTGGCTTGAAGATTGGAAAGATTACATTTTGGTGTTTCTCCAGCAGCTTAGTTATTTTTACTGTTTTTGTACTTGCCTAAAAAGTACAAAAAATAATCTGAAGGCTCAGAGTCCAGTGTATGGAGAACTCTTGTTTTTATTTGCAGCTAACTTTGAGGTTGATGTGGGACAGCTGTTCCGCCACAGAAACACCCCAGATTTCAAGGCAGTATATCTGTGCCCTAAATCTACAGTTATCTTCAAGATAAATGCAGGACTATGTGTTTCAGTTCTAGTTTCAAGATTTTTACGTCCTTTCACTCAAAATAGAGGAATATGAAGTTTGTGTTTAAAATGTGTGTATTTACTTTTTTGTAAGGGCTAGCAGCCCTTATTAACTTACCCTTGCCACCTTTTTAATTTACATTTCTCCCTTTTAGAGGTAGACTAGTCATTGTTTCTGCATGGTAGCGTTTTTTTCCCCGGCAGCACTAATTTGATTGAAAGATTTCCTTTAGTCTCCATCTAGCTTTTTCCCAAACTTCTTCTGCCTCCAGCATGGCACAGGGTGTTCAAAATTTGTGGTAACTCTGGCAGTGATTTTTCTATTTTTTTTTCTCTTGCCATCATTTCACCAGAATACCACTAGAGAGTACAGAATTCCTTTGCTTGCTGCAAGCCTGTGTGAATGTTGTGTGCTTACAGCCTGCCTTTGGGGCTCAGCAGCCCTCCCTGAAGTACCATACAAAGGCGATGCTTATGTTTTCAGTTGAATTTTAGTCAGTGACGTGGGTTTGATTTAGGCAATACTAAAAGGGTGTGCTGGTTGATTGCAGTAGCTGCTAGGGATTTTTATGTCTTGTTATTAAAACTCTTTTAACATTTTAATGCTTGGTGCATTTGCTCTCCATGTTTTCTGGGTGGAGGAGGACAAAGTTCTGTGAGGTAGGAATAGGCTGATGCAGAGGCTATGGAGACACTGGCACATGCTCCTGGAGATTACTTATGTGGAATAGCAGCTCTCATAGGTGCAGTTTTGCTCCCATCACCAAGTTATATAAAAGTCTGCTCACAGAAATAGCGGACTGATCCTTAATGAAGGGAGAACTAAATCCAGATAAAATGTCCTGGTATATACCGTGCCAGAAAAGAAACTTCCTCCCATCTATCGGAATCTGACACAGATCTTTTCATTCATCCTTTCACTTGGCTTTAGGCACACCTCCCAGTGGTTGTCGGGCAACCATAATAATGTTGCCGAACATGCAGGCTGGCTAATTGGATTGTCCCCTTCTTGGGTTTTTTGTTTAAATGGTTTTGGTCATTTTTAGTAAGGCAAACACATGCAAGTTGCTTTTTTGGCTGATGTGATAAACCAAGGGGCTTTTAAGAGTTCTGTGACATGTCAAGGACAAAATTTTGCCTCTGTCACTATAGAAGCCTTGCTAAATTCTCTTATAATTCAGCACATACCCTACTTGTACTCCAAACAGTCTCTTCTAATGAGAATTTTTGTTTGAAAGGCAAACATGAATGGTCCTGAGCACACAGGTCAGCCGCACCACAGAAAATTAATCTTGAAATAGTCTGAGAATTTCCTGCACCTTGTAACCTGTCACAAGGGTAGTTTTACTACCGAAAAATGGGTTCAGGAAAACAGTAATGCTTTAGTACAGGGTGAGGTGCCTCAGAAGTGAAATATATAAAAAAAGATGGCAAGGGATTTGTTCTTTGTTATACTCATTGGAAAATACATTTAAAGTCGTGTTCAGGGGGGTCTTTTTCTCTTTGTCAGCTTAACATGAGTGAATTCTTACAAGTTGTGTTGAATTTGAATGTCTGGTAGTTTCCCTGTTTGTTCTGAGCTTATAAACAAAAAATGCTTATGATTTGTATTTACATACTCAAACTCGGCTTATATTAATTATTGTGAGATAATTTAGTGTGGATTACATATTTGTTTCCTTTATTTTTTCTTATCTCATTTTAGATTCACCAAATTGAAGAGCCTTAACCTTTCGAATAATAATTTAGGAGACTTCCCACTGGCAGTCTGCAGTATCCCAACCCTGACTGAACTCAACGTGTCCTGCAATGCCCTCAGAAGCATTCCAGCAGTTGTAGGCGAAATGCACAAGCAAGTACTTTCTTAGAACTTTCACAGACACAGCCTGACAAATAAGAAAGGCAACAAGCAGTTTCATGGCTCTACAAACTCCTGCTATGAGAAACAGTTTAAACTTACTGTCAGAGCAGAGTGGCTTGTAGATCCAGATGGAAGCAATTGTGGATGGAAGGAAAGCACACTTTGTGCCTCAGAGCTCTTCCAGTCTCCAGCATTTGACACAAGGATCACCTTCACGGTGAAAGAAAATCTTTTAACCCTTCTTGGTCATGTTCTTCAGCTGTCGTACAAGTTGTAGTTCTGGAGATAGAGCTGTCTAACAAGCCTACACTTCATAGTTGCCAGAGCTTTTATTTGGTGGATATCTTCTGTAGCAGATGTTACAGCAATATTCATTAACATTTTTCTCTCTGCTGCCCTTCTGTATATTGTATGTCACTGTAACTGCAGCAGATTAGTGTGTTTATAGGAAGGAAATGTGATTTAACAGGTCACTCATTTTCTTCACTCTCCCTTCCCCTCTTCTAATAGCTTGCAGACATTTTTGTTGGATGGCAACTTTCTCCAGTCCCTTCCTGATGAATTGGAGCATATGCATCAACTCAGCTATGTGAGTCTGTCCTTCAATGAGTTCACTGACATTCCTGGAGTGCTGGAGAAGCTGACTGCCATGGATAAGCTCTGTATGTCAGGAAACTGCATGGATACCCTGAACCTACAGGTGTTGAAAAGGATGCCTCATATTAAGCATGTGGATCTAAGGTAGATATTCAGAAAAGGTGAAGAATAAGTGAGCCTAAATTATTTGTGTTGAAATGGCTTCTCCTTGGCTGCCAGAATTGCCTCTGGGTATAAATCTCTTGTGTTTATCCACTGAACCATGTTTTTGGTGGCATTATATAACTGTCAGCACTTGCCATGATTTAGCACTCTTCTTTTTGGAAGTTGGAGTGTTTAGGGGGATCAATAGGTAGAAAAATGAGTTTTAGGGAAAATGAATGTTTGCACCAAAGGATCAAACAAAACAGAGCCTGGGACGCTTGTGATTCCTGCAGTTCTTGTTGCTGCAGTGTTAATGCAATAGACAGTCTCTGGCCCAAAAAGCTTTTATCTGAAATGTTACAGATTTGTGAGGTGAAGAAAAGGACATTGAAGGTGAAAGGGCAAAAATAGATATTTTACTATTTCTTGGTGTTTAAAGTACCACCATAAGTAATGTTATTTTATTGGTACCCTCAGAAGAGTCCAAAGAGATCCTTATTACAAATGACTCTGGTATGAGGTGGTTCTGTATTGTTATGGTCTTTGGGGAAGACAAATTCTGCAATCAGCTGGTCAAAGCTCAATTCAGAGCCTGGACCATGAGGTCCATATAACAGTGGCTTTTGCAACCGTGTAGTTAAGCTAAAGTAAGATAAAACTTACTTTTCTGTACTGCCGTGTAGCTGTCAGACCTTGCAGTCTAGGAAGGGCCAGCACAGGTTTAGCTAAAATAGGTGGGTGAATTCTGAAGTGTTTCTGGTAGGGTTTAAATATGTCTTTGTGTTTGTATGTACATTAAAAGCAAATAAATTGGCCTCAGAGAAGGGATGCTGTGGCTGACCTGGCCATGAGTTCCAGCAGGGCAGTTCCAGCAGGGCAGTTCCAGCCCTCTCGTTGTCTGCTGCATCCTTTCTGCACCTAGCAGTGAACAGTGGTTCTTTGTGGCACTACTTGAAATAGTAAATATTGTACTTGCTGCACAATGAAGTGCTTTGCTTCAGTGAAATCAAAAAGAAGCCCTGCTTGCAAATTGAAAATAGAAAAGGTAAGGTGGTGTTGGAGGGGACATAATACTCTTTTAAATGGAAGATGTAGCTACTCTAAAACCACAGCTGTTACACAGAGGGCAATGCTTGAAAACCAGGAGCAACAGCAGAACTGCAAGTATTTGTCCTTATCTGCTGTAGAGAGGGCTCAGCTGGCCTTGTGGTCCCCCAGAAGTTACTATACTGGCTTTAGTGTTCTGCTCAGAGCTGGGTAAATTGAAACTGAACTCTTTGGAGTGCTCTGCAGTCTTAAACATTGCTGGGTTATAGGTAATCTCATTCAGGTATAACTTCTGAGGAAGTTGCTCAGTATTAGCAGCATCAATGAACTGCAGTGAAGATGTGTAAAACCTGTCCTCTTTATCTGTCAGACCCAGTCATCTTGGATTTTTGCTTTGTTTTCTTTCAACACCCATTTTCAAGTCTCTGAATTTGCCTGCTGTGAAACATGGAGAGGCGAGAACCAAATAGATGAGAATTTATAAATCTCAATTTGGCCTTCCAATAAGGCAAGGGTCTCCAATATATGCTGGTTACTTGTGCTGGATTTCTCCAGCAGATGATAGGCCAGCAAGAACTGTAGAGATTTTGTGCTTTTCCAAACTATTGGGAACAAATACCAGCCAGATCATCTGTTATTTTTATAGGTACAGTAACAGTAATACTTAACTTCTTGCAGAGCTTTTCATCAGTAGTTTTCAAAGTAGTTTAGAAAAGAGCTTGGTGTCATCATTCCTTTGTCATGATGGATAAAGCTACAGAGTAAATTCATCCTGCTTCTCAAAGGATGAAAACCGTAACGTAACAAAGGGGAAAATATTAAAAATCAACCTTGATCAGAACCTGAAAGTGTGCTAGTTTAATCCAGTGCAGCTGATTGATTGTAGAGCGAGCAATGGCTTATCAGCAGGAGCCTGCCTTATAACTGCACCTAATCTCCCTTTTTTGTCTGCAAGATTGAATTCAATTCGGAGATTGGAGGCTGATGAAATAGATTTTCTGCATCATGTGACCCAACTGGATCTGCGAGACAACAAACTTGGGGAGCTGGATGCAACAGTCTTTAACAACGTGGAAGTGTTACACTGTGAACGGAATCAGCTGGTGACCCTCAAAATCAGTGGGTATTTTCTCAAAGCCCTGTACGCTTCCTGCAATGGTAAGTGCATTTTCAGGGCAGCTGTGGTATTGTCATTGTACCTGGTTCTCTGTGAGATGCTTGTGGAGTGTAGTACACGTCATCAGGAGGCTCTTGACACAGTCCTAGATAAAAGTGTTTCACATGTGTTGTGTTATGCTCCTGGCAGTTCTGAGCTTCGAAAGTGACTTTCAAATAATAACACAATTTGGAAGTCTAAGAACTGTGAAAATCTTAGAAATTCTTCCCTGTGTCAGAAAGGGAGGTTGCATTGATGTGTTGCTCTGTTAAAACCAGTAAGGAATTTACTGCTTTTCCCTGCACTGAGAAAGTTTGAACAAGTGGCCATTTGAGAGACAAACCAAAGCTCTAAATTTTTACTCCTCCCTCTAGCTGCTTACCCTGTCCAGGGAGCTATGAAATTCATAATGGTAACTTCATTTACTCATATTTGATAATAGAAATAATGCGGCCTTCTTCAGCTGAATAACTGCTGTTTCATGAACGGGATCTGTCTGATCTTTCTCTGGAAACTGCTATTACTTAAAATACTCAGTTTGCACCACCATTTTAATCATTTGGAGTAGTTCAGTGTGGAATAAAGAAAATGCAAAGTTGGAGAACTGTGAATTTGATGAGCAGTCTGAACTGCCTTTAAAAGGCTGTCATCTTAGCAATATCTAAGCCTGCGCCTTCATTAAGTATTCATGCCAGGATCTTTGTAGCTGAGAAAAGTTAACATAATCTGAGCATGTGCTGTCCAATGTGGGCTGAGAATCCAAGTCAACCCATGTCTTGCAACCAACTGCCTATTTGGTCTTGCTGTTACTGCTGGCTTGTCCTCTCATGGCACCCTCGGGCTCCTTGTTTTGTCTCATCTTCCAAAGAAACTGCTTGTTACAGTTGCAGTTTAGTTAATTCTTTTTTGTAGGCTTAAATCAATGTCTGTTTGGTTTTGGTTTTTTTTTTTTTTAAACTTAACACTAAGCACTAGCTACCTAAAACCTTAGGATATGAACTGTATTTTGATTGCTTCAATAATGACATTCCTAGCTGCAGTTGCATTATGAAAGATTTGTAAGGCTGCCTGCAACTGGGAACTCCACAGGCGTGCCAAGGCTTATGTAATGTGTTGACAAATACTCTGGATCTTGCCATGACCTAAAGGACTCTGATATTCTGTAACTTGCTGTTCCAGAGTGGGGAGGTTCTCTTCCCATGCTTATGTCTTGAGTGACCAGTGAGAAAAGAGTAGAGCAGTTTTGTGACTGACTCTTCTGGGCAGAGGGCAGTGGAGGTGAAATTACAGCTCTTGTGACAAAAATGGAAAAAAATGAGAATTTGCCATGAAACTTTTAAAATGCTCCAGTTTCTCGTCCCTGATCAGTTATGCAGTGTCAGTCATAGCAAGTACAATATAACACAGCAAATGTACTAAGACATAATAAAGAAACAGAACTCACAAAAGAGCTCACAAGGGTCCAGAACTTCAGAAGTTTTTTAGGTTATTTATGTGGTCTGAGATCTCTGGGTGTTAACTCTTAAAATAGTTCTTATGGAACAGTTATTTCAGTGCAAATCTTTATGACCACTTTTCTTGTTATATTTTTCCCCTAGAACTTGTTCACCTTGATGTATATCCAGTTCCTAATTGCCTGGCTTATATGGATATTTCTAGGTAAGAGTGTGTTTTTTTCTTGGACCTGTGAAATATAAATCAAAGAGACTTCTGGAACAATGCCATTCACTGTCATCTCATTGAGTGGGAATGGGGGTAGGAATTGGACCTTGGGATAAAAAAAGACTAATTTTCAGAGTTAGAGGATGCTTTTTTTTCCTGCTGGTCAGTTTTCTCCTGTTTCCTTTTTATAGATTTACCTTTTTTTTTTTTTTTATTACTGCCCAAAGCAAAGTTTGTATTCCTTTATAGCTGAAGAGTTTCCATGATTTAAAGATTTCCTGTTTTATGGGATTAGAACATGATGATTCAAACGCACACCAATCTGAGACTTGTACAGAAGTTATTTTCTGGATGTGTCTGCATCGTAAGCCCAGCGTAGGTGATGGTTGAGAGTTTACTCATCAGTTTGGCAGCTCCTGCAGCTGCTCGTAGTTCTCTGCAGCCCTGGCTGCTGCAGGGATGTCTGCAGTTGCCATTTTAATGTGTACGTAAATTTGACCTTAATGAGGGAGGTGGGATAAGGGAAGAAATGGAAAAAGGGGTGTTCTAGTTTGTTTTACAGTTTCAGAAATGAATCAGGAAAACATTTATACATGTGCTTAATGGCTGTCTTATTTAAGAAATTACTCACCTGCATTTAAAGTGGTAATATCATTCATTTAAAAACCTGCTTAAAGCACTCACACTATTGAGGGTGATCATAGCAATTAGTGAGGTAACCTGGGCTAGCAGCCATCAACTTGGAAGTTTCATCAGCCCTGAGGTACTTGCATTGTCCTAAAGGTAACACACTGGTGTGACTAAATAAGTTATTTATTGAAAAGCAATGTTTGTAAAGCTGTGTTCTCCATTTATTTGTTAATGTAATTAGTGCAGAATGCATGATTTTGGTCCTAAACCCCTTTTTTGTACATCATTGCAATGATGGCATTGTAACTAAATGGGTAGGGTGTCCTTAGCTTTTTGGCTTACTTGGAATTTGGGAAATTTGTTTGAGATTAGAAAGGAAGCTATCTTGAGAAGAGGGGCTGGGTTGCCTTTGCATATTTTGATTGAGGACTATTGCAGGAATAAACTAAAGGATACAAGTACATGATTGATTTATATTCCTGCTTCATAAGTATCCTATTCCTGAACTTCAGGTCTGCAAGTGCCTGACTATTGTTGGATGCCCAGTTTGCATCTGTGTATTCTGACTGAAGTAGTCATTATGTGAATGCATTTGCACACGATCTCCTCCATGTATCTTGTGCTGCTCATTTTTGTCTTTATGGCAGGATGCAGAAGTGCCCCACTGTGCCTATTTGCATGTTTTTGGTGCGGTATGTGGAAAACCTTGCCTCTGACACGTTAATTTCCAGAAGGGTTTGTTTCTGTGAAGAAAAATGCAGGAAAAGCAAAATAAGCTTGAAAGATATGCACTCAAAAAAATTTTGCTCTGTTCAGTGAGATAGCGAAAGAACAGTCGAGTGGATTTCAGTGAATTTGAGGGATTTAAGACCTATTTCAACTGTGTAAGGTGTGAATATCTTCTGAGGAGCTTCTCAGAAATTTTCTTCTCCATGGAGATTTCAGCTTTGGTACTCTGATACTCTTAATAGTCCCCTGATAATCTGGAAGCTTTTTTCCCCCATTTTCTTAGTGACTGCACATGTAGGGAGATAACACCGCTGTTCGCTTTCTTGCCCCCTCACTCAGGACCTGACTGCACTGGTAATGCCCTTGCGGAAGGATGGATGATACAGTCTCACAGTCAGCGTGCTATGTAGCAGATTCGTTTCCTGCGGATACCTGTATCTCTCTTGAAGCTGTATTCTTAATAGCCTTTACATTTCAATTTTAATTTAGTTACACCTCTTTGTGTTCTTTATTCATAGAAATCACCTGGAAAGCCTGCCTGAGTGGGTGTGTGAGAGCAGGAAACTGGAAGTGTTGGATGTTGGCCACAATCAGATACGTGAGCTGCCTGCCCGGTAAGTCTTGCAGACCAGTTGCACAATGTGGAACAGGATAAACAATTCAAAAATAATTGCTGACTCAGTGTTTGGCTTGTTCCAGTGACTGTCAGGGCTGTTTTATCTTTTGTTTGATTTTATTTTTACCTTGTGGGGTGTCGTCATGCCTCAAGCTTCCACCCAGCCTTTCTTCTTTTACTTTCATGCAGAGAAAGTAGTGCCTTTGAACTTTAAAGCTGTTCAGGCAGGAAAGCCCTTCATTTTTAATACTGAATATTAAATATTTATAGCCATAACTTTACATGACAGTTTAGAGATCCAGCGCTTGTAACTTAGTTTCAGTGATGCTTGGAAGCTCCAGTTCGCAGCCCTGTTTGAGTCAAAAAGGGTTTAAAGAGGGGAAAGCCTCATCAAGCAAGTAAACTCTTGCAGGAAGAGCACTTGCCTTCACTACCAAGGTGATCTCTTTTCCAGAAGTCTAAACTTAAAATTGATAAATACACATGATAGGAAAGAAGTCAAGAGGAAGCAAATTAGGAGTTGAGTTTAAATAATAAATGAGTCTTGCTATTGTTTGTTCTAGAGAGAGCTGCCTGTTCCAGGTGTGTTATACTGCTTAGGTGGTGATGTTGGAGCATTTTTGAATTCTTGCCTTCACTGGAAGAGAGCTATCATTTTAGGTTGTTCTGTACACTTTGGAAGAGATGTTGTGAAAGATGATGATCTATAATGAGCTATTAAATCACAGAATAAGCTGAGTTGGAGGGTCACAAGGATCACCAAGTACAAATATTTCCCTTAAGGAGCTGTACAGCACAGACAAGCATCAGAAACCAAGAATGATAGTTTTTCCTGGGTCAGGTGAATGTGTGTAAGATGGTGTAAACTTGTCTGTTTAAGTGTCAGAAATGGGAAAAGAAGAGATTTCAGAAATAAGGGCAGAAGAGGGTGTGGGGAGATTTACCAAGCAAAGTAACAGGCTGATGGGCAGACTATTAATCCCTCTTTTTTTCAAACACATACAAAAAAAATGAAGCTGTGCCTACTCAGAAGGTGGGGGTGCAAAAATTCACTTTCCTTTCATTTGCACTTCATAACAGCTAGGACTTTCAAGGCATACCGGATATCTCTGGGAGATTAATGATTAGCTGAAATTAGGTACAGTCAACATCCCACTTGTCTCTCCTGCCATCTTATCATTAACCCCAGGAAATAGCTTATCTTTGAAAGTTCTTCTTTGTAGTACATGTCTAGATAGCTTAGCTCCTAATAAGTCAGCTCAGTTTAAGGGTCCTGTTCTGTTCAAAAGGCAGAATTTGAATATCTGTTAAACTTGAGGGGAAAATTGGGTCTGGACTTAAATGAAAATGACACAACATGCCTGAGTATCAAATAAATGAAAGTAGAAGCTCAGTAAGTGTGTAAGTACTGCTGTGTACTTTTTCTACTATATAGAGTAGCATTCTGAAAACCTGTGAAGTGAGTCATCAGGGCTCTCCTTGGAGGCTGCTTGTGACACTTAAACACAACTGTTCAAGTCTTGAGTGACCAGCGTGTTCCTGGTAGGGTGAAGGTTGCATCTGATCTAAACAAACTACACTTGACGCTGTGTGTTTGCCTCTTGAAACAGAAAAATAGTCTTTGAAGACAAAGAGTTGAAGCAGTTGAGATAGAAGTTTCTGTACTACCATTTGTCTCAATTAAGGAAGAAGGGAAAATGTCCCCTGGACTGTAATGCAACTGTTTTAGCTTTAAAAGTACTGAAAGATAACAAAAAGGGTAGTTGGTCTTAGCTGTGCAGGACAAATTCATAAAAATCATACTGCCAAAGAGAAAAGAAATACTTCAATTAGGAGTTGCCAAAATGACCTTGTTGCCATCAGTGAATAGATATTTGTTTTTGTTCCTTTGGATCTGTTTTTTTTTTTTTTTTTTTTTTAAACATCTATTTGTATTCAGGCTTGTGTTTTCTTGCAGAGTTGCTTACAAAAGGAATTGGTTAAATGCTTACATCAAACCATGTTTTCTGAGAAGATGCTGCTGATGAATGACTTGCTTGTCCTTAGAATTTATTGATTTCACCAAAACTTCCACTGGGAATTGGGCAAGAGGGAAAGCTGGCTGTATGGAGGAGCACTCCCAGCCTCCTGGTTCCCCACCCAGCTTGAGCGCTGGACGTCCCAGGGTCATTAGGAGCTTGTTTAGTTAAATGCTCTTCAACCTCTTTTCAGCCAGCCCAGGTCCTTCAGTGCTTGTGTGACTTGGAAAATAGGAGAAAGCAAATTAAGAAAAAACAACCAAAACCCCCCAAAGATTTACTCAGTTCTTCTGAATTATGGAAAGAGGAAATCTATGAGGATTTTGCCACAATTTGAACTTTTCTTTAAATTCTAAAATGGCCCCCACCCATCCCAAAGAAACCTCAAAGAGATTTTTTTTTTTTCTGTCTGCTAGTTCTGCTTTCTACTCTGATACTTGGTGTTGACAATATTAGCTAGTCTCAAAAAAACAGAGTGCGAAGGCAAATCTGTAACTGAGAGATTTTCAAGTAAAAATAGAGTGAACCAAAAATGGTTAAATAACGAACACATAACAGATAGGCTTATTACTTTGGTAAGTCTTTTGACCCCGTGTTGAGCCCTCTGGAATGATAGGACTGGCTGTTGACTTGTATCCATGCTCATAACTCAGACAGTCCAGCCAAGTGAGATAACTGTTAACACTGGCATGCAGATACCGAGAGTGACGGTATCTGTCAAGGGGAAAATACTCAGCGTACTTGATTGATGATTCTGGCACAATAATTCCATGACCTGATGCGTTGTAGGGAAGGGGCAGGGAGGCTTGTTATGTGTATTTGGGTCATTGTGACAGAGGGAAGAAGATTTTTGCTTTAACGCTGAATAATTCAAGAGTATTTGATTGAAGCAGGTCAGCATGTTGCATGGGTTCACCAGATTAACCAGTACAGTAGCAGGCATGTAAGACAGATGTAAGACATGTGGCAGATGAAGAATAATCTTTTTTTCTTAATTTGCTGAAAGTGGTTTCTGTTCAAAATTGAGAGTTGCTCTATTTTTGGTGTCTTTAGGTACATACCCTCATTCCATTGTTTATCCTGTGAATTTAAGCTATACTGTTTGATCAGAGCAGCTATGTTGCCCTCTTTGTGTTGCCCTCTTCTCCCCTTCCCTTCTCCCCAGCCCCACAAAAAATGGAGCAGGGGGGGTGTGGGACGCCAGGTCATCTATTGCTTGTAAAAGCTCAAGAAAGTAAAGCCGATTAGATAAATTTCATTTGCCGCAGAACTGGAAAGGAGGCTTTATGTAAGTCTGGTATTAACAGAAAAGAAAAATTGTGGGGGTGGGGAATTGCATTGGATTATGAGTCAGCACATGATGAGTAGAGCACTATAAAGCTTGTGGGGTGACTGGTGATTTCACCCCCACTTCTGAAGTGTTTGCATTAGCTAGGGGGATCCCACGTGTGCAGATTTCTGCAGCCTTTGTTAGCAATTACCTCCTTCGCTGTCGTGCTTCTATATTCATGTTTTATACAGTGCCATAAAATAACCTTTTGTCACTACTTTCACTCCTGAATCATCTGTGAACCTCCTTCCCTGTCTCTGAAAACCT
Organism: Hirundo rustica; assembly: GCF_015227805.2. Classification (NCBI taxonomy): domain Eukaryota; kingdom Metazoa; phylum Chordata; class Aves; order Passeriformes; family Hirundinidae; genus Hirundo; species Hirundo rustica. The sequence continues at coordinate 84,435,798 of NC_053450.1, forward strand.
TTTGAAGAAGTTGGTGGAGAGTGGGAAGACATTCTTGGATCTGTGCATAATTAATACCATGTCTGCTAATCAGTTGGCTGAATCACTTTCTTGCAATGAACCATGATACCATACCTAAATTATCAAAGAAACTCTTCAGTTTAAATTTTTCTCATTTTTGGTGTTTTTGATTTCTCTCAAGGCTGTTTAACAGCAGCAGCTTGCGGAAGCTGCTGGCAGGACACAACATGTTAGGAAGGCTCCCAGATCGGCTTGAACGAACGCAGGTGGAGGTCCTGGACGTGCAGCACAACCAGCTCTTGGAACTGCCATCTAACCTGCTTTTGAAAGCAGACAGGTAAAATTATAAGGAAATTAGATCCTTTTGACTTGCGTGTGATGAGCCTTGCGTGGCCCGTTACTTCCTGGTTCAAAGGGTAATCTGAGGTTCCCCTAATCTGAAAGTTGCCAAGCCTTGTGTGGTAAGAACAGATGTCTGCCCAACTCACCAAAACACATTCTTTTTATTCTGGTTTTGTTTCCTTATATGGTTGCATCTCTTTTCCCACCAAGCTCCTGCTGAACACCTACTTCTTGAAATCTAGCTGTAGAGTTAAGCACATGCTATTTTCTACTATATATACTGAAATGGTTTAGTGGCAATTTCTTTAAATACATATACCTTAGGCTTGTTTGATGGAGTGTGAAATCTTTCCTCCCCCTCCCCCCACTTCAGTCAGAGGCTAGAACTTATTTATACCTGTCAAACAAAACAAAATCTGTGCATAAGGCTGTCAGAATAATTTAGTTATTCCTCTTTCCCTGCTTTTTGGATTTTTTTTCTATGCTTTTTTGAATTTGTCACTAATTTAGGTGGTGTCACCACTTGATCTGCTTTGTGGATTCTTATTTTTATGCTGCTATTTCTTTAGTATCAGAATCTTCAAGGTTTGGTTTTTGTTTTTTTTTCTGAATATGGACATATCCTTCAAGTGACTGTGACTGAAATATAGGAGATTGGTAGCATCATCTGGGGATGGTGGATGGGCTGGCCCCACTTGGTATCAGCATTCCTTGCACCTCTTCACTTCCACGTCATGGGATTTCTGGGTGCTCAATGCATGTGTAATTTAACAGACAGTGAGATTGTGTGCGTGGGGTTTTATTTCTGATCCTAGCTGTGACAAAAGGAATGCATAGCTCCTGGCTTTCTTGAGAGGTGCAGAAGCAAAAGAGGTGGTGATCTCGCTGGCAGAACTCCTTTCCCAATTAAGGGTATTGCAAAACCCCTTCTTTTATACTGATGTTAATTCTGTCATGAGTCTCTGGTTAAATTTCCTGGAATTGACTTGGAGAAATAAGTTGTTGGTTGAGATGCTTTCTAAATAAACTCTTTAACTGTCCCAAGTTGAATCTGTTAACTTGGAAAGAAAAAAACCCTTTAAGTAATTTTCGGAGAACTCCTGGTATTTTGAAAGGAGAGAGAGAAGTAAGTTTGCAAAATTTGTATTAAAACCAGATTGTAGATCTAGGATGTAGTGTATTACAATTTTGGCAGAGAGAGAACCTCACGTTTTTGTACTGCAGCTCGTCTGTAGGCAGAGGTTTGTTGGGTTTTTTGTTTGGCTTTTTGTTTTGTTTTTTTTTTTGTGATGCCAAAATGAACAACTACAAGCTAAAAACAGGAATGGGGATAGATTCCCAGAAGTTTACTAGGAATATACTGAACAGAGGTAGAACTAAAGAATATTTTGAATAGCAGTGCTAAGTGGCTGATTCAGGCTTGGGGAGAGGCCCCCTCTTCCCCTTCTGCAGCTTTTGAACAGTACAGGGTTCATGTTTTCAAAGTCTTCTACGGGTCTTAAGAAAGTCATGCACCATCACAGGAGATAAACAGAGCTTACCCATTTTGACATCTCATCACCAATGCAGCCTCCCTTGCCTGTGATGATAGTAGAAGCAGTTGGCTTGGGTAGTGTTTTCCCTGTTGATCCCTACCCTTTAACTTGGTTTAACCAGCTTGTCCATGCTGGTTCTCCTATGTCTGCTGCAAAAGTGAGCACTCTGAAGGAAAACAGCAGTACAGGTTAATATATTTGTGTACAATGTCAGAGTGTTACATTTGGAATTTCCTATGTAAAACTTCTTTCCTTTTGTTTTCAAATGCTTGCATCTATCAGCAGCTAAGTGTCAACAGAAATGGGTCTGGAAAGGCGTTCAGGGGATTGTTTTGCTTTTTAAAAAGGTAAAATGCTTCTGTTCTCCAAGCGTTCCCTGGGAAGCACAATCTGTACTGCCAGACGTGCCAAGAGAACTGGTTCTCCTGAGTGGTGTGCCGTGGTCTCTACACAGCATGTAATATTGGACAAATCACTTTACCTTACAGAACCTTTATCTCTGCATAAAATGACTTGCCTTTTACAGCCTTGAAAAGATTTGGGTTTGTTTTGGTTTGGTTTTTTTGAAAGGTACTCGGGTCTGTGCAACTGACAGATGATATCTTGTCTGGATATGAAGTCTCAATCTGTGAATTATAAACGCTTTCTCTTTCTCAGTCCTGAATATTTGACAAAGTGGGTGTGAAGTGCCTTGGGCAAACTTCAGCACAAGCACTGGTGGGCTTTGACATCTAGAACATCTGAGGAAGCAGAGGAAATCAGTGCACTGATGCACAAAGAGAGAATATCACTTCCACAAAAAAAAACCCCAAACCCTAAATACTGAAAAACATAAGTTCTCTTCATAAAAGAATATATGGACATTGATATTTTGCTTTAATCCTTCAAAAAGCAATGAAAAGTTGTAATTTTCTGCTGAAGAGTATAATTAGAGATATTTTGTTGGTCTGCTTTTTAATTAATTTTCTGTTTTAAACGCCTAGTCAAGGAGAAATTGAGGACTAAGCCTGTGAAACATCTCTCTGACCGAGATAGAACTTGGTTCTGTTTATTGCACTGGAAGTATGCACATCTTGATCATGTTAGCAAGGATTTCTCTTGTGGGGTGGGGATTTTCTTGGCAAGAGCAGTGCTACAGAGGCAGCCAGATAATCTCATTTCTTATTATCATATGCTGGAAAAACAGAGAATTCATGCGAGTGCTGCAGCTGATGGGGAAAACTAACAAAATGAGTCCTGAACCTTTTCTCGTGCACCTGCATTCCTGAAGTCTTTCATTTCTATCCTCTGCTGCATCTGTTGTGATGCCTTTTCCCCTGTCCAATTCCTGTATAGACTTTTTACTGCCTTCCTTGAGCAGCTTGCAGGCTACTACCATTTAATGGCATGGAAACTGTTGCACCAAGTGCTCTCCGGATGAGAGGAATGAGTCTGCAAGAGCTTTAGCTGGGCACAGTAGAAAAGCAGTGACAGTGGCAGGGCAGGGTTAAAAATGGGGAAGCACAGTGGTAAGATGGGCAAGGGTTTATCTCTTGCCTAAGCATCTTTCCAGTTAGAATGAATGTTTTCAGTGTCAACCCTTAAAATAGCCATCTGACCTCTTCAAGTGTTTGTGTGGTGAAGATGTGTGGCTGTGATGTGCACAGCTTAAACCTTGGGCTTTGTTTTGCAGTGTCTGGTAGTGGCCAGCCGTGGTGGTTAAGCCAATGTCAGCTATTCAGAGCTTGTCTAGACTCTGCATGATTTTTGTTTTCAGCTTTGTTCAGCTGTTCTTACCTCATTTGATTTTCTGTTTGCTTTGAATTTACTGGTTTTGGTTTTTGCTGGAGTTCTGGAAGGTGACCCAGTTAAATTTTCTCCCGTTTGATATTTGCCATTTCCACCCACTGTGGCTTCTTTGTGATGCAAGGATTCAATCCTATCCTGGGTGCAGGGGAAGCTGAAGGAGTAAACCAAGTCAAATTAATGCCAAGTGCTCTTTGAGTGCTTGATGCGAGTGCTTGTGTTGCAGAAATGCTTAGCTGCATTTCTCTTTGTTGCTAGGTTAAGGATTGCAAGCAGGTACTTCAGAAACTGGGGAAATCCTAGTTAATAAAATTGCTAAAGATAGGTTAGAAAGTAAGAGCTGATGAGAGAGCAGCAATTAAGTGTAGTTTTTGGCAGTCCATCAACAGGAAAGGGATTCACTTGAATGTTTCCGTCTTTTAATTTATTTAATTTATTTTTTAAAAAAGAAGTACTGTCTTCTGCACAGGCTGGCAAAATAGATTTGATTTTTTTCCCTCTCTCTCCTTTTCCCCCCAGACATGCTTAGCTTACAGGATTCTTCCTCACACACCTGCTACCACATTCATAAATTATTTTAGTCTTAGGCAATCAGAAATTGAGGGCATGTCTCTGCAGAAGGCACTGAAGAAGAAATTTTGTGTTTTGATTGCTCTGTACTGATGGAGATCTTGGGACACAGGCCAAACTGGAGATCTTGATTTCTCTGCATATTCTCTTTTTGCAACTGCAGTGTTCTCTCCAACTCTTATCAGTACTTGCAAGCTAAACACAGTGGTTTTGATTTGCTGCTGCTTCACCAAAGAATGCTGTTGTCTGTGTTCCTCTTTTTAGTGTCAAACATTCCTAAGCTTTTTGGAGAACTTACATTTTTTCAGTGATGCCTGTGTCTTACCCAGCAAGGCAAGTTTTTCAAGCTGCTTTAGAAAATGATGAGAAATTCAGAGGTGCTGTGTTCTCCCAATTGTCTGTATTCAGCTTCTGTGTGTGCTAGAGGTAGGCATTGATAGGCAAAGTTCAAACCTTTTGCAGTTTTATACAGAAAATATTCTTCCTCTGCTTTTAGAAATTCAAATGAGTATGAGAATCTTATGAGTATGAATAGGGCATGGATATGACTGCACATTAGGTGTTTTTAGTTGAATTAAATCCATGTTCTTTATTGTAGCCTATTCTTTGGGACAGTCTTTTTTCTTATTTTCTTTTGGAGAAGTTAAGTCCAGCAAGGGACTTAATATCCCAAAAAACCAAAGGTGACTTATTCCAGCCAGAGATCACTGTTTATATTATTATTCCAGAGGAGAATATTCACCTTGTTAAAGCTGAAGAATTCAGACATCTCCCTGCCAGCACCTTCATTTCTTTCTTCATCTGCAATGCTCTTTTAGTACTTGTTAAGTCATGCTTTCCTGGCTGTATTGTGCTCTGGTGTGTGCACAGGCTGCTGGATTCAGGTCTTTGTAGTGATGCTGAAGTTTTTTTTCATGAGCTCGTGGTATAATGTGTGGGTGGAATTGGAAAGGGAAACAATTAATTTTGGACTGAGCTTTAATACTTGACATTCTGCTTCCATCTGATAAGCAGTATGAGTGGGATATCTTCAAGGAACATGAATCAGTGTAAGTCCATGCACAAGAGAGATGGGAACAGTTGTGCCCAAGTAAATTTCCGCTCCTCTGGAGGGCATTTATAAGATGTGCCTTCTAAGGTAGCAGCTGGCACATTGTACAGGGACGAAGAAATAGGGGAATGGAAATAACCTGGAGGAGGACTTCTGAGTTAAATCAGTGTGAGGGAAATCCTGACAGGCAACTACAGTTTTAGGTTTTGCTGGGGTTTTTTGATTGCTTTTGTTCTGGGGTTTCTTTGGGTTGTTTATTTTTGTTGTTTTGTTTTTAACATAAGATTATAGCACAGAATTGATAAATCTTTGGCACTAGCAATCTGATAGTTCATTCTGTTCTCTGCTTAAAGAATAGTGTATTTTATTTTATTAATTTTCATTTTTAAATCTAGACAATACCTTGAAAGAATTAATATTTCAGAATGGTTTTTGCCATTTTAATGTAACAGCGGGTCTAAAAACACGAAAGCAATCAAAACACTCATTTCCAAAAGCTGATTTAATTCTCCTTATGTCATCTAGAGACAGAGATGAGTATGTGACTGTTTTGACCCTGACTGTCAGTTGTTTGAAGTAAGACACTTGGCTACCACAGGGTTCCCGTTCTAAGCTGTTGGCAAGACTTTTGCTAGTCACCTAAACTCTGTTCACAGCAAGGCACTAGTCTGTGGGTTAAGATGATAGGGATTTATTTCCAGTGTAATTGTATCACTCCCTGGAAGATTTAGCAAAAGATCAGGGTGGGGGGAATGGTGTGTGTGTGCAGAGCATCAGCTCTCCTCTCTCCCTTCTGCATTGGAAAATACGTGCATCAAAACTTATTTCTGACAGGAACACACAGGAACATCCACTCACTTTCATTACCAGTGAGGAAACAAATTGAAATCTCTTGTTATGTTTCACCAATGTTGAAAGTTTATTTAAAACAGAAGAATGACTGATTTTTCTTTTGAATTTAAAATGGCTACAGTATAGTACACTGTATTAATTTCAGCTGTATCAGAGTAATGTACTTTTTCTTAGTTGAGTAATGTACCTTTTCTTAATTGAAGCATTTAGTTATACTTTGGGCTAGCTGTTCTTGATCAGACTTCACAGCCGTAGGCTACAGTGCTCTCTAAATTACCTCTTTGGCTGCTGATGCCTGTGAAACACTCCAGGTTATTCTCATGCAGCTTGCAAGAACAAAACTAAGGTACAGGTTCTTCTTCAGAAGAGCATCACTTTTCTTAGGGTGTGTTTTGCTGTCACCTCTTATCCCCATCTTTCCTGTGACAACTTACTTTTCCCAGCAGCCCTAAACCTAATTATTACTTAAGCCTTTCCAGCTTGAGCTGAAGATGACCATTTTGTACAAAGAATGGTACAAAAATACTGTGGCTTTAATGTTAATCAAAGTGCCTTTATTGTCTGGAGAGGGAAGACTGCCATGCAAATTAGATTGAAGTTGCCAAAGTAGTAACTGTCTGTACTTCAGTAATAGCTGTACTTGCTGCTGTTTAATAAAGCACAGGATCTGTTGATGCGGTATGCTTTGGTTTAATGATCCAACCTTGAATGAGCTTAGTATATTTTTAGCTTGTAGCTAAAGGGTGAAACTGAGCATCTTTTTAGAATAAATAAATAAATTAAAAACCCCTTTCAGCTGCTTATTTCCTTCCCTGTACTAATCCTTCCTCTCCTCTGTTCCTCTGGATTTTTAGCACCCTTGTGAATAATGAATGAGCCTGAGGATTAAACTGTGTTTCTCTGAAGTAGACTCCTCTGTCTGTGTAAAACAGCTAACCTGGTTTCAGTTCCGTGCAGGGCTGAGAGGCTTTTGCTTTTGATGGAAATAGCGGGGTTTTTTTAATCCTTTGGCATTCCACGTGACTCCTGTAGCATGTCTGACCCTTATTTACTGCTGAGCAAGTTTGAACCAGCTGCTACTCCTGCAAATCCACTCCATTCATTAACAGACCTTAAAGGTCAGCTTGGGCTCCTGCGTGCATGGGAGCAGCCATCAATATTATATCACTTTCTCTTAAGATTGATGACAGGAAGGCACCTACCTTTTGTGTCCTGTTCAGTGGGCTTTACAGGCTTGAGGCAGCACATTTATGAGTCTTTTTTCTTGAATGCAGCTTTGCCCACTGCAGCTGCCTGTTCCCATTAGTTGGTAGGAGCAGGACAGCCCGGTCTGAATGCGGTCGCTGCAGGCTGGCAAGCCCACACTTCCTTCTGCATTGCTCCAAGGCAGCCTTCTCTGGGAACGGAAGGAAGAGAGGTCCCATATCTGTTGAAAAGGAATGGTCATGCGAGAATTGGTTACTAAAGGATAAATAGTCTTATTTTTCCGTTTGTTTGGAATTGCTGGTGTGAGTTCTAGCCATGGAGATCCCTCCAGTGCTGCTGTGATCACCACACTCCCCTAGCGAACATGAATCTTCTGCCCACAGAACTTCACTGGCAGGAATGGGCAGTGCCTATACCTCATCAGGTCTTGTTCCCATCCTGGGAAAAGCCTTTGGGGGAGAAAGAATAGCTCCATTTCTGTGCTCCTTCAGTCATTTTTCCTTGTGGTGGGTCTGCAAAAACGTGGGCTGCTGCTGTGTTGGGGGGCAGGGGAAGGGCACTCAGAAAAGCTACAGAGAGATAAGGCTCTCTTGCTGCACACATCAGCAAGCAAGGATGTAACTTTTAAAATTTAATTTGCTACAAGCACAGTCTCTCTTTTAAATCTAAAACACAGATTACTGCTTGCTCTCAGGTTTTGGGTTTTGTTGTGATTGATGCATTTTTTTTCTTTTATGCAAATGTTCAAAGAGTATTTTCATATTTTGTAGTTGCTCTGAGGCCTGCAGGTTTAAACAAAATACTGTCTGCACCTTAGACCATATTTAAAATACTGAAAAATTGGCTGGCTTTTTTTACCATTGACTTGTCTAGTCACTTGAAAGGCAGTTCTTATGGTTCGTTGATGATGAATACAGAACTCATTTTTACGTGTAATGAGTATGGAAATGATGTGGTCTGTTACTGCTCTTACCTGTAGCTACAGCTGTAGTGATACTGAGATACCAAGCTCTTGATAACAGGTTAGAGGCACTTTGACGTACTTCTTTTGCTGCTGTTTTGTTCTTAGAAATGTGGTGATTAAAAACAAGATCAGAAGTTTTGCTCATGTAATGCTAGACTTTCGGTCAGTCATGAACTTGTTGCCTTTGACCTTTACCATATGACTATCTTAGGTTAACTCTTAAAAATAGAGATTTTTATTTATGCCTCTAGGCAAAAGCTGCAGGATGTTTGACTGAACTGCCTCATGTAACTTCTCTTTGCAGCCTGAGATTTCTTAATGCCTCTGCCAACAAACTGGAAATGCTTCCTCCAGCCACCCTTTCTGAAGAAACCCATAGCATCTTGCAGGAGTTGTATTTGACCAATAACAACCTCACAGATAAATGTGTACCCTTGTTAACAGGCCACCCACACCTGAAAATCTTGCACATGGCTTACAATCGCCTACAGAGCTTCCCTGCAAGGTAAGGAACTCGTTCCACTGCCTTTGGCCCCCGGGTGGGTGGGCATCATGAAATATTTTCACGCCAAGAACTGAATTGCACAAGAGTGTGGTGGCAGAGGCTGCATTTTGGGTGTAGTGGTACCACAGTGGGTGGATTCCCCCACTTACCCCCTCCTGCACATTGCTACCCTCCCTTGCAGTACAGACAAGCAAGTGATGCTTGTTACTTGGTGGGTTTTCATGGTGCTGGAAACTCTTTTTGGCTGGACTAGTTCAGCATGGTCACTCTGCTTTTGGAAGTCAAGCAAGGAGGTCTTCTGTTCTTCCTGGCTTGGTCACTTTGCTTACACCTGGTGAACTTCTCCTCACAAGAGATTTGTGAGCACAGCCGTCTGGAAATGGCCTCTGGAAGTGGACTGAACTCCACTAGGGAAAAATCCTCTCAACTCCAGAAGGAGATTCTGCCTTGGCAGCAATTTTTGTGCTTTTCAGTTCACTCTGTTTTAATCAGAAATCTTTCAAGTGTAAGATGTGCTGTAAAACTGATGGGGTACAACCTTGAAGAGGAGATGCCAATAAATAATGGAAGAGACATCTCTGTCCTTGTGTGATATTTTGAGCAGCTGGGCTTCAGCAGCAAGGAGAAGGGACAGAGATGAATTTAGAGGGAAGGGCTGAGTTGGGTGCTAGAAGGGGGAGGGGAAAATGTGATGTGGAGAGATGTAGTGAGAAACTAGGGTTGGTAGAAAGGGGAATAAAGGAGGAAAGAGTGAAAGTGAGCTGGTGAGCAGAGGGGATGCAAGCAAAATAAGTAATTTGAAAGGTAGCATTAACAAATGCTGACAGAAGAAGTACACATTCTGTTCCACAACTGTGTTAGCATCTGACATGAGGAGAGCTGACAGGCACTGCTGTGAACAAGAATCAAAGTCTGTGATTTTGTTCTCTTAAAGTAACAAAAACCATTGCTCTTATCACCGCTTCAAAATAAAGTATGCATCTATTGAAAGAAAAATTCTCAAATTCTTGTTTCTATAGCAAAATGGCCAAGCTGGAAGAGTTGGAGGAAATCGATATTAGTGGGAACAAACTGAAAGCCATTCCAACAACCATCATGAACTGCAGACGTATGCATACTGTAATTGCTCACTCCAACTGCATTGAAGTCTTCCCAGAAGTCATGCAGCTTTCTGAAATAAAGGTAAGGAATGAATGTGCTTTGGAAGAAGCAAGCATAATGCAATTTTACCAATTCTCTTCTGCCCTTGGGTCTCTCATTGCTACGGGATAGTATATTCTCAGAGAGTATGGGGATCTGACAGCTGCTTTCTCCTCTGAAGTCATAGGCAAAATATTTGCCCTTGTACAGCCTCAGAGTGGAACAAAGAGGAGCCTCAAAATCTGATTTTACACTTACCTTGGTTACACTGTATCTTTTTGCTAGATAAGTGTTAATTTTCTTCCTAGTCTGTTTTGATAGGACTTAAACATTTGGCAAGAGCTGTGCGTAATTAACTCTTGTTGCCTTGGCAATTGGTCGATTCCGTAGGAATGGACTTTGTTTACAGCACGTCTTAAAAACCACTGAAGCTCAGAACAGGATAGACCTCGGGGACAGAGATAAATTTGGGGAGCACAAGATTTGAGTATTTAGACAATCTACTTTCATTTTCCTAATTGCAGGAAAATTCCTGTATTTTGCACAATGGGAAGATTAGCTAATCTGTCTCCTGCCTGTTTCCAGAAGTAATTCTGTACTTTTTCCGACACTTCTTTTTGAGGGAGGCATTCTTCACCTGACCACGCTATGAACACTATGAACACTACTCCTTACCTTTTGCGAACTGAGTTCCTGCTTCTCGCCTGCCTCTAGTGCAGAATAGATTGCACTGTGTGCCCTTTCTGCTGGACAGAGCTGGGAGACGGTTGTCTCACAGCATACAAATCTTGTGATACAGCAAAAAAATCTGTCCTTCTCTAAGGCTGAGAACTGATTACCTATTCAGGGACTCCAAACAACTTAAATGTCCTTCTGGTGCTTTGTGAAGTCAAAAGGCTAAGTTCCCAGCCTGCTGTGTGTGCCTCAGTGTCTGGGGTCATGGAAAGCAGCAGGAGCAATAATTCTGTTGGACAAGCGAGTATATGTAAAGATGAGCTTTGTGGTTTCAGCCAGGAAATCTCAAACAAACTCGTGGGTATTTGAATACTCCTCCCTCTTTGGAACAATGGCCAGAGGAAGCAGAGGGCCATTTAGAATCAATCAGAAGTAAAGCCTTTTTTCTTAGAGGAAGAATTGGAGTGGGGGAGCGAAGCTCTGCATGGTAAACATTTCTTTAAAATATGAGGGTGGTGTTTACAACAAAAAAAAATAATGTAAACGTACTGATAGGGAACAGTCACCTTTTTCCTTTTGTTTGTGCGTCTTGGGGAAAATGGAATGCTTTATGGAAGTGTCATATTTAAAGTGCTACTTGGCCACATTGAGCAGCAAAATGCTCTTGGAAGAGCTGGCGGTTTCTTCCTGCTGGTTCCCTATGGTTTAGTTCTCTTCAGCAGAAGAAAGAGACGTGGACGTCACTAAGTGTTTTGGGAATGCAGGGATAACGTGTGGCTTAATCTAAGAGGGCAAAGTGTTCTTTGACTCCACCTTTGTGGAAGGAAAATATCTGGTCAGTGCTGGAGCCTAGTTTTGACTTACGTGAGATGAGTTGATAGAGTTGCCAGATGGGAAGGTGCCTTGTGGGACATACTGGCCTTCGGGTGGTTTCTTTAACTCGGGGTCAGGGTTGGTGTTTATCAGTCTGGAGGTTAAGCATGTGCTGCCAGCCTGTATCCATTTCTTGCCCTTACCCGAGCTCTTTATTAGATATGGGGTAGCATTCAAAATATGCCGAAGTGCAGAATTCCTTTGTTTAACTGTGGATCTGGTCACTTTGTGAAATAAGCTTGTTTGTAGCAATGCACAAAGTCATCTAGTCTAATCTTACCTCTGTGATTATATCATACTTGATGATTAATTTTAACTGAAGCAGCATTCACTCTAAACTCCTGGGGAAACTCTGTTACCTGAGATAATGGCTGTTTTGCTTCTGTATTTAATTAGCCTGAGAGGCTGACGTATTATGTTTTTGGTGTCAGTGTCACTGGAACAGTTAGTAACAGCAGTTACTATGCTGTCTGAAATGATTTCAGAAGGAAGACTAGTGTAAATGATGATGTTTTTACAATTGCACTAACTCCAGGACTTCAGACACAAGGTCATTTTAAAGATATAATTGTCTCTAATAAGCCTTTTTGACACACTATAGTCAAGGCTACAGAAGTTGGGTGTTTTCCTCTCTTTTACAGAGCCCAGTGGAGACCTTGGAAATACCTTGCACAATACGTTTTTAGGGGGTTTATTGTCTTTTATGATAGGTATTTGTACTGTCAGAGTTAGGTTTGCTCTGTGCACACTGAAATGTCCTCTGTGAAAGGCCGAGCAGCTGGAAGCACTCACACCTGAGTCAGTGCCCCAGCAGACTCTTCCCTGCAGCTGTGGTGTGACTTCAATCTCCTTGCTTTACAAAAGAAAAGAACCAGATAGGATAATATTGGTATGACCACCTTCAGCTACAAGTGGAAATAACCCAAGTCCCTTCCAGCCTTGAACACAACAGTTACAAAGCTGTGAAAGCAGTAGCCTAAGCAGATGCTCCCTGTTAAACCCTGTCTTCCAGCTGGCCCATCCAGTGCAAAACCCTGTGTGCAGCTGCAGTTCTTCTGGTGCTGCATGGGTGGGGTGAAACCAGCTTGCGTTAAAATAACACAGGAGGAAATTGGGATAAGATAGGAAATAAACTTTCCTGCTTGCCTGTGGAGTAGAACAAGGACTAAATTTAACACAGACCCACAGCAAGTCCCTTCTAGCCTGTTCTTCAAAGAGTACAAGTAACACCTAAAAAATTCCGGCCTGATAAATAAACCATCTTCACTGTGCCTAGGGACCAAGGGATCTGCTGTGGAGTGTTGATCTCTTTGGTGCACTGGGCATTTAAGTAGAACAATGAAATTACTAGTATTTGTACTTTTCATTCCAGCATGCTCTTCCATCAGCTATGTAATGGCATGGAGGTGTTGAACGTAGCAAGGCTTGCTGGCAGCTTCCTTAATCTGCAAAGTTATTACTGGCTCTCTGGAAGCAGCAAGGAGATGTGCAGAGGGAAAAAGCTCCCTGGAATAACTGCTGCTAAGTTGTCTACTATTTTGTTTGCATAACCAATTTAAACTTTGATTTCCTTATCAGGCTTAGATAACGTCAGCAGTTTGTTCTTCATAGATAATAAGGCCTCCATATTAGACAATCTCAGGATTCGGGTCAGAAATCTTTTATTTTCTCTGTGCTTATTTAATAAAGTGTTTGGAGACCGTTCTTTTCCAGGATTTACTAGGTTATCTTATGTCTGCTTCCAGCTCAGGGGCCAATGTCTTTGTATAAACCTACAAAAATGAAAGTGCCTCTCTTGTATTGATGGAAATTACATAATGGTCAAAATGTGCAGCTAGAAAAAGCCTCCCTCTGCCCCTTTCAGCTCTTTTATTAAAAGTTTCTGAAGTCTTTCACTTCTGCAACTTGAAAGTAGAAAATGGACTTTCAGAAAGATGTGGATAGTTCTTCTGTCCTCTGTTAAATATCAGTCTGCTCCGTCCTCTCAGAATTACTTCTTCTTCTTTTTTTTTTTTTTTTTTTTTTTTTCCTGTTTTTGGTGCATACTACACTTGATTTTGTTCTCATATGCTCTGTTTTCCCTGTCATTTGAATATGCAGCTTTAAACAATGTTTGGAGATTTTATCAAATTAGTGCACTTGCTCTAGCTAATTTGTGCTTAGCTGATAGATAGCCTGCAAGTTTCTTTGTGTTTTGTATTTTTGAAATGTTTAAAGTTTTTTTTTTTTCACTCTTTTTTTTTATTGGTTTCATATTTAAATACAAATACATCTAAGATGACAGTAATTAAAGCCATGTTTAAAATTGCTCCAATATTTTCCTCCCTCTACTCCTCCCTTCCGCATACATTAATAACACTGCTTATTTTAATATTCCTCAGTAAATACTGAATTCCTGGGAGCCTGATGCCAGTGGCTTAGAAGCCCCAGCTATACTTATCTCCATTTCCTTTGTCTATTAAGAGACTGTTTTCATTAATAACATTTTTTCTTAATTACTTTGAAAATCCACTGACTATATCTGTGAAGAGCAGAGAAAACTTACTGGTTTTGTAACAAGATGACACCTGACTAGAGATGGAAATGGAAGGAACATATTTCTAGGTGTCCCAGACATCTGGCAAGATGGCTAAATGCCATGTAAGAATTTCTTTTGTAAGAACCACTTACTTAAATGAATGGTCTTAGGTCTTGATTGCAGCCTTTATTGTTCATGTAACGTGCATGACTACATTTAGTCAAAATTTGTATGATTTTGGTGACAGCTGAATTCTCTTGCTTTTTTGGCTGCTTTCCTTTTGCAGTGTGTGGACCTAAGCTGCAATGAACTGAGTGAAGTCACATTGCCTGAAAACCTGCCTCCAAAACTGCAGGAGCTGGACCTGACTGGAAATCCCAGATTAGCCCTGGATCACAAAACCCTAGAGCTTCTGAAGTAAGTTTCCTTAGAGTGGGGAAGGAGCAGAACAATTCTAGATGTGAAAACCACAATACACAGAAGTGGAATCCCTTTTAAGGAGCATGGTTCCCGATTGCCAGTGGATCAGAAAGTAACAGATTGTGTGAATAGGTCAGAAATCGCTGCTTCATTGATGAGGATGACTTTACCTATTTTAGTACAACTGCTTTCACGTGTAACTCCTGGACAGATCTGCTAGTCTGGTGTAACCACTGTTAGGCCACTTTGATTCCATTTTACTTTTGACATTAGATTCAGCCAAAAGACATATTTAATACCACTGATGAGATGCCAGTAGCTGCTTGCTATATCTTTTTGTTGCATTCATCCTGCTTGGGCCTGTCTTTACCATTGTGCTGCTTTTTACCTCTTTACATGCTGTTTCTTGTTTCTCTTCGTATCTGTCTGCTTCTGTGCTAGAAATTATAGGATTTATTATATTTAAACTGCTAAAGTCTTGCATCTCTCACTCTGTTTGCAGAAAAAGTGTTTTCTTTGCTTTGGACCCTCAGTTTCCTTCCTGTCTACCTGTTTGTTTCCTGCCCTGGGATTTAAGTGTCATCCATAACTGAAATTCCCCAAGTGCTTCGTCCCTTCTTCTGCAGTGTGATGAGGAGCTGTTGGAGTAAACTGGATAATCTGTGGACAGTGGTGCTGTCTTGAACTTTTCCTTATGTCTTGTAGGAAACTGCACCAGCTCCAAGTTTCCTTCTAAAGCTTTTTTTATTCTTAAATGGTTCCAAGGAGAATTGATTTACTTTTTAGGGGTTGAGCAGTTACTTCGTGTTGTTTGCTTTTAAATGGTTAAGATCAGACACTGGGGTAGTAACCCTCATCTGTTGTGCAAGCAAGGGAAATTTACAGTGTGAGTTTACTTTTAGCTTGGATCAGCAGATTTGCAAAATATAGGTGGAAATTTGATGATTTCTCGCAGATAAAAACAAGAGTCCATGTTCTGCAGCAGACAGTGAAAAAAGGGGCATGCCTCTATTTTAAGAGTTGCTCTGTTGCATGAAGGAAATCTTCCTGAAGAAGCAGTGTGTAGTACTGCTCTGGTTCATAGGGGAGAAGATATAGTTTTATAAAACTCTCTTTTATAGAGTTAATGAATGGTGCCAAACCTTAGTGAAAGATCAGCTTTTCTTGTGTATAACCCAGCGGACAAGATGGGCACACGTTCTCTGGCCACGTTCAGAGAATTCATTCGGGCATCATGCATGGTAGCATTCTTGCACAAATTTAAATTCTGAGTAGTTGAAGAGTGTGGCACAGTTATATAATGTATTTTCACTGGCATAGGTATGGTCTTTAATTCACAGGAGACTTTTCCCTCCTGCATGTGCATTTTCCTTGCTATTTGTTTTGGCCTTGGTAGTGTGAGTGGGGTTTTTGTTTGTTTATTGGGTTTTTTTTTTGTTGTTGTTTGGGGGTGGGGGATTTTTGTTTGTTTTGGGGACAGGGGTGTATTTGTTTTGTTTGGGATTTTTTTTTTTTTTTTTTTTTTTTTTTTTTTTTTTTTTTTTTGGTTGGTTGGTTGGTTGGTTTTTTGTTGTTGGGGTTTGTTGGTTGGGTTTGGTTTGGTTTTTTTTTTTTTAGTTTTGAGGTCTTTCAAAAATTAATTATTTCTAAAACCACAGATCTGTTCTGTTCACTAGTGTTCATTAGGCACAATCAGGTGTTTCAGGCCTCCTGAGGGGTTTCTCAGTGTCTTGATATGCTACCCTTACTTTCATGGTATACTGCTATAATTGACTGTGAGGGAGGAGGTGCTTCTTTCACTTGATTCTTGTGGCAGGCGCAAAAATACTTGTGCACTTGGTACTTTTTTTATCCTCCTTCTGCATGTGAAAGGCAGCTCTCCATCTGTGCCCTGGCAGAATTCAAGCAGGTAGTAGGTTAATATGTATTCTCAGTGCTGGTGAGAAGAGTCCTGTCATGCATGCTTTGCTTTTTTAGTATGCATGGGGATCTTAAGGGAAGCTTGCGTACTTGGGAGGATGTTGCCAAGTGATTTATCAGATGTAAGAATTTTCATTAGCAATTAAAATGAAAAAGAAGAAGAAAAAAATAAAGATGCTGTTACTCTGATTTTTTGGAGATAGCATCTAGTTCAATTGTAACAGTCATTTTAAATTAAGGGGAAAATAAGCCAGACTGTCCAGGACTGTATTGCCTGCATAGGATGTTCTGCTGGTATCATTCCCTTCAGGACACATGGTCTGTTTGTACTGGTGCCTCTAAGGAGGCTGGAACCAGTGTGTTGAGGTAGCTGGTTTTTTGGTTTTTTTCCCCCCCCCACCATTTCTGGGAAGCCTTGAGACAACTCTGGGTCCTTGACCTGCCCAGGAGCCAGTGGTCCCTCAACCCAGTTAAAAAAGAAACAAACAGAAACTTTTGTGACCCAGGTTCCTGTGCCCTGGAGATAAATGCCTTGTATGAGAAGTCTGCAAAGAAAGTGTGTTTGCTGATGTGTGTGCTGCTTTGCAGATGCAACAAAATTAAAACCTCTGCTACTTTAGAAGAGATCCAGGTTTTTAACAGTCCTGGCAAGATGTTTGCCTCCTATTGCTCCCACAGTGGGCCGCAAAACCAAGTACTTAAAACACAAGTGGGTCCAACATTATTTATGTAATTTGTTGGCTTTTAGTGTACCCTCACTGATGTACATCCTGGCTATTAACATAAAAAGAAATCAAACTGGATCTGACAGTACTTTAGGTTATTTGAGGAGGGCTTTGCGGTGCAGAAAAGACTTTCCTGTGTGTTCAGGTCAGGTGGGGATTTAGAGGAAAAATGAATGCTCAGAGTGAACAGTTAGACCTTTCTGCTTGTGTCCTTTTATGTTTCATTTGGTTCATGAAAGGTTTGGGTGCCTTTGAAGTGTCTGCAGCATGTGGGGAGCTCGCTTTTCCTGCCTTTGGAAGAGAGCAGTAGGGAGCAGGGGGTAGGTCATCTCTCCCCAGCAAAGCAGGGCTGTGAAGAGAAGAGTATAAACAGAGAGGGCTGGGCCCTTTTTAAGTCTTTACTATGCTCCGGGAGATACTTGAAATTCAGGCTAAAGGCTATGTTGGTAGTAAATTGCAGGGTAGAGGATCAAGGGCCTATGTGAAAATTGACTGCACAACTGGCGAATGCAGGAGGGCTATGCTTGCTGTCAGGAGCACAGGCTGGCTCTTGCAGGTTGGTGCAGGATTGGGATGGAGCTGATTTCTGTTTTGTGGGTGTTTACATGAAAGGCTGTTACTACATGTTGTTGTTTCTAAACAATTATTTAATTTTTTTTTTTTCCATTTAGGATGCTGCGGGTCATACAGGAGATTTCATTTGAGTACAATGAAAAGAGCACAGAGACTTGTTAAAATGGCTGGGAGAGATGTATAAGTTTAAAAAGTCACTTCGCTGTACTGGCTTTCATCAAACTAGTGGCAAATTCACTTTGTATTCCTACAGGGCCTGGTTTGAAGCAAATAGCTCAGGGGTAAAGGCAGGGAAATACAGGCCAGCTAAGCCAAGTAGTGCAGCTGACACGCTCGTAGAGGCTCAGTTATTGTTGGTTGTATACAGGCACATCAGGGTAACCACCTTGGATGTCCTGCTTCATTTTCTACTATTAAATGCGTTACTAAGAACTGGGAGAAAAAAAAGGGTGTTCTTTCGCGTTTTAAGTTGGATCATGCCAGCAAGTCCATCCATTGCGTCTCTCCCCTTTCCCTTCTCCTTGCAGCAATATCCGGTGCTTCAAGATCGACCAGCCCTCGGCCGGCGACGCGTCGGGAGCGCCGGCGGTGTGGAGTCACGGCTACACGGAGGCGTCCGGCGTTAAGAACAAGTACGGCCTGGCTCGGGTTTTGCTGTGCGATCTTTGTGCCCAGACAAAGAGATCCTTTCCTCTGTGGAAGTTCTGGGAACGTTTTAGGGCTCGCAGCGGCCAAGCCACGTCTCTCCATTTGTGTACTGAGCTCTCCTGCCTGGCTCTCCTCTTGGGTCTTTTTAAGGGAAGTTGCTAAGATACGAGGGTAGCCGACACATTTGGTCTATGCAAGACTCGGCTACTTGTAAAAGATCTGAGTGTTTAAAGCATTTTCCTCTTCGCAAAGCTTCTTTATCTTCAACCAAAGGATGTTTTACCAAGCAAATTAGAGATACTAAAGAAGAGACAGAACGGCCAAAACTCTGAATATTCATAGTGTGTGGCGCTCCTGTGACTAAGGCAGCACTTGACAAATAATGTACCAAGAGTCTGCTAGTCTCTGTGTTGCTGGCACTGTGATGAATCTTTCTTTGTTCCTCAAATACCTTTTTAGAAATCTTCTGCTACCTAGGTTTCCATAGCAAGTGCCAGGAAGCCTTTCCTAATTCTTAACTGATTTAACAACTTGGTCATCAGCGCGCTAGATCCCAAGGATGGCTTTTGGAGCAGCAAGTGCAGTTTAAATTGGTGTTGTTTCAGAGATACTTTCCCTCCCATTTTTACAAATAAGGGATTTGCTCAGGTGCTGAAAAGGAGGAAGAATCCTTAGGGCTTGGCTTAAACTTCCAGTGTAGTTCTCTCCATGTCTTAGCACTGTTGGTGGGCCTGACTTGTCCCCACAGCTCAGAAAGCAGTCCTGAAATACCTGTGACCAGAGGTGGTTAAAGCTGGCGCTCAGACCAGGCTGCATCTCTCTGGTCAAAATGACAAGTTGAGAAACTAGCAGTGGGATAGAACCCCTGATGTTTTCCTGCTTTGTTTTCTCCCTAGGCTGTGTGTGGCAGCACTTTCAGCCAACAACTTCTGTGACAACCGGGAGGCTCTTTACGGTGTGTTTGATGGGGACCGCAACGTGGAAGTGCCCTATCTGCTGCAGTGCACGATGAGCGACATCCTGGCAGAAGAGCTGCAGAAAACAAAGAATGAGGAGGAATACATGATCAACACTTTCATTGTTATGCAGAGGTCAGTCTTGGATCTGAAGTGTTTTTTACCTTGTCTCTGTTTACAGTGCAGTTTCTTTGCTTTTGGGTCAGGCACCTGCTCTTGCTTCAAAGAAATGTGAGAGGGATGAAAAAGCCTTGGTTATCTAGCTACAGTGTTTCCTTTTATTGCCTGTTTTTGTGAATATTGCCTCTGTTCCTTTCAGGCGTGGGGAGAAAAACCCCAACACCTCTCCAACCAAACAAAAAAACTCCAACCCACCTGCAAAGTTATTAAAATGCTCATGACTAAGTGGTGGGTGGAGGTTTATTCCTTTTTGGTATCTCCTCCGAGTCTTAAGGTTTACAATTGGCCATAACCAAGTCAGTGGTATAAATGTCTTGATCATCGTTTCAAACTTCCTTGCTACAACTGCTTTACAAAGGCTGAACTCATCCCTTCTGTTTCTGCATACCAATTCAGGTTATTTAAGGCTACACAAATATTTAAAACACGTAGTCTGACTTCTTAGAAATCCCTTTGGCCTTTGAATATTATTTGAGCAGGACCCATCCAGAGAGCTTGTGATACAATAGCTGTGAGTGTTATAGTAGTTCCGTGTAGTGGTTGGGAAACGTGCGTGCTCTTCTGGACAGAAGAAATTATGCCTAGGGAGACACTGGATGAAGGAAGAGTATGAAGGGAATTGAATAGAGGAGAGTGAAGAGGTCAGGGAAGCAGAGGGGAAAGCAAATAAGCAGCTTAGAGACTGAGTAAATGGATCAAATTAAAAGCAGCATTGCTTATTGTTGAATTGCTGCACCCTCAGAAAGGAAAAATACTTAAAGGTGTTGTATGGGGAAAGATGGAGAAGCTGTAGGGTGGCGTTGAATCATACAAACACAAGGGAGAAAACACTTTCTTCCCATAATTGCTTCCAACAGTGCCTCAGACTGCTAACTGAGAAGGTGGTTGCTATATACTTAAAAGATTCAAAAATAATAATAAATTTGAGTACCGAAAGTACTTACTAAGTGGTTTTGTTTGCTACTAATGCAATTTACGAGAAATGTGGCATTCCTACAAAAAGCTCCTTTTTTTTTTTTTTTCCCTTCTTTCTGGTCTCAAATCAAAATCAGCTGACCGCTTCCTTGAAGAACCCAAAATAATATTCATTCCAGTTGCATTTAGCCATTTACTGATGCTTACAGATGATATGTAGCACTCCTAGAGTGCATTTGTAAAAAAAATAATGTAGAAAGCATATTGAGGTTTGGTTACAAATTTAGTTGTCCATTCTGTCCCCAGTATTTTGAATCTAAAGTTCTTATTTAGCATAAATATAAATATTAGTAATTAGCCTTCTAATTACTATAGGAGTAAGATCCTGATAAACAAGGGAAGGATACTGGGAAGGATGGTGTTTTTTCACAGTCTAATATTGAAATTAATTTACATTTTAATGGCAGGCTTCTGAAAACATCAATTTTATCCATAGGGTTTTTTTTTTTTTCTACTGTGGCTTCTGCTGGAAGAGCAGGCTTAAACATTCCTAAGAAACATTTTTAACAGGTTGAAAAACAGTATAAATTAAAAATATACCTTCTTACAGTGGAATTCACAGCCATTGTGATTTTTTTGGTCATAATTTGATGATTTTTAAGAGCATTATCCTGAAGATATCACAAAACAGTAAACCTCTGCCTTCTGCTTTTGCTCAAGTAGAGGTTTTTTCCTGTCAGAATTATTATTTTTATAACAAGATCTATAGCTTCAGAAGCCAAAGGTCTATCTGACTTTTAAAACAAGTATCTATTAGATGTAAAGGAAAAGACAGCTGTGAAACTCTTAGAATTCCAAAGATTTTTTTTTTCAAAAATTGAGCATATTTGAGTATCTGCGTATGTGAAAATAACAACACCCTGCCTTAAGAGTTGCACGTGGGATCCCCGCAGTGCTGCTGCTGTAGTGTCACAGTCTTCACTGGAGACTTTTGTCTGTGTCCCAATGATCCAATAGAGGCAGTGCCCTGAATGCTTCTGGTTGTGGAACAGCGGCTGTTTCTCCGTAGTGCCCCTAATACTTGTTTTCCAATTAAAGAACAATCACTGTTTTGTTTAAATTCCAGGAAACTTGGAACAGCTGGACAGAAACTTGGAGGCTCTGCTGTCCTTTGCCATATAAAACATGATCCCATGGACCCTGGTGGATGCTTCACGCTAACCTCAGCAAACGTGGGGAAGTGCCAAACCGTTCTCTGCCGGAATGGGAAACCTCTGCCTTTGTCCAGGTGTTACGTGATGAGCTGTGAAGAAGAGCTGAAGAGGATTAAGCAGCATAAGGCCATTATCACAGAGGTTAGAGAACAGATGGGGACTGTTGCAACTTGGAGCTCCTCTGAAGAGCATTTGCACAGCAGTGCATGAAATTACATGTTGATATCAGTAACCTCTAGGAGGTGATGTTCATGGTGTGGGTTCCTCAGCTGCACTTTTCCTTTCGAGGCGATTCATACCATGCAGTCAAGTTGCTTTTCCATTCCATTGCCATGCTGGATTTTGATTAGCTTCTAAGAGTGAGCAGCTGTGAGCATGTTGCATTGACATAGGAAGGCAGATACCCTCCTTCTAATGGGAGAGAAATTGCTGTGTTGGAACTGTCATGGAGAGCTTTTCCAATTAAAAAGGATGAGAGGGCAGAGCACTTGGAGCAATGCCGTCCTTCCCTTAGGAGACTCCTTGCTCCTGGCAGGCTGACTTTGCTGTCTGAGCTATGTTCCCAGAACTGCTCTTTGACAGGCTGCTCTTGAGGAGAGCACTTGCCCGAAAGGAAAACTCACCCTGTGCTCAGCTGAACCATGAGAGAGGAGAAAACTTTGTTTCTTTCTTAGAATCTTGAAGCCACTGCTGTCAGTTTTGCTTTGCCTTATGGGACACATGCAGAGGAACAGATAAATATCGAATCCTCCTGATGGTGAGGGAAAGGGCAGAAACCTCCCTGCTGTGTGCCTGAGAGCAGGGTGGGCATGTGTGTGCGGAGTAAGTCATGTGCCTGTTGATCTTGCCCAGGAAAGGTGATGGCTGAGATCTCAAACGTGACAAGTTGAAAGGGAATCACTCAAACATAGTGTGTGTCGTGGAGGCATGCTCATTCTGTGGCTCCATAGAGGAAAAGGGAAATTTCTGGCCTGAATTTTCAAATGACTCTCAGATTTCATGCACACTGATGGCTTATCACTGCTGTCAGCCTTCTAATGGGAAAGTTAACAAGCTGACTGACATGGGGGCTTTTTTTTCTTTTGAGTGATTTTAAAGAGGAAGCTTTTTTAATCTCGGTTCACTTTTTTGTGGTTATCTGCTTTATTATAACCCCTACAGTTATTAGCTGGACCCAAAGAGTGTAAATCCTCACCTTTGCTGTTCTCCTTGAATGCGCAATTGGCAGGGTGCACCTATCCCCAGTAGGCTGACTGATAGCCAGACTTGCTGTTTCAGACACTTGGTCTGCTTATTCTGGCAGCTTGGATTCTAACCAGGACACGATTCTGGGGCTTGGACGTGCATGGGATTCTTTTCTCAAATGCGTCCATTTTTACTGATGTTATCCCTTCAGATGCTACTCCTCCTCCCTTTGGAAATGTCATATCTAAGTGGAAATGTAGTAATTGGGGCGTGTAAAACATTTCACTACAACTCAGCTGACTGAGAAATGCAGACTTGCTCTCTGCTACATTTGCCTTGCATGCTTAATTTAAAGGGTTTTTAAAAATGAACCTTGGTTTCTAAAGCGATGAGCCAAGATGAAACCTGCAATTGTTACAGCTGCAAGTGAAGACTTGTAACTGAATGACCTGCCCCTATATCAAAATGTGTGTTGCTTTGCTCTGTCTAAGGCCAGATACCGTGGGTGGAGGAGGGATAAGTCTGACTCACTGGTTAAAGATTTGTCCAGTTGGCTCTTGCAGCTGCAGGAGAAGAATAGATGGCTCTTTGTTGCAGCCTTCTGCTTTGTTGGTCTGTGCATAGGTGGTGCCAATGACACATCAGTGGGGTGTAGGAGGTGCAGCGCAGGACTGCAAACCAGCCCTTGCTGTGCTCTAATCCCAGCTCCGTCACCTCCTTGCAAAGTCACTTTGCTTGTCCGTCTCCTTGTCTGTCAATGGCGGTGTTGGGGGTACTGCAGAAACAGCCATCAGTAGAATACAAGGAGAGGCAAGTACCGTGTATCCTTGTCTGACTCGTTGCCAACTTCCTGTCCTTTCTAATTTCAGGATGGCAAAGTGAACGGTGTGACAGATTCAACAAGAATCTTGGGGTACACCTTCCTTCACCCAAGTGTCGTGCCGCGTCCTCACGTCCAGTCCATCACCTTAACTCCGCAAGATGAGTTCTTCATTCTGGGGAGCAAGGGGCTGTGGGACAGCCTCTCAATGGATGAAGCAGTTGAGGCTGTCAGAAACGTGCCTGATGCGCTGGCGGCCGCCAAGAAGCTTTGCACTTTGGCCCAGAGTTACGGCTGCAACGACAGCATCAGCGCCGTCGTGGTTCAGCTCAACGTGACAGAGGACAGCTTCTGCTGCTGTGAGCTCAATGGGGTCCCGCCCCCCAGCCCAGGCATCTTCCCCCAGTCCGTCAATGTGGTCATCAAGGACAGGCCCGCAGACGCGCTCGGGATGCCGTCTTCGAGCAGCGGCATGGCTTCGGAAATCAGCAGCGAGATCTCCACCTCGGAAATGAGCAGCGAGGTGGGGTCCACGGCCTCGGACGAGCCTCCCCAGGTGGCCATGAACGAGAACAGCCCAGCGTACCCGGGGGAGCAGCGCTGCATGCTGCACCCCGTCTGCCTGTCCAACTCTTTCCAGCGGCAGCTCTCCAGCGCCACCTTCTCCAGCGCCTTCTCCGACAACGGCCTTGACAGCGACGATGAGGAGCCCATCGAGGGGGTGTTCACCAACGGCAGCCGCGTGGAGGTGGAGGTGGACATCCACTGCAGCCGAGCGAAGGAGAAGCAGCTTCTCCAAGTGCCGGTGGAAGCCAGCGACGAAGGTATCGTCATCAGTGCCAACGAAGATGAGCCCGGCGTTCCCAGGAAAGCTGAATATTCTGCCGTGGGCACAATAGGGCGCCGGCGGGGCAACGGCTCCGTGGCGCCACACGAGAGGAGCCATAACTTAATTGAAGTCGCAACGGATGCGCCGCTCAGAAAAACCGGGGGCTACTTTGCTGCTCCAGCACAACCTGATCCTGATGACCAGTTCATCATCCCACCAGAGCTCGAAGAAGAAGTCAAAGAGATTATGAAGCAGCACCAGGAACAACAACAACAGCAGCAACAGCAGCAGCAGAGGCAGTATCCAATGGACCACCTGGCAGACTATTATGACACACCACTATGACCCACTCTATTTACTGCTCAGAAATAAACTAACAAATAAGGAGACTTGACTGTGAGACCCAGTGGGCTTGCATTACAGCAGGGGTTTTCCTTATCCTTTTCCTTTATATACTTCCTTTTCCTTATCCTGCCACTACAGATAACTGCAGCTTTTCAGTTTATTAGGTTTAATATTCATTGACTTTCTTCTAGAGATGCTTGACTGGTAAAGTTTAAAATAGTTAACCCTCCCTTAACATATCAAGTGTAAAAACAGGAAAACAAAACAAAAAAAAAACAAGAAAAAAAAAAGAAAAAGGTTTAATATATTGCTGAGAAACAGATGATGATGTAATATTTTTTAAAATGGCTTGTTTGTTTTGTTCGAAAAGCAGGGCAGTAGCCAGTGCTAAATGATTTAAGTAATATTGTAATACTGTATTTCTTTGAGAGAAAAGGCTTTTTTTGGTCTTGAAAATGATAGACATTTGTAGAATATGGAGACTAACTCCTAGGAGTTGCTTTACTCTTTCAGGTGACTTAAGTCACTGAGATTCACTAATTTTCTCTGAGAGAACAGTTGATTGGGAAATTCCTGTAAATAGCTCAGTGTTGTATAGTGATGCTTACATGTTTTGTAGCCTCGGCATTAAGGACACAACCTGAAAAACTGACCTTTTTTCTTAAGCAACTCTTTGGGCCATGGTCATTAAGCGTAAAGGACTGTGTGGCTGTGTACAAGTTAGCTAGAGCCCAGGTGGTGTAGACTGTTCAAAGAAACCCACTTTTTCCTCCGGTCTCTCTTTCCTTACTTTTACAGACACGTTTTGTTTGTGTTCCTTACTGCTGCCACAACCAGCATGATTGTATAGAGCTCATTTGCTGTAGAACATTTACATACCAAGAGTTATATTAAAGCCGAATGCACAAATGAACATGTCATAATTTTTGTTATAATAAATATGAAATTTACACCTGATGTCTGCTTTTATGTCTGACTAGCTGAGCAGCAGCTTGCTGTGGTTCCTCAGTGTGCTGCTCAGTTAAACCAGGAAGTGTTGAAACCATTTCAGCTCCATCACACTTTTACACTAACTGCAGAATCTCACTTGTACTTTCAGAATTCAAAGGTTGTGCAAAGTGGCCTTTAAAAGATACAAACCAACTCTCTGAGGAATTGACCTCTTTCTTTTTTTCTTTCTTGGTACTAATTCAGCGCTATTGATTTGCCCTTTGCCACAGTATTGAGAATGCCAGAAGACTGAAGAGGAGCGGTGTGCTCTGGCTGTGTCCCACTGGGACTGAGTGACTGAAGAGAGAAATGATGAAGGGATAACAAAAGGTAGAAGGAAAACATTGGATACTAAGAAGAAAGAGAGAGGAGAAGGCAGAAAAGTGAATTCAAAACTACCTATGTAAATTTGCTCCAATGTGCTGCATGAACACGAGTTCAATGGCAATCGGACTTTGGTAGCAAAGAGGCATCTTTTTGTGATTTCCTGTGGGAAAGGAGCAATGTCCTTTCTCAGCATTGCCCCCAGCCAACTTTCATTTTACTTCTCACTCTTTAAAAGCTGAATTAGTGTGCAGTCATGACAGTGTCTTGTTCCTTCTTGGCATTTGGTCTGTATTTAAGAAGAGGACTGTGGTGACTGGCTGTTGTTCTTATTCTGTTCTAGTGTGAAATAGCTGAGATAGAACAGGATTGCTGTTAACAGAAGATTTTCGGTTACTTTTCCTTAATGACAATAATAACAGAGGAGCAAACATTAAAATACCTGGTTTGATAAATGTTTATAGCACTGTCTACTGTAGATCTAGAAGATTGTACTTCATTGTAATTTGAGCTTCAAAATATCTCTTTCTTAAAAAAAACCCAAACTTCATTAAATAATGTATTTAAACAAAAAATGTTTATGGTTTATTGGTCAGTAACTCAGGTGTTCTTTGGCAATCAGTTCGTATATTTCAGGCTTTGCGGAATTGATTCATTGTCCTTGGAAAATGTTCTCTTTTTTTTCCCTTCTGTTCTGATGCTGCTTGAGGCTGAAGGTGGTAACAAGCAAGGACACTACCTTTATTTTCCTGCTGCTGGTGGAGGAGTAACTTTGCTGCCGCTGCCTGTGATCTCTGTGCTAAGGTGTCTCTGCTGCGCTGTACGTGGGGTACCCTTAAGAGGGGAGCAGAGGGCAGAACAGGGGTGGAAGGGGAAGCGTTTCATGTGAGCTAAATTTTGGCTCATTGCTGACAACTGATACTCCCTTTCTCTCATGTGAATAGGAGGATATGCACATAGGCTCTGTAAAGACTTTCCCTTCCCTCCGTTTGAAGGACAGACTCCCAAGAACGTGCCAGGCCCTGTGACATTCACTGCTTGCAGGCGATGCTGTGGTTTCCCGCCTGATGCCCTTACTTTGGAGTGTAGATGGTCAAAACTGACAGCCCAGTGAAGGCTGCCCCTTTCAGCCTGGTGCCTTCTGTAAAGTTAGCAGCAGCATCCTGGAGTCAAGACTTCTGTGGCAGCAGAGTAACAGGATTTTGGTGGAGGAACTGGACCGTTGGATTTTTGCTCTGCCTTTAAAAAGATGGCTGTGATAGTAGCCTCTCTTAGCAAGTCATAATGGGAAGGATTGATGCATTCATAGGGACGACTTCATCCCTCTGCTGGGCTTTCTGTCACGTTTGGGCTAGATTGGTGGCTTGGATGGCTTGCTGCTGTTTGTAAATAGCATTTGTTTTAAACAAGGGCAAAAGTATTTTGTCTGGCTTTCAACTTGGGACTTGAAAAGCAAGCTACAGTGTTTGCAACTCATGATTTTTTCTGGACGTTGCCATCCTCTTTCACAAAAGGGGGTCAGTGTGCTCTTCTTACCTCATGAGAGCTGAAGCTAACGTCACTGATTGCATCCACGTGCACTCATACTGCACAGGATTTTTGGGTTATGTTCACAGTGCATTTTGCACAGTTTTGACCATTTGGGAACTATCTGACTCAAAGGAATGTGGATTTGTTTGCAGAACTTGACAGCTGTAGCAGGGACGATGGCTGGGAGCTAAAAAGAAGGCAGCTTTCAGCCATGGAAAATGTAGAACACCATTACCTTTATAATAAAACCTTGCATGTCCTTTGAAACTTGCCGATAATTTCATCTGAGACAAGCAGCAATGCATGAATAGGAGGAGGTAGATGACTGATGGCAGGGAAGTGAACATATTTACATTATTTCCTCGAAGATAACTTTAAACAGAAAGTTGCGGCACTATTGTGAAGTAACTGAGTGGCTTCTGTGCTTGTAAACGCGAGCCTTTTGTTAAAAACCATAAAAGCTTTTTTCTTCCTTTCTGCCCATAGTGCTCTAATGCAATGCATTTTGTTGTGCCATAATAGCCTGTTGGCATCCTGCCTGTGCATTCAGCCTGTGGCACCACCACCTCCGTGATGGCGACCAGTGCCATGATGGCATCGCCTTCCTCTGGCTTACTGGCCCCGGAGCGTGCCGCTGCACCCGTGTGGGTGTCTCTCTCACGGCTACAGAATGTGCTGCTGCTGCAGGGCCCTGTAAGAATTGCTTCCAGTAATGTCTTCGTAGCAAGCTCGGCTTCATCACCAGCCCCCCTGTTTACAACTCATACACATAATTTTCCAGCAAATTGTATGTATTTCTTTTTTAAGCTTAACTTTATTACTTGGGAAGTGTGTGTGGGGCTGGATGTTAATGAAATGTCGCACGTGGCTCTGAAGGTAATTTCTGCATCTCTGCACTGGTCATGGATGGTGCCTCTCAGGTGCAGCCTTGCAGGTCTGGGCTTTTAAATGTGCCCTTGAGTGGGTTGGTTGGGATAACCCCGTGAAGGGTGTGCTGGGCTGGGGGGAAGGAGGGCTTGAATCAATTCGAGCAGAGCAGTAAGGTTCAAAGGAGTGAACAGAACAGTAACTTCAGCCTGATTCGCCTGATTTCCCTGGACGCTGGCAGCCCTTAGGAGCTTTTTCTAAGAGAAGGCACTCAAACCAAACAGTTCTCAGCAGTGCTCTTGGGTCAGGTCCCTCAGAGCTTCGGCTGCAGGGGGGACCTACGTGGCCAGAACGTAGTAAAAATGTCTTTTGGGCTCAGCTGGATCCAGGACAGTCTTGGCATCTGTTAAATGACTCTATGTTGACTTTTCTCTGTTAACCTGCTTTACTGCCCTGCTTCGTTAGTTCAATTGACTTGTTTGAGGCTAACGTCTGCTATTGTTGCAGCAATTGCTTTGTCCTACAGATTTGTTACCTTCGTGCTTGCACTGAGGGTTTCATGGGATGCTGCATGAACCAGTCTGTTTCCTCTTGATTGCTCGCATTTTCCTGTGCTTTACACTGCTGCATTAAGTGTTCAAATGCCCTGCCTAACAGGACTGCTGCTTCTATGGAAAGCTGGAAGTTAAAATTTGGCTGTTGCCTGAGAGCAAGTGTCTCTTTACAGCCATTTCAATCAAAAGGTGGGGGTGGAAAACCCCCAAATATTAAATACATTAATCGCAGCCCCAGGGCAGAATCAGTATACCATTTATCTAGGACATCGGTGTGGAAAAAGTTCCTTGTTTGCTCCAAGTCCCTGGTTTAAATGATTGGTCCCTGCTTTTATCCAGACCATTTTATTTGTATTTCCATTCCTGTTGAGGTCAACAGTTCATCCTTTAGATCATCCTTTCTCAGGCTGACAAGTTTGGATTCACCTGCGGTTGACTTGGATACCTCGTCCTACCTTTTATCTCATGCCATGAGCTAAGCTTGCCCTCTAGGTTGAGTCTGAGGCAGGATCTGAACGAGGCAGACGCTATCTCATCTTTTTCCATATTTTTTTTTAATATTGTAAGACAAAGGGAGACACTTAAACTGCAAGAGCTCATCAGAAACATGACGACATGAGGAAGATGTTGTATAATTGCTGTGTGGCAGCGACCTGGGATGGGCAGGACTGGTCTGCTCCCTCACAGGGAGACCCAGGAGCAGGTGATCGCCTGGGGCTTTGTGCTGTGGGGGATTCAGGGTGCCTGATTTACAATCAGAGTGTGGATTCCTGCACATCAGGCTTTGGGGGGAGAGGATGAAGTATGCAGTCACAAGGCTGGGAAGTAGTTCTTTCTGGTGGATGGAGTTCAGCTGGCTCTTCCTGCCCTGTTGCCCATTAGGGTCGCAATTCCAATGTCCTGCTGCTCGTCACAGCCTCTGGTGCATGTTTGGTGTTTTTGTTTGAGCTTGTTCTTCTGTGTCTTTCATTAAGACTTATGGAAACAGAAAAAGGATCTTTTACCAATGTTTCTGTAGAATTGTTTTTGGAGGCTTATGTTTAGGGCATGTAGGTAACTTAGGGTCATCCCAGGGGCCATCAGTGGGCAGGGATAGGGCTCTGGAGGCCTTTAGGAGATCCCAGTGTCAGCAGCCCTGTGATGGGAGCCTGGGCACCAGACACGATGCTCTGAGCCCAGCAGGCTCTTCTCCCCTCGTCAGATTCAGCACAGCTGCACCAAGAGAAATAAATGTGTTTAAACCATAAAGTTGTCAGTATTGACTCGTGGAACAGATGGGATTGTTTTGCTAATTAAATGTATGCTGTTGAATGCTTTAAAGGAAATTGGGATGCAGAACTATGAAGAGAGACTGGTGTAGCAGAAGTCTGTGACTTACAAGATGCTTTTTCATTTTAATCCCTCTTAAGGAGAGAGGCACCAGCATTTTGTGGAAAAATCTTGCAGTAGGTGCACTTGCAGTTAGTACTTACCTCGGTCCTGAAATTACAGAATATATAGTGACATATAGTGCACAGAATAGTGCATTGAATACATAGTGAAGTACTCTGCTCAAATGCGTTTAAAATTGGCTGGCAAGGAAGAGCAGAAACTGATGGGTCTTTTTAAAGTGGCCAAAGCTGCCCTGAAAGCAGCAGATCGCCCTGAAAACGAGCTTTGGCAAGTCACCTGTGGTAGTTTCATTTAACAACATTGTCTGTTCGCTCATTTCTGTTGGGCAAAATTTGACCACAGATTTTCAGAATTTGTTGATTTGTTATTCAGAATCAGCTCAGGTATCTGCAGAGTCGTTCCCCGGCATTTTTTGAATGCTTTGGAGGGAAGAACATGGGGAAAGTATGTCCCCAGACCATCCTGCACCATCAGAAATAGGGATGTGTAGGAAGGAGCATCCATAGCAAGTGACCTTCCCGACTCCCAGTGGTCTGTGGCTTGCACTTGTTTGAAGGAACAATGTCCTTGTGAAGACGATCAGAGATGGCTTTCCTGTTTATGTTTGGGGTGGGGAAAGGCGTATTCCTGCTGTCCGTATTAATTGGGAGCTGCAAGGGCTCCCCCTCGTGTTCCCGCGGGACAGGACCGGCATTGCTGCATCCTCCTCGGCAGCTGCCAGCGGAGCGGCTGCATCCCGCACCCTTGTGCTCCCACCCCATCGTGCGGGCCATGCAGGAGCACCGGGAGCCCGGAAAAGCCTTTCTTCAGATAAGCAAGGAAGGCAGCAACACTGACATATAACAGGAGGCTGCTTCGCACAGACTGAGGGCTCTCAGAAGCCTCCTGAGTGTTAGAAGTATTTGCTGTGGGTCCCAACAAGGACGTTGAGGGCTGAAGGAGCCAGGGAACCACAGCTGCTACTGCTCAGGAGAGCACCTGCAGCGCTGCCAGGTAAAACAGGGTCTTGGCAAGATCTCATGTAGTCTTAGCAAACTGTCTGCAAGGAGATCTTGATCCCAGCATATATTACTTATGTGGACCAATAAACTGCCAGATCTTCACTGTCAGAGCTGATTCACAATAGTATAAACACCTGAATCCCCTTTAAGTTGCACAGGTGCTGGAGCATGTCCAGAGAAGGGCAGTGGAACTGGGGAAGGTCTGGAGCATAAGTCTGATGAGGAGCAGCTGAGGGAGCTGCTTTGTTACAGTTGTTTAGGAGAAAAGGAGGCTCGGGAGATGTTATCACTCTACAACTGCATGAAAGGAGGGTGTAGCCAGGTGTGGGTCAGCCTCTCCTCCAAAGTAACAAAATGAGAGGTAATGGCCTCAGGTTGGACCAAGGGAGGTTTAGAAATATTTCTTCGCTGTAAGGGTGTTCAGGCATTGAAACAGGCTGCCCAAGGAAGTTCTGGCATCACCATCCCTGGAAGTGTTCAAAAGATGTGGCTCTGGGCACTTGAGAACATGGTTTAGAGGTGAACACAGCAGTGCTGGGTTAACAGCTAGACCTGATGATCTTAGAAGTCTTTTCCAACCTTAATGACTCTGTGATAGGGCCATCTTGTTGGGGAATTATTTTTGCACTCTGAAGCAAGGAAAACACCCCGTTTGCACCTGTGTGCACCTGTCTCATGATGCTTTCTACATCCTTCTGAAAAACTAATTACCTGTAAAATGCATGCAGGCATTTCGCAGACTTGAGCCCTTCAGCACGGCCTGAGAGTTGTGGGGAGCCCAGTAGCAGGTGCAGGTCTGTGTGTGAAAGGCATCCCTGGAAATCAACAGACCATTTGTAGTAATGAAGGGCATCCTGTGACTTGCCCACTTTGCGCTGTCACATGCCCAAACCAATTACATCAAGCGCCTTGACAACTGGTGGACCTTGCTAGGGGTCTCATGTTTTATTTATGACGGGTGATGCTGAGCATCTGTGACAGATTTTATGCTGTGCTGGCATTAAGCTGCTGCAATACCCTGAGTGCCACCGTTTCTGGGAGATGGACCATTTGAAGGAGAAGAGTAATGACGAATGTCCCAGCTGTCATAAACAATGCACTCCACAGTGCCCTTCAATAACTTACCTGGGTCTTGAAAAAGAAAAGGAGGCGTCCAAGTTCGGCAAATGTGACTGAGGGAATCTGAGTTTTTGGAGGCATATCTGTAGCTTTGCTCAGCTCTGTGGTGAATATAAGTTGTGGTGGAAAACTACCAGAAGAGTAACTTTAATGAAGGCAAGTCTGCACTACAAGTAAAATACATGGATTATGAAAGGAAAATTCCATTCAAACTGTTCTTTAGTGCCCTAATCCCTGTAGGTATTCTCATCAATTTGAAGCAATTTCCCATGTAAACTGAGATCCCGATTCCTCTTAACGCTAAGCCTTGAATTCAGTTTCTGCTGTTGCACAACCAGTTTGTGTCCCCAGTTTCTGCACATTGGATACACTCAAACTCTTTTCTGGAGGACTCATGGAGAAAGTTGGGTTAAAATGTATTATAGTCTGGGAATGTTTTCTTTTAATTATCTTCTGTCATTAAGAAAATAGGAGAGTTTCTTGTTTCTGCTTACCGGAAAATTTCCTCTCTGTGGATGGTTACAAAGGTCCTTCCCCCTTACAGCTGCTCTGCAGCAGGATGGCAATGCCCTAATACATACAGCTCTTCCAGCAGCACCAGATTTCCAGTTCCAGATACATTAATTATTTGGGAAATGAAAAGGTTATGTTAAACTTTTTTGGAAGAGTAATCATCCTCTCTCCTCTTTGTCCTCCACCTCCCCCCCCCCAGATTTGCCTTTCACACTGAAACAAGAGATCTGCGTCCTTGGATGATGATTTGCTTTCCTTTGGACAAGATTTACCCCAGACTGAACTATTTTATCAATTTGTTTGAATAAAGGACACATCTAGGAAAACGGGTGCTCAAAGGAGCACAGCTCAGCATGATGAAATTTTCATGGCAGTTTATTCAGTTTTGGGATGCAGAATCAGGGGGGAGGATTCCCTCCCCTCCCTCCTCTCTGCTTCTTCTTTTTTTCTATCTTTCTCAGCCTAAATATCTTATGCCCTTTGTTTCCTCCTCAAGATTAGGGCATGGGTACATTTTTTTCGAAGACACTGTTTTCCTTTGAGACTCTTCTGTAGGGATGGGGTCCCTCTGTGGGTAGCTAATGCTGGGGGTCTCAGCTGGAGGCTTTTCTCTCTGACTGACTAAAGCTGTTTGCTCACACATTGAAGCAGACTGGTATAAATAGATGGTTTAAATCCAAAGGGGCTGGCCAGGAGTCTCACAGGTAACTCTGAGATGAATGAACTACTCAGCCCAGCTCCTTTCACTAGTGACCTATCACCTGCAGTGGGGCTAGAAAAGCCAGGCAGCTTTTCCTGACAGGCAGCTCCAGATCACCCTGCAACCTGCATCCATTTCCTCACATTGCCAGGGATGGTGGCCATTTTAATCCTCTTTGTGAAGTTTCAGCAAAGGCTTGGTGTGCCAGAAGGCTTCTTGCTGTACCCAAGGCTTTGAGGTTGAGTGATGCTGTGCTGTTTATCCATGGGACAGCCTCTTGGAAAAGGGCAGGTTTGGCCTTTGCTATCCCTGTTTCCTTCACAGCAGGTCAGGAGCTGTGGTGGTCACAGAGGGCAAGCTGGATACACCCTGAGGATCCCCCCCCTAAAAGTGGGACTGAGGGTGATGGCTGTGTGCAGCCCCTTTGGTTGTCAGGGACTGTGTCAGAGAAACAGCTGAGGTTGTTTTCAGTGCTGGCCTTGAGGGATGCACGCAGGCAATGCACACATGTGTATGCACAGGGCAAGCAGCAGGGAAAGGCCCAAAGAAAGGGTAGGGCAGATGGAGCCATTTTCCCTGCCTTTGTTCACTGGTCCAAATGTGGATTATTGTCCCACATCGCTGCTCAGAGGTACTGGTCAGGCACAGCATCTCCAGCAGAAAGTGGGAAGGCTAATCTGCCCTGGAAAAAGAACCACCTGCAATGGCAGCTGGGGATGACATCCTGTTGTGGTCTTAGTCACATATGTCTGCTAGAAAATCTCTGCTCTTGTATTACACCTTCCCAGCTCACACAGTCAAGACTTTCATGTCTTCTAGAGGACAGCAAGCATGGTGTTGTTAAAGTTGGAAAGCAGGGTGGTTTGGATTGCTCTGATGGTATTTGGGTTGTTCTTCACCCCAACAGGTAAGAATTCCTGCTTTAGTCCTCTGAGAAGTATTTCTGGGATTTTCCCCTCTCCTCTCCTCTACTTCCCTCTGTGAAGGTGAGTGGAGGAAACAGCACTGTTTATTTCATCTGCACAATTATTTCCTAATAATCTTTTTTTCATGGTGTCAGAGAAGGAAACAAATTCAAGGCACAAAACTTTCAATCATCGGGCTGTGGCTTTCTTTGGTGTCCCTCTGCTTGCAGTGTTGCAGGACCTTGGCATGTTTGTTGATGACACCAAGCTGGAATGCTTGAGGGAAGGGATGCCATCCACAGCCACCTGTCAAGCCTCAGGAGTGGGCCAATGTGAACCTCACAAAGCTGAAAGAAGGCCAAGTTCTAGGTCCTGTACTTGGTGGGTTGGGACAATCACCAGCATCAGTACAGACTGGGGTATTGAGGGATTGAGAGCAGCCCTGTGGAGAGGGACAGGGGGGATGAAAAGAAAAGGTTTGAACTTGCAGTGTGCTCTTGCAGCCCAGAAAGCAAATCTCATCCTGGGCTGCATCAAAAGTAGCATGGCCAGCAGGGTGAAGGGGGGGATTCTACCCCTCTGCTCTGCTCTGGTGAGACCCCACCCAGAGTGCTGCATCCAGCTCAGGGGTCTCCAGTACAGAAAGGACATGGATGTGTTGGAGCGAGTCCATAGGAGGGCCGGGACAATGATCAGAGGCTGACTGTGAAGACAGACTGAGAGTTGGGGTTGTTCAGCCTGAAGAAAAGAAAGCCCTTTTGTCTTTCAATATATAAAAGAGAACTGATAAATGTGGAGAGACTTTACTAGAGCCTGTAGTGACAGGATAAGGGGGAACCAATTTAAGTTAAAGAGAGTAGAATTAGTTTTGTTATAAGGAATGAACTTGAGTCTGTAAACATTAGAAACATGAGGGGATGATGAATGCAGGGAAGCCACTAGGTGAGGAGCTGAGAGTGTATGAGTGGGACCGACCTGTATTCAGCATCTACTTTTTGACTCTCCACATAAAACACGTAAAATTGCTCCTGCTAACAGGAAAGGGACCCAACATGGATGGACTGTGAGGGACTCAGGTGTCCAAGGGAGGAACACTACAGCAGTAATCCACAGTGGAGCTCTGTGCACCATTTTCTAAAGACTGAATTACCATGCAGCAAATGAGGCCTTCACCACAGACACAAGGGAAAAAGAGACAAGCAAAAAACCCAAAACCCAAATCAACGCTCCCAAGAAGACTGTTGCTTTTACACAGTGATGGCAGGCAGGCAAGCATCCAAAAATCAACAGGAGAGAGTAAGAAGCCCTGAGATTAAAATTCATGTTGTGCATGTATTTAAGGACCAATTTAAATTTATTCATTCTTACCTGCAACATTTTCTAGTATTTTGAATTTGTCACTTCAAGGTGCTGCTTTTTGTTGTTTGTTGAAGTTAGTAACAGTGTGTCATTGTGTAACTAAGCCTTCTTTCAAACTATGCAAGATGCAGAGGTAGCACAGAACAGGAGTGCAGGCAGAGATGCCCAACAAATGGTCAGCTGCGGCTTTAGCTGCATGCCAGACATCCCTGGAACAGACTTTGCAGCTGATTACAGCATACCAGAGAAGGTCTGGGCTTTGGCAAAGAGCTTGAAATCAAAGTCCTAATTTCCTGATTCTATGATGACTGTGAGTCATAACAGGTTTGGAAAAGCTCTGTTCCTATCTCTCATCATAATGCTATGGAGCTTGCTGGTGTTCAAAGTGTTAAAGAGATGTTTAAAGAGTTATATAAATGATACTTTTTGTAAAGGCTCATGTAATCACTTCTAATCAGAACCATAACATTTTCCTGTTTGGCCTCAAACACAATCCTTTGAGATCTCTGTGTGTGTGTTTGTATACATATGTGTATGTATGAAGTATGCAGTAAATAAGCTCTATTATGGTTCAAAAAAGCTTCATCTGGGCAATGACTGTGAGCCAGACAAAACTGAAAAGAATGAAAAGGGCCAGAGCTTTCCCTCCTCTCAAGCTGACAGCACTTCAAGAACAGCCTTTTCTTTTCCTCACTCCCTCATCTTTGAAGACCACTGATCTATTTCATCTGCCTCAAACAAAGGACTCTTGAAAGATGTTCTCTTAAATTTATTTTCTCAACCCTGGGGCATACAATTACTGCTGTTCACTCATGCTTTGCCTGTTTAGATATTGGAAGGACACATGCACTTTCTGTCATTGTTACAGCATTCCCAGGGCAGACAGCATGTTCCCGATTCAGGCTCTGCCCACCCGTGGCAAGCCAAACCCTGTTTAGGTGCTTGCAGAAACAAACGGTAGCTTTAGTAAGCTGATACCGGACCAGTGTGATGCATCTCAGGTTCTCACCAGTGCTCAGTGAGATGAGAAAATGTAGTAGGAAACTGGATAAGGACCCTGAATGCTGCCTTTGACATTGCAGCTAGTTTCCCCCAGCGGCATTCCTCAGGGAGCACATGATCGGCATGTGTCAACCCCCGTGACTCAAAAGATAAAACGCTTCACTAGCCCAGGCAAAAAAGGTCACAAGTGTAACTTTGGACACGATTCTGAGAGGCACTCGGGTGTCCTTTGCTTTGTAAGCACTCTAGGATAAAGGAACAGGACACACAACAGGCACAGGATCTGTTGAAAGCTGCCCGTCCTAGCTGTGTGTTCAATTCCCTGTGTCACGGGAGAGGAAAGGAAGTGCTTGTTAGCACAAGTTTGGCAGCAACGCAGCTGTAACCTGTTAAAAGCCCACTGCTGCTTGGATTTGCTCTGTGCAGGATGAAAATATTA
This sequence comes from Hirundo rustica, assembly GCF_015227805.2. NCBI lineage: Eukaryota > Metazoa > Chordata > Aves > Passeriformes > Hirundinidae > Hirundo > Hirundo rustica. The sequence goes on from NC_053450.1 coordinate 84,473,239, forward strand.
CAATCAAACGCATTTTAAATGCAGGAGTCCAGCTTGAGGGACCGGTGCAAAAATCCTTGTCGAAACAGTCACTCAATGTCGCTTTTACTGCGTCCCTTTGTAGCAGCACGGTTATAATCGGTGACTCAATGCACACTTCAGCACCGCGTCGGAAAACATTCTGTGGGCTGGTTGCCTGTTTGCCAGTGCCCATCCTTTGCTGAAGCCCCAGTCCTCCGGCACGGTCCCAGAGCTGATTTCACACTAATGTGGCGAGAGCCCGCACGCCGCGGGAGCTTTCAGAGGCCCTGTGCGCGCCGTGCTGGTTTCCGACGCTTCTGTCCCTAACGCCGCCCTCGGGGCCGTGCTGAGCCTGGGCCGTGCGCCTCCGGAAGGCCCGGACGGTGCGGATGGCGAGGACGCAGAGCACAAAGCTGGCGAAGTACAGGCAGGAGGCGACGACCCCGAAGAGGCCTACGGCCGCGTCGCCGCCCTGGACGGCGCAGCTCATGGAGGTGTAGCCGCGGCGTGCGTAGAGGCGCTCGCGCCTCCGGCACACCTCGGTGGCGTTCACCCGCCGGACGAAGTGCAGGTAGAGCCCCACGGCCGCCAGGTACGCCAGGCCGGCCAGCAGGCCGAAGGCGCATTCGCCCGCCAGCAGCCCCGTCCGCAGCCGCTGGATGGGCTTGGCCCCCACGACCAGGAAGACGAGGGTGAGCGTGGCCGCCGTCAAGCTGAAGGCCACCCCGCCGTAGACGCAAGGGGCTCTCATCTGGGTGAACTGCATGTCCAGCTCCCTCACCTCCTGCAGCTCCGTGCCCTCAAAGGGGCTGTAGAACGAATTCAGGTTAAAGGATCCGAAGCCGCCGAGGGACGTGAAGCCTGCGACGGAGGCTTGGGAAGCGCCCACGCAAATCAGCACCAGGAGGTTAACCGTGATTTCCACGAACTTCAGAATGCCTGGAAGGGGCAGAAAGATGGGAATAGGTGTCAAAACCACACCACACCTTGTGGAAACTGTGGGTGACAGAAATACACCAAACCATTGACAGAGAGTTATTGAGATATTCCTCTTGGCTACAGCTACAGATAACCAGTTGGGAAAAAAAAAAAAAAAGAGAGAAGCCTGAACTCTCACGGGTACATTTTGGAGGTTGGGCAAATTACTTTTTTTAATTTGTCAGTGTGCTTGATAGATGGATCTTCATGCAGTGAAAAAAAAAAAAAAATCCATAAAAATTTTACAGTGCTTGTGTTACTGCCAAGGCAAGCGCACAGTGATTATATTCTGGCCTGTAACTACTTGGCATAAACACACTGAGCAAGAAATATCCAGTATGAACAAAATGCTGAGGTTGAAGCTGACAAAAACCTAGAAGCTTCTAACAGCTTGAAAAGCCGTGCAAGTTATTTAGGTCCTTCAAAACACGTTTACTGCTTTAACTTGCACCTTTTTTTTTTTTATTTCTGTGAAAGTATTTGTTAATTTAAACTTACTATCTAACCAGTTGCAACTTGCACTTTATCTCCTTCAGAGACATAAATCCCTCATAACTCTGAAGAAGCAGTTTCTGGTTGCACAAAAAAAAAAAAACAAAGAAGAAGGTGGGGAAGGACACAAACCCCACCTTATATGCAGAAATAAGTTAATTTGATAGTAGATCACGTGTGCTCTTTCAGACCCTGACCTTCAGAAGAAAGCCTTACAGCTTCTGAGTTGACTCTTCACTTTTGCTTATGTTAGGCTACTAGTGATAGTAACCAAGTATTTTTAAGGGTAAAAACACAAACAAAACCCAGAACCGAAAAGGGGAGAAATGACTTATTTTTGTGGTAGCTGCCCCTGAGGAAGCTGCCTCATGTTTGATAAATCCGATTATTCAGTGACAGCTCACTAGGGGTCAGACTAAGATTAGTAAACATGACGGATGTTGAAGCCTAGCGCAGCTAGAGTTGCCTGTTGGGGAAATGAAAACCCTTAGCGTGCCAGGCGTGTTGCTCCAAAGTTCTGAAGTTAATTACAGAATTGTAAATCTTGTTATTCCATTGCTGTCTGACAGCCAAGAATGTAAGATGCTCGACACAGTGGTCCTATATTTGCCTTTAAAGTGGGGCAGGATCTGTGGTTTGCACACAGACTTTCATTTTATGCTGCCAGCGCTGATCCACACAGCATTTCCCTCTTGAGCAATGGCTCAGTTGTTGTTAAGGCTGTATGGGCTTGAAAAGGAAGGGTTGAAACAGGAACACAAGGGAATTAAACAAATTCCTCTCTTGTGTTGCCAGATGCTTCTAACCAAAGAAAGCCAACAACAGCCACAATGAAGGATTATCAGATATTCCCATTCTGCCCCATCTTACTCCCTCCACAGAGGGCTAAGGTAATGAGTAGTTTCCTCTGCACAGGAAGGTAGTGTTAGTTAGAGCAGAAAAAATTGTTCCCCTTGTTCAAGAAGAACCAAGTGAGCAGTTCCGTGTGTATGTTTTTCAGAGGCGATGCTGATTTCTGCGTGACAGCGTGCCTTTTCTTTGACCCTTCTGCACAACCATTTCTGTGAAGCAGGGCAATAGCTGCGCTGGTTACCAATCTCTTCAGGAGGCTTCAGATATTTCAAAGGAGGTATTTGTGAAGGTAACCATAAAAAGAATTTTAAATTTGGCCCTGGAGTTAGGATTTGGAACTCCTTGTACCAAATTCAAACAATGCAGCCAAGAGACTCATCATTTTTAATAGGTAAAGAGTCATCACTTTACTAGGACTGTTCACAGTATTTTGAAAGAGTAGTAGCTGTGCAGAACATTAATTGGAACTCAGACAGGTGGGGTTTTTTTGGTCTGTTTGGTTGAGTTGTATATTATGCCTTCCAAATACAGGGAGTCAACTTAGATCCTCAGGGCTCTTAGACAGTGTGACAGTGTTGGATGCAGAAGGGCACTTCCCTTTTTAAAGGCTGACTATTGATTTCATAGACGCTCCAGCAGGAAACAGTTCTTACAAGTCTACATGATGGAAAGACCATTTGATTAAGGGAAGCATAAATTTTAAGTATGTTTGGCTACTTGGTAGTTGGGAATTCATGATCAGTCAGCTGCTGACCTCAGAATTTCCTTTTCGTCTGTGTACTGAGGCCTTCTGACCTGCTGAGCATCAACTTTTCCTCTACATCACCTTGCTGAGCTTTGGAAAAGGCAATTTTTTGCTCTCAAAGTGGTCACTGCCTGCTGCTAACCTCCCCACATTTATAACTGACTCCGATCCTCAGTGATGCTGCTCCAAAACTTTCTACGTGTTCACAGACATTCGGTATGCCACCCTTTAACTTCGCTGAGCTGACTGAAAATGGGATGACAAATGTGATCAGTGCAGGTCTACTGTATTTTTTAACTGCAGCAGTAGGTGCTTTAAAGGCATGCCGAAAAAGTTCCTTAGACAGGGCATTCAGGTTGGACAGGTTTTGTATGTACCTGCACAGCTGTAACATGTGCCTGCTGTAGGATTGATTAGAGTGACTAAACAATGGAGAGAGGTTCAGCAGCAGCTACTCCACCAGTCACTTGTATCATTTGAATTAACTTGTTTTGTTTTGTTTTAAGAAAGTGCAAGAACAAAGCCTCCTGTATTAAAGACAATTCTAAAATGATAAGCAGTATGTAGAATGAATTACAGGTCTGTGATGACAGCCAGCTGGGTTTATGAACATAGCAGACAATTAGTGGAAATGCCTAAAATCTTGTATAATCATCAGGGCTTGGATGGAAATACTAAGCCTTACAGTATGTTCCAACCCAGGAACCCCTTAATCTGTGATAGTTACAAGCTGATATTAAATCCTACTAGTAAAAACAGGCTAGAGACAGATTTGAGAAGTAAGGAATAAAAGGATAGTTAAGTTTGGAATCTTAGCTCTGCCAAGGTATGGTCACACACATCCTAGCAGTGACCTGTGTCAAGCAGTGTGCTGCTGGTGGAAAGGGTTGAGTTACAAGCCACGCTTCCGAGTCTGCGCTGCCATTTCTGCTTTCACAGGCCAGTTAGCCATGTCATCTTGGAGTTATACCTGCAGAAACCAAAAGGTCTTCCTATGGGGAAGTTGCATATCTCTACAGTAATTCCCTAATCCCATGCAACAATGAATTCCAAGATTTAAGTGTAAAATGACCAGAGGTCTGAACAGCTCAAAATTCTATTGGTTTAGTTATTTCTTTTCCTTTCTCACATTCGACATCTTTGGATTTACCTAAAACATTTCTCATTTCTCATCAGCCTATTTGTATTTGTATTAAAATCAGCACAGTCAACAGCTGGCTTTAGAAACTGACCCTCCCCTTACTGAACAAGTCACAGGACTCCTCCCAGGGCTCCTGGATAGCGATTTCCTTTCCCATGCTTCTTTCCTGCACTGCTTTTCAGCAGCTGAGGAGAATGACTGCAATCTAGAAGTGGGTGCTGCCAGAGCTTTCCAGAGAATAGTTTCATTTGTTCCATAAAATCTAAATCTGCAGTGGATAGTAACTTCACTGTATCATACTCATTAATTTTGCTTGAATGCAGTTGTCTCTTGCTGTGAGTATGCTTCCTGTTATAACCAACAATATAGCCTTCCAATTTGTACTATTTATCTACTATTCATTTCTTCTTTCCCTTTCTTTTCCTTGCTGGGCTATTTCCATGGTAGCAATCCACTGAACAATGGTTTTATCTTCTGTCAAATGGTGGTCTTGACCATCTGGCAAAGAGCTGACAGGTGGGCTGGTTAAGGGTACAGACCCACAGGCAGCTGACTTTAACAGCTCCCACCCTTGGCGGAGCAGTCGTTACTTTTCTCTGTTAACTACACATTAGGCCCTTAGAAGGGGCCTAATGTTCAAATAAATTAAAATAGAAGTAAACTATTTAACTCCTTTCTTTTGTGCTGCTGGTTTTGTTCTACGACTTTAGCAGCTTGAGGTGACTCAGAGCATATCTGATGAGCAATCATGCTGGCATGAGTTTAGCAAGGGCAATAACAGCTAGGACCAGAGAAGGACCAGAAACTCCCCTTCTCAGGTGAGGTAAGCTGTTAAATCTGCGTGCTCTGCCTCACAAAACCGCGCTGTAGCTGAATGTGTGGTATCCAGAAACTCAGCCGTGCACTCAAGTCTCATGTCAGAAGCCGTAAAGAGGAATTTCCATCCAGGCACTGTGGCAGGCCAGCTCTGATGTTCAGGTGTGGGGGGCCTGGTGTGTGTATACACGTGTACACATAAAGTAAAATGGTCAGTTCTTGTTTGTTCCTTTGTTTCTGCAGCTGCCGTAAATTCATCTGCAGGACAGACAGTTCTGGCTCTTTCTGTTGAACTCCCCTGAGCCCATGAGGGCCATACTAATGGAAAAGGCCTCCAAAGTGTCTCCCTCCACTGTATCTGGGACAGGAGTCATCTTCTTCCCCTGAATGAATAGACAACTCCTCCTGTCTCTTTTTGTATCATTCCCTCCTCTTTGGTGAACATCACTGGGTACTTCCAGAATATTCTGTCTGCTATTCTCCATTTTGGCCTGCCTTCTCCCTCTGCTTCCTTTGCAGACCACATACCACTGGGACCAGCAGGACCCAGGGGCAGCTCTGGGGGTGTGTGGCTGCCACTCTTGGACACCTGGACCCCGGTGGCAGGGCTGGTGACGCACAGGTCAGTGGTGCCCGTGTCACATCCCATTAGGGGTCGCTCCAGGAGAAGGGAAGAGAGGAGTTAGAAGCTACAACACACATGAAAAATCATTCTCCAAGCCTTTTTCACTGCGAGTTGTCGTTTGGTTTTCCCCTCCCAGTTTGGGTAGCTTTCTGCTTTTCAGAGGTAATCTTTCTTTTTATTTATTTTTCTCACCCCCCAAAAAGGAGCAGACAAGTATTTTGACCATATATAGTGACTTACAAAAGCAGCAGTCAGTCCTGAAAGGCATCTCAAATGGAGAAATCTCTTGCCAGTGCAGGTTTGGCATTTCCCAGAGACTGAAGGCACAGCTCAATGCAGCTTTGGTCACCTCTCTGCTAAACTGAGTTCATGGCAGGAGAAAAAAGATAAGGAGAATGGGGGAAAATGTCAAAGTGTAAAGCGGGATTTGGCTCTGCTTTTGGAAGGGGACAAAATGGGACAAGAAATGGGGAGAAACCAAAACAGAGGAGGAGAGCTGAACAAGGGAAAAGAAATGAAGACAACAATTGAAAGAGATCAAAAATATAAAATCCAGATGCAAAGATATTTTAATACCTTTCTAACAGTATTATTCCCTTTATGTAGAAAGCAAGATCTTGCTGAAACCAGTAATGAGAATTCAACCAGCTTCACTAAAGCAGAGTAAGGGCAATACACAGCTTTGTCATAAACAAAGAAAAGCCCCCCAAGCCCCCACACCACTCTTATTTTTGCAGGTCTCTGTTCTTCAGCCAGTGGTGGGATTTAGCTTTCACTAAGTCATGCTAAAATCAAAGGCAGAAAAAAATACAGCTCAACCCTAAAACACAAGAATTAGGCAATGTAACACCAACAAAAACTTGGCTTTTCAGAGGACCCAAGGGATGTACATGCTCAGAGCCAAGTGCATTTAAACTGCACGGATGTGCCCAACACACTTATGGCTTGTTTGAGATATTCATCTTACTGGAAATCACTGAAAAAACAGTTTAAAACTGGGAAAATGAAATGATTTATGTGCTCTAGAAAAAAGCTTTGTTATTACCTTCTAATAAGTTGTCTCTCTTTAGTCAATATAATCACTCTGTTAGGAAATCTCAAAGGATGACCAGCCTTGGTTTTAATGACTCAGAGAAATCTTGCATTCACAGAGTGCTCTGATCCAAATGTATTATCCTGTTTTTTCTGTGTATCCTCTTCCCTTAAAGAACAACTATCCCACCTGCTCTATTCTTTCTGCTTAATACCCCCTCATCCTCTAAACAGCGCTGTCCAATTTTCACAGGAAAGGGTGGACTCAAACTGTAGAATTACTGCATCATCCTCTATCCCCATGTTTTCCCAGCACTGTAAGACACGGTTTCAATACAACCCAGCCCTCGCCTGGGAACAACAGCAATGGTTTACTTGTACCCAGTAGTTCTTTAAAGCATCACTTCTAGAATGTTCTTGATTTCTCTCCTGCTAATTGAGCATGAGTCATCTTTCCTAATTTCGGAGAGGGTGGGAAGCAAAAGATCTTGCATTTAACTGTAGTATTTGACAGTGTTAAATCTGACAGTATTTGACTGCTTAAATATAACAACCGTAAAAGGCTGTATTCTATTTGTAGCACTGGTAAGTCTCTGTATGGTCACCTCACATTCTACATTTCAGGAAATGGCCTTTTTTTATCCCGTTTGTCTTAATGTACCAATAGTTCTTTCAAGTAGTAAACAAGTGTCCTGGTATTGAAGCCAGCTTGCCAGAGTTTTTTTAAAAAGAGTTCAGAAAACAATGAAATGCTCTTGTTCCGTATGCCAACTTTCCATGGCCACTCCCTCAGCTTGAACTGAAACTGAGCCACCTTCAGAAAGTACAAAGATCGGGGTGTTACTGCTCTTTAAGTAATCATAGTCTGGCTTAAGGTGGGTCAGCTTGGAGGCACCTGTGAACCCGAGCTTCTCATTCACTTTACCAATTGTGGGTTGTCACACCTGGTGAGCAACATTCCTGTCTGGGTGGGTTTTTCTCCTTTAAGAGAGCTAGGATCACCTGCTCAAGAAATAGAGCTACATTCAATAGATTGTCGGCTGCATCAATTGGCTTTGAGAGCCACTTTTTAAAGAGAAGAATTTCCCTTTGTTCCCATAATTTGGGTCAGATGTGGGGAAGACAAACCTGGTTCTCTTACAGGAAAGATGGTGTAACTCTTCTTCTGCAATTGCAGCAAGCAAACCTAAGATTTGCCAGTACGGCAAACATGGACTGGAGTCTAACACACACCTAACAGCTAACAGCAACTTTGCCAATATCTTCCCCTGCCAACTTTACTGAGTCTTCTCAGTTGCAGTTCTCCCTTCTCTAAAAACAACTGTGTACATGTTAGCACAATGCCAAAAGGTGGATGAAAATAATTTCGTTTGAAAACGTGGGCAGAGCGAAGTCCTGTGTGTTGGCAAGGCAACGGTTTGCTAAAGGTAGGATTTGGCATCTGCAAGTAGTGTAGCTCCCCTGTGTGTTTTTATAGAGCCAATTGCTCAAGGCTGTTTGTATTTCACAGCAAAGAGGACTAAGCTCCAAAAGAAATACTTTAAAATCAGAACAGTAAGAAAGGTTACCTGCAGCTCTGCCACTGTTATCTTCTTACTCTGCTACTTTAAGCATTTTGAATAAATGAGATTATTTTAATCTGCACAACTCCATCCAATTCCCACTATTAATATCATCTGTTTTCACAATTCCAAGATTAAAAAACTCCATGGCAATTTCAGGCTGTTAGTACCACTGTATTTAAAATATACTTTGTAACAGATAGAAGGGGAAGCCCTCTAATTGCAATGAGACTATAGGGGGTCCTAGTGCTCCCTTCCTAGGCAGGAATATATGGAATTTATGGATACATGGAAATTAACTGCCACAGGAACAGCGTACAGCAGCTTTGGGCACAATTTAAAGGAACTAAGCATGGCACACTGTGAGGGCAAAATGTGAAGATGGTGACTACAAAACACAACAGTTTCTAATCCTGTTGGGTGCCCCCACAGGAATGTAGGTGTCCTGCATTGCCAAAAAGATACAACATGCTGCTGAATGTAATTGTCAAATGCTTCTTTTCACACACAGAATAACCTGCACTATCCACATTTAATGGCCCTTCAGTGTTTTTGAATGTGCATACCTGAAGCTAGATTTTTTCTACTTCAGTCCAATGCCTCTTGCAGACCACTGCTTTCCCCCAACATCTCCACAGTGCTGAAAGAGATATGAATGCTCTGCGAAATGTTTTCCCCCTCCTGCTCCAATGTCTGACTCCAAGGGGAACAGTATCACAACATAACACAAAGAAACAACAGCAGTATTATGGCTGAGAACAATGGCATAACTCAAAGTAAGTCTCTATTAGTGTGAACCCTGTGTCTTGGCTTACTTTTCATCTCAGTATTCTTTTCTAGTCTATGAGTATTTCCCAGCATGCACAGCTATAGGGGAAAAAATTGACTGTGTTTTGTAAAAACAAAAGCTTATAGATGTTTACATTTGAATTAATGCCGACTTGTTAGTGCATGAATGTATCCTGGAGAAAGTCATTGTTACTCCCTAATTCTATTTCCTCCTCCAAATAAATTCAGTTTGATATTTCCTCCTGGCTATGCTTGAAATTGGAGACTTTTCATGTTGTTACAAACCATAATGCTGTCTTTTTCTGAGAGGAAATTGGTCTGAAGGTTTTAACAATTGTGGATGTTAGAGTGCAGGCTAAAGGCATGATTGTTTGGAAGTGCCTACAATATGCTTAAGAAATCTGACACTATTCAAGGAGCAAAGCTGTATTCATAGCAGCAAAGAACAGGGATTCAATTATACTTGCTCCCCCACAAACTGTTTTGTAACCTTTTCAGTGTTGTCTCCCTTAAATGCCACATGGGTTGAAAAATTAAAAAAAACCCCACAAACCAAAAAAGTTATTTGCTCAGGAATCATGACCAGCACAGTACAATTCTATGGAAGGCAAAAGCACAGGTAATTTTCTGAGTCGTGTACTGACCAAAGATGGGGGAAACTCAGTTTACGTTCACCTGTTTAGGCAAAACTACAGGAGGCATTATCCAAGAAGTGCATTGCTCCACGTCTTTCACACCAATATATACAAAAAAAAGAAAGTTAAAAGTTTTAAGGTCAAGTGACCAAATATCAGAGACCGATTTATGATCAGCAACTCACTCTTGGGTTCAACTCAATTTTCTTCTCACTGAGGTGAAGGATGGCAGCAAGCCTTAAACACTTTTTTCATTCTTCCTGCTAAACAAAAGCACTGAATCTGGTTATATTTTCAAATATATCTAGGGGGGTTATTTGAAAGGCAAAATGATCACCTAATTTAAGTTTTCTGCACAGAAGAGAGAACTACAGAAATTTTACCTGCACTGTGAAAAGCAAATTGAGCGCTTCCTCCTGACAGAATTTCAGCTCTAAGAATCCCCAGGTCAGAAAACTCTTGCTGTTTTCAACATGTGCTACTTTAAACGGCATGTGTAACATATTGTGTGTAAGCAGTAAGAAATGGCTATTGCAAGCAGCAGTTCCTTAGTTAATGGAAGGTTTGTCTTTATCACAAACAGTTTATTTCAAATTCCCATAAATTATATAGTGCTTCTAGGCAGTTTGACACCAGTCTGTAAGCTGTTCCCTAAATCTCCTTCACTACTGTAGAAACAGAAGGTGGCAGACTTCTGTTTCTACTGCCTTTGATCCATAATCTGCAGGCCCACAAGTGTAGCTTTCCTATGGAAAATAACCCAACATAGAAAGGCAGCACAACAGGGAATAGTCAAGAGTTTGTTATAGGGAAGTCACTTCAAAGAATCAGCAGACCTATGAAGAAAGGTGGGGCTCTTAAATGAGACATGCTCCTGGGAGATAAACAGTCCTCTCACTGGTTAGCAGTGGTTGAAGGATAATAAAAAGGAAACAGCCGGTTTTCGGGCAACTAGAGTTAAGGGAGTAATCTCTGGTTTGCGTTGCCTCTCACGAGTATGCCAGTGTTGGCAGAGCATGGGAGGGGATTTGCAGAGTTCAACTGGTGGAGATGAAGACACAGGGGCTACAGGACAGGCATTTTCTGGGGAGAGAGAAGTACTTCATTTTGGCTCTAGTTTGGTCCAAAGGGCAGAGTGCCTGCTAGTTACAGCTCACCCTCTCATTTAGTTTTATCCAAAGAAAATATAGTTTGTGCAACTCTGGGTCTGCTCTGCAATGTGGCCCAAAGACCTGTAAGTGGAGGTTCCAAACAGGTTCAGCTCAAAACTATATACCAAAATACTATGGTAGATGCGCAGACTAATGAATTGAAAAAATTGAAAACTGAGATGGTGAAGTCTTCTTTATTAATCATAATCATAAAAATTTCTTTATGCCTGCCAACAGTAAAATTGGTAGGCTGCTAAGGGCTCAAGCTCTTGAATGAGAAATTAATGAAATTAGTGTTTAATAAGCAACCTCCACTTTATGGTTGTACAGAAATACCCACAAACACTGATCCCCCTGTCAACAGAGCACACAGAAGGACTCTGAGCAAAGCATTTTCCATATCAGGTCGCTTTCTTTGAAGACATCAGCTCAGTGTTCACTGATAGTCAAACACCACACAAAAGGTGGGAAGCATTAGAATAGGATAACAGAAGCAGAGCCTTTAGGCAGATGTCTGATTCTTTGGGGAATTTATCTGGAATTTTTACTGCATTTCTGGTCAGCCTATCTCAAAAAGGTGTGGTGGAGCTGGAAAAGGTATAAGACTGGAGAACTGACCAAAACTGGCTATTGTTCAATTGGTGAAGAAGCAATAGGCCATTGGGAAAAAGAGAAGACTTCACTCTAAAACCATAAATCTGAAGCTGAATATATGAGATTATCATCAGAAACACCGTCTTTAAAACATTTTAAGGAATGAAACAGTAGTACTTCAAGCGAAACTCTGGAACTCCTTTTCTTAAGGTAATGTGAAGGTCGAACATTTAAAAAAGCAATTCAGCAGAGAATTAAACAAATTTGATAGTCTGTGAAGAGGTATTAAACACAACAGATGTGAGTGCAGTCTTCCAACTCAGGAAATTCCACCAATCCAAAGTCTGGAGTGTATTCCAGAAGATGGCTTACTCTCTACTGGTCCAAACTTTGATGGTCCTCCATTAAAGCTATCCATGTGATTCCACCTGAATGGCCTTGAATAGGTTATCTTTGATATAATGTTGTAACAGACTTTTTTCCCCCTTCTGTTTTCAAGATGAAAGGATTAAAAAAGAGTAGAATATTTTGAAGTTTCTTAGATGGTATCAAGTGTTCCTACCAGCAAAAAGGGTCAGCATCATTTGTTTCTTCCATTGTATGTGGGCTGTGTTTATTGTCCTAATGTGGTTGTAGAGGGAGGAAAAAGGGGGCAGGGAATAGGGAGGGAAGGGGAGAATGACAAAGACAGGAGAATGAGGTCCTGAAGTGTACTAAGGTCCTAAGCTGTTTAAAGAATCCCAAAAAACCCCAGTTGCTTATTTCTCAATTTCAGCTTTTTTTTGGGATATAGCTGGTAAAACACATGGATGAAGGGGGCACCATCTTGGTGAAGCAAATACTTTTCAGAGCTCTGGTTGTATAGAATTCCTCTCTAGTTTGTTAAATTGCTCAAAATGCGTAAAGAACATAATCTAGGTGTTGCAAGCAAAAGGAAAAAAACCCCAAAGCTCAACTACTCAGTGGACCGTCAGAAACTAAGGTTCACATTTCAGTCGTTGCTTTGGAAAAGATTGTTCCATCACTTGATTTGCCAGACTTGTTTGAGTCTAGTTTATTTTAAAATTATGGTGATTGGGAAGGGGGAATTTCACCAGAGTGCTGATAAATCATTGGCAAAAGAAAGAGATGGTTAAGAAGTATTTACAGGAACTTTTCATGCTCTAAAATGTTGCAGCTCCCATGTACTGACTCCTTAGTAAACAATTCATGTAGTTAATTTACAGCATCTACCACGACTGAAAGGAATACAGAATTCTGCAAAACAATTCTAGTAAAGTCTGCTAAATCTTGGTACTTCCAAAAACTAAAGAGGAGAGAAACATTTTCATAATCTTATGAACCTTCAATATATTTTAATTTTTTGAAATAAAGTTGCTAATAAAAGGGTTTCTTTTCTGCATGATCTCTTTCCCCTCCTCCACTGCAAGCTCAGATATTGAATTTTTGGAAAACAGTGAGCAATACCTGGGGGAGGGGTGGGAGTAAAAATCATCACTGTCATCTAATGCATCCAAAACTAGGACATTTTAAAAATCTTAATGATGTTTAATGCACCAAAATAATGATAACCAAATGCAGAGGAAAAAAAAACAACAACAACAACAACAACAACAACAAAAAAACCCCAACAGGAATTCACATGAAGCTATCCATAACAACCAGTGAAACTGAAAACTAAAACTAACTAAATTAATTTTTCTGAAGCTCTGATAAAATAGCACGTGGAGTTTTCTGCAGCTTTTCAGACAAGTTAAAATAATTCAGTACAGTTGAAGAAGAAACTGATAATTACAATTTTATCATGGATGAAGTATCAGTATGGCTCCATGTCATTAAATCTTTACTAATGGTTGCAGTTACATCTGAATATGAAAAACAAACTGCATAGTAATTCACAGAACATATTAGTAAGACAAACAGTTTATCTCTCTTTAAAATTGTTCACATATTCACACACAGAGAAATATTAAGAGCAAACTGATTGTGCTACCTAACTTTCCTACATGGAGTGAAGAAATAATCTAACATTATGTGCTTTAATTTACTTCCAACAGCTAATCTCTTCCCTTTTCTCTCTACTGGAGGACATTGAAAATCTATTTATAGACAGCAGCCAAAGACTTTGCACCTAGCTGCAAGTTCAACTCAGTCTGCAGTGGACTTCTCCTACAGACAAGGTGAGAACGATCAGTGCCTTGAAAGAGGGAAATCTTACAAGGGGCAATAAATATTTTAATGACTTCTTTTTTTCAGTTTACAGGAATGAGTTTACTAAGGCTGATTTCCCCCAACATTAAGGCTCATTTCTGTCCTTGTTGCAGCTGCTTTCTACCTAAGAAAAACCCAGGTTATTTCTCCAAAACTGTTTTATTGGATTCATGTCCATAAAAAAAGTTTTGTCTCCCGCAATGATACTTTATAAAGACGTATGAGTGATAACTGGAGTAAATCCAGAATTGATAAACAGAGTGAGAAGAATGATTCGGAAATAAAGTAACATCAAACCTTCAACAGCCATCTCTAAATTGCTCACAGATGCAAATGTCTATTGTATTCCTAAATCCCAAAGGTTAACTCTTGTTGTACGGACTGGCTGATTACACACAACCCACTCTGGTGCTCTGGATGCATATTCCAGAGATATATTTTCAAGTATCTAAATATCTGTATAAATACTGCTTTTACATGTCTAAAATGGCATAACCCTCAGTTATGCCATTCATTAACTCTCTCAGTCCTTGTGGGCTTTTTTTTTTTTTGTAGTGGGGATTTTTTCCGTTTGTTTTCTTTTGTTTTAATTATCCTCTAGCTTTACTTTGTTGTGCTCCTAAACGCAGAAACCAAATCCGAGAGAAGTCCTGGGAAGGAGAGGGGTGGATGGAAGGCAATAAGAGTCTCACATACCTCTTGTTGTGCATACCTTCGAACACTTCATTGAGAGGCTTTCCTTGGGAGGATAAAACTCTGGTGGTGGGCCAAAATACTCCTGTGCTGCTCCTGAGGTTTTAGAGTAAGGGTCTGAGCAAACAGTAGAAGTCCTTGAGTGCTGGCCACCTCGGATGTCTCTACAATGGAGTAAACGACTGGTGGGTATTAATTAGGTCATAGTCTCTCCTGAACATTAGAACATGAGAAATTGTCAGATGCTCCTCTTAGTGGAAGCAACTAGCTTGCTTCACAGGCATCTGACCTTTTTTGCTTGCTTGTTTGGAAAGCAAATATCACAAAAACTTGCATGGGAAATCCATGTTCACAGAGATATTTGCATTCAATGGTCCTTACTTCAGAAAAAAGTGTACTCACTGGGCAGGCTGGCTGAACTGTTTAGCTTATTGGCAAAAGGCAGAAAGAGGAAATAGCAGCTTTTTCATGAAAACCAAACAATTTAGCTAGTCCCTAGCAGGACAGGTAATAGAAACGAGAAAGATTTTGGCATAATAAATGTGCAAAGTAGCACAACTATTTCATGGGTGTTTTGTCAAGTTTGTACTTCCAACTAGTGTATCTCACAAAGATGCCTTTTAAAAGAATAAAAGCTATTAGAATAAATAGATAAAGATTTCAAACGAGGGAAAAAATAGCCTATTCAAATTTTTTAGGTCCTTGAGGATATTTGAAGAAGAATCTAAAATCAACCCTCCTCCCCAAAAAATCAGTTTCTCCTGTCTCCAATTAGTCTCTTCATTGATACAATGGTCCAGATTTCTGCAATGACATACAACTCTATATCTGAAGCCTGTAGATTTTTAAAGTTGGTGAGATTTAGGTTATTTTATAGGAAAAGTGCAATTTTCCCTTTAAACTGAACTAACACTCAAGTTAAAAGAAACATTGGCTGCAAATTTTTTTGTTTGGTCTAATTGAAATTTTTTCCCTCATTTAAAAAAGAATTGGAGCTTGCCTTTTTCAAGGTACATCTGGATGAGTTTGTTACTAGAGGGTATTTTAAGTCTCATTCAGCATTATTATTTTCAAAAGTCGTCTTTGTATTCCTTTTTTATCTTGAATTTCTTATCCACAGATCAGCATTTTCAACTGTAGTTTTGTTTCCTAGCATCATTGCATTTCACTAAGGTTTATCTTCATCCAATTCCAGACTCAATATTATCTCGTTCATCCACATTAAATCATGTTCTTTGTAGTTTTTACATTTTAATTAAGACATTCAATAACAAGACCACTGCTAACATCTCCATGTTTAGCTGCCAACAGCTCTATTTGGCTGAAACATTTCTGATTTTTCTGACCTCTGTCCTGTGTCTTGTGCAACTACCAAAGCATCCTGTGCAGCTGTGTCACATAAATTAAATAAGCTGTGTGATTTATAAGACTTCCAGTAACTTGAAAGCAATCCCTTTGGTACTTCTGATGCAGCTGCTTCTCTCTATTGTTTCCTGTTACTTGCCAGAAAACAAAACAAGACAAAAAATCAAACCAACCCCCCTCCCCGAATGTTCAGCAACAGAGTACATTTAGGAAAAAAGAAATCTGTTTTTTAGATGCCTTTTTTTTCTCTCTCTATGGCCTCTTCTGGCCACCTTTGCTGCTGTTTTCCTTGAGGATTTATCCATTTAGGTAATTCTCCTCAGCAGTGGGAGGAAGGTTGCTGTAGGAGTTTCAGACAGAAATGCATTTGGAAAGAGAAATACTCTGGCTAGAAAGTCTAGTTCATCTGGGACGAGAGTATTCGGCATCCAAAATGCAGCTTCCACAAAATCCTTCCCATGTATTTCCTTACAGGGTCTGGTGGTCTTCTGATCAATCAGCCAAAGTTTTCACCAAAACCCATGAGAGCTCCATGAGAACCAAGAAGAGGAAATGCTGTTAGGTTAAGCCAAACTCCTTCAAAACAACTGACAGAAAAGTTTTTCAACAAGTTTTAGTGGGGTCTGATGGCCCCCAGATGCTTGACTTGACTCTAAAAATTATCTTCAAGCCTGTTACCGATTTGCAACTGCAGCTTCCCTTCCTCTAATCCCTGGTGGACACAGGGATGTCTGTGAACCTTTATGGTCCGTCCATCAATTTTCGATCTACGAGTCCAAACATATAAAACTAACAGCAAAACCAAGAAATCCAGAGAAGCGCTTTATTAAAAAGTGGTGGTTTAATTTATAGCTAGCCTTCCACACATTGCTTATATTATGCTATACATGAAAGAAAAAAAAAAAGCCCACATCAAACCTCCAGCCCTTTTGTTGTTGTTTTTTTTGGTGGGTTTTTTTTGTTTGTTTGTTTGTTTGGGTTTTTGTTTTGTTTTTGTTTTTTCCTCTCCACTGTGCTATTAGCATGATATTGGCATTACCTGCTCTCACTTCTAATACGTTCAAGATAATTTAACAGTATTGCCTGACAACCTCTGCTTTTGCTAAGGACAGGCATTCAGCCCCTGAGGGTGATTCTTAGGCTGGTCTTTGTTCCCATTTCTCTTCAATTTTTCATAATTTAACAGAGACAGAAAAAAAATTCATTAGCTATTTTCACGATGCAATAGTTTTACCGCTATCCAAGTGTTCTACACTTAGCCCTAAGTATTCCTCATAGTCCACACAGTGCTCTTCTCTACTCCTTTTGTCATCCCATTTTCCCTGCAAAAATGCATGTTATCAGGAAGTACTTCAGTATTTAAGTTTTTCAATAATCTTCATTATGTTTATCTCCTCTCCCTGTTTGCCTTTATTCTTAAATTCCCCTCCAATCACCTCCCCAGAGTCTAAAAGGCAGAGATGAACACTCTTGCTGCCATGGCCAGTTTGCCAGTAGGGTTGAGATCTACAGACCTCTTTCCTACAGTGCCATCATGCACTGGCACGACCTAAAAGGAAAACGGCCTTAGCTCACATCTAGCGTGCTGCAGCCTGGCCAGGCTGGAAGGAGAAGTGTAATATCCTAAGAGCTTATTTGGCACTGGAAACACATTGGTTGATCTGCTCATTGTGGTGATAGGGGCTGACCCACTCCCAAGTGCTGCCAACAGCCTTAGACACTTCAACAATTACTCATCTATCGACAGCAACTACTGAAAGTAATTTTATTTCAGATTAATAGGAACATGTTCACAGCTGAACTAGAGCAATCTGAGAGCTCACCAAGTCCCTGTGCTGGTCTCAGTCATGTAACATTCATATTTAAGCAGTGCATATTTGGTAAGACTCAGCTTGACATCACTGCTGACCAGCATCTTCAGGAACTGTACTAAGACTCATGGCCACACTTCACCTACTTGTCACCCAACCTGATTCAGATCATCCCAGGAAATTCACATCTCTGCTTGTGTTACACAGGCTATCTTTCTGTCTCGTCTCAAGCTCAAAACAAAGAAAAAAGGTTAAATTTCCAAGTGTAAAATAGCTCCCTGTTCCAAATGCAGTATGCTCATGCTTTCAAGGCTGAGTAAAAGCTTTCTTTACCATTGTAAATTAAGCCTGTTTAAAAGCAAAGTGAAGGCAGACATTATACACCTGCTGTGATCTGTTTCTCTTAGGAGATAAAGACGTACCTTGCATTGTATGGGTATGGTTTTCTTGTTCTTCTCTCTTCCTTGTACCTATCAGATCTATGGTTCTCATGGTGCCTGTATTGCTTATCTTGGTATCGACTCCCAGCATGAGACATCTTCTTTCTCAGATGTATTCTCTCCTTCTAAAATAACTTCCTGAGCCAGAGAAACAAAACCAGTTCATTTTATTGCTCCACTTAAAAGTTACTTATTGACCAGCACTCACTTCCATTTCATGCTGATTCAAAATTAGTACAGACTTCTTTAAGAAGCGAAGGAAGTAAAACCCTTTAAACTTCAAGGTAACTTCATTAAAGCAAGAAGTTTTTCTTTACCGCTTCCTTTTCATCAAGTAAATGCAATGTTTCTATACTTGACATTTATTGCACTTAGTTTATTTATCAGGTCTGCTCTGATTCTCCTGCCTTTGCTGCCAGGCCAAGGAATAGTGTCCACCAAGAACGGAATCTCGCTTTGGCAGTGTTGTGTCTCAGGTAAAGCATTAAGCCCAGCAGGTGCCAGTGCGCTGCAGGAGTGCGCACACAGCCGCCACTGGCACAGGGAAGTCTGGAAGAGCAGGCTGTGACCTTCGTCCTGGGAGTTTCTAGAGGAGGGCACCCGTGGGCGTAAACTGCGCCAGTACCAAACGTCGCCCGTGATTCGCATAAACATTAGGTACGGGAAAAGCCGTGCCGGGCTGAAAGTAAATTGGCAAGAAGCTATGCCCTGATAATTCTGTATTAAATACCACCAGGCTGTTATTTGCTGAAAGTGTCTTTATCTTTTCAAGTGCGATCCGATTAAGCCCAAACATGTAAAAAAGGGAAACAGACTTCAAACACCTGAGCAATCTCTAGACCCATTTGCCTTCATCACAGCCCTTCAATACCCCTGCAGAAGTGCCTGCAGTCGGTTTAATTTGGCCTGATCAAGGCCTGATAACCTTCCTCCATCTCCTTTAGGTGTTATAAACTACATAAATGTAGGCATACAAAAATATAAAGGAAGAAATTAATGTTTATTTGTTGACATCTAAGAGGGAAAGAGACGGCGCCTTGCCCCGAGGGCACGAGCCATATTCCGCAGGGAAAGGTTCCAGGTTCCTGGTTCCGCCCCCGCAGCGCCCCCTCAGCGCCCCGAGACCCCCGTGGCGCCCCGGGGGCGGCCCCGGCCTGGGCGCTGCGCCGGGAGAGCCGGGACACACCGGGCACTTCCCGCCGGGCGCCTTCGCTTCCACCCACCGCCAGCTCCCCGGGGCCCCGGCGCCAAGGCCCGCGACCCCCGGCCCTCACCTGAGGGAGCGCCGAGCTCCGTCCCGCCCCGCAGCAGCTCCCGGCGCCGCCGGCACCGCCCCCCGGCCCGGCCACCGCCCGCTCCCGCCTGCCCTGCCCGCGGCGGCCCTGCCCGCTGCCGCCGCGTCCCGCCGGGAAAGGTGAGCGCGGTCACACCGTCGGAGTCCGTTCGGACACGGAAATGACCTAAAGACCTCTGAGATCTTCAAGTCCGGTCTATGACCCAACGCCGCCACGTCAACATGTCACTGAGTGCCGCGTCCAGGCTTTCCTTAAATTCCGCCAGGGATGGTGAGTCCACCACCTCCCCGGGCAGCTCGTTCAAATGTCTGATCGCTTTCAGTGAAGAAGTTATTCCCGATGTCCATCCTGAACCTCGCCTGGCACAGCCTGAGGCTGGGTCCTCTTGTCCCGTCAGTGGTTACCTGTGAGAAGAGGCCGTCCCCCACTTGGCTACAGTCTCCTTCCAGGCAGCCGTGGGGAGCGATAGGGTCACCCCTGAGCCTCCTTTTCTCCGGGCTAAACACCCCCAGCTCCCTCAGCCACTCCTTATGGGTTGTGCACTCCAGACCCTCCACCAGCTTCCTTGCCCTTTGCTGGTCAATGAAGAGGAACGAGGGCCGTGGGTATGGGCTGGTGTTTGGGAGTGTGGGACAACCCAGGCTTTGTTTAATTTAATAAAATGAGATCCCTGTGCCCTACAGTGCTGAGGAAGAATTTAGTAACCGCAAGAGATAGAAAACCTGAAGGCTAATAAAGCTGAAATTCAAGGTCCCCACAATAAGGTTGCCTTATTGTTTTTCCAAAGCCACCTCCATTGACTGGGCTTTCAGAGCAGAAAGCCTCACAGAACAGGGAGGGGTGAAGGGGAGGAGGTACAAGATAGTGGACGAAACTTGTGCCCAGGAGCGGGTGTGTGGGAACAGCCTGTGTTACACTAGACAGGTTGCACAGGGAGGTGAGCAAATAAACTCTCCTGTGGTGCAGAACCATGTTTTGGATAAACATCTGTTTGAATGCGCACAGTCTCCTTTCTTGGTGCTCTGCTGAAAGCCCTCCCTGTGGTGTATCTGCAGGGGCTTTGTTGCCTTGCTGCCAGCCTGTGATGTTTCCCTTACAGAGGAATAATGTGCTGGTCTCGTCAGGATGCCTTCTGTTGGGGTTTATAATCTCTTTTTGGAGAGAGTCTGGACAGGCTCTTGAACCAGAATTGCAGCAAATGGCTTGTTGGTTGTGCAGTCCTGTACACAAAAGCAGTCTGTGCCTGGGAAACAGGATGGTGGTGTTAACATGACACTGTGCCCAGTTAATCTTGAGCTTTGGAAAGCTTCCCTGTGCTGTGGCGCTGTCCTGCACAAGAACTGGGGGCAGAAAACCTCTTTCCTTCCCAGGGCTTTCCTAGCATCATGCTTAGAGTACCAGTGCTTCATGAGTTTGGGCTTAAGATATGCTGTTAGGGCAGGCCCATGGCAGAGGTAAATCCAAAATCCCCTATAAGTAACATGCAGGTAACAGAGGAGCTGCTGTCCCTGAAATGAGGAGATAGCTACAGGAACTGAATGCTCGGAGTAGGTGTTTTGAAGTGTGATAGGAGTGTGGTTCCCTTCTCTGGCTGAGCTGTGTTAACAGCTTCTTTTGCTGTTTGCCATTCTCACCTTGCCTAGACCTCTTCTGCTGTTCCCGCCTTCAGCTGTACACTTCATCTTCCTCTCACTGTCTTGCACCAACCCTAGTGCTTGCTTGATCACATAATAATCCAGTTCTGCTTGCTTTCCAGCCAAAACCAATTTACTTTCTGCTGGTTTAGTGAGTTGAATTGGCTTTGTGCTGCAATCAAATGTGCACTGGAGCAAGGACTTGGCAGAAGCACATGTCCCACAGGGAAGAAACTGGGGGAGGGATGGGGGAAGAGGGCTACCTCTCTTGGCAGCGGTGAGTGGTGACTGAAACAAGCCCTGATGAGAAGTTGCAGTTTGAGACACCCCTACCCATCAGCTGCTATGCCTTCTCAGTTTGGGGCTGTCATCTGGCTACCAAAGGCAGCTTAACAGCAGGAATGTTTTACTATTTCGTAGCTTTGTTTGCTTCTAATTCCTACTGTTTCTATTTAAAGCTTCTTTAAGCTACTTTGGCAGATTTTAGCCCAAAGATTAGGGTGCCTGCATGAACTCCGTTCTCCTGTCTAGATAACAAATATTTGGGAAATTGATTCATCATTTGCACCCAGCAGAGGATATCTGCTCTTGATGGAGGGCACGAGGAACTACGTCTCCCTTCTGATGGGCAGGTTTCATACAAACAGTTGAAAAATCACTAGGAGTCATGGCTGAAAACAGACTATTTTTGGAGGGGCTGAAATACAAGAGTATTCTTGACAGCCACTGTTTGCAGCATGAGTAGTAGTTTTGTTAAAGCATTTCTCTTTCTGGGCTGAAAGAGTTCAGGTGTGGCATTTTGGTTTGGAAGACTGGGTGGAACTGAAGGGATGCTATTATGAACTGGGTAAAATTTGGTGAAGCTGGTGGGCAAAGTAAGTATTTAGAAGAGTTTAAAGTCATTATGGAACCAGGCAGTTGATATAACAGGGTCACAACCAATGCAGAATTACAAGGTGAGATCTACATAAAAAAACCCCCCTTAACTCTATGACATAAGGGTTTTTCCCTGGAAACTTTTAAAGAAAATACAAGATAAGTAGTGACTGCTGGAGTTGCCTATATATGACATAAAAACCAGTGAAACAAGCCACAGAAAATCATGCTGACTAGGGAGAAACATCCAAATGTAGGAGTAAGAGTGTGTTTCTAAGGAGAAAATCGTGAAGGGATTAGATATGGTACTGGCTAAATTTAAATGACAACCACCAAGGAAAAAGATCAGGTAATTTATTCTTACATCATTGCAGGTGAAAGGATGCTGTGTGGTATGTAAGCAGATGGGTTTATATCAAAGATACACTTGATTCTGTCATCAATTTCTCTTTGTAATAGAAATAACCTTTGGGACTGAATTTTGGCTAGCTTATGGAGTCCAGAGGGACTGATGTGAAGAAAATGAAGTGTGAACTGGTTTGATTTTTTTTTTCCCCTGGTAATTTACTCGAGTAGGTCACATCTGTGTCTTGGATCAATGTAGTCCTGGATACATGCTCCCGCCTAACAAAACAAAACGAAACACAATGAAACAAAACAAAGTGAAAAACCTAAAACCTAATCTAGGTACAGGGTACAAGGTGCTATAAATAGATCTCCAGGGACAGATTTCTCCATCCAGACAGGCAGGCAGGCAGGGCACCACTGGAGTCTGTTTAGTCTGACAGAAACACTAAGCTCCTGAGATCAGCAGGACTAAAATTAGCTTTGGAACACTATTTTCTACCCTTGTGCTGCTGCTTTTATATGAAATCTGTTGTTTATTGCTATAAACAACAAGAAAACAATTTGGATTGCAGGCTTCCCCCCCCCCCCCCCCCCCCCCCCCTTTCTTAAGGAGATTTTGAAATCCATGCTCTTTGGAATGGGAGGTAAATTCAGTTTGGGAACTAAGTAATTAGTTATGTGTGGTCAATTTTTTTCTGTGCTAATGACAAAAAAAAAAAAAAAAAATCACAACACTGAAAATTTCTTCAGCAAAAGAAATGTAAACAGTCATGACTAATTTAATATTAATATTGTATCCTTGGTGTGTGCTGTTACAAATACTTAATTTTAAAAGCAATGGGACCAGTCCTTTGGCTTCTTTTATTTTTGTCTTTGGAAATGTGTGAATTGTTTGGTTGGTGGTTGTTTCTCTTACAAGGCTGAGTCCTTCCCAGCATCTTCTGAGTAATTGTCTAGTTCTGATTTAAAGATCTTACAACACAGCTTTCTAAAGAGAAAGATTTTGTCTCACTGAATCTAGATCCTGACTGGGTAATAGCCAGTTTCTGGGACACATCCAAAACAGGCTGAAGGAGTGAGGATGTTTCTATTGAAGCCTTGAATCCTAAAAGGCTGTTATCTGTGGGCCCCTTCATATTTACATCAGCTTGAAGTACAGAGCTGTGACACCAGCCTCGGTAATGCTCTGCATCACCACAGCTGTCACTTTTGTCCTGGCTTTCCTCAAGTTCTTCTGTTGCTGGCCACCCAAGATGTATCTGAAACCTTATCATTCATTTTCTTTTCCCCTGTTCCTAAATGGGGTTGTAGTAGGCTAAAGCCATTTTTTTCCCTTCTAAAATGTTGAGCAAAACCAAAATGGCTTTTGAAGTCTGAGAAACTGTTAGCAGTAAAATTTCTCCCTCATTTCTTAACAACCCATTCTCACAAATTCCATCTGTGTTGGGCTGAACTTGGGGAACCGTTGTCTGTGTAGATCTTGGAGACTGTCTGCAACCCATTGCTTAGTTTTGTGTAATAATTTACCACTTCAGTGTGAAAATATGTCAGGACTGAAATTTGCTTTCAGAGGACTTTTAGACCCTGTGTAGATTTCTGCAGTCTTGACTGCTCTAAAATTCACACTGGTGGACCTTTGTGCGGTACTTTTGTCTTGACTGTCCCAGAGGTCTCAGTAGTCCTGGGCTTCTGTTTTTGTGTGCCAGTTTGCAACTGCACAAAATTGCAGCAAGAGCAGCTATCTGGGAGCTCAGGCCACTTCCCTGTCTCTGGGCATGAATACATTGCATTCCATTTTATATTAGTAAAATATTTATGAAGCTTTATTAACATGGTGGGGGCTCTTGCTCTTTCACGAGAGGTAGCAATTACGAGCAGCTTGCCTTCTCTCTGATTTAATCTACTTTCCCATCTAGTCTTTTTCTTTTTTCATCTGGACACAGATAAAATATAATAACAAGGTATTTATTTTGTGGATAAAACTATCAGAGTTGGAGTCAACACTTAGGACAGTCATTGGAAAGATTTCTCGTGCAGAGAAAATTTATGAAGGTACAGGGGTGCTGGGTTCAGTAATCGAGCCTTAAAAGGTATTCAGACATTTTGTTCCTGACGAAAACACATATTCCTGTGCAGCTCTGAGCTATTTACATCTGGATGGTCTGTCTGGAGCTGTAAACATTGGCGACTGTATGTGTTAAGAAGGAAAAGAGGTATTAAATTTAGGTGTCCTGTTCATGCAAACAATTTGTCGCTCTTTCAACCTCCTGAAAAAGAAATGCAACAGTGGCATCCTGTGGCCCAAGCAGTTCATGGCAGGTGGGTTTGGTTTAGGGCAGAATCTGCCACCAAGGTCTTCCTTCACTGAGCGGGAAATGGATCGAATCGTGTCTAAGTTAGTTTACAGAAGAAGCCCAGAATATTTCAACACAGTGCACATTTAAAACCTGAGGTAAAAAAGCTGCTATATACTTTTCAACCAGGATTTTCCACCACTTTATCTTGTTCTGCTTATTTTTCTACCAAACACCTTGATGTTTGGAAAAGAGGATGATTTCAGTTACTCATTGAGGAGACAGGACTTCTGCATTGCTGTCTTGGTGCTGACAAACATTTCCTCCAAAAGTAGGAATAGAGGAGAGACTCCTGTTTCTAATTAACCACGATTTAGTGCAGCATACTGGGTCTAAAAATGAATGTTTCAGGGAAGTCCAACGAAAAGAAGACAAGGGTTGCTTTCCCTTGCCCCTACATCATTCCCAAGTGCTCGCTCCCACACACCGTATGTGGGTCACTTGAGTTTTTGGAAGTCTTGGATTTAACTTGTTTAACTTGGACAAGCTGAGATTTGCTTACCTCGTCACCAGCAGATATTGGCAGCCGTGACCTCCAAGCTCTCTCCAAAATCTTTCAGTCATGCCAGAAGGCACGTTAACGAGGAACATACAGACTCACCTGCAGTCATGTGGGCAATTGGCCAGCAAGCTGCCGATAGCCTCACTTTTACTTCTTCTGCCCCTGGTTTTATGGTGGCTCCTCTTCTGTAAGACAGGAGGTGTTAAGGTGGTTTCTCTTAAAGCCTCTTCCTTCCTACTTCTTACCTTTGCACATAGAGGTGTAAGCGCTGTTGAAGGCTCAGCATCAGGAAGGAGTGGGGGCAAAGTGAAACAACTTTCTCTGGTTTAGTTTTTCATTTTTCTTGTATCCAGGAGGCTCTGCGCATTTTGAGTCATCTATCTTGAGAACTGGAAAAGCAGAGTAGGGGCAGTTGTCCTCTGCTGCCTGTGCGGGGAAAAACCTGTGGGCATTCAGTTTTCTGTTGTGCAGGCAAGTCACCATGTGATGGCTGAAGCAGGAGGCAAGGGAACAAAACCAGCAGCAGGCAGGGGCTCAATTGTTGCCTTTAATGACGAGTAAGTACTCTGAAGATTTTTGTGGAATTGCCTAACTGAGCTTGCACCACAGTTTCTGGACGGTATTAATCCCCGGGCTGCCTCTTAAAACATGAGCATGCATGAAAAACAAACAAAAGTTGAGACTGGCAGCAGCTCCGGAGATGTGAACCCTGCTCCTTTTTGTCAGTTAAACTGACAAGCCAGATAAGAGGAGCCGGTGTTGGTATCGTCTCTTGCATAACAAACCGCTCTCGACAAAAGAAGCAGCCTCCTGTCAAACGAATTTCCTTTACAACTGCCGAGGGGACTATTTTTAGTTTCATCTGCCATTCTTTACTCCTTAATCATCGGCTTCTCTTTTTTTCTCAGTGTTTCTCCCTTTCCCCCCTGCACAGCTCCGATACCAGGTACTGCTGGTAACTGGCAGAGGAGGAGGAGGGTACTGGGCTCTCGGCTGTTCCCTGTTAACGTGGCTGTGTGGGATGCTACGGACCTTGCCATGTCGAGCTCAGCTCTGACCTGTGCTTCCACCCTCAGAGAAAGGCAAAACAGACCACTCTGAATCTAGATGAGGGATGTCAAAGACCAGCAAAGTGAATGAGATCAGTTCTAGATGGGAAAGGTTTTTTTAGCTAAGGCTATGTTCAGAAAACATGTTTTAAGTTGCAGCAGTAGTAACAAATAAAATAAATAAAATAAAATTTAAAAAAAAAAAACAAAATAAAATAAAATAAATTAAAAAAAATAGTAACAAAGTAGTAACAAATGTCCAGTGCCGAAGTGACATCACAGACACACTGCATCAGGCAGCCAATTCTTCATATACCATTGACAAAGCAAAGCAGAGCCTGGCTTTTCCACTGGGGATAAAACTAAAGTGCTTTGGGAGTGCTGGAGTTTGTTTCGTTGCTCTTTACTCTGTGGTACTTTTCCTTTTGGTCTGCTTGAGACACTGCATGTTTTTTGAGCAGCAGAATAATTCTTGTCTTCTGGCTGAGATATAAAACAGCAGTCCTGCCTATCTGTAACCCATTAGAGATTTTGTAGTGCTATTTTGCAAACTTAAGAGCATCTTAGGGTTTTAGTCATTCAGGAAGCAACACTGCTTTGCTCAGCTGAGCATAGTAATTCAGTCAGGTCTGTCATCCTCCCAGCATCTTTCTAAAGCCTAATTCAAGTGGGGTTTTATGTATTCTATACCTTCTTCCTCCACAGTATGCAAAAGCTTCAAATAATGAGTGGTTTTGTGCTCGTGGTCCTTCTGTGAAGTACAAATTTTATACCCATTTTATAGCTGGATTTGGGGAGCACAAAGGCAAAGTGAATAGCCTAAAGTCAAGAGGAAAGTCTCTGGCAGCAGAGGAGATTGTTTCTGTCACCTGAGGGAACATAACAGTACTGAAGTTAGTATACTAGCTAACATTTTCCAGGGAAGTGCCACAATTCTCATAAAGAATGAATCATTAGAAATGGTCAAATGTTTTTACCACTTGTCTTAACAACGGTGAGTTCCCAAATGATACAAGATGTTTGCAGAAAATGTATTTATTTTGAGAAAGTAAAGTAAAATTTATTGGATTTGAACAAAGATGAGTTAAGTTTATAAGGTTTATAATGTAAATGTTCCAATTGGTCTTTTTCCCTAGAGTAAACAAAAAACGAAACAAAACAAACAACCAAACAAAACCAAACCAAAACAAAAAGAAGTCCTAGGAAGAAAGCAGAAAAGACACCTGATTTCTCCAATGAAATGAGAATGCTAATGTATCGTTTGTGGAAAAAATAAAACTACATCTTTTTTCAGGCTTTCCTCCCTCCAGTCTTAGTCTTCTCTTTTTAACTGACTAGTGCAAGTGTGATCAATCTCCTTTACCCTAATAAATTTGCACCAGCACTTTGAACAACACTCATTAGCCAAGGAAAATGAGAGAGGTGGGAAGAGGTCTTATGGCTGATGACAGTGGCTCCTTGTGACTTTGGTTGCTTTACTGTACAGTAGAACAGGGATCTCCTTAGCAATTTTTGCTGGCTCACCTCCTTCCATGGCCTGGGTTCTCACTGTGCAGTAGCTCCCAGATTCATGCACCTCTGCTGGGATCCACCTGGTGAAATCTCAGTCTGTGTACAGCAGAATTGTCTGTGGGCTTCTCAAAGGCAGGTTAGATTACCCCTGGCCATGGCATACACTACTGTGCAGTGGACAGTCTGACATAAAATTGTTCCTGCTTTTCTTCTGCCAATATACCATTGCTTTTGACAGTGTAACTCTTTACTTTCAGCTTTCTTTATCAGTTCATTCGTGAATATCTATTTCTGATTCTGCTCTTTTCAAATCTCTGAATTTGATTTTGGTTTAGGAGCTGGAAGTAATATTAAAAGCAAGATTAGTTTTGTGTTTTTGAAGATGCGTGAAAGACTGCCAGAGAGCTGTCAGGTTAGTGATGATTTGTGACATATAAAAGCAGACAAGCAAAGCTTCATAATAATTCAGGATCCGTTGAAAACCATATTGAAACATGGCTAGCAGTGGGGGTTTTTTTAAGAGAAATTTTTCATTGTGCATATTCAGACTCAGAAGTGTATTTCAGCACTTGCTGTGAGAAAAAACTTGTGACTTTAGCTTTATGGTCATCCTTTGGATTTTGCCTCTCTTGCTCAGATTTTTAGAGTTTTCATCCCAGTTCATCTGTCACATCTCTTGCCTGGCTTCCTGGCAGGGATACTGCCCTGAGGTGTCTGCACACATGGAGTCGCCGTTTCCCTGCTGCCTGGGTAGGTGGAGCCTTTCTTTCATGCATTTATCCACTTGTTCAGTATTTCACTTCCCTGCCTCTCTAGGCTTTTGTTGCTCTACAAAAAGGAGCAATTGAAACTTCTCCTGAATCAGTGGTGTGAGAAGTAGCAAGAAACTTCTTGATGAAGAGCCTAGAAAAAAATTATTTAGGTTCCACTGGGTGAAGAGGGCCTGACCTTCAAAATTTCCCACAGCATGTTTAAGAGGATTTGGGCAAAGATCTCAGGAAAAAATACAACTCTGCTTTCAGAATGGCCGTGAAATGAGAAAGCCAAAGAAAAAAAACAAATTTTCCTCTCACACTGTGTAAAGGGCTCTCTGCTGAAGAATCACCAGCTGAATGCATATAAGAAGCCGCCAGCAATCATTAAGCTCAATTAACCATATTCTTCTGCCCATGATAACATCTGCGGATTATTTAAACAAAGTGATGGTGGGCAAGGAGGAGAGGAAAATTGAAGAAAAGAGGTTCTGCTGTGAACACTCGTACCACCATCACCCAAGCGATGCTGTAATGCAGAAACTGGGTCAGAGACACCCTTCCCCCTCCATGTTGCTGTCAAAGTTATTTGAGTGTCTATTGAAACCCTCACAATAGAAGAGTTTGGCTCCTGCATTTGCTAAGCAAAACTGATTTGTATTTCTTCGTTCAGAAAAAAACTGCTGGGTAATTTTCTGAGCCAGTACAATGCGGCAGTTCAGTAGATCCCTGAAAGCTGATTTCTTGGTGATTTGTTTTTTGTTTAATAAGACACCAATGCTTTTATTTAGCATTTCAGAATTGACATGCTGAATCTGTCTTTAGGAGCCTTAAACCTCTCTTGCCTCTGTTAGTTTTAGGACTGGCACTGGTAGTCTTCCTTCAAAGTCCGAAAGATTGTGGAAAGTCTCTTGAGAGGTTGTCTTACTGAAGATTTAAATCTAAGTTAATTTCTTTTTTTGCTTCTAGGATAATTGAAGTAAAATACATTAGTTTGGATGTATGGTTTGGCTAAATTTAAACACAGTGCTCTTCTGGACTCTTCCCACTGCCCTTTTTAATCCTGAATTTGAGTCTTTCATCCTTGTTTACAGCTGCCCCATTAGCAGTCTCAGCCTTCCTGTGTGCTCTGTCTGCTCTGGGATTTTTCTGTCTTGTCCTTCTGGCTTCTTTCAAGGAGTCCCAGTGGCTCTACCTTGTCCTGAAAAGAAAACCAAACTGCATTTCATGCTCATAAGGACAGTGTGCACAGATTGTCAGTAAGCGTAGAACCTGGGTGTTCGGCTATAAGGAGTGACATTGCTTGGCAGTTCTTGGTAGCTCATATTCCAAAGGAGACATGAGTGAAGTGAAATAACAGGGTCCAGAGTTTGAAATTGTTTTCTAAGTTAATGAATTCTCTCATTTCACTTCCCCTCCCTGCTGCTCTCAGCATGCAGGGAGGAGTGAGCACATGCCCTTTCACACCTTTTTTCCCTTATATAAAATGTCATTTCTTTCCTGAAAATTGCCCAGCTTGATGGACAGTCTGGAGCTGGCTGGAGGACATAATTGGCCATAGAGGTGTTTGGGCCATGGCTACTGGGAGTTGTACACCCTA
Source organism: Hirundo rustica (assembly GCF_015227805.2). Classification (NCBI taxonomy): domain Eukaryota; kingdom Metazoa; phylum Chordata; class Aves; order Passeriformes; family Hirundinidae; genus Hirundo; species Hirundo rustica. The sequence continues at coordinate 84,503,093 of NC_053450.1, forward strand.
AGTAGTTGTTATATTGTGTGTTAAGGAGGCATGTTTGGGAGGGACGAAGGAGGAGATGGAACATCATTTCCTTGTTTCCTTTGTACCTCAGTCTACTCAAGGTATTTAATTGTTATCAAGTAAAAGGGAGAACCTTTGTGCCCATTCATGTCTAGCTTATTTCTGATTCTTTGTCTTAGTGTGTGTTTAAAAAAAAAAAAAGGAAAAAAAAGGAAACCATATCCTGGGTTGTGTATTAGCTTCAACAGTGACTATCTCTTGTGTTACCTTTCTTCACAGGCACATCATTACCTATGTCAGCCTCTCTTCCTTGCATCCTAAGTACTGAGAAGAAGAAATAGAAATTCTTGCCATTCCATCCGATTGCCCAAATTTTGGGAGAAACTCAAGAAAAGAAGCTGTTTGCAGCCTGAAGTCTGATGGCAAAATGACTTCTCTTTTTATCAAGGCTAATAACTTTCCAGCCCTGTCTCTGGCAAATCCTCTATCTGTACTAATCAAATCAGTACATACGACATAGTTTTTTGACAGAACAATATTTCTTAATAATTTAGTAGTGTTGTACACACACAAAAACAGAGTTATAATTAGCTCTCATCCCAAAAGTTGGAAGAGCTTTTCAGTTCATTGGAGGCTGCTGGCCAATTCTCTTATCTAATTGGATGAAGTTCCTACTTTCTCCCATTTGTATAATGTCTGCTTTTACACAAACTCATTAAGTGCAGCTGTACTCCAAGTTTCTAACAACAGCCCCAGTGAAGACGAGACTGAAGTTTAATAGCTGTTCTGTTCTCTCTTTTTCATCTGATCTTAATCCATTTTGGTGGTTGATGTGTGCCCAAACATCTTTCCCTAGCACCTAATTCTACCCCTCCGGCTTTTTATTATGAATTATATTAATAATTAGAAACCAGACAAATTGCATAAGATTGATCTGTCTGTTTTGAAACTGGAGAGTTTACAGCTTGCTTTCAAGGAAGATGGATTTAAAGCAATTATTTGTTTTTGTGAGTCATACAGAAGTGATTTTTCCCCTTCATTTTAAAGCTGGCATTAAGATGAAATCACACAATTACCACACTATTCTTTAAATCTTCAGAGACATTAAACGGATTATACAGGTAGAATAGCAGCATCATAGTTAACATATTAAGATTTTTCATTTAGATGGAATTTTTGGCAAAATAAATACATTTTAAACAAAACAACACCCCCACCCCCTTCTATCAGTCTGACTGCTTTTTTTCTCATGTTGCTGTGTGTAATTCTGAATTTCTACTTAGCTGAGTGTACAGGGTAATAGAAAGTCTTCATTTGGCCGAATTCAAGTTTGTGTTATGGTACTGCCTACATACAATCAAATCACATTTACAAAGAAATGTTTGTCATGCACTTCCAGCAATACAGATATATCATTAGTATATCATTAGTACTAGAGTGATTTTATAACTCGTATGGTTGGTTTTTTTTCACTGAAGATCTATTCCAAGGTTTACTGGGGAATTTCTAGTTGTATAATTTCCTTTCCTTGCTGTGTTCCATCTTCCCACCAAACAGGGGAGGCTGTAGGAGAGAGAGAAACTCAGGGAATAAGTTTTCTCACAGCATGGTTTGTTTCATGAGGACACCTATCTGTGATGATAAATGCTTTGCTCAGATAGCCGGCGATGGGGGGAAATGGGTGACAATAAAGACGGCATTCTTTGGCACTGGGGACTGAAGGTGCGGCTGTGTAGGTGCACACGTCTGCAGTGCAAAGGAGGGGAGACAGCAAAGAAGCACAGTGAGACGTCAGTGGAGGGACTCAAAGTGACTCCCTCCTTAGCCTAAATTGAATAAGAAGGGAAATTTCCCTCTGTTGGTGCTCCAGCTCCTAGCATCGATATTCCTTTCAGGTTGTAGGCCCCTCCTGCTCTGAAGGTCACCAAAGGCTTGACCCTCACAAGGTTCACAACACGCTTAGCTTTGTCTAGCATTTAAAGATGCAAACATCTGGCAAATTCCAGAGGCCAGTATGAATAGGGAGGACCTACTGAACCCTACTTCCTCTACCTTAGAGTCTTCCCTCAGTTCAAGTTCCCATAAAGAGGTACTAGAGTTGAACATTTTGTTTCTATTCCTGTGAGTCTATGAAAACTGAGCAGTGTTGTAACCAAGTCCTAGTCAAAAGACCTTTATGGCAAAGTTGGCAAAATTCAGGAGTTCAGGTTGAAGATCAGTCTTGTCAATGATACCAAGAGGTAGTTTAATTCTTTGTTATAATATAACAAATAATTTTAGCATGAGTCACAAGTAGTTTTGACTGTAAGTATCTCTAATAAAAAAACTGAGATCTGTGAACATCTCTTGCTTTCTGATAATTGGCTTCATCTGTAGACATGTTCCATCATAGTCTCAATCCCTGTGTAGACAAATACAAAACATGGGCGTTCTTCTTGTTTAGAACCTCATTTGTTGTCGCCACTGGGCCTGCTGCCCCACACATACGTAAGTGAGAACCTTTAGGTCTTTTCTACCCAATAAAGATAATGTCTTCTAAGTGTACAAGCTTATTTTTAGAGGAAATATTTATGTATTAAAAGGGCTCTTATAATGCTGGAACATTTGTTTTGCCAGCTACAGTCATCATAGGTACATCACTAAATTTACAACAGTAGCTGCCCTCTGCTAATTTTGTAATGTTTTGACAGAGCTTAACACACGAATGTATGTTTGTGCTACTAGTCATCGGTGAATCATACCACTTAATTGGATGGGTCAGGAAGATAAATAAATGTGGTCTTTGGGAAATGAGAATGGCTTCTTTCATTTGTGACTGAGTTTGTTTGTACACTGCTTTTGTTGGAAGTAGCAATTTTTGACGGGGATTATGGAAAAAGCATTGACTTATTTTCCTAACACTTGAGTGAGTGGTGATAGTTGTTGGAGGATGTGATGACAGAAGAAAAGCGGGTTTTAATTTTGGTTTTGAAGTGGGTGGGGGTGGGCAAGTGGATATTCAAGACACATTAATGAAGTTATGTTGACAACTGTTAAGTGTGAAGTCTGTCATGTATCTCATTGCAATGAATGTGTCTTTATGAGCAAACTGCACTGGAGACATCTGTGCAATTGTCAGCCGTAAATAAAGGATGATTCAGCAGTGGACATACAGTTGAAAATGAAGGACAGAATGATTTTTTTTTTTTTTTAATGTGGGTGTGTATACTTCTGTTTGCCAAAAGTGACATATCTTTTTCACTAGCTAATTCCTTCCAAATATCTACTAAAACAAAAAATTATCTGACTTTTTTTTTTTTTTTTTTTTTTTTTTCTTTTTTAACTACAATTTCCACAGTAGTAGTGGAACTTGAACATTTTAAGGCAAGCAAATGGAAACTTTTTGGTCAACTTGTTGGTCACCTTGTCACCTTTTATCACCTTTTGTCACCTTTTTGTCACCTTCTTGGTGGCATTCTGGAGATGCATGGAAAAATGACCTCCAGAAAGACTTGGTAAAGCATGAGGTAAAACATCACTTGTCAAGCATGCAAATAAGGGATACTGCTTAGTCCAGGGCACATCTCTGCTTGCATGTGCCAGTGCTTACTTGTAACACATGTTGCAGCTGTGTGTCATAGTCCCTTTTCTGACTGTCCTATGGATTTTGATGTTGCTTTCAAAGGGGCTTTCAGGGGACAGCTGGGGTTTCTCCTCATGAGGGATGAGCAGTATTTGGGATGGCTGGTTGATTTTTCCCCCCTGCCCACATAGCTTCCCATTGCAATCAACTTGAACTTAATTTAAGTAAAGGTATTTGAGGAAGGATCCAGGCTTTTCTCAGGGAGTTGAATAGCTTTATGTAGCAGTTAAAGCTGTTCTGCAGCTATCAGTGACTCCACTTCTAGTGCAAGTACTAAAATATCTCTTCCTAGCTCCAGTTAATATTGATGGGAGTTTCCCAGTAGAGGATAATTGGAGTAGTGCTCAAGTGGGTAGCATGCTTTGGAAAGCGTGTGATGTGAAGAGGAGCTTAGGCCTATCTAAACCTTGGATGCTGTCTCATCTCTTTTTGGAGGTATAAATTTTTCTTTTTATACTTCTTGAATATCTTTTATGACCTCTGGACTGCCCTTCCTTTCCCCTTCCATCTTGGCAGAAAGCAAGGAAGCAGCTACAAAGTAACAGCACTGACTTCTAATTCCAGAACTGGAAGCTGTTATTTGGATTAACTGGAAGCAGTGCTATTTGTCCTTGGTTAAAGATTGATTTTGTGTCCCTAATGAAAACACAGGGATAAGGAATCATGCTGATTTAGGTGGTAGGCAGCTGGAGTGAAGGCCTTGTTAGGTACCTGGTCTGTGAGGCAAAGGAATGAGGAGGAACTGAAAATAAGCATCTTTGTTTAAAATGCATCTGTTTGTTTTCCATGGCCACATTTTTCAAGTGTAAAAGGTATCAGCTTCTTTTGGAGTTGCAAGTTGGAGGAAGCTGTGTCTGCTGTTAGCAGTGAATGAATTACTTAATGGGAAGGATGTTTGCAAAGCCTGGAGAGAAGTAACAGCTGCTTTTTAAAGTAAAAAACAAAAACAAAAACAAAAAACTCAAACAAAAAAAACAAACAAAAGCCCCAACCCTATAACATTTCAAAACTGTAGCTTGATTTGGGGTTTTTTTCTTGTTGTTTTTTCTTTTTTTAAGGCCTGGATGAAAGGAAATTAGCAATGTGTAGGGGGTGCTGAGTGGCCCAAGCACCTCACCTGTTTTATTCCTAGCTGTAGCGGGAATTCAGAGTTTGACACCAGACGTAAAGCAAACCCAGAGCCACACGAACTACTAGCCGGCTTCCTTCAGCGACATTAATTTACAGTCTCGTGAGAGAACACTTTGGTTTGCTGCCAGCTTTGACTTCGAGCAGCATTGTCGGAGGACGGAGCAGCGCAGGCAGCGGTCCCTTTCAGGCCGCGGCATCTGGGCACTGGAGCAGAGGGCCCAGGCTCCTGGCCGGGCTCCGATGCAAACATTACAGAGCACGTCTGTGCCCCAGCTCCGCGCTGAAAGGCAGCATTAATTATCCCGCAGCTCCGTGGCTCTGCGCCGCCTGCCTGCTGCATTACGGGGTGCTGGCATCTTTACGCTGTGGAAGTGGCCTTGCCAAAACTCACGTCTGAGGTCAGCTGACGTGTTTGGCATTGCTGGGCCCTGCCAGTGGGTTCCTCGGTTGTTGCTGGGAGGAGGGCAGTGGAGGTGGTGCAGGCCAGGAAGAGGAGCTGTTTAGCCAAAGTCTCTTTGGTTTGCCACTGGCAGTGCAGGGGACGACACAGTGCGATAGGGAGGCGTGATGCCTTTTTCCCGTCTTAAAAGAAGTGCATTTCCAAAGTGCCTTTGATGCCTGTTAGGGTGTTTTATGTGACTCGTGGATTCACTTTTCAATCTTTTGCTGTTTTCTTTTGCTTTCTTTTCAAACCATCCAGTTATAGGTGGATACCCCATCCCTGGAAGTGTTTGAGGCCATAGTCTATGTGGAATCTCATCTAGTGAATGGTGTCCTGGCCCCCCCTGCAGGGGGGTGGACTAGATGATCTTTGAAGGTCCCTCCCTACCCAAATCATTCTATGACTCTGTGAAAGCCTGTGCAGTTTGAACGCTAAACATTCATGCTCAGGTTACTGGAGGTGTATGTTGTCACTCTAGTGACTTGGAGGGTTGAACCCAGAAGAGAGCAAGAGGCTTTTTGACAAGTGACTTGCTTTCGGGGTTTTTTTTTAGTAAACTTTTAGTAAATCATGTGTGATTACTTCCACTGCAGCAGTAATGTACAGCCTAGGATTTTTTGTCTGGTCTTTGTCCTGAACACAGCATTTTCTCCTTTCACAATTTCTGATGTAGCTGCCCCAACAAATACAAAGATTAAGGGACTATCAAAGCTGTTGCCACAGTAGTATGTAGACTGCATGCATTGACTTTTTATGTGTTTGCATCAGATATGCTCATCAGTTCATAAAAATTATTATTGTGGTCAGTGGAACAATAAATCCAATTTGGGGATTCATGATAATTGACTAAAAGAGTGTTTTTTGAAAGATTATGAAGTAGTTCTATGGCATGCATTTATGTAATTTCATTACACAAAGTGCTTCTCCGGTGTAAGCTCTCCCCTGCTGGGTCAAGTTGACCAACTGTTTCCCCACTACTGTAAGTAAACTTCCTGCAACAGGGCTTTTTGGTGAATGGATATAGTGGATTGACCCTGGCTGGATGCCTGGTGCCCACCAAAGCCACTCTATCACTCTCCTCAGCTAGGCAGCAGACAGAAAATAGCATGAAAGGTTCCTGGGTCGAGTTTAAGGGCAGGTAGAGATCACTTACCAATTACCATCATGCAAAACAAACCTGACCTGGGGAAATTAGTTTCATTTATCGCCAATCAAATCAGGTTAGGATAATGAGTAATAAAACCAAACCTTAAAAACATTTCCCCCCAACCCCTCCCTTCTTTCTGGGCTCAACTTCACTCCTGATTTTCTCCACCTTCTTCCCCTGAGCAGTGTAGAGGAACTGCTATTACGAGTTGTAGTCAGTTCATCACATGTTGTCTCTTTCACTTCTTCCTCCTCAGGTGGAGGAATCCTCCCACTCTTCCCCTGCTCCAGTATGGAGTCCCTCCCACAGGAGACAGTCCTCCTCAAACTTCTTCAAAGCGAGTTCTTCCCAAGGGCTGCAGTTCTTCACAAGCTGCTCCAGCATGTGTCCCTTCCAAGGGGTGCAGTCCGTCAGGAGCAGGCTGCTCTAGCCTGAGTTCCTCCAGGGGGTCACAAGTCTTTCCAGCAAACTTCATGGGCTCCTCTCTCCATGAGTCTGCAGGTTCTGCCAGGAGCCTGATCCTCCCCAACACATGGGGTCACAGACTCCTGTGTGCATCCACCTGCTCTGATGTGGGGTTCTCCATGGTCTGCAGGTGAATCTCTGCTCCACCATGGACCTCCATGGGCTGCAGGGGAATCTCTGCTCCAGTGCCTGGAGTGCCTCCTTCCCTTCCTCCTTTATAGACCTTGGTGTCTGCAGGGCTGTTTCTCTCACATATTCTCACTCCTTGCTCCAGCTGCAATTGTGTGGTTTTCCTCCCTCACTTTCTTAAATAAGTTATCCCAGAGGTGGTGCCATCATTGTTGATGGGCTCAGCCCTGGCCAGCAGTGGACATTGGCTGTAATGGACACGGGGGAAGCTTCTGGCAGCTCTCACATAAACACCTCTGTAGCTCCCCCCACCAGCAAAACCTCGCCATGCAAACACGATACAATGGCATAAAGCTGTGCAATTCTAACTAGTGGTGCTGGATCAGGTGTCATTCATCCCCCTACAGCCCCTTACCATGCTCTGTGGCTGCTTTGACAGAAATGTCTCTCCATCCCGGTGATCTACCAGTGCAAAGACCTCCATGGCGCTTATGCTCACAGTAGCACAGCCTGACACATGCACTTTGGACATTATTGTAAATAATCCATGAGCAGTGTCATCCACATATATTGCACCTTATTTCCCAGAGGTTCTTTTGTGTTACCGGAGAGGTAAGAAGATTAATAATCCAGAAGTCACAGGAAGGAAAGGGGAAAGTTTATTTACCAGATATATTAAGCATCAGCAGATTTTTTGGAGTGGGAGTGTGCAGGTGGTGAGAGATTTAAACAGGCACAAAACTCAAGGATATCATTAACTAGGACATTGGACAGGTTCTCTGACCACGTAGGCAGAGAAATGCATATAGCTTATGAGGTGGACAAAGAAAGGGAAGAAGGCTCTTTTTCCATCTCATCCCCAAATAAACAGATTGTCTGACTTTTGTCTCTGACCACCTGTGGCTTTATTTATGCTGTTTGCATCAGTACTGTCTTCTCCAAATGGACATTTTGTGCTGTATGATCAGGACCTTTTCTGAGTCCAAATTTTCACCACAATCAAGGCACTGCATTCCCACTATTGTGGTTGTGCTTGTAATAAGAGTTCTGGAGGACACACACAGAAGAGGGGAGGCTGATGTGTTTCTGCAGGATATCCAAGAGTCAACATTTAATATGAGTTGTACACGTCAGTACCAGAATAGGTACTCCCACTGGAGAGGAAGAGGCATCTTCCAGGTGAACTAATCCAGAAACACTCTTCAGTATATTGCAGGATACCAAGGAGTGTGTCTGCACCTTTAGAAGTCTTAAAAAAGATTAGATACACATGTTTTTAACTGACATGTATTTATCCCCATTCTGAACATTCTCAGTACTTGTGCTCAACTGCAGTGGGGAGCAGTGAACTACAGCCTATGATGGGATGCCTCAAGTGCTGCTTTGTTGTTTGTCCATCTGTGCAAATCAGTTTCTTGCAGTGCACAAATCTTGACTCCATTGTCTTTTGCCCAGAGTAACGTGTCCTCGGAGGCAGTTCTGGATACCAAAAAGTTAGTTCCAAGCAGAAGTCTAGCTCTTCCCAGGGTCAAATGTTATGTGAAACTTAATTGCCATGCAGCTGGTACCCAGCCACTCATAGTGGAATGAACTTCCCTTTCTACCACTTGCAGACTCTCATTAAATATTTAACAACTGAGGAGGACAAAAGGAGCAGTTATAGGTACTATGGCATGGAGAGCCTGCTGCTGCAGAGGAACAACTGCAGGCTGCTGCTCATGCAGATTCTCTGGAGACTTACTGTGCTTGAAACCACCCGGGAATGTTTTGAGAAGGGAGCTTTCTAGTTTTGGCTCAGCAAAACTTTTTTTTAGGGTGCTCCTACCTAATTTTCAGACAGCCAAACCCCACCTTAGTTATCAGGTCTAATGTTCATTTTGCCTTTATCTAGACATCTTCTGTTCTCCCCATCTGCTCACTGTGCTTGGTCCCAGTGGTAAAGTAAGCTCTTAATCCCAGGTGCTGATCTGTTAGCTTTTAAGAAAAATTTGAGTTATCTGACTGGGCAGAAAGAGAAGAATCCTTGAACTAATTTACCTGATTTTGCTGAACTCCCTGTGGAAACTTAATCCTATCTTCCTTTGTTAGGTTTTAGCTAGAAAAAAGTGCAGTTCTGGGGCTGCTGTCCTCCAAGTCCTTATCTTCTTTTTTTGCAAAATAATGGCAGAGAGAAATGACAGTACTTGCCTTACTGCAATTTGGTTCGCCTTCTACCTTGCAAAGGTTTAGTAACCTTGCTCTCCACTGGACAGTTAAATCCCAGAGCCCAGAGAACAGAGTGAGTCCATGGACTGCATTGTTGCTGTTGCTTCTTCTTTTAGTTTCAGGCTGGCTTCCTTCACCTTCTCTGTCTTCATGGACACAGAGGGGCACATGCTTTGCACGTGTGCCTGAATTGTGCTTAAACAATGAACTTCAGGCATTCATAAAAAGTGCATCCATGACAGCACAGTGCGCACATTTGGCTGCAAAACACACTCAAGAAGCTGGATGAATTCTTAAAGCAGTTAAATACTCATTACCTGAACACATTCAGCTATGTTCTATCCGAATTAAAGCCACAGAAGGTAAGATGCAACCCCTGTGAATCAAGGGCCAGTTAATATGAGCCTGTAAGAAGCAAAATACCAAAACACTTTTTGGAAACCAGTCATAACCATAGGAAACCTTCAGCAGTAACAAAAATATTTCTTCTGCTCCTGTTGAAACTTGCTCATGTGGATTTCCAGCTCCTGTGTGCAAGAATGAAAACAAGTTTTGGTAAATAAATAGAAGAGCCTTGCTGCACTTTCTGCAAGGCATCAAATGAACAGGAAAGGGTGACCCTGTTCCTTGGGTCCCAAAGCGCAGGTTGGGAGCTGTATTTCACACAGCAGCATCTACTGAAACCTGGGTCACTGCATCTTCATGGACAAGGCTGGTGAGTACTGGCCTCTGCTGAGCAGAACAGGTGAACAGAACTATCAGGAAGGAAACATTAGGTGTCATTTAGGGTATTACACTCAAATTGTTTGAATAGCTTTTTATCGACAAATCCTAAACAACGCAAGTGCAAAACAAGTATCTCACAGTGTGCTTTTATTATTTTTTCACAATATAAACTAGACAGACATGGGAAGTTTAATGACAGCATGTTCTTATAACATTTTAAAGACAAAGAACAACATAATCATATTAAATGATGATAAACTGACAAACTACATTACCATACATATATCGTCCAAAGGTACTGGATAAACAATATCTGCTTATGTACATTTATGCTGGTGATAATTAAAATTCAAATATTCAGAAGAAAAAGAAAAAAATGCTATTTAAATTATAAAAATATATAGTTTTTGTGTGGAACTCTTAATGCTGTATTACTTTTTGAAGATAATTTCATTGTGTGATGAAGCTGCATTAACTTAGTATAGAAGTGCAGTTTAAACCAAATACAGATTAAATTAGCTCTTTTGTCTTCTTTGTATTTAGCCTTGTTGGAAAAAGAGATAGGAATGAAAAATAAAGCCGGGCTCTTGCAATGAGATAGAATTTTTATACCCATAAATTAAAGTATGTGTAGTTTTTCATATAGTACTGAGCCATAAACTCATAATAGAAATGAATAATCTTGCTAGTTTGTTCAGAGATGGAGAGAGGAAAAAGAAAAAAGGCTTTAAACATGCTACTTCATGATACTTTTAATCAATCGGTTTGTGAAGTGGCGTGCAGGTGCACAGCTAAGCAGTGTCATGCTCCAGGGTCAAAGCATGCAGTCCAGACTCCTGCTGCCTCAGCTGGGGAGACTCCGTGGACATGGGGGACTGAGACCGTGTTCTCTGAACTGCATCACCTTCATGTTGCCTTTGCAAATCTGGTTTCAGACTTATTTTTTCATAATTGTTCCTTCTTAGTGCAAAACTACTCAGGCTATATAATCCCCAATCATAACAGCAAACTGATGAACTTTTATTGACTAGATAATTTTATAATAATTTACATGTCATTTTGTAATTGCAAATTTTTAGTAATCGTAGCCATGTAGTGCACACATTTGTAGCTGCTTTTAGTTAGCAGTTATTTTCAGACCAACTTGGGTGAACTCCTGCACCATGTGAAACTGAAGATTTTCTTACATACCAATGTCATTCTCTATATCTTCCAGCTCCCTTTCTCATCTGTATATTCTGTTACCTCAACAGTCCCATTAGCCCTTTGGTGAATCCAGTTCTTGTTCCATTAAGAAATGTCCTCTGTATCACCTCTAATTTCAGAATAATTTTGCACAAATTTTTCATCTGTTCCTAAGTTACTGATTTATGACAGATCTCATGTGATCCTACAGATTATTTTTTTTCAGAAGCAAAATAATTTTCTTCATTAATTTCCTTAAAAAGTGAGAGAAAAAGTATTAAGGATACCTAAGCTGAATATAGCAAAATCGAGTACTTCTCTTCAATGCCTATGCATTTGCTGTTTTTAAAAAGACTGCCTTCAGCATTAACAAAGTTCTACAGTGAAAAATAATTGTGGGGGTCTCTGCAAGCTTTTTCTCTGCCCTTATATAATCCTTTTTCAATGGAAAGGATGAAAGATAAAGAAATTCCAGATAACACTCATCTTTAACCAGGGAGATGTTTCAGTGATCTCTCTATTTCCCTCCACTTCTTGACCTCTTCCTTCCATTTTGACCTGTGATCCTCTACACCTAAACACTTCAAAAGTGTGCCTCTTTTTAAATTTTTTTTCTTTTTTTTTCTTTTACAATTGGGATATGGTGGAAGTGGTCAGATATCTGTGCATACACAGTGGCAGAGGATGGATTTTCACTGAAGCATAGTCCTGGAGCATGGAAGTCTGTAAGGCATTTTGTGGAGGAAAAAATCTTACATGGAAGTGTAATGAAGAGGAAGAAAGACAGGAATTATTGCAAAAGAAATGCAGGAGAAGAGGGGATTTTATTTAAGAAGTTCAAGCTTTTATATACATTCAACGTTTCTAAAATGTTTTCTTAATAAATGTATTATCAACTATCATTATACCTAATGCAGCCACAATACTGTACTATTCTGCAGTCAGGATGGGAAAACTCCATTAGCTCTTTAATAAAATAAAATCATCAACAGTCATCATGACTCTTTTCTTTGCCTGGTGCTAACAAATACACTGGGAAGTCCAGTGAGTAGACACAATGGAACACAACATCCTCAGTATTCATTTAATTGTGTATCATGTGTCGTCTTCATACTATTTCTAAAGCAGCTTTAAGAAACTTTAGCCATTGGAAGGTATTAAAAACCAAAACCCCATTCAAATTATCCTGGTATTATAGCAGCACTGGAATTGATATTTTTTACTACTTTTGACAATGTAAACCTTTAATAAAACAAACAATGTTGAAACAATTTGAGGTCTAATAGTTCATAAACTTTAATGGGCATATGGGCACGAATTGAAACTAAGACTAGATTGTGAAATGAAACATAAGCTCAATAGCAGCCAATTCCAGTTGTGCAATTGGCTGCAAACAAATTCAGTTTATAAGCTAAGATAAAAAACAAAGCCCACACTCAATCCACAATACTCCTCAGTTCCTCTGATTTGAAATATTTTTCATAAAAACCCTACATGACCATGCCCACTTCTTACAGAAGCACTCTGAAAGCACTGCAGGTACTATTTGTTTGATGATTGGATTTTTCCGTTTTCTTTAATCAAGCACTGTTCACATTTTTGTGTTCTTAGAAATATTTCCTTTCTATGTTTCTATACAATTAAGTAATTTGAAATCTGAAATGTAAGCTTGCTCCATCTTTGCTCATACAAAGTGTAGGTGCCACGACTAAATAGCAGTAAAAATGCTGAGATGTACAACTCTTAAAAAAAACAAACCAAACATAAAAGCAGCTTTGAAGACACAACATCAACTACAGCCTTAACATTGAACATATTACATTCCCGAGTTACTGGAGATATTTTGCATATAATGCCACAAAGTTATTCAGCTGAAGTCTTGAGGTTGGAGCTACAGTTTATTCACTGCGTGTTTTTCACCCTTTGAGCAGTTATGTATTGTACGGTACATTTTATCCAGAGCTTTGCAAACTTTCCTTTTATATCTGGACGTCCATTTACCCACAAATCCCAGATTTCAACAGTTTCATAGAAAAAATAAAAGCGCAGGATTTAAAACATTCGAAGCTGGACATTTCCATGACTCAGAGCAGCCCCTGGGACTCAATGCTTCAGAGTCTTCGGTTTCCAGGGACTCCTGGCCCCCACTGAGCTCACAGAAAGCCCTGCTTTGAACATGTCAGGTCTGTTTATAAAACTGTATTATGTTCTCTGCATTAATTTTACTTGCGTTGCATTTTGTAACAGGAGCAGATGACTACACCTCCCACTCCCCCTTTTAATTCACCCTATTTTCACTTGAGATGACAGTAGGCACCTGCACAAGAGAGGTGTCAAAGAGTCTCTGTCCAGAGAGAGGATTTTGAGTTTCTTCATCGACTTTTCTTCTGCAGACAGTCTTAGGAGATTATTAGCATGAAAATATTTTAAGGGCGATGGGCAGGATGATAAATCTCACTTTTCTTTCCTGTTATGAAAATGAACTTGATTTTGGTGTCCAGTTTGATAAACAAGGATAGTCAGAGCTAATCTGTAACTTAGCTGAGGTCTGCTTTTTGCCAAATAAAATTAAGATCTTTTTCAACTTTCAGGGATTTAGAGACCACATCTAATTGGTTTCAAACCCCCGGAGAACTCTGTAAGTAAGCAGGATTAGTTGCAGATAGGAGCCCACTAAAGTGGGACACAGGTCAGGTCTTCAGACTTCAGCTCTGCTCTGTTGAAGCAGGCACTTAAGGTCTCCTGATGTTTCTGTGTCAGTAGCCACAAAAAGCATTTTGCTGCTGAGAAAATCATTGGAACAGCAATTTCCTGCGAGCCCCAAAGATTTAACGTCATACTTCTATTAAAAATAAAGTTGACACGTATTGTATGAGTATTGTGATTATGATGTGATGGCACAGCTGGTAACTTGAAAACACGTTTAAAAGGCATAGGTAATCATATTTCCAACTGTTCTCCTGTAGGGATAGCCGAGTGTCCTTCAAGAAGTTTCTGTCTTGACTCCACATATGTACCATGTTGAATTGTTTAATGTCAGTTCTTGCCAGCAGGACAGGGTGAGAACTTTGTTCATGCTGACCTTGTCTTTCAGATCCCTCCCGGAAAATGCTAAGAAAATCAACACAATTTGGCAGTTTTTAGCAGCTCAGGTAACTGCCCTTGTAAGTGTATGCAGGTAGGTCTTTGTCAGTATATTCACTCTTCAGAGATAAAATAATCCAGCCAGCGGCATTAATTAAAAAAAAAAAGAACGTAAAATACTCTGGGGCTCATTAAAGTTAAGAATAACAACATGATGTGATGACAGATACAACTTGCTGAGGTTCTGAAAATAGCAGGTTAAAATGTAAATATCTTTTAATAAATAATTTTCGGCAATGTAAAAATAAATGATATTTCCTTTGGCAGTAATAGCTGATTTAATCTTTCGCTGGGAAGTTGCTTTGCTCATAAAATATTGTTGTGCTACAGAAAAAAAAATATTATTTTGTTGTTTTGAAAGACTTTTGTAATCCACAATAAACTGGGTGACTCTACTTATGTCCAAGATAAGCGCCAAGAGTGATGCAAGCTCCCACCAGAACCAGACTCAGGATAGTCTTCAGAGAGATCCAGGAGAAATCGAACAAAGGCCTCATACTGTTGCCATACAACTCCACAAAGGCATCCTAGAAAGGGAAATAATGAGAAAATGAATATCAGAAGTACAGTTAATGTTTTTTTTTGAGGGACGGGGGAAATGGGGAAAAGGAGGCAACTTCTTCATCCTCAGGGTTCACCCTTGAATCCCGCTGGCACAAGAAGACCACACAAACCTGTTAAAACAATTATTTGGGAGCTGTTTTTGTGGTTAAAAAAGGTTCTCCTGCCTATTTCTTTATAAATATTGCTGAAATTACTTATGGTTGTGACTTCTGCTTTAAGCATGCCCAGTCTAACAGAAAAGACAGAAGCAGCATTTTAAAACATAAGTTACCACTATTTTGGGTCCTAAATGTTGTCTATACAAACATACAAAAGGAAGTAGATAAAACTTCATTCTCCAAATCTTTAATTTCCACTGGATAAAGAGCATCTCTACTGCAGGTAAGCTTCATTGAAAATAAGGCTGTGTTTGTTTGGTTCCTTCTGGCTGGGCTCAGAAGACTTTGTGTAGTAGCCACAGATGTTTCTTCCTTATGAACTGAAGTTGTTAGGGTTGTGTTACACCTATGATAATCTTTCACAGCTGTCACCAAAAAGGGTGATGCCATGGTCCAGTGCTCCAGGAAAATCTGGTCATGCACGTAGGTACCACATGGAAAGGCTGTTTAAGTAGCAAAGATAAAGTTTTTGTGACTCATAAATAGAGTGCGATTTGACCGGGCAAGTGATTGTATTGGTGATACTCTGCACGTAATACCTTTCTTTCAGGCTGCAATTCCTAACGGGCATGGAGCTTCAGAGCATTCCTGAGAGACAGATAAATCATACTGTATGGCACAAAAGCAGTAAATAGCCAAGCTGAATGACTTTAAAAATGTGACAAAACTGATAGCGTCATTTATGGCAACTCTTTTACTATGTGGTCAATCAAGGTCTGCTCCCAAGCTATTGAATTAGCCCAATGAAACAGCTATCTAACGTGACAGTTTCTGTCCCTACTTTTATTACCTTAGTCTTCCCATTTTTGGTAGAAGTTAGCATTCTCTATTAAAGTTATAGTGCCTTTAGCTATTTAGCAATGTTATTATGCTAGGAGGAAACCTGTCTTCTAATAATGCATATATTGTTATGGTTTACAGCAGGAATTGAGGAGAGAAAGGTGTCCATTATTGATGTAAACCTAACAACCGAGTTAATGATAATTAAGTTCTGTAGTTAATTTAGCTTCTCTCATCAGGCATCTCTAGTTATTGTCAGAAGAGGCGCGTTTGTGGTTTTACCACGAGAGGGCGTGTAAGGTTTTTTAATATTTTGTCTTCTATTCACTAGACGCTGAATGGGATTCAAATAAATAATTGATATCTGCTTCCAAAATGTGTCATTACATTAAGTAATATTGGTGCATGTTGTAGGTCAGAGTGGATGTAAGTAGGTAAGACTTGGTAACAGAATAGCCACAGGCTCTGGCCAACCGAGTGATGTGAAAACACGTCTGCCTCTTGCTGTTTCTCAATGCTTGTTCCTCTAGGCAATCATTTTCCAGCTTGGGTTTCCAAAGGTATATTCTTAAGTGAAAGTAGTTTAACCTTTTGTGGGGAGGATGGAATGCAAACTCTTCATTTCAGAGAGAAATTGGCAACTTTTGCTTAGCTGCTTGTTTTTTGACATAGACATTTGCAAACTCTGGCCTTAATATTCCGCTGTGCTGTTGCAGAGCTGAAAAAGCACACCCAATTTGCTGTGCAGCTCTTTGGAAAGCTGCTTTTATTTCTCCTTAAGGCTATGAAGTAACACAATATCCTAAAATGTTACAGACTGGGCTAAATCCTGTTGTCGCCAGTACAGACTCGCTGACTTCCACGGGAGCCTTGTCTGTATAAGGAGTTCAAGACTGGGCCTTATAAAAATACAACAAGGGTAAAATTCAACACTTGGTGATATTATTATGGGTGGAAAAGAGAGGAAATGAGAAAAAAAAAAAAACCTCATGGAAACACAAGTCATGTGAGAACATTTAAACGTTATGGTTTTCATGGTTTCTTTCTGTGGGGAAGGTCTCACTTCTGTATATTCATGACAGTTGATGCATACACAGTATCAATATCAAAATGAGCATATTCTGTGCCTCCCTTCTGTCCCAGTTCAGGAACATTCCTCCCAGTTTTTCTGTGAGACCATTTACAATTATTCCATAGAGCTTCTGGTATTGGGTATGGAGATGGACGGGGAGGAACAGTGAAACTTGGATGCAAGACAAAAATAAGGCATAACCTATGGCTTAAAAGAGGAATGTTAACAAAAAATGTGCAGCATGCAGTACTTTTTTTTGTCTGAGATTATTACAACAATAACATGAACCCAACCTAATGGTGTCTGCACTATATATTACAAGTAGCTCTTTATGATCCTTCCCCCTCCCCTTCTCAAACATCCTGATTAGGCCTATTTCCGAAGCTTGTTTGAACAGCCTGTCACTATTTGTTTAAGTTTCAAACCTGTTTTAAATAAACACATGTCCATTTTATGTACTAAAACAAGGGGGGTAGGAGGAGGGAAGTATGACCCGTTGCTGAAAACTATTTTAGCACAAAGAGAACCCCAAACAGAACCTTAACTGTTTCATAAGATTTTGTCTTCTGTAAACCCATGTATTTGTCACTGGATTTTTGTCACCTGAACTGGTCTGTTTAAAATAAGAGAATCTCAGCTAAAATAAATAAGATTAGGAAAATTGTTTGAAACACTTGATGTCCTTTGAAAAGCACTCTTAATAATGAAAGGAAGGGTCCCCTTGGCAAATAGACCAAGGCAAGTTCTGGCTTGGTCAACCTTTCTGGAAGTCTTACACAATTGGAAAGAAAATTGTTGCAGACCTTGCTTTTAAGACTTTCAAAATTTAATGGGAAGTTATATCCTGGATGTAAAATTATATCAGGGCTGTTAAAAATTATATGGAAAAGAACTCTTCATTCAGCTCTGTAAGTTTTTAAAAAGCCATTACTTAAGAAGCTTTTATTAAGTCAAATCAGTCCGTTGCTGGTTTACTGTGCAGCTTCGTGTTGACCGTTTCCGTGAAGCAAGAAAGGTGGTGCTGGAGAAGGGAAAGATGCTCTGCCTGAGCTCTTAGGCACCAAAGCACCTGAGATCCCTGCTTCACCTTGCCTGCTTTGACTGGAAGCCATGAGGATTGCCCCAAGGGCACCCCTTACTGCCTTCTTGCCCACTGGACTATATATAGGGAGGACAGAGCATGTTCCTGGCCAGAGTTCCGGGGATTTGCAGGGAGCCCAGGACAGAAGTGAAGTTTGGGAGGATTAGGAGGCGTAATAGTGCACTGAGTCAGGGCAGTCTCAAAACAAAGAGATCACACTATCCCGCTCTTCCGCTGGCCCAAATTCGGCAGCTCTGATCCAAGAAACAAATGTCATCTTTAATTACATGGGCATTCTTTGCTTGTGGAACGAGCCAAGTTTGTTCAGCCTCAGTCCTTTTGCAGCTCAGCTTGCACCCCGGCCGGAAAGGCAAGGCACAGCTCCTCGGTCGCAGAGGAGGACGTACTACCCACAGGCTGAGCCCAAAGAAGCATTATGGATCTGACGTCTCCTTACCAAAACTGTGGAGGGAGAAGGCGATTTCTGCCTGGCATTTCTGACCGAGGGGGCGGCGGGGAAAGCAAACATGAGGAAGTAAACGCTTCCTTTTTCTACCTGAATCAAACAGCTGGTGAGGAAGTGACTTTATTTCCCTCGTTATCATTGGGTTGGCAGGATATCCTCTTGAGCCACATTGTATTGAATGAAGAGCCAGAGAGACTTCCATTTTACTGTACGGGAATTGCCCTGCAGCTATTTTACGCTGCCCTCTCTGTGACTCCAAAACAAACAAACAAACACACGCTAGCCCCGGCTTTTGAAGAAACTTGCACGGGTCTGAACAAAGCCGCTTTGCCACCCAGTACGGGGCAGGAGAGGGAATGGCATACACTCTGATGCCAAGGTTTGGCAGCTGAATGACTTTTCCGTCACCCCTGCCTCCACACGGATGACATAAATTCTCATAAAAGCTTTTGTTCCCGCATGGTAACTCATTTCAGAAGGAGTTTGGGGAGGGAGGGACGGAGGGGGTGGACAGAGCTGGTTAAATCGTCCCATGTTTTCTATGCAGTGAAACCTCATTAAAATGTCATCTTGCAGCTAACGAGAAAAGTTCTTGGAACACAAAAAGTAGACAAATGTGTAACTGTTCTTTTCCCAAAGAGTTTATGAGTCTTTTTTTATGCAAGCCTAAGTCGTGAGTACATGCAAATAAGGGCAGCTCAGCCCTTGGCTGTGCTGTGCTGAGGTGCGGCGTTTCACAAGCTCCGTATCTTTAGAGAGGCCGATATCCTTTTACACCTGGGAGTGCCGACATGCTGGTAGTCCTGCCAGGTGCACATTAACAAATTATAATGGGAAGGAAAAGAAGGTGTCACCACACAAGCCCTGCTGATCATGGAAAAAGAACCTGCCTGGGGAGTAGCTTTGGCACGTGAACCCCTGAACCAATTCCCATCTGTTTGTTTTTGGTTTTTTTTTCTTTTTTTCTTTTTTTTTTTTTTTTTTCCTTTCCCCCTTCACCTTTGCTCATAGTAGAAATTGGGTCTGTTTTGGAGACATGGTTCAGTGGTGAACACGGCAGTGCTAGGTTAATGGTTGGACTTGATGATGTTAGAGGTCTTGTCCAACCTGCTATGATTCTATGATTCTGTTTTGAATTCTCTGTTTCTGCAAGCTGATGTGTTAGATGCTGGCTGCATACACTTTTTTATTTTGTTTCTCCATAACAGTGTTGTCTGAGGTTTTGAACAAAACTGGTTTTCATCACAATAACTTGCCTAACTTCTTTGTTCCTTGTCCTTACTGTCTATTTGTGTAAAATCCTGCATCAGTGAGCCTGTGATTTTGGGGCTCTCACTGTAAGGCTGTGTGAACTGGCATTAGTGGAAATATTATTTGCATGACTGACTAAACGTGTCACTCAGATGGAGAGATCTAAGTAGCAAGGAGTGACTGTGGTTAGGTTTGCTCATGAAAAGTGATGCATCTGCTTAGAAATATATAAATGTAAGTAGTTATAAGTAATGGTGATGACTAGTCCTCCTGTCTGTGTTCCTGAAGAGTGACCCTGCTGGCAGGCAGGTTTTCTCTAGACCCCTGCGAGATGAAGGATAAATCCAGGCTTTGAGGAACAGTCAAGCCACATCTTTAAAGACAGGATTTGTAAGGTGTTGATCACTTAGCTTGGATGGAAATCCATCCGGTGTTCAGACCAGGCCACATTCTTGTCAAACCAAGTCAGCATGAGAACTGTTTCAGTAATTTAGTCTTGGCGTCTCTATTTAATTCATTTAGATGTGGTTCTGCAATATGCAAAAGCCCAGACCTAATGGAGGCTGCCTCGTTCTCTTATTCCTGGAAAGGCCCACACTATAAAATGAGGTATTTCTGGCATCAGGATAACAGCTGTAATGTCACTGCAGCAGCTAACTGGTGGTATTTGATGGGTGCCATTTCTGAAGGAGCATTATTAGCAATTATAAGAAAAAGAAGGCAAGAAGGCCTTCTGGACAAAATACTGTGTTCAAACAGCATGGTCAAAGCTGCTCTATTTGATCCTTCCCAATTTTCAGATCTTTTGTAGGCTGATAGTCCTACTCAAATAATTTGCTGGTTTATTTAATTTTCTGAAGGTATCTTACTTAAATAGAGTGCTATAAACTGTTCTACCTAGAAAACAAATGTGCCCCTACACATGAATCTCAGTTGCACTAAAACCATTAGTGTCCATATTCTTCCCCAAATTATCAAACCCATTCTAAAGAGTTTACATTCACATACAACAGTAAATTTAGTAACACCCATTTGTGCCTTTGTGAATCACTTTGAAGGAGAGAGCAAATGTCACAGAGCTGCTGGGGAGACTCATCTCACCCTGTAACACTGCACTTATACCTGCATGCTCCGGAAAGAGGCTGGATGCATTAAGACCCCTGTCAAATATTCAGAATGGCTTTAAAAAACTAATGACAAAATGGGTTTGAATGTCAACAGAGGCCTGTTTTTCTCAAAATCTTACTTAAATTCTCTGCCTTGCTTCTAACTGGCTTTCAGTATGCAAATAGCCCGGCTAATTTAAAAGCGCAATCTCTGAAGATTTGCCTGTAGTGGATGCTACACTGACAGTAGAGGGAAATGTGAACACAACCCCCATTATATTCCCTATCTGCTCCAGCTGCCTGGGCTGCTCTTGGGCTGCCACGGAAGAGTTAAATTATGTTACTGCCTGGGAAATGGGAAACGAAAGTAGCTGCTTGTAGAAGCGCTCCGAGTGCTGTGGCACAGCGTTTGTCCTCCAGGCCACGGAGACTTTCATTTGACAAGAGCAGGCAGCAGTGCCAGGCTCAAGGAACAGGTATGACCTGTGCAGAGGCAGAGAGGGGACAGCAAGGTGGCAAAGCTGTCAGCATGGGGAGGGACCTGGCTCAGGGTGGCCTTGGCCAGAAAAGGCTGAGTGCACGTGTGAACCAGATGGGTGAAATCCAACTGGTCTAAGCAGGTTGTCCTATCAACTGCACCACGAGGGACCAGTCATGTGTTTTTCTGCTGCTTGTTTTAACATCCCTCAGGGATATGGTCTATCTTATGTTTGTTGTTTCAATACTCAGTTCTGATCAAACCCCTTCAGCTTGACAAATTCGTGCTCAGCATTGAGCAAGAGCAGCACAGAGCTGGAGTGGTGCTGGAGTGGCTGTTCCATGGTGCTCTGTGGTGCTCCATGGTGCTCCAGCAGCAAGAGAACATGTGGAAATCCCACCCAATCCTTGTGTGACTTGATGCAGTCACTTGGGTTTTTTTCTAAATCTTGTGACAAGCAACTGTTTTACAGGGCCAGTGAGACAACATAGCTAACATTACACTAAAGTAACCTCATGATAAATCTGCAACTTAATGAGTAAGTGCAAAAAAGGCTATGCTGTAGACTTCAATGGACAGTTACATTTCTACCACCAGCCACCTGGAAAATACGAATTTGCCCATGTGTTTTCTTTGGCAGCCTACACCTCATTAGCAGCTCAGACCATTTCTGTTCACCTGGAAAAGACTTACTTGAGGCAGAGAAGAGGCAGCATTTTTTGGTCATAGCTGCCTTTTGCCATGTCCTGCGTCAGCCCTCCCACCAGGAGCTGTGGGAGGCAGACAGGTCCTGGCAGTCTGATGGAATGCTGCAAATTCTTCCCTTCCAATGTGGTGCATGTGAGAATAGGGCCTCTTGGTGTCTCACTCCATGTTCTCGTCAATTCACAGCTAAGTGATAATGGGAAAGTAAAATAAGGGGAAGTTCCAGGTCTGCATCTGCTCAGAAGAGATTGTTTTTAACTGGGTTCCACCCCACACTTTTTGTCCTTTCTGTCCTGTTCACCACTTGCGCAAAAACATGAGACCTGGTAGAGGGTTGGAGGGTGAAGCAGCAGGGAAAGGAATGAGCAGCGTCTGTGTAGACTGAGGCAAGTAGAAATTTGGACAAAATGAACTAAATGAGACAGGTGAAATCTGTTGTCAGAAAAGCTGAACTTTTAGGCCAAGACAGCCTTATGTGTTGCCTTGCCTTATGGATGGGGGGATCATGTGTTATCGTGGGCTGGTAAATCTTCAATTTTTGGGTCATCCAGAAAGTCTTTTGGTAAATGTTATTAGGTAAGACCTTACAGGGACCACATTATAAAAAACAAACAAACAAACAAACAAAAGGACCAGTAAGAGTGTAAGAATATAAGCCAAGTCACAAACAGAGTAAAGGGCTTTGTTATTCAAAACAGCTCAAATTCATTTGCATACACAGTTGTAATTCATTAACTATGACCATTAGATTTATTTAAATGCCACCCAGCAAAACCAAAATAAGAAGACCTAATAAAAGGCAAACCATCTCTGCCTCTTGACTTCCAAAACCAACACCAAAACATCTACCAGGCACCCTGCAGGAGAGCTAGGATCTTCTCCCATTCAAAGGAAGTACCACCAGGATGTTGGAAAGCAACACACCTCCTATCCATATGTATACTTTAATTCGTCTGTGACGAGCAATAATGTCTTGATGATATAAGGAAGGGCACAAATTCTGCGTGTTTCCTTTTAGCAGAAAGCTCTAAAACTGAAAAATATTAGACACTGGTAGAAGGAGAAAAAGTGCTATCCTTTAAGGACTTCAGGGGCTTTGACGGTGTCACTGTTCTGGCCGTATTCCTTGACGGAAACACGGCTTATACCAGCTGCAGGAATCTGCCAGCACGGCTGAAGTACCTCCCAAACAATGTGAGTTATACTGGCAAAAGGACTCCTCTCTGGTCTGAGTCTACCTAAGTCTACATAGTGGGGAAGGGAATCATGCCAAAATAGTTATCTTTGTAGGCTAGGGATGTGATTTTTTCCCCATGAGATAGTTGTGCTGGCCAGACTTTGTCATGTAGACCCTAGGAATTTTTATTTGCAAAATAAGACTGTAATTTATTTTAACCAGATGTTCAGCACTGATCTGCGTCTGTGCATTCACAGCACACTCCGAGTAATTTTTGCTGTGAAAGACACATACCTTGGACACTGGTAAGATTTTAAAAACATAATGCTGAAATTTTAAGACTGTGGTGGGCTTTCCTTTCTTTTTGTTGGTAGAAGGTAGCTCCCAAAGAAGTAAGCTGGTGTTCTGAGTGTTGAGTTTTGCTCCTATCAATCAGATTCCCCACAGGCCCTGTATGGCAAAAGTCTCAGCTCTCCCAGGTATCAGAAATTCACATCAATTGCTGGAGCAAGTCATGCAGTTCCTTACAACCTAATGGTTGCTGGGAGAATAGAGTGAGAGCTGAAATTACTTAGGATCTCTCTTTTCTCAGTAAAAAGCAGGAGGTACGAGTGTCAGTCCTCTGAATAAACAGATCCCTCTTTGTTTTCTTTCATGCCTGTTGTTCTTGAAGGGAGGCAGGGGCTGGTTCTGCTACAGGACAGTGATCATCAGAGTGGTCACGTAGCTGTTACTGGAGCCTGATGTACCAACCACTATCAACGAGTTACACATACAGATCCTTGGGAACAGCTGAAATACAGCTTAGCCTGCATTCCTATGGCCAGTCATTCAAAACAGAAACTAAAGGATTTAGCTAACTGCTGCTTATTTTTTTTTCATAAGCCTGCATGTCCTTGCAGATCATTCACAAAGGGCTGCACATTTATATTTCCTGTTGACATCCTTTGAAAGGGAGAATGCCAATGGAAATTGGATCTTTTAATCGACAATTTTTGCGGACAGCAAGTCGGATGAAAATTCATGAAGGATAAAATTCTATCATTGTGGCCTTGAACTAAAATCACAAGGAAGGAGAATGCTGTTAACTTAGGCAGGAAAGACTGGTAATTACTTCATGTGTTGGTATTTCCAAGTCAGTAGAAATTTCATGCAAAATTTCAGATACTCAAAGGAAAGAATATAAAACAAAATCAGGACTGCCAGCCAAGGAAACAAAAAAGCATCACCTCTGAAATCGGCCTTGAAAGCTTCCCCAGTTTCTAAAATAAATAAGACCCCACAGATCGGAAATCACAAATTAAAATTGATATAAAGTCCTTCATAAATGTCATAATTTATTTTTTTAACTCTACTAAGAGCAGGTGGGAGCACACAGCAGAGCACAGTTCTACAGAGGGGAAGAGAGAGCTCACCTTGCACTCATCAAGCCGCCTTAGGGTCAGGGATAGGGGTGCAAACACTGTGGGTATATTAGAATAGTACTCCAGGCAGACTGAATATTCCTGCTGTGAAACTAGCACAACCACTGCTCAGAGGCAGCACCAGAATCCCTGTGCAGCACTGCGCTCTGCCGTGTAGATGTGCCCTGAGGCACTACCGGAGAAAAAATGATGGATCCTGCTCCTGCTTACGGCATTGCCTTCCCCGTAGAGCAATGTGAGCTGTGACTCCTGTGCCAGCAGCTGCTGCTGAAAGCCTAGTCTCGCCTGCCCAGTCACTTCAATGTAGCCTCAAGGATTTCATTAGTGCATTAATCTGCAATTAAAGAGCTGCCTTTGCTTAAGAGCCAGAGGAAGTGATTACAAGGGCTGAGGAATTCACGTGTGGTGGACAGAGAGGCACTAGATCTGGAAGCAGGTACAGCAATCATCTAAAGGATGACCTCAAGTAACTCCTGTGTGCAACCACCTCCTACTTCTGTTCCTCTGTGGGTGATGTCCCATGCACATCTCGATGCTCCTTTCCTTGGAGTTCTGCCACTGCTGCCAAAAGGTTTCTCCTCCCCATAGATCTTCCACCACCAATATCTGCTGCTCCTTCCCCAAAGTGGGAAGGCCCAAAGATGGTTTCCATCAGCTTTGCATCAACAGGGGCTTCCTGCCACAGTGGTAACTCTCAGCTGGCACTTCATGGCTGGAATCCAATGTTTAAGTGCCATAAACCCACCCAGGAGCTGCCTTCAGAACCTCCTATAATTAACTGTTGCTGCCATAAGTTTAGACAAACCCAGGAAATCACATGCAAAAAATTCTGTCTGATTTGCTATCTGATCATCTTCTATCTAGGTTCTTATACCACACACATTGCTGTGGTATCTGAGCATCTTGGTGCCTGGATGCAAGTCAGATAAACCCTTTTCAAGCTAGCTAAGCTGCCATCCTGACACTTCTACACTCTTTTGCAGCCAAGATTTTTGCTACAAGCAAACTGCAAAGAAGCTTCTTCAAAGATTTGCTGAACGTACCAGCTTCTCCTGTCTTCCTTTCCCAGATAATGTAAGGTTGGGAAATTTGCCAAGCATCACGCTAAACTGAAAGAGACATTCAAATTGCAGTGAGTGCATGAGCCAAGGGAGCCCAGCCTGCCAGAATGTTATTGTAGTGTTCTCAAGAAGTTCTCAGCATTAAGACTTCATTTTGTTGTGTGCCTGTCTGTCTGGTTAGGAGATGCTCCACTGGAGACCAGAAAGTCATTGCTTCCTCAATATTAAATGTAATATCAGCCAGATATAAACCATTTGTTAGCTTCAAACTTTTGAGTCAGTTTTGTTTCTTTTTCTTTCAAGATTGGAGGTGTTTGATCCTGCGGTTACTGTCACTTGAAACAGAACTTCTACTTTCAAGAAGATTTCAGATATACCCTTTTCTGATGACCTTACAATCGAAGCAAGAACACAGACAGGGACCAGCAGTCAAAAAGGTGATGAAAAAAAAGGTGTATTATTTCTGGATGAGAAATAGTAGATACAGGTTTGATTGATTTAAGAAGAAGTAAGGGAAAAGTTCAGAATTTATCTACACTTTTAACAGTAAAGAATCAATCCTCCCCCCAGGAGGAACCATTTATACTGATATCAAAGTGTATTCTGACTCATTAACTGAAATACGTTGTGCTGGTGGGAGACAGTTATATCAGCAAGATTTTGTCTACAGAAGGCTTTGCACCAGTGTAAGTTATATCCATAAAAAAAGTCAGATGCATCAGCAACAGGGTAGGGTGTAAATCAGGCATGAAACATTGGGAAGAACTTACAGTCCAATGCTTTGGGCTATTTTACATATCTGTGTTGTAAAAGACCACATCCATAGTGTCATCTATATGTCCACAGTGAGAGCAGTTAAAATACAAAGACCCTCAACCTCCATCTAGAGCAACACAAGCATCAAGAAACTAAAAGAAAACTAAAGCACCTTCCTTTTTTAGGCCATTTACTCCCACAGCTTTAGCCATAGAGTTGGGGGGAGGGGGTGAGGGAAAGAAGCTGAACTGAGCCAGTAATCACAGCATTAGGTTGATTCGACTATTAGAAAACTTTAATTTCAATGTTCCCCATGGGGTTTCTGGTATTTATTTCCTTATTTACTTCTTGAGCCTATTTAATACTTTGACCTGAAGGAAGAAGAATTCGTACAAGCAAGAAGATTAAAGGTTCAAATTAGTTAAAGATGAAACAAATCTATTGATTCATTAAAGGCCAGTGTTCTCAGTGTCGCCAGTGATACGATCATGTATTAAACTGTTAATATGCTCGAAGAAAAAAAGACATTTTCAAGCACAGGTTACAGACGGCTTTCAATTGGAAAAAAATACACTGCTGCATTGCATCCTTTTTGCTCCACGTTTTCTGTCCCATCCAAATGGCCCTTCTACACATGTAAGAACCATGAAAGGGTCAGCAAGTCTCTTCTCATGACAACCTGACCCTGTACGTTGGTTTCAGTCTAATTTTGTCGTCTGTGTTCACTCCAAAATTGTTCTTCTAAATCTGCATTCCTTTCACATATTGGGGGCTTTTAAAATGTTTTATTCATGCAGTCACTCTCCTTCTGGTACACATTTCTTCTGTAATTTCTTGTGTGATTCCTTCTTCCTCTGGCTGTTTAACCTTACTTCCCTCATCACTTGTCTTTTCACTATTCACTTTCAGGCATTCAGTGCTGCCTTGCAGAGTTTCCATAAAGCATTTGTCCATACACAAGTTATACTTCTCCTTGATGGTATATTGCTTATTCCTGTCTCTGGAGCAGAAGTTAGCGGAGACAAATACATGATTGTCATCGTGCCAGCTAATCATGCTTGAGCCATGGTCCCAGCAGGTTTTTACTGCAGCTGGCTGCCACAACGCTGAGCGTAGCCTAGGCGCATGTAATTGCCAAGTCACCACAGGCATTGTGCCAAAGGGACTCTTCAAGGTTGTGCTGTGACGCAGTGGTAGCCTGCAGTGAGACTAGCCCTGACTAGTACTCGGCGATAGCTCAAGACCCAGTTTGTGTCTTGAATAAAACCAAGTCGAGGTGGTGTTCCTTTAGAAGAAAGCAGGGGTCGGGTAGGAATGTTTAAAACAAGGCTTAGTCCAACACCAGTTGTGTCAGGTTTGCTGTGGCGCCAACACCAAACCATGCACAGAAAGCAGGGACACCTGGGCACGGCAAAGCTGGAGATCGGCATGCAAAAACCTCCTATGCTGAAGGCACGGTGCACCTGTATGATTTATCAAGGAGCTGGTAGTGGCTGAGCCATATGAGAAGTTCTCTGAAGGCTTTCACACTCCTGGGAGGAGGAGCAGCTCATAAAGCTGTGTTTATTACTTCACCTCTGGCCAATTTTTAAGGGTAGATTTAGGAGGAGGAAGATGAAGTTGCTTTTTGTTGAATTTTTACATGTTAAAATACATATTTATGTCACAGAGGTTAAAGAAAACAAAAGGAGCCCCCTGAGCTGCCATACCAAATTAGGTTTCTGGTACACCTAAGCATTAGTACTCAGTGAGTTAGCTACAATCAGTTTGTGATTAATACCCGAGTTAAGAGTGGTTTCTTCCTTCTCTCTCTCACTTTTCCAAGACAGTGTTGTGTCAAGTGTTAAGAAAATTGCTCTTCTAATTTGTGTGCCTCCTGATCTATTTGGCCAGGCTTAGGGGAGTAGCCGAAGTCCCCATTACCACAAATCTGTTAACAATTCTTTTGAGTTCAACAATGCTCTTTCTGTTTCCTTTTCTTAAGCTGGATATTAGCAACAAAGACCTGCTAATGTCTTTACTTTTGGAAAGTTGTAAAAATGCTTTGGAATTTCTACTTCAGCATTAATTTATTTGTCTTCAGAGATTCAGTTACACAGCCCTTCCCACTTACACTTCAGCTAAATAATTTTCATGTTATCCTTCTATACATGAGTATTTCCTCTGCCTCCGTGGCCCAGTCTTTCTTTCCTGAACAGTTTGTAGGTAGATAATTATGTTGTTCCACTACATTTCCCTACCACCCATTGCTATTAAAATCATCCTCCATGGCGAAATACTCTGTTCTTTTGCTTTTAAGCTTGTTACATTTGTCTAAATAGTTACGCTATTCAACTCCTTTTTCTGATACCTTCCCAGTCTTCCTGAATTCCCTTTTCTACATTTACCAAAATTACGACTCTCCGATGGTCGTAATTGGCATCATGTTCTCTGAATTCACAAGACGCTGCCATATATACAGATGTCTTTAATAGACATATCTGACTAATATGTTCCCCAGATGCTCATAACTTCTGGCTTATTTGCAGGATCTACTTCTGTTCTGGTCCTCTCCATTTTCTAGGCTTTCCTTCACTCAGTTACTGTTCTCTCTGTCTAACAAACTAGAACACCTTCTTGCACAATCTGTTCTGGCCACACTGAGAACTGGCACAGATCTCACCGCTTCATCAGACTTGCATGTGAAACTGGGAACAGCTGAGTCAAAGCCATTTGCCCTGTGTTGGACTAGAATTTTCTGTCTAGCCAAATGATGTTACTTCCCAGACAATTTCTCTTACTGGTAAGAAAAGCTCATCCAGTGCCTCATAACATCCATTGCTTTGGCTGAAATTAAGAAGCTCGCTGAGCTTGTGTTCATCACGACCATGTTCCTGGGGACAACTGGGGGTGTTTGCCTCACCAGTCTCATCCTTACTGGAGGCAAAAGCCAGCTTTAGTTGCAAAGAGTCACACTGTCTGCCAGGGAAGGATGAGCTGACCTTCCACTCTGCAGCCATCGGGGAACTGGCTTCTTAAAGCAAAGCCTTCGCCAGCTCATGCCCGAGAGCCACCCTTCCCCTCCCAGATGGCCTTTCAGCTTCTGAGCTTCCTCAATTTGTCACAGCCATTTGTGGGACTTCAGAACATTTGAAAGTAAAGAAGCAGAAGCTGTGTCAGATCAAGGATCCTTAAGGTAAGATATTTTAACCAGTTCCATAGTCAAAATAAGAGTTACTGTCTTTTTATCTACTTGCTTGTGTTAATAAAATGTTTGGCTTTTGGCTAGGCAAACAACTGTCAGCACTGTATAGCCAATGCGAGTTCCTTCTCACTGTCACTGTAATGTGTCCCGCTCACCTAAATCTTCAAAGAATATGCTTTCAAATTAGATTCCTAAACCCACGAGCAGACACCTGAGTAGACTGAGCTTCGCAGTGGGGACCTCCTGCCTCGGTGGTCTGAAGTTAGGCAGGTGCCAAGTATTGGGCCGAGAAGTCTTGGGCCGAGAAATACACTACAAAGCTACAGTTTGGGTGGGGACAGAGGAAATCAGTTAAATTCCTGATCCCATTTCTAAAATGTTAATATTATGCATTAATAATCATTGCACTGATAATAATTTAATTTAATTATTGTTGGGATTTAAGAAATCTTTTCTGAAAATGGTATTTGAATTTTTTGTACTCTTTATTTCACAGGGTTCAGAGTAGGGCAATAAGACTATAAGAACACAGAAAACTTTTCAATAGGGAGAGCACTGGAACAAGCCATTTGGGAATGTATCCATCTAACTGAACAAGGAGTAAATGAGTGACAGGGAGAGAGAAAGTGCAGATGGAGATTCAGCACTCCTGGTCCTCATCATGCAAGAAATAGAAGGATTTCAATAACATAAGAAAGGACAGGAAATTCAAAGCTGGTAAGACAGCATACTTTTTTGCATGCCATCCTCAACTAGACCGTCTTATTATACAAAGTATTTAAATTAGGTAATTGCTACAGAATGCTGAGACAAGAGTTTAGTAAGCTTCAAAGAATAAGTAAATATTTCTACAATAAACAAAAACCAAAATGATAGGAATAGTAGTAGTAATAACAATGGTGGCAATAACAATAATAGTAATAATAGTTGTTATTATAATAATTATAATGAAAGGCTTTTGTTTGAAGGATTAAATAAATCTCTGATTTTTGGGATTAGTGTGAGATCTTCAAAAGGACTATACGAGACAGGGGGAAGGGTGGGAGATGACATTATCCTAAATCCACTTCTTGGGGCATTTCTTTGCCTTCATTTGAAGCAGCTGGTGCCCAGCACAGGCACAGACAGAGTCTGTGCTAGATTGATCATGGTTCCAATAAAGATGGACAATTTTAAATAATTACGTATTAGCTAAGCAGGGGATTTCTGTGTCCTTCAGTGTTTATAAAGACATCCTTCTAGTTTTTGTCATGTTCATCTAACATAAGGACTTTGATTGAGATGAAGTTCATGGATTCTTAAAGTAAAAATTATATAGAAATTTGAAAAAAGTCTATACAAGCAATATAGTACCTTCAACTTAAGAAAAAATTCCAGTATGTCTTTTTATCTACAAAACTACTGGGTTTATTTAATATTTTAAAAAATGCTGTAATTTAAATGCAAGGTTATAATGAAAGGTTGAGAAAAGAAGTTCAAACCAGATTTTTAGAACGGGCAAGTTCTTTAATCTTAAAAGGAACATTTTCATAAACTATATAATGAAAACTAAAAAGTAAACAGAACAAAAATTAGGTTTTGTTTACATGTTTTATCTAAATAGAAGGAATAATAATTCAACATATAATGACAGTAACATAAAGGGAAGAGGCTGTATTAAAAAAAAAAAAAAGAAAAAAAGAAAGAAAAAAAGAAAGAAAAAAAGAGAGATCTCTATTCCTTACTTAACTGAAAATAAAGCTAAAAAACCTGGATTTTAACCATGTGCCAGGGTATAAAATGCTACTGTTTACGCAGGGCCGCCTTCACTCCTTTGTCCAGCCACAGACACTGTGCTGGGTCAGTCATGGGTTTTTAACTGAATTAATCACAGCAGGCGAGGACGCTCTTCCCGGCTGCTCTGAGGACCACCCCTGCATTCCCGCTCTGTTTGAGGCTGAAGTGAATGCTGCAAGAGGCCACAGAAGTATGGTTGATGGTGCTGGGGTGGAAAAGGATTCACCACGCCATAGATGAGCAACTGGATCCCTGTGGCTGGAGCCAGGGGCAGAGGGGCAGGCTGAGCACAGGTATCCTCATGGAAGGCCACCATAGGAGCAGGGACACAGGCTGTCTCCCTTCATGTGGTGGTGCTACAGAAGACAGCAAAATCACATCAGTCTGCAGGACTTTATCAGTCTTTGCTTCTTCTCTACACTCCCTAGAGAACTCCTCAGTTTATTTTTATTTTTCAGTCTTCCTTGAATCTCTTTCATTTCCTCCCCTGCTTAATTATGCAGCACTACATTATATAATTTAGACAGAAGTACGTGATCATTTTTAATGACATCAAGTCTTTCAAAACTGCTTCATGGAAGAGAAAACAGCTTGTACACATGTAGTGTGCCACAGGGTAACTCAGTAGTGTCTTTCTCACCATCAGCTGTGCTTCCCAAACTCCCCTCCCCCAAGTACTTTCACTCACCCCTTTTCAGACCACTAAGCAACCACTGCCAATCACCCTTCACGCCCCATCCCACCACTTTCGCTCTCAGTCATTTGCCCACTGCCTGTGAATCTGTCAGGACTTACTTCACCAAACCATTACAGACACCCACCCCTTCTTAATCACCTCCTGAACCCTTTCATGCGGGCAGGGATATTCATCAGTTGCTCAGCTACAGCTCTCGTACTGTGGCCAATGCAAAAAATTCAGAGAGAGAGGGAGAGAGAGAGGAAAGAACCAAGTGATATGGGCACTAGGTGGGAAACTCCTCGGTCAGAAGTTTAAGCAGGTCTGAGTGTCGCGGGACAACTGGGGAGTGCAGGAAACTCATCTGCTTGAAGCACTTCTGCAATGCAACAACTACACCCAGAGGCAGGTCCCCTTGCATTCAGTAACTACAATGACTGAGAAAGAAACTCTTCCAGGTGATTCAGAGAAGCAGCCACCTAATGTGGCTACCCCCATGCTGCCCTCTGACAAAACCTCTCTTCCCGTCTATTGAGCATACAGGGGAAGTCCTTGCCTACCTAGCTGAACCAGAATCCTTCATTTAGTCTTTGTATCTCAGTGCATCATCTGTGGGTGGTGGTAACCAAGTGCTTGTCTGGGGCCCATGGAGAAGTGTTCCTGGAAGGTGAGTGCTACAGCAGCTGTGGAGGATCACCCACAGTGGGAAATGACAAGTGCTCCTGCTTGTGCGCAGAGCTGGGAAGTCCCCGCAAAGAGGGTGTCCATGCCTGCTGAAATCAAGCACAGACACTCTTCTCTCTGTTTCTCTTGTAAGAGGGGTCACGGTATTTCCCTTCGGGAATTGTGTATTGTGGCAAGTCAGTTTTTAGCTCTGTTTATCTTAAGTGGTTTTAAATTCCCGCATTAGTTTGCTATAGTAAAAGAAACTTCCATTTGCATATCTACTCAGCTTTTGAGTGGAAAATGACAACAAGAAGAAATTTCTCAACAACTCTTCAATCTGAACACTGCTTATCTTTTCTTTCAGCCTACTGTTGAATGAAGTGCCATTTCAAGCTAAGGGAGGCACTGTTTGACAGAACAAAAGATACTTCTCCACGACTGTCAAGTTCAAGAATATCTGGAAGGTTCTATATTCAGATTTACTACTTTACAGACATATTATGCAGAATTCAAAGGTACTTTTCCCTGTAAATAAATCTAATGCCTAAACACTGGAGATATACATATAAATATATGTATATGTATATACACATGCATATTATACGTATGTATACATACACAACAATACATATGTGTGTGTATATGATGCTGAGCAGTCTGAAGAACTAAGTCAAAAAATCAAGACCCACGCAAGGAAATTAAATCTAGTATTCTGTTACTGTTTTCCCAGCTAACGACCATCCTCTAAAATAGTCAGGTTCATTAGTAGAGTCCACCACTGAGTGGTTACTAATGCAAAACATCCATCTTACACGTTGTAAAGGCTCAGTGCCAGAGCCTGCACTTCCTGTAAGCACCTGCTTCATCCATAGCCCTGAGGTCAACAGAAAGAGTTCCGAAGTTTTCATTTGACTTTGATCAGGTCCTCAGCATTCTAAAGTGAACCTTCCCACCGTTCAAACAAAGAACCTCCCCGCTGTGAAAAGGACCCCAGAGCTCAGCTTGTTGTGTTAGCAGGGGTGTGAGGGTAACAAATACACAGAGACCGGGCAGACCCTGGAAGAGAACAGTTTGGACCATGCACTGAGGGTTTCAATTACGAGGTTCATTTAACCCAGAAAGCCTCCTGCTGCAGAAGGCCACAGATGTTTCGTTACTCTCCCTTGGTTCTTCCTATCCTGACATACATCACAGAGATACTGTGCATAATAAGGGTTTATTCGAGTTTTCCGCTCGGGACTGTGTCCTGACCCCAGACCACTGAAGAGCCGATCTCATCCCAGCTAGCAGATGCCTGTGTGAGATCTTAGAGTTCTTGTCCTTCACAAACACTTCTTAGTCCCGTCTATTGCCAATTAAATCTCCCTATTGTGATGCAAAGAATGATAGCAGCATTTTCTATGTCCACACACTGCCTAAACTGATAAAACACTCAGTATATGTTAGGAATATAAGTGTGTTCAGTCCATTCACAACACACACAATAAGTGCACAATTCAATTAACTAATGCAATTCATATTTCATTAGGACAGAAGCTGTTTGTGACCTTAAACGGACAACAATTTCATGACGGCACTGCAGAATTTTAATTAGATAGGAAAATAACAAAGACAAATGAAACAGAGGGAAAATGCGCTGCCTGGCAGAATTGTTCCAAAGAACTTAAAAACAAAAGATGCAGTTGTTCTGCTGAGTTCTTCTCCTCCTTCCCCCTTACTAATGATGGAGAGAACAAAACAGTATTGCCTTCCTTTGCCTTTCATTTGTAGAGAAGGCTGTCTCAGCATTGGTGGTATGAACCTGGTATGGTATCGAAGGGCACAGGGAAGACAAGTCCAAGGGTCTGGTTTAGCTTTTGTTCAAGGGTACATAAGTGAAGAGCAGCTCCTCTAAGAAGAATAATTTTTGTATCAGTTTTTAAAAAAAGGCATAAATATTAGGCCCTAAAATCATTTGTGAAGGAAAGCGGTAAACCAACCAACAACAGACATTATTAATAAAATTGTTAGCAATATTAGGACAAAATAACACACAAAATCACAATATATAAAGGACTCTGATTAAAGCAGAGAAGAATTCCAATATTAAGCTGTGATTGCTGTAATATTTCTTTTTGAGCTGCTCTTAAGAAAATGAGAAGAGATTAACAAGGTTAGTTATTACGGTCCTGCAGTAATTTCATCCTTAATCCAAGGTATTACCATATTTGCTGACCCCTGTGTGAGAAAAATGGCTCCCTACAGTCTGTAATTCAGTTTCATTATTTTCCTATGTACTGCCAAAACTGTATCTCATCTTACAGAAACATAAAAGGACGAGATCCTTCAGTTTTTAGATACTACATTTAAAGAGATGACAGAAGTATGAAGCTATCAGATCAGAGTTCACGGTCTGCAGAACAGGCTCCCCCTGCCCCCTCCTTACAAGGCTATGATTTATGTTTTAAACATAAAAACAGTAAATAAATTTTGTACGAAGCTGGCCAGATTTTGTGTTAAAGGCAAGATGCTGAATAGGAAGCAGTTGGCTGTGTAGGAAGATGTGTCTGTTTAATCAGGATATTTGTTGATCTGGGTCAGTAACAGGATGGCTGTTTGTCCCTGGCCAGTGGGTGGCAATGGCAGCAAATGGCTTAGAGTAGACAAGGATTGATTTTGATAAACATGTCCAGATGGGTATGATTTAAATCAGTAAATATATTTCTCTGTATAAAGAGTTATTTTCAAATTAGTTTTAAACCAATGTTTGCATCTGGGAGTCACTACATCCTACATATACACTCTTCAAATAATATTTGAACCAGGGGAATAATCAGTAAAGAAGAAGGAATATAGCTTTGCCTTCTCTGATTGTAACACCTCCAATGCTTTATATCTTCACAATATATTAGATCAAAGCCCTGTTGTCTGTATATTAATATTATTTAGTAGTTCTTTTCTCAAACTTACTGTGATCTGAAGCTAATTTTACTGAAAGAGATGAAGTTAATTTATTGTCAGTCTTGTAAAATATGTGTTTAATGCAATGGAAGTATCATAACAGCTGCTAAATGAGAGATACCATAAAAAGGGAGTTTCCAGAACTCACTGATATTAGCTGCTCACCCATACATTCCTTTCCTCTCAAGTTTCAAGATGAGATTATTATAAAAAACAGGCTGATTTGTCACCAAAAGAAAAAAAAAAAAAAAAAAAAGAGAAAAAAAAAGAAAAAAAGAAAAAAAAGAAAAAAAAAGAAAAAAAGAAAAAAAAAGAAACTGTCTGAACAAATCTGCAAATAGACCAACTTGGGGGAATTCCCATGTCTATGTCTGACCTCCATGATCAAAATAAGGCATCCTCAACCCAATAGAAAATTCTGCTATTTTTTTTGTACTTAACTCTTCACCTGATGGGCTATCTGAGCATCGCAGCTCATGTTCCAGGAAAGCTGTGCTTTAACTGTGCTGGGCCCAGCCTGTGCCAGACCCCTCAGGCAGGAGGAGTGACTGCTCAGGGATGAGCAGTGTCGTGGGAAGCAGGGTGGTGGCCATCGCTGGTCACGGCAGCAGCGTCTCGCCCAGCCCCTGAGCACTGCACCGAGTCCCTGCACCATGGAGAAGCTGGGCCCAGGCTATTTATCTGTGATAAGTGCAGCCAGTTGTGCAGCCAAATTGCTCTGTACGGCTTCCTTTTTATTTTTTTCCTGTTAAGTTTTTGGCTTGGCTGATGGAGGACGGAGAGGAAATGCATCCCAGCAAAACTGCCTCTCGTGGATTTGTGGAGGCCTTGTCTGCTTGCTGGCCTTGGGGTGACTATGAGCTGTGATTGTTTTACTTTCTTTACACTTTTCTACACTTAAATTTACAAATCTGATGCCAGATTATTTTCTTTCCCTTACAGTACTGCAAAACTGGAATCACCCCACAGCCATTCTGGGATCTGCTCTGCACGGCCAGAGATGCCACTGACAGCTTTTAGATAGGAGGAAGCTGAGGCTAAAGAGCAGAGAATATTTCTTGCCCTACATTGTTCTTGAAGACTATTTCTGGCACACAGGAAGGTCTCACAAAACTACCATCAAACTTATTTTAGCTAATTCCATACGTGACTTGAAGTACTCCAGAGTGTGTGTGTCAAGCCTCGGAGAACTGATGGCAAGCTTCACTCCCTGGTTAGACATAGAAATAAATGTATGACACTCTAGGGGTTGCCTGGAAGTGCTTTTCTTATAAACCGAGGGGAAAACAGCCATCAAATGATATACGAGAAAATTAACAGGAGTGGGTCCAAATATTGCACTCTAAAATGAACACTTTGATAATCATAACAATGTGGTTTCAAAAGCATCACTTTAAAAGGTCAGCTATAGCACCCTCTGACTGCACAGTGAAAGCATAGCGGATATATTGAGTCATACATATTGTTCATTGTCATTTGCATTTGGTGAAATCCCTGCATTTTACCCAATTTAGTAAGTAAGCACCGCCTCGGACTCCCTTGGCAATACCTCTAAATGCAGTTACTGTTTGTTGGGCTAAAACAACATCTTGTCCCATCCTGCACCACTAAATCACTCTTCGCTCTTTTGATCAATGTTTGCCTTTTCAAGCCTGTGAGTCATTTTGCATTAATGGAAAGAGAGGGAGTGACACACGAGAGCAATGTGGGTATTTTGAGCTGCACCTCTGGGATACTTTTGTGCACGTTGTTCTGAACAAAATGACCATCTGTATCAGTTTGCTGACAGCCACCAGTGCATCAAAAGATCTGACTTCCTATCTTTGTGGATAAAGACTGGCTTTATTCTAAAAACACCACATAGAGTTGTCAGGAGACGTGTCATGAAAAGGCCTTACTGAAATCAAGCATACTTTTTGCAACCCAGCCTTTTTAAAAAGATTGTTCTCAGGATCTGACCTCATGGACTTTTCCATGTTTTTTGTACATCACCCATCAATGGTTTGGGACTGTTCAACTTCCCAATAGGCATGTCAGTGATGTTTCCAACCAGAATACAGCGGAAGCTGTCCTCACCCTTCCGGGGGCTACACCTGAAGAGTAAGCAAATTTTGTGGGTGTTTAAGCCTTTTAAAATTTTCTATGAGCAATGTAAAAATGACTCATTCCTGCTTTGGCTGGAATATATAATTGGTAAACACTGGTGGGGAGCAATCATATTTCTAAATTTGTAAACATAAACAATACATCATGCACAAACTCTTTGGTCCTGTTATTGATATGTGTTTTTTTGTGGGAAAGGCAGGGCAGGTTTGGTAACTACAGCCAACAGCAGCCTAGGGGGGAACCAAGAACTGTCCAGCAACAAGGAAACTAGGAGGAGGTGGAGGAAAGGAACAGAGGCACCTTCCCATCATAGCACTGATCAACGCTTTAAAACCATTAAAAAAAAACTAAACCAAACCAAACAAACAAAAAAAACAAAACCAAAACAAAAAACAAAACCCCAAACAAACAAAAAAAAGCCCCAAAACCCCAACAAACAAACAAACAAAAAAACCCCACCCCCAAAAAAACCCCTCTCACAAAGATGCATGGATATGCAAAGTAACATGGAGCCTAATCCAAAGATCACCATAGGCAAAGGAAGATTCAGGAAGGAAAAGTCATGGATGTTCTGGATTGAGTTCTGCGGGGAGGACTGTCAAAACACATGTCCCTGCAGCACAGAGAGTACTTTAAAACTAGTTGGTTTGCTGGCTGAAGAATTTAAATTGATTGTTTAAAAGCACATAGATGTTATGCAGAAACTCATCAGTAAAGAAGTCAACTTAAAGTGCATTTATAAAACTTTAGACTTTTATAGTGCCTTCAAAATCATAATGTAGCTAATAACGATTTTTGTTAGTATTCAATGCATACTCTCCATCCGAGAAGGTATGTAAGTCATATGCCTTTCCTTGTCCCTTGCTTGTCCCTTTCCTTGACCAATGCTCAGAGGGTTTCATTTGGACCCCTAAGCCAACCTGTACAAGCAATTCTGATAGAAAATCTGGAATGGGAACCCACTGACTTGCCTCTCTCTCCATCAACCACCAGAAGGAGCACATGGGCTGAGGGTGCCCTGTGTGTCCTCCCATTTTTCTACTCTTGCTGGACTGGGAACGCTGGGCTGCCATGCCCAGCACTCTGGTCCCCCCAGTTATTCACCCACTGACTTCCCAGTCCCAGCTGAGGATTCATCTCACATAGCATTGCTCCCCTGATGCTGGGCCACAAAGTTTCTTTGAGATTCAGCACATCCCTCCTGTTCAGAGTTACCCGCTGATGAGTAATAGCGTGTAAAAGTCAATTACATTCATATTCATAGAGCTGCTACTTAAAATGTTAACTTGGATGAGGGAACTTGTCCTGCAGGAAATGAAGATGGGGGCAAACTTTTACTAGCCCCACATGAGCTTTTATCTGTTTTAAATGTTACATTGTTCCAGGGAAAGAAGTGCCATTGTTAACAGCATTGGAGGCAGTCAGCTGCACTCAATTTAAAATTAAAAGGGGAAGAAAAAATAAATGAAAAGGGGAAAAAAACCAAGGGTCTGCCTGACACACTGTAGTATGGCAGGCTATGGTAACCTGCCCCAGAATTTTTTTATTGGATCCAGCCTCTCACTACAAAAGAATTCATTAACCACTTCATGATGCAAAGTCTGCTAAAGACATTATCCTCACTGGCCAGCACGGGGCTGTTCCCATACACTGTGAACACTGCTTTCACTGATCACTGCTGAGTCCAAGGTCACGTCTACGAGTCAGTATTATCCAGTCCTGGACACCAATGGGATGTCCATGCTTCTGACTCAAGATGGCTTCCACATC
The DNA here is from genome assembly GCF_015227805.2 of Hirundo rustica. Classification (NCBI taxonomy): domain Eukaryota; kingdom Metazoa; phylum Chordata; class Aves; order Passeriformes; family Hirundinidae; genus Hirundo; species Hirundo rustica. The sequence continues at coordinate 84,542,486 of NC_053450.1, forward strand.
TCTACCCACTGTAGCCCTGCTCAAGCCAGGTCTGCAGAGCTCAGCTCAGGAGAAGGTGATTTGAAAGCATTAAGTGCAAAGTTGGTGTTTAAATCAGCCGGTATTTAGTCTCTTGTGGGCTGAGCTTCCTCCCCTCTCTGTACAAGGACTACCAGTGATGCACTAAACCCTTCTCCTGCCTTCTCCAGCATATTACCTGTGCCACACATGCGTTGCACAAAGGGCACAAAAACCACCATGCCAACCACCAGCTCAATTCCATATGGCTGGGTACACCCATCCTTGGGGCAGTGCAGGATCTACTCTAATGAAGTTAACCCAGTGCAAAAACTCCATGAACAATAATGCTGCATGAATGTAGTCTCTGTTACTGAGGGAACCCCACCTTTGAAAATGTTCTTTTATGTGCCTTAGAAAGGCTGGGGCAAGAGGAGCCAGCGTGACTCTGGGAAGTGCAAGAATCTTCACATCAGTTTATGATTTCCATTCACTATCAGCCAGTTTGCACTCCACTGATGCATGTGGTGCTGAAAGAGATGCACTAGTGGATGTTTGTTATATTTATGAACCAGGTGGCCCAATACACTCACTGCCTTCCATTCATCACGCCGCCTTAATGAACAGAGAGGCTGGCGGATGTCAAACAACCAGCCAGAAGAAACAAAAGAGAAGCCAGGCACAGTGTTGCCCAGCCTGAACCAGCCCACCGGCACCTCTCACGTGGCCATATCCATTCAGCTTCCCTGCAAATCCCAGCGTGAATGAACCACAGCCACTGCAGAGCAAACAGATAAGAGTCCGGAGGAAGTGATCAATATATTTAGATAAGGTGTAACAAGAGTACGTAGCAACCTGCCCCCTTTTCCAGGCTTGGAAAAAGAGGAGAGGAAAATAAAAATCGCTGTACTGGCTGCTTCAGGCCGAGTGATTCTTTGACACTATGGTTAATCGACACCACCGTAACCATGGAGTTAGCCTAAGTTCAGGATAACACGGTGGCTTCATTAAGAAACTCAAGCACAGAAATACAGTTGGAAAGTCCTAGTTCTCCTCAGCAAATTAATCTTTTGAACTCAGCTCAGCCACCTGCACCTTCGTGTTCACTGTTTTTACAGAGTAGATGCTGGAAGTGTAAAAATAATTCAAAATATGTTAGTCATGCTTGAAATGGTCAAATGAAGATTAGAGAAAAACCCAACAGCTTAAGAGAATGTGAAGGGACACTAAAAGGTATGTAAATATTTATCTGTAATTTTATAGCAGTATGCTAAATACCGTACTGTTTTTTGCTCACACACTGACTCCAGTGCTCATTAATTGGAATTTCTTCAAGTCTGAAAAGGACCTTTAAGGGACTGAGAGAAGAAAAACTAGGACAGCACTGAATACGAACTAGCTTTTGAGACAAGAGCCACTTACGTGACCAAGACTGCGCTCAGTTGCCTTTGCTGTTTTCTTGCAGAGAAGCAGCTGAGCAGTTTTAAATAATGGAAGAAAAGAGTCTGTTTATAGAATAAGCTGGAAATGAGACTCTACCTGCAGAGGCTGAGCACACAGCCAGTCTTCCTCCAGGTTCACCTTAGTTTGAGTTTATTACAAAGGTAAGTTCTCAAGCTGAAAATAATGTTTCTTAAGCTGAGAGTTAGTCTTTGCCCACTAGGGTATAGTTCAGCAAAGAGGGTATAGTTCATCTTTTTCTTCTCTAAATGATATATATATATAAAGACACATGTAGGTACACAGGACAGAAAGAGTAAGTCTGTCTGTACAAAATCCCCCCTATCCTTAGCTGAAAAATTTTCTGCTGTGTCAAATTCATAATACAGAGCAAAACCGAAATCTAGAGAAGAATATTTTGAGACCTGTTTAGTTTTCAGGGGACTTTTCCCTTATAGATAAAATAAAGACTGTGAGCTTACCTGTGTCTTGTGTAACAATCTCTGACTTTTCTGTGACTATATGTCTGTAAGACATAGTGTTTGGCAGAGGAAATTAACTAATTACACAAACTGTTGTTTACCAAATTTTACAGAAAAAATAATCAAATTGCTTATGGGGAACAAAACTCCCCATCCCATTAACATTGTGTAGCATGCACGTTTGTTCAAAAGTATTTTTTGTGAGCACACACTGTACTACCCACCAGAAAAAAATCTCAACCAAGCTGCATCCCAACACTGAAGTGCAAGGCGTGTACATGGGTCTCTTGCTCTGCTCTGTTCCTTTAAAAACAATTTCTCCTCGGTTCACTCAGGTACTTTATTTATAGCCTGGCCCAAACTTTCAGCTGCAGTTTTAGATTCAGTTTTCATCTGCTGAGTCCAGTAGATTTCAAGTGCTGTTTTGACTGTGAGGTGGCCATCGTCCATCCCTCATGCAGATTTACCTCTTGGCAGGTGGCAACAAGGACCTCTTCAATGCCAACAGCATACAGCAGGCCCACAAAGTGATTCCTACCTTAGCTGTCATCTTACCCATGCCGCCCCAAATTTAGGCAAGCCGTCTCCTTATGCTACTACTGCAAAGAATCAAGATCTGTTCTGTCCCTTCATCACTACAAGGAGTACAACATGACCTGCAAGACTACTCTATAAAAGGGCATCTATTTTCAAGTGCATTTCTTCCCTACTGAAGGTCTTCCATTTTGTCTGAAGTATTTAAAATTAGTCCCTGAAAGATGATGAATCCCACATCTTATGTCTGGACCAGCATGAGCCTGCAGAGTCAATCTGCAGTGGTATCTAATACAGTTATTGCAGGCAAAATGAAACGGTATCGAGAGGAGATTACATAGATGTGGGCTCACTACATAATTCAGGGCCATGGGAAGATTCCTCAGCGATGGCCACTGCAGCCCTCAACAATTTCTTTGTGAAGACCAGACCAATGCATGTTGCTTATGCTTCCAGATTGCAGGATGCAACATTCACAGTAATTATAACCCTAGCATTTGGATTTGCATCAGAAAAAAGCAGCTCGTTGCCAAGTGCAATTGTAAATACCACTTACATTTTTACAAAGCCTAAGCCAACAGATAGATCCCTACAATCCAGAAAATGCTGAGCTACAATGTTCCTGATGTGCCTGCTAGAGCCAGGGATGCTGTAATACCGTGATGTTAAACTGCAATCACGAACTTTTCCCCCCTGAACATTTACTTTAATTAATCCTAAATTATCTGCAGGCATAGTAATGATACCAATTGCCTTTTTGATCACCTAAGACAGGCACATTATCACCTGTCTGAGCTAACAGTGTGCACAGCACTGGGGTTTTTCCCCAGCTCAAAAATAAAGTCTAGCAGAAAATCCTGCAGAATGACCAACAGCTGTGACAGTGTCTAGTTAGCAAAAACTAACTCTCAGCTTGAGAAGCACTATTTTCAGCTTGAGAAGCACTGTTTCTAGTCAGGTGGGGATTTGTGGGGCAATTCCCATGCTGAGACACCAACTCCTTAGAAAGGAAGAACTAGTGAGACATCAGAAGCATGTGAGAAGGTTTTGTAGAAAGGACAAAGTCATCCACTAACCCTCCTGCCTTCAAGCCACCTGAAATCCTGAGAATATCCCCCCAAACCTCTTTCACAGGACAAAGACTCGAGAAAAAAAAAAAACCAAAAAAACCCACAAGGAACAACTTAGCTGCACCTTTAGAGAGGCAGAGGGGGGGTATTGTGTGCAGAGACCCTGAGAGCAGCTTGCCTTGCGCAGGTGCAAAATGCCCCTCTCCTCTGTCCATGCTGGGAGTCATTTCCAGGGGGTTGCCCAGGTGGTTACGTGCTACCACCTGCAGATAAAGACCCCGTGCTAAAGTGTACCCTAAATGCACAGACCAACACTCTACATCTGTTCAGCTTGGATGGGTTCAGTGGTTCAGCTAATGTAAGCTCAGGCTAGTCTGAGCCTGTTAAGTGCTCAATTAAGCCTGATCCACTGCACCTCTTTATTTTCTGCGTAGCTGGATTCTGTTTTTTCCATGACACAAGCATTTCCCTAACCTTTTGGAAAAGGCATTTAGCTGAAAAGCACAGAGTAGTAGGAAGTTGTTTGCTCTTGGTATGCTGTGACAGAAATAAAGTCAACATGATAGATTAGTACTGAGTGAATGGAAGTTAGTTTTCCCAAGATGTCACACTTGTGTTTCAGAAATGATTGATCTTGAGCATCAAATAAAGCACCAGCAAACCCACCAAAATATACATCACGTATAGCAAAACAAATGCCTTAAAGAAATGTGCTATAAGCTCTTGCTGAGGCCTGCAAAGCCCAATAAACATTTGCTTGTCACAGTGCAGAGCAATGGTTACAGCATGCAGAGGAAATTATGTCTTCACCACAAGAACGTGTGTTTGGACTTAAAACTAGGTGAATGGATCAGATCTGTATCTAGCGTAAGTCAGAAAAGCTACAGAGATTTCAGTCAGGTTTTTGATGATTACTCCTAATGAGTTCTTGTTCCATGATGTCTCCTTGGTTTACAAGGCCATGGCTTTGAAATTCATAATCTTCCTTTTAGGCTTCTCCATCAGGAATTCCTTATACAGATTTGTTGTTTGATCCTCCACAGGAGGAAAAAACCTGAATAACTCCTCTCTTGTTTGACTACAGCTGACAAATTGACACAGGCACCAAAATTAAAACTCTGTTCAATTCAATTTGAGAATGAAAGAAGAACCTGCTTAGGAGTTGGGGAGGTGGGGTTAGAAATAAAGCCCACACAGCAGATTGCCTGCAGCAGCTCTCACAGGTCCTATGAGCTCCTATAACACAGACAAACTGCATCTCCCGAAGCAGGGATGATGGGGAGTTTCCCTTGAGAGCTGTAGCTGTAGCTTATGAATGTGCAACTTCATTAGCAGCCGGTGACCCCATTAGACAGGGCTCTTAATTTCTTGGCTTGGACAAAACTCTCCAGGGATCATCACAGCTGTATGCCATGCACAGAGATCTCATTGCTGGGGCAAGGAAAACGGCTTTCAAAGTCACCTTGACAAACGCTCGGTAATTCAAAGATCATCCTGTGGATTCACAGAAAATAAAACGTTTAATTTCAGGTTTTGCTGAATCAAATTGCTGTAACTTGTAGGAAACTCACTTGAACTCCCAGGTGAGGAGCTGACACTGAAAATCACATGTAGCCTAACAAGGCTCCTTTTTCTATAATTAGAGGGGAAGGATGAGACTTTTTATTTCTAACATTACTTCATACTGTGGGGTTTTTTTGATAAAAAAAAAAAATAAAAACAGAAGGAAAACTCATAAATAGCTGATGACCTGCTCCATGTCACATAGCTACAGAGGAGCAACTGTGCTCTTCACAAAGGACTTTTGATGTAGGAAGCAGGCTATGATTTAAGATGGGCTGGGTTTGCGGGGTGGTGATGGCAGACCCAAACTCTTTTGTCAATTAGCTCAAACCATGACCGATCTCAGAGTTCTGTTCTCTGGGAATGGGGGTGTTTGGGAAGCCCATGGTGGCGTCTGGATAGCTGGGGGATGCTGCTGAGACCTGGCGCCATCTTATCATCCCTTTACAAAACAGAGGAGAGGGAATAAATGCCCCTGCAACTAGAGGTCCTAGTGGGATGGATGGATGGATGGATGGATGGATGGATGGATGGATGGATGGATGGATGGATGGATGGATGGATGGATGGATGGAGCAAACTCAGCATATCAGGCACTAAGACTAGGAAGACGGCAGAGATTCAAGTATCTATTGAGAAGAAAGGAGCTGTGAGAACAGTGCAGAAGGAAAGGTCATTCTGATGTCATGTTTTTCAGTATTCAAATCTGTCAGGTCACAGAGGCTTTCAAACAGCCTTTAATGCTTTAAGTTGTTCAATTAAGATTGTTCCATTAAGAACTGCTTACAGCTTTGACCTGAGTTTAAATTTGGTCTGGAGGCATAAGCAACAGTAGTAGTGTTCAGCAAAAGCCTGCAGTGGTAAGAAGATGTGGTGAATGTTGTACTAATGGAGCTTAAACAGTTTGCTCTGGCTGATCCTGTAAGGTTCTCACAACTATTTTGGAAAGAAAGGGGATATATATGTTGTCATTAGTACATGCCATATCAACTGCTGTTACTAATGTGTTCATCTGGCATGATTTTCTATTCCTTTCCTTAAAATCTCCTTTTATGGCTGCCATGAAGTAGATCTGTTATTTTTAAACTACTGCCTTTTTTTTTTTTCCTCTTAATGCTCATCTGATTGTTCAAAGCCTGACCATGGACTCTCAAAATACACATCTGCATTTTTCCACAGCTTCATGCTCAGTTCAATCTAGATTTTTATCAGCAGAAGGATTTCAGCCTGGGAGGTTTCGTGGCTTCGGCCCCACTGGCTACAGGTGGAAAGTGTTGATTCATGAGCAAGCAAGTTCGAAGGCTGAAAAACAACCTCCTGCCATGGCACTGAGGCTGAGCAGCGAGCTATCTGATGTACTGGAGTTTCCACTGAAAGGCATTTTTCAAGACGTATCAGCAGTCTTGAACTGCTGGTATGAGCAAAGGGTAGTTTTTTAAACTGCCCTAAACTCTCCCTTTGTCCCACTGTTGTGCTGTTGCTCTACTTGGGAAACTTCTTTTTGTTGTTGGTTTCTTAATGCTGACGCTTTCGTTTAAGAGAGCTGCTCCTCAAGGCAGCACCGTGGCTGATGCGGAGTGGTTCAGCTCCACTGACTTTTCACTGGAGTCGTGCCAGCTTGCACCACCTGAGACAGAGCCCTCCCTACATTTTCAGAATCAGATCTGCTGTATTTAGAAGCAAAAATCAATTTCAACAGTTTCTTAATCTCATTAGCTCTATAAAAGCATGCAGCAGGACAGGGAATGGCAGCTGGCAGGCATCTGTTACAGAACAAATTTTACCAGTGAATGGAACATCTCCTCAACCATCTGTTTGTAATGTGTAGAGAGAGGAATTACCATCATTGGTGACTTCAGCCTCAGAGATATTTGCTGGAGATCTCATGTAGTCATTCAAAAAATACCTTAGACGGTCATGCACCCAGCACACTTGAGATGAGTACTGACCTCATTCAGACAGACAAAAAGTAAAAAAAGTTTACAAATCAAAGAATTAGCAGGTGGCTGTGCATAATGATGACCATATTAGGGTCAAGTAGAATCAAACAACAACCACGGAAATGTATGAAATAAATTTAAATGCGTCAGTATCTCCAGACTTGACGTATTAGCATAACTGAGGGGCAACAAAAATTAACAACAGAGACAACTGACAAAAAGATGGTTTTATAAAAAGACAGCCACAATTCCACAGGCAAATTCATGACAAACAAACAAACAACCTAAAACTACTAGTCTAGACAGAAAGATATTTGTACTAAAGAACATACAGAAGCAGTGTTAACATAAGTATAAAACATGGGGGAAAACCAAAAAGACATATCCAGTTAGGGATTTAGAAATCACCACAGGAGCTTGGTGTGAAAAGCTGAATGCCTTTTTCCATGGTCCCAAGACAGTGAAAGGCACATGAAAGGTTTACTTACCCATGGGGAAGCACCACATTTTAGAGCCGTGCATGAGACTATTAGGGCAACACAGCACGGTGCAACAGTGTGTTTGTCTGTCCTGATTTGCCCATTAGTTAGCTCGGAACCTGCACATCACAGCCCCACACAGGAATGGCACAGCATGGATCTGAAAGGTCCCACAGCTCGCAGATACATGGGAAAGCTCAAGAGAGAATGACAGAAATGATCCAGGAGACAAGCCTATCACTATGGTTCATCACCTGCACCGATCATCAGGAATATATTTCTGGGCCCATCTAGATATGCTTCATTTTCCCCTCCCTTTGTGGCTCCAAACACTGCAATATAAAATCTTTCAGGTTTAGCAAATGAATGTGTGGGTGAAACTTATGCATGATAGACAGGCAAGTAGGCCAGGTGAGTTAATAGCCACCGCATCCCTGACTTCTGCAGATCTAAGGAGATTCTTTCCCACAAATCAGAAACAAGTTTAACTACCCTCTAGCAAGCTCATTTCCCAGCCAGGTTGCAGGTGGCAATGTAAGACCTGCTCCTCATCTCAAGGCAGAAGGCATGCAAAGCTGCACTGAGCTTGGTCTGGTGGCTGAGGAACTCTGCCAGCCCTAACAAACGCAAGCTGCAAAGTATTTAGATACAACTGCAGGTATCACATCATAAACAGATAACTTTTACTTGGCTGTTTTGCAAAAACAAAGTCCAGTATTTACAAAGCTCTTTGTGAAGGCACATGAGCACTCCAAGCAACTTTGCTGACTCACTGAGCCTTCGCAGTGAAAGGAGACCACAAGTTCTTAAGGAGCAGCGTGCACACATCAGGACAGCTCTTGGGTCAGCAGATGAGGATGTTTATGGCCACCAGAGCATCTGTCATTAGAGCTGAGCCCCTTTCCAAAGGGAAAAAATCAAAGGCAAGAGAGTTCAGCCATAGACTTCAAGAGTGACAGCTCTGCAAGGACGGAGAGTCTGGTGGGTGTTACAGGAGGAAGGGTACTCCCACTGGGCTGCTGCAATCTTAGGGTGGGCAGGGGGGAAGAGTCATGTATTTTAGCATCTGAAGGCTGGAAGGTTTTGCAATGAACTTCAAGGCTCATCAGCGGTAGACAAGGCATGGGTTACGCTGGGCCTGCAGCTAGTAAAACAAAATCCTATGGCATGGAGATCCTGAGAAAGATTTCTTTCAGCTAAGGACATCTTCACATACCCAAGCAGAGGGTGCAAAAGCCACAGGCTTTCTAATCAGCCCCTGGCACTACACATGCATACATACCTTGCCTTGAGAGAACCTTATTCATGACAGCCTCAAGCCTTGCAAGGAGCTGGGTTTTGAGTCTCGACAAACCCATGTGTGGGGCTGGCGTTTCTCTGCTTGGGGAAGAGGGAGTTTTAAACATTTAGGAAAAGACTTGGTGGAAATCAGCTGGCTAAGCGATGAGCTAAACCAGAGAAAATGTGGGAGACAAGCCATGCCCTCACCCCAAGGCCAAAGTGTGGGGTTAACTCGGGATTGCAGCGCAATGCCTCTGTCCTCAGGGAGTTCAGACACTTACATTTGGAAGCACTTACTTTCCTTCAAAGAAAAAAATATAACCCAGAGGCCTGTGCTTTCCTCTTCCTTCCAAAACTACTTCTCTGATCTAATCCAGGGGGTCTGGGCTCATCCTACTCCGCAGGGAAGACTGAGGATCATTCCTCTCCCAGCCCAAAGGCATTGCAGCCCACTGTTTCACTTCATTTCAAACTCAGCACTGTGGGTTTGAACATCCTGAGGAGAAAATGCAGCAAGCCCCTCCTGCTGTAGTGTTTTCACATCTCACAGCTAATTTGTTGAGACAGAGGGAAGAACAATCCCCACGATGGAGCCACAGATGCCCTCACCCAGGAATCCTCTCATTCATGTGAGATCCAGCATGAATGGCAAAATAGAATGGCTGCCCAAAAGTCCATCTGTTCCCTGCCACCATCCACTGGGGTAGGAGTGTTATAAAGATACCACTGCCGCTTACAAACCTGGCCTGTCTCGCTGTGCATCACTGGGCTAGCAGCAAACTGCAGATCCCCACACTCCCTGTGTGGTACCTTAGCCCACAGAAACGCTGTCATGTCACTGGAGCAGTCAGTCCCTTTACAGGTGTGCACACTGTGCTTTTTTTCCTTTGCTCAAAAACCAGCCAGAGCATTTAAAGGAAAATAATTTCTTTATCCTCTGCTTTTGCAAGTAGGATTTACCTTGTGCATCTAAAATATCCTGTAGAACAGCAAGAAGGGAATGTAAAAGAACCTCTTGTAAAAACTATTAATTTTCATGCATCTCTGAGAAAGGTAATTTTATATGTTTCTTACTTTACCTAATCACAAATATGTTACAAGCCAGTAGATACAAGCAACAGGGTATACTTATTTTCTTTTTTAAAAAAAACAATTTTCCTAGATTTTTCAGGTGTCTTTCTCTATACCTTTTATCACTTCACTTGGCTTAAAATTGGAATTATTGCTCTTTGACCTAGGACTGATTAGTTTTTCTAGACTTTTGGCCTAGATGTTCGTAACACAACAACCCAGGTTATCCAATATCTAATTAAACACAGGTGGAGCTTGAATTTCTTACAGGAAGGCAGCAGAATCCATTTTGAGCAGTCTGAAAGGGAAAGGACTGCACTGGCAGGGAAGTGAAGAGAAGATGGTGAGGAAAAGAGATCACCTTGATTAACTTTGTCTGCTACTAGCAAATGTATTCCCAAATAACTGATCTGTATGTGAAATTTTGGGGTGTTTTTTCTAGTATCTGTTGCATTGATTATTTCATTACGTGTGAACGGGTTTGCCTGTAACCTTGAAGCATCCCCACACTCACTTAGATGATGTAGCTAGTTCATCCTCACCTGCCCCTGTTTTTGTTGGTTGTTGGTTTTTTTTTTTTTTCTGTGCCTTGAATTTTTTTTTTATATTAGGTTACTGCTCTCTGTAAAAAGCACTGTGTTTCTCACCTTGTCCTGCCTGCAGCTTCTCCATGCACAAAGAAAACTTTTAGGCTTATGGCACAGAAAATAGAAGAGAAATTAATTCTTTGAGTTCCACTTATATACACAGCTACTTTTAAATAAGAAGAGCTGTATTACCAACCCTGTCCCATATGAACCACACTCAGGTTTCAAAAGTGACACAAACTTCGTCACTGCATCCTTGTCTCAGAAAGCTTCACTCCAAAGAAGATCTCAAACTCTGCACCAGATTACAGCCTTGGGCCTCAGTTATGCCCCCAGCTTTTGTACTTTTTGCATTTCTTACATATGGAACCACAGAATCATAGAATGGTTTGGGTTGGAAGAGGCCTTAAAGATCACCCAGTTACAACCCCTTGCCACAAGCAGGAACACCTTCCACTACACCAGATTGTTCAATGTTGCATCCAGCCTGGCCTTGAACACTTCCAGGGATGGAACCTGTACCAGTGCTTCACCACCCTTACAATAAAGAATTTCTTCCTCATATCTATCCATCACCCTCTGTCCTATCCCTACATGTGCTTGTAAAAAGTCTCTCTCCAGTTTTCTTGCAGGCCCTTTTTAGGTAGCAGAAGGTTGCTATAAGGTCTCCCCAGAGCATTCTCTTTTCTAGATGGAACAACCCCACCTGCCTCAGCCTTTCTTCACAGAAGAGGAACATGTATGTAACAGCCTTTAAGGCAATTGGTGAAAGAGATGACACTTTCCCTGACACAAGAGCATGGAGCTGGACACCAGATAGGCAATTCCAGCACCATGTTGTGGGCCATCCTCCTTGCTTCCTCTCCAAATGGTACTGGGATGTTGGATCTACACAGGAATTACCCTCACAGGTAACCCAGTGGTGAACATCCATGTCTGTTGGCTGCCAGTGGGCAGTAGGTGCCTGACGCCCCTCAAGTCCCTTGACAGTATTATATCAATTAAAGGCACACACTTGCTGGTGCTGCAAAACTGAAACCCCTTTGTGCCATCTTTGCTTGGATTGCCTCTTCAACATTCTTTTCGGAGTGCACGGAAACAACAGTGGGAAGAATGGAGCCAGATGGGTGAAGGCACTACCGGTGGTGTGTCTCTAGCCAGCTGATGACGGTGAAGGTGATGTGTGACATCAGCTGGGGATGCGGAGCTCACTGCCTTGCTGCCAAGTGTCTCGAGCACAGGATACCACCCAGACAATGTCCTCAGGACCAGAGTGATACCAGGCTTCCTACGGTATCAGAAGGCTGGTGTGTGAGCCTCTCTCTGCAGGATCATCGCAATTTGCTACGGCCTCGGCAGCACAGAGAACACTGCTGATGACAGTCTGTGCTCCTATAAGGAGGCAGTCGTTCAACACTCATGGCCACGGTACGAGCGCGAAGTACGGACACAAAGCTTGCCCACGTTTCCCTGCCAGTGGCCCCAAGAAATGAAGTTCCCACGAAAAAAATGCCACAGCAGTTCCAGCCATGAATCCTTTGGGGCCTCCCCCGCGCCGGGGCCGGCCGAAAGGCAGGGATGCCTGCCCGGCTGCGAGGGCAGCAGCAGCAGCGCCGCTGCCCAGGCCGCAGAGGCCGGGGCGCACCCCGCCTGCAGTCAGGGCTGAGGTCACCGGCGCTGCTAGGTTCTTCCTTCCACGATCTCCTCGGGGTGCAGGAAGCCTCTGTGATGCGATGGGGCGATGCGGCGCAGCAGCAGCCCGCGCCTCCCCCACTTCTGAGAACCCCAGCTTTCACCACTACCGGCTTTCCGTGAGGCCGAGTGCCACAGATGGCACAGCACGGCACGGCACGGCACAGCACGGCTCTTTTCACTGGAATCCCCTGCTTTTGGCTATTTACATCCTTTTCTTAGAGAGAGACAGGAAGCCAAATGAATCAGAGCCATCTATGGTTACCTCCGCCCCAGCCCCGGCTCTCGGCGGTCCCTGTGCCTTGATGGAGATAGCTCTGTCTGGGTTCATGCTCTGCCCACCGCTGAGACAGGGCAGGAGGGCACCAGAAGCACCTGTGTCATCCCTCCTGGGCGGTGGGTAGGGACCAGGAATCACGGTGGCCCTGGAGAAACAGGGGGGACAGGCAGAGGCATCCCAGGCATATTAGGCCTACCTGCAACGGCCCTGTCAGCATTTCCCATGGGAGGCAAAAGTGGGGCTCTCCTCACAGAGGCTCCTGCAGAAGGCAGAGACAGGACAGGTTCCAGGGCAAGTCTGCAGCATTCCTGCTGCTGCAGCCAAAGCCCTAATCCTGGATCTGCAGGGGCGTACCCCGGAGGAAGAGAGGAAGGATGCAGGCGGAACATTTCATGGTAAAAGTTGGTTCCACATAAAATTAAAAAGCAAGTTGTTCCTCTGAATGAGCACAAAGTGTATGAAAACACCCCACCAGAGGAAGTAAAGTATATCCTTTGCTCTTCTCTTGCAATACTTGACTGACACACAGGGTTAAAGCAGCGAGCTCTGCTGCGCATCTTCTGCGGAGACGTTTTCTTCCCTCTGAAACTTCGAACAATAGGCAAAGTGCAAAGCAGTAGTTTAACCAGATGCCTCTGATCAAGGAAACAAGCCCCATGAGTGAGGATGGGGCCCTTCCCTCCTGTAAG